>NC_083329.1:62943027-63625837 GCF_963455315.2 Globicephala melas | reverse complement strand
TTCTGACTACCTATGGCCAGCTTGAAAACTATATTTGATACCTGGTATCATGGAAGATGGATTTTATTCTTAATAATGAAACATTACTATATATGCACTTTTTTATTGCTACATGTAAAAGATAAAGGTTCTAGGCATATCCTTTAGCACTGGGAAGCCAATAAGATAGTCATAATTTATAGTGTAACTAAACCATATTAAAGCAGAACAAAAGTTTGATGGTAGAGACAGATGGGAGCTAGAAGGAATATGAAAAATAATGGGACGTGTGGAAAACTTGGGAAAAGAGACTATTAGATATGAGGCAAAATGATTTACCTAGGGGAGAGCCATCAAAGGGAAAACCATATTAAGGTCATCATTAGAAATTTCAATTTAAGTGTTAAGGATCTAAGACAAAAGCTCAAACATTTAAAAAGAAAAAAAGTAAATATGTAAAAAAGCAAGGATAAACTCCTCTGGGAAATATTAGAGTTGCAAGATAGTTGTTATATTAGTTGAAACTCTAAATGAACCAAAGTAGTATTTCCAAGGAAAATTTAGAAGGAAAAAATGTGGTGGGGGGTGCGGACAGGATATTACAAAATACGTGAGGTCAATGAAAGGTCTATTGCTAAAAATTTACCACATCATTCAATGTGTGACCTACTAGTGGCTCCACATCCACATACTCAAGCACTAACTGTTGGCTGTTTGTAGACTGAGGGCCCTGAAATTAGGTCAAGGCATGCCTAATTTTAGTTACCCAATGTCCTAGAAACTTGAGTAAGAAAGACCTAAAGGAATGTTCAAAAGTCAGGGTCTCATGGTCCAAAGCAGACTTTCACTAAGGCTGCTTTTAACATCAATGGTTAATGATAGTTCTAGTTAGTTATAGACAAAAAAGATGCAACTCCTTGGCATGTTTTAGTTTCAACAAATTACTTATGGCAAAACACTGTATCATTGCTGGTGAAATCATTATTTAAGGGTATAACATAGGATTATTCTGAGGAGGTATAAACAGAGGATACCGAAGTTACTGAAGTAATTCAAATAAATATGAAAGGTGTTGGTGACTAGGCAGAAAAAAAAAAGATACTTCTAAAACACGAAGAAAATGAAAAATAAACCAATATAACTTGGTAATTCAAGGCATAAGGAATCAGTCCAAGAGTCTGCAAAACATTAATGCCATTAAAAATGACAAGGGAACTTTAAAAAGCTAGTATGAACCTTCTGGGAAATATTATAGCTGCAAGGTTTATACTGCAAGTATTAAATGTATTGCAATATTAAAGAACACAAATGTATTTTAATTTCTTCATTTCATTAAATGAGGAAGAAACTCAAACCTAGAAAGTTAAGTACTGGCCTATCTTCCCAAAGCTGGTCTCCCTAGCTGTTATGTCAGTCTATCTTCCTAGTTTGCTGATGAGCATGTCATGTTAGCTCAGCACTGTCCGCAGTTAAAGTACAAAACCTTAATGCCACAGAAGAAATACAGTAATGGTTTACAAACACAGCACAATTAATATTGAAGTAAAATTTATGACTTAAAAATATATAAAGTGTAATATCAAAGACTGTAAAAATCTCACCAATTTATCAAATGTATTTATTAGTACTTACTTGTATCTGACATGTCTTACATAGGCATACAGTTCTTGAAATAAGAGAATATGCACTTTAAAAAATGCTTAACTTGATTTTTAATTATAAGAGGCACAGACTCAGCATAGACCTTTCTACACTTTATTCTAAATTAATCAATTTTTACTAGATATATATTGATACATATGTACAGTAACGAAAAGTATAAGCAAGGGAAGAAAAAAGAGCAAAGAGTTTAGTTGTAACCACTAAAGTTTTTTTGTTTCTTTTGTTTGTGTTTGGCCGCACCGTGCAGCTTGTGGGATCCTAGTTACCCAACCAGGGATCAAACCTGGGCCTTGGCAGTGAAGGCATGGAGCCCTAACTATTGGACTGCTAGGGAATTCCCCACTAAAGTATTTTTATAAACAATTTTAGAGCAAAGTTAAAAGAGGTAAGCAAATAAACTGAGACTAATACCTAGAAAGTGGAGAAAAACATCAAACAGCAGAAGATAAAAAGAGAGAGAACTCATGTGCTCTTTTATTTTGCCAAGAAATTATTGTAGAGGGAGAAAAACAGATAAAAAGCAAAAGGAATCCAACTGAAAAAATGTCATACCCTAATATCAGAGTCTGGAAAAACAATCAAAACAGAGAAGCTTATACAGTAACCAGCAGGAGTAGGAGGATCAAGCAAAAACTTCATGGAAACATGAAAAGGGAAACAGGTGAAACAAGCTGGGAAAATGGAAGAGGATGAGGTGAAAAGTTAGTCTCAGCTGTACAAGAGGATATTACAAGGAATGCAAAGAATTTCACAGAATTAGTTTTTAATGTTTAGAGACCAGGAAAGTATATACCTGATGGGTTCTCTTTTTTATTTTGTTTTTTTCCTTCTAGTTCTACTGAGATATAAATGACATACAGCACTGTGTTAGTTTAAGGTGTATATTCCTGATGGATTCTTAAAATCCTTGACTGGGAAAGAAAGGAAATGGAGAAAGAAATCTCAACAGACTATGGCATAAAGAGAAATATAATAAAGGTAATATATAATAAAGGTAATATAATAAAGGTAAAATAATTTTCTTGCAGTGTTTAGAACAAGGTAAAGTTTTACATATATACGTGTATATATTTATATATAAAATATATGTGTATATATATAAATACAATTTATAGACATATTTCTTATAATTCATAGTAATTATCTTCTATCAAGGAATATTTTAAACTTTCACATGAAGGAATGGAATTATTTCAAGATAACTCCTGTTCAATAATGGTATACATATGTACATTGTATACATAGATATAAGTACATATATATGTGTATATATGTCTATGTGCACATAAATACACATATACACATTTATATAATCACAAAACAGCATATGAGTATCTTTAGGATAGACACTTTAAAACTTTACTAACTTTACTTACAGTGCCAACATGATGTTCAACCTAGTATTAAAACTAGTAATGTAAGCATGAATTTTATTAAACAGCCTCAGGGAAAGTCTTTAGTGTTATGTGTAAATGTGAAAGTGATCTGAGCTCTCTCAAAGAAAGAAGCACCTTCAGATGTCATAATATAAATTAATAAACTACTTAAGAGTTAGTCAAAGACCTTCAAAGTAAATTGTCAGCTTTCTATTTCTGGAAGACTAGAAGAACCCAAATCACGGGTTCTAGATTCTCATTTCTAAGATGTGACATTAAGTCCACTATGCACATTAAAGAACAAGTTTCCACTGCCACAACCACCTATTCAATACCAGTCTGTCTACAAATGGAGAGAAAGGAAAAACATGTGGTTGAAATAGTAGAGCAATTTTCAAGTATATCAATGTGGTCCTCTACTGTCTCCCTCTTACCAGAAAACAGTAGCACTGAAAGAATTCCTAAGGAAATTCAATTTGATATCATCACAGATACATACCAAGAGGAGTTTGGATACAAGTCTGCCAAGCTTAAAAGCAAACATTCAAACCATAGCTTTTCCATGTAGCACAAGATTACAGCTAGTTTAAAAATCCTATTAGACTGGCATTTCTCTTAACTTGTTCAGAATACAAGTAGTTTATGACCTACATACCAGAAAAAATTCGGATGTCAAAGAACATCAGATCTAATTCACAGTGATCCAAGAGGATATAACTCTCCAGGAGAGAGTGAAATGCTTAGTGAAATAAGTCAGACAGAAAGACAAACACTATATGATATCACTTACATGTGGAATCTAAAAAATAATACAAATGAATCGATATACAAAACAGAAGAGACTCACAGACACAGAAAACAAACTTACGGTTATCAAAGGGGAGGAGGGAGGAGGGACAAATTAGGAGTAGGGGATTACAGCTAGGAACTACTATACATTAAAATAGATAAGCAACAAGGATTTACTGTATAGCACAAAGAATTATATTCAATAAAAAAACTAAAAAGAAAATGTTGAGGTGGGATATAAAGCTAGGTGCTCTTATGTCACACTCCTTCCTTATCATATTTACGTTGTGAGCTGAGATTCCTGATCAAGAGAACATAATCATCTTCCATATCAAATATTAACTTGATTATTAAATTTGTAGAGTTATAATTAATTTACCAATTTGTTATGCCTTAAGAATTCTTTTAAAAGCTATGTACCAGGAGTTTAGAACTAGTTTAGTGTTTGTATATATCTAAATAAGATAATCGTAAATAAGGTAAGTGAGCTCCGGACGCGCAGGCTCACGGGCCCAGCCGCTCCGCGGCATGTGGGATCCTCCCGGACCGGGGCATGAACCCGTGTCCCCTGCGTCGGCAGGCGGACTCTCAACCACTGCGCCACCAGGGAAGCCCAACACTAAGCTTCTTAAAGGAATTATTTTATTTTAAAAGGAGTCTATATAATCACTCCAGTCTCAAAAACACTGCTCAAAGACCTAGGGCATCTAGGTGGTGTATCAGGGTTTACATGCAAGTTTTTCGATAAAAAAAGTTCATTTTCTGAATCATCAGTTTTCCTCAATGGTAAATAATTTTAATCCCTTTTATATTGCAGTAAATATTTATTTATTTTTGAATTTTATTTATTTTTTTATACAGCAGGTTCTTATTAGTTATCCATTTTATACATATTAGAGTATATATGTCAATCCCAATCTCCTAATTCATCATACCACCACCCCCCTGCAGTAAATATTTATGAAGCCCCAAATTTGCATTCTCTTGAAGATAAAATATGAGACTTCACACAAATCCTGCAGAGGGAAAATTAATAACCTCAAGAAATATGTTTTTTCTCCTGTCTTAGGGGTTCACTGGAGGAAGAGTTTGAAAAGCTTTATCTAGGTGAGAGCTTTAGTTTAAATAGGGAAGGAAAAAGGAAATATTTATTCAAAGCTTTCCAGAGGTCAAGTATTTTCTTTCTTAAAAAACTGTTGTCCCTTGACACCAGCTAACCACCCTACTTTTTTACTCCCTTCTCTTCAGCACAGAACTTCTTGAGAGTACTGCCTATGGCTTTTGTTCCCTATCCTCACCCCTAAATTTCTCTTAAGCATACTTACTCTAGACGCATTATCAAGGTTACCAATGATCTTCACGTAACCAAATGCATTGATCAATTCTATGGTTTTATCCTATTTCTCAGCAGCGTTCAATATGGTTTCTCCTTCACTTTTCAATTTTGGTTCCCACAACTCTCTCCTAGTTTTCCTCCTACCTCTCTTAACCTCCTTTGTTGATTTCTCTCCTTTCCTCATCTCATATCCATTAGCAATTCTTGGCCGTCTTACCTCCAAGAGGTACCCAAGTCCATTTCTATCTTCCATCTATACAACTACCAATCCTAGTCAAACCCATCATTTTCTCTCCCCTTATCTACTCCATTCCCCTCACTCCATCTTCCACAAAGCTGACAGAGTGGTTATTTCAGAATATAAATTACACTGTACAGTATTCACTCCCTGCTTACCACCCTCCAATGGCTTACCATAACACTTCAGATAAAATCCATGTCCCCGATTCTAATTTACTAAACCTTGCATGATCTGGCACCTGCCCATTTCTCTGATCCTTTCCCAGAACTCTCCCCATTCCCATATTTTAGCCATACTGGCCTTTTTCTATTCTTCAAACATGACAAGCTTGCTCTCACCTAAGGTCTTTTAGTAGATGTAATTTTTCCTGAAATTTTCTTTGCTCTGATCTTACATGGCTGCTTTTTGTCATTTAGATTACAGATCATACTTCATTAGACAAGACTTTTCTGATTACCCAATCACAAGAAACCATCCTGTCTTTTTTTTTTTTTTTTGCAGTACGTGGGCCTCTCACTGCTGTGGCCTCTCCCGTTGCGGAGCACAGGCTCCGGACGCGCAGGCTCAGTGGCCATGGCTCACGGGCCCAGCTGCTCCGCAGCATGTGGGATCTTCCCGGACCGGGGCACGAACCTGCGTCCCCTGCATCGGCAAGCGGACTCTCAACCACTGCGCCACCAGGGAAGCCCCATCCTGTCTTTATTACCTTCTCTTATTTTAATTTTCTATATAGTGCATATTATAAGCTTTTATTTTTTTTTTGCTTTACTTGATTACTATCCATCTTGTCCACTAGATTATAAGTTTCATGAGAACAGGGCCTTATCCATCTGGTTAATCACTGTATTTCTTATACCTAAATAAGTGCCTGTTACAAAGGAGAGTCTTAATAAGTATTTGTTGAATATGCAAATGAGCAGACATAAATCTGTAGGATGTTTGTAAACTTGACTGAGTCTCCTAGTGATTCTGCAGGAAAAAATAAAATCAACAAATCTCTCCCAATCCAGATCCAAGTATCTAGGGAAGCAAACATGTACTAGAAGTGACCTGATTCCTATAGGTAAGAGCATCCTAAAAACAGCATGCACTAAATGCACTGCCATTCAAAAACTACTGTACTTTCTAAGTGCCTACTAGACATATTTGAGATACTGTAAGAAGTGCTGGTGAATAAACTGACAGAGGCTCCACAAGGAGCTTGCAGTTGGTACCTAGCAAGCAATGAAAGGCTATTCACCTTCCTAGAACTGTTACAAGCATGTTGCTTAAATTACCTGCTTCAGGGGTGGAAAAGTTGACCTTAAGTATATTATAATGGTTAGCAAATAAGAGTCTAAACCTGTTTTATATCTAGCTGCTTAGCAATTTCTATACTGAAATTTTGTGTGACTAATTAAAGTTTTATAAGACTATGATATTAGTTTTATTTTTATTTTATTTTTTTGGCCATGCGGCACGTGGGATCTTAGTTCCCTGACCAGGGATTGAACCCTCACCCCCTGCGGTGGAAGTGCAGAGTCTTAACCACTGGACGGCCAGGGAAGTCCCTATGCTATTATTTTAATTAAGTATCTAGTTATTAGAGACTTAGCCACATGGAAAGAAATATGTGGCACTTGTGGAGGTATGCCAAAAAACTGAAATCAAATTAAGCACATAAAAGGGGAAAAATAAAAACTAGAATCAATGGTACCACAGCTCACTTCTGGTAGTTCTGAGGCACCGATCTCACAATTTTAATACGTTCTTAGAGTTCAAGTATCAGAGACTCCAGTATCCTCAACATTAGAGAATTAAGAGACAACCTCATGCAAAATAAATGAGACTTAGAAAAATAAGTCATATTTGCATTTTTCTGTAGAAAAGTGTAATCTATCTCTTTGGTTTGGCTTTGGTATAAGAGCAGAATGCTTACTTATAAATACTGTATAATATATAACTGCTCCTTTGCAATATGCTTTTATTTAAAAAATGAGCTCTGAATAAAAGCTCTGAAAAAGCTTTGTTGTTTCAAAAATACACAATTGTTCCTTTTGTATTAGAACAAATGATACATAAAAATGAAACCATAAAATGCAATAGGAAACATACCATTCCATAGGCCTGCTGTTGGACCCAGTTGATATAATCATTCCGTATGTCTATCAATTCTTGTACTTCATGTATATAAAATTTATCATATTGTATAATCTGTCCAGTTTTCTCATTTACCTACAAAAAACAAAAATGTAATTAACATTAAATTTAACCAGTACCTAAGAAAGAGACTGAAAAATGTTTAAATAGAATTGAGACTTCTTAGCTATTTTCTCTTCCTATAAAAGAAAAATTTACTGAGTGCCTACCATATGCAAAATGCTAATTAAGTGCTACGGGAAACACCAAGATTTATAAGATGTGATATCTGTATTTAGTATCTCAAAATCCATTAAAAAATATTTATGTAACCACCACACAATAGGAGATATGTACCATAAGTATATATATTATACAAAGACTAGAAACTATAAAGTCTTCTGGTTGGGAATGGGACTTAAATAATAGTAAGAATAGCTAATGCTTGTTAACCATCACTCAATAGTGGCATCTGATTATAATAAACTAAGAGGATGACATTTGGGTAGGATGTGAAAAATGAAGACAGTGCAAATTACCATACTAGAAAATTACTTACTAATTACAAAAGGAAAAACAAGTCTTAACAGTGGAGACCACCACCTTAACTGAGTGATCAAACTAACCACCACCCATACTGGGACAATCAAATATTATGTTCCTGCTGGGACTTCCCTGGCAGTCCAGTGGTTAAGACTCCGCGCTTCCACTGCAGGGGGCGCAGGTTCGATCCCTGGTCAGGGAACTAAGATCCCACGTGCCTCGAAGCACGGCCAAAAAAAAAAAAAAAATTTTCCTGCTGATATAATGCAACAGGAAGTACAGACATTATCTGTGAACCAAGAAAATGTCTAACCTGAATCTAGTCAAGTCCTTGATTCAAATTCCAGTTAATAGGAAATACAGGAAAAGAGGAACAAGTTAAACATCATTATAAGGAAACAGACAATTATCCTAATTGTAGGAACTTTACAAGAAGACTGGCCAGGACTCTCCAAAAAGTCAAGGTAATGAGATCGAAAGGTGGGGGTTATTCTAAATTAAAAGAAACTACAAGAGTTCTAGTGCTGGATATGGCAGAGTACTTTTTATCAGACTAATCCTCCTGACAATAACAGTTATAATCTCTGAACAGTATATTAAAAAAAACAACAATTTAAAAACACTGGCGATCAACCCAAAGCAGGCAGAAACAAGAATGAACACAATCTCTGAAAGAAGGAAAGCACATGTTGAGAACCACATTTTTTTTTTAACATGGGAGTACTTCCAAAGCAGCATAAGGGGTAGGGGATGTAGCACATGCAGAAAGCAACAGTTTTATCAGACAGAGAAGTGTGAGATTGAAGCTGCCAACATGGCAGACAATGAGGAAGAAAAATCCCAGAAAGGAATCCTGAGGACAAAGTCCCCAAATCTGCATGTAAATCCCCCCCACCTCTTTGGCTAACTCTTAAACCATGAAAGCACAAGTGAGATTTGGGGTGGGGGGACAGGGACGGACAACACCCCAACAGAAAGCAGCAACTGGGAGGCTACTCTTAAGAGTACATTTCAAGACAAGCATCTCCAGAGGGGAAAAAAGGTACATTTCATAATGATAAAAGAATTAATTTATCAAGAAGTCATGACAACCCCAAATAACAGCGCTTCAAAATACAAGAAGGGAAAATTGACAGAACCACCATCATTGTTAGAAGTTTTAACACCCCTCTCTTGGTAACTGATTTACAAAAAAAAAAAAAGAAGGGCAAAATCAGTTAAGTAAGGAAGATTTGAACATCAGTTTCAACCAACTTGAACTCGTTGCCAGAAGAGAGGGAGGTGGGGGCAGGAGAGAAATAGGTGAAGGAGATAAAGAGGTACAAACTTTCAGTTATGAAATAAATGAGTCACAGGTATGAAAGTGTACAGTGTGGGAAATATAGTCAATAATTATGCAATATCTTTGTATGGTGACAGATGACAACTAGACTTACCATGGCAATCATTTTGAAACGTATAGAAATATCAAATTATGTTTTGCACCAGGAACTAATATAGTGTTATAGGTCAACTGTACTTCAAAAACAAACTCAGAAAAGGAGATCAGATTTGTGGTTACCGGAGGTGGGGGTGGGGGGAGGGGGAAGTGGATGAAGGGGGTCAAAAGGTACCAACTTCCAGTTATAAGATAAATAAATACTAGGGATGTAACGTAAAACAACATAAATATAGTTAACACTTCTGTATGTTATATGTATGAAAGCTGTTAAGAGAGTAAATCCTAAGAGTTCTCATCACAAGGAAACAAATTTTTGTCTATGTCTTTAATGTTGTATCTATATGAGATAATGGATGTTGAGTAAACTTATTGTGGTAATCATTTCATAATGTATGTAAGTCAAATCATTATTGCTGTACACCTTAAACTTATACAGAGCTATATGTCAGTTATATCCCAATAAAATGGAAAGAAAAAATAGAACATTCCACCCAGTAATTGTACATGGGATGTTCACTAACATATATCATAACCTGGACCATATAACAAGCCTTAATAAATATCGTTAAAAAAATCCAACATATACAAAGTATGTTCTTTGACCACAACAGAAATGAACTAAAAGTCAATAACAAAAATATATTTGGAAAATCCTAGAAAACTGGCAATTAAAACACTTCTAAATTACCCCAAACTCTCCTTGTATCCATCAGAGAGCTAAAGTCACAAGATAACAAAGTAGCCTGAAGTCCAAGGATGGACAGATACTTCCAAAGAAATGGGTCACCATGGCAGAGCAAGAGGAAGTTTAGCACTGTCATACAAGCAGCGAAGAAGAAATCAGCTAAAATTCTAAGAAATTGCTTAAGGCTGAGTATGGGATAACTTGAGAGGATAAAACCCCCGGGAGCCTCAGACAGTTTGCACTCACTCATAGACTCTTGACACACACCTCTACTGGGTGCCCAGGAGGATGAGTGGAAACAGGGCAGGAGATCAAGAGACTCTCTCAGTGGTGCAAGGCATTGGCTGCCTCTGTGAGAAAGAAACAAGGCCTGCCACCCCGTCCAGATCCTTCTCTCACATAGAGAAAGCAAAAACTTTAAGCCACTGAGGAAGGGGAAGCAAATTCTATGCCATGTTGCTGGAAGAGGGGAAAAATCCTCAATCCTTGGGAAGAAGGGGGACAAGAACTGTCCTGAGCCCAGAATCTTGTATCAGTAGCGCTAGAGGCTCTCTACTGCTGGGGGTGGGAGCAGAAACTCTGAGAAAATCCCATCCCCGAGACCCTGGTACACACCCAGCTATCTACCTAAGACCAACACTATACCACAATAACAAAGAACTTTTTCTGTCCCTTCTCCTCTACCAATTTTGAAAGCACTAAGTAATAAGCAACACCAGCTCACCACTGAGGAGGGGCAAAAGTGGGGAGAGAAATCCCTCTTTGGAGCAGGCATGCAGAGTGAAGCACAAACACTGAGAAGAAATCTTTGACATTTCACCTTCACCTTAAGCATCAGACAATATTAGAGGAATCTGAGGTCTCCGGTGCAATGAAGTTAATTACAGCAAACTAAAAACTCAATTCCAGTTCAACTGCAGATTAGATTGGCTTAAATCCCTACACTAACAACCACATAAGAGGTATACACATACAGGATGTAAATCTAATTACTTCAGCGTTTACTATTTTACAGACAACCAAAAAGTGTGACACATATCAAAAAGCAAATAAGTAAATAAAACAAAGACCACATAAAAAAGTCTAGAGACAAAGTAATCAACAGAGCCAGACTCAGAGATGACTTAATGAAAATAAAAACACTACATCAAAATTTGTGGAATTCTGGTAAAGTAGAGCATAGAAGGAAATTTATAGCATTAAATGATGTTAGAATAAATGGTCTAAAATCAATGATCTAATAAGCCTCGGCTCAGGAATTCCCTGGTGGTCTAGTGGTTAGGACTCAGCACTTTCACTGCCATGGCCTGGGGTTCAATCCCACACGCTGTATGGCACAGCACCCCCCTCCCCCCCCCAAAAAAAGCCTCAGCTTTAAGAACCTGGAAAATGATGATCAAATTAAGGACAAATCAAGTAGAGGAAAGGAAAGATATGAAACAGAAAACATAAATTACACTCTATTTATTTTTTAAATTTAATATTAAATTTTTAAATTTCCCAAAAGAAAATTCCAAGCCAAGATAGCTTCACTGGTGAATTCTATCAAACATTTAAGGAAGAAATAATACCAATCTTTTTTTTTTCCAAGAGGTGACATATCTAAGTGGTTTTGTTTGTTTTAAATTATATATTTATTTATTTTTGGCTGCAATGGGTTCTTGTTGCTGCGTGCGGGCTTTTCTCTAGTTGCGGTGAGTGGGGGCTACTCTTCGTTGCAGTGCATGGGCTTCTTATTGCAGTGGCTTCTCCTGCTGAAGAGCACGGGCTCTAGGCGCACAGGCTTCAGTTAGTTGTGGCACATGGGCTCAGTAGTTGTGGCTCGCAGGCTCTAGAGCGCAGGTTCAGTGGTTGTGGTGCACGGGCCCAGCTGCTCCACAGGCATGTGGGATCTTCCCGGACCAGGGCTTGAACCCGTGTCGCCTACACTGGCAGAAGGATTCTTAACCACTGTGCCACCAAGGAAGTCCCAATAATACCAATCTTAAACAAACTCAGAAAACAGAGAAAGATAGATCATTTCTTAATTCACTTTATGAATTAGGATAACCCTGATACTAAAAAGCTGATGAGAAACAAAACTGACTAGATCAACATCGCTCAACAAAATATGAGCAAATTAAAAGCTGATGAGAAACAAAACTGACTAGATCAACATCACTCAACAAAATATGAGCAAATTAAATCCAGCAATATATATAAAATAATACAAAATGTCCAAGTGGAGTTTATCCCAGGAATGCAAGACTGGTTTAACATTCAAATATAAATGAATTTCACTAAATTTCAGAAAAAAAGCAAAATAAATAAATAATTGTTCATCTCAATAGATGCAGAAAAAAGTATCTAACAAAATTCAACATCCCTTCATAATAAACACACCCAGCAAACCTGGAATAGAAGGGAACTT
This sequence comes from Globicephala melas, assembly GCF_963455315.2. Taxonomy (NCBI): domain Eukaryota; kingdom Metazoa; phylum Chordata; class Mammalia; order Artiodactyla; family Delphinidae; genus Globicephala; species Globicephala melas. Next base: position 63,613,257 of record NC_083329.1, on the reverse strand, counting down.
CTTCAAACAGATAAAGCCCACCTTAAAAGAAAACAAAACAAAAACACAACTCTACAGCTAATATCATATTTATGGGTAAAATATTAAATGCTTTCTTTCTAAGATGAAGAATTAGACAAGAATGTCCACTGCAACCATTTATATTCAACACTGTACTGGGAAGTCTTAGCCAATAAAATAAGGCAAGAAAATAACATGAATGTGCACATAAAAAATCCAAATTAATCTATAAGAGAAATATTAAATTGATTTATCAAGGTCACAGAGTACAAGGTGAAAACTCAACTACATTTTGCCACACTAACAATAGAAACTCAACTAAATTTCTCCATACTAGCATCAGAAAATAAAAAATTTTAATTATCATTTACAATAGCATCAAAAACGTAAGACAGAGTTGAGCAGCTGTAACAGAAACCACGCAGCTCACAAAGTATAAAATATTACTATCTAGCCCTTCATAGAAAAAGTCTTCAGACCCTTGCCCTACAGCCAAACTCTTTCTACCAAAAAAGAAAACATACCCAATAATTACACACAAAAACTCATTTGCTTTTCCCTCTCTAATATTTATGTCTATAAATATATACATTAACTTTTATATTACATTGGACACTTAAAAAATTTAGTGACGCCTGGGACTTCCCTGGTGGTGCAGTGGTTAAGAATATGCTTGCCGGGCTTCCCTGGTGGCGCAGTGGTTGAGAGTCTGCCTGCCGATGCAGGGGACACGGGTTTGTGCCCCGGTCTGGGAAGATCCCACATGCCGCGGAGCGGCTGGGCCCGTGAGCCATGGCCGCTGAGCCTGCGAATCTGGAGCCTGTGCTCCGCAATGGGAGAGGCCACAACAGTGAGAGGCCTGCGTACCGAAGAAAAAAAAAAAAGAATATGCCTGCCAATGCAGCGGACAGGGGTTCAAGCCCTGGTCGGGAAAGATCCCACATGCCGTGGAGCAACTAAGCCCGTGAGCCACAACTACTGAGCCTGAGCGCCACAACTACTGAGCCCACATGCCACAACTACTGAAGCCCACGTGCCTAGAGCCCATGCTCCGCAACAAGAGAAGCCACCGCAATGAAAAGTCCACACACTACAATGAAGAGTAGCTCCCACTCACCACAACTAGAGAAAACCTGCGTGCAGCAACAAAGACCCAAAGCAGCCATAAATAAATTAAACAAACAAACAAATAAATTTGTTTTAAAAAGTTTTAGTGACTCTTGTTGAAAATGATTCATGTGCCACTGACCTCTGATACATACTTTTCTTTATCTGGAATATTTTTTATTTTTAAAGGTAAATTTTCTTTCACCAATAGCAACCAGTGTTTGCAGTTTTTACATACTGCAGATATGACACATGTTTTTGAAAAGAAATGCTATGTTAGAATAAAAACTAACAATTTAGAAATCAGGTTTGGTTCAGGAACAAGCAAATTTCAGTCAAGCTTAAGACTTGGTGGGAAATGATGGCTGATAGTTAATTCAGACACAGTGATTTAATAACTAAAGATAAAATCAGTTAATATTGCTTTAAAAATAGGGAAATTAGGCACTGAACAGAAGACTGATCCAAAAGACGTGGATATAGATTTACATATAAAATCAACAGTTTAAAAAATATATATAAAAATACATTTGTATGGTAGGTAAGATTGACAAGACATTATTTTTTTCAGGAAGTCTTCTTTAATTCTTCCGAGTTATGTGCCCTCCTATGTGTTTTCATAGCACCCTTCATTTTCCTTAATCTAGCACTTACCATGCTGCATCATAAATGCTTATAATCTTTTTTTAAGCATTTTTTAAAATATTTATTTATTTGGCTGCACCAGGTCTTAGTTGCGGCACTCGGGATTTTTGTTGCGGCACACGGGATCTTTAGTTGCAGCATGTGGGATCTAGTTCCCTTACCAGGGATTGAATTCAGGCCCCTGCACTGGGAGCGTGGAGTCTTAGCCACTGGACCACCAGGGAAGTCCCTACATTTATAATCTTAACAAGGGCAGAAATCACATCTTTTCCTTGTCACTGCATCACTACTGTTTAGTACCATGATAAGCACATAATAGGCACTCAGTAAATATCTGTAAAATGAATAAAAAAGAAATCATATGGTAGAAGTTCAAAACAACCTATACAATCAGTGTTACTGCCCAAAATGTACAAAATAAAATCTATGTATGTTTGATCATAACATTTCGCATTTTAATTACAATTTAGTATTCTGATTTATAAACGTGAGTTCAGAGGAGGAATATGGTAGTATACATATGTCTTATATGTTTGGGTTTATTTAAGGGTTCCTTGCAAAAAAAAAGGGGGGGTTGAAAATCACTGACTTAGAAGATTAACATGATACGTAGCACTTAGGCTAGTCAAAGTAAGTCTTTTCTTTTGTCATTATTAATATCTCTATAAGGTACTGTGTGAAAACTCAGAAACTACTAAATAACACAATTACTTGCCAGCAAACTCATTTACGTGGTAATACATCCATTCCTGACAGCAGGTACCAAAATTATCTTTCTTGTGATGCCATTTGGAGCACTGTGAATAATTTCTAATTCAAAGCTTCCCAAAGGACATGTCATAAGGGAGAAACAAGTCATTCATATATCCTGAAATGATCAGGAAATAGAGTCCAGTTCTATAGTTCCTAATCCTGCTCCAGGATTAGGTCAAGAAGGAAATTGTGTGAGAAACTTTTCCTAATTCTTAACCATGGAGCAGAGAGAAGAAATATATACAGTTGTCAGACATAAGGTGTCTTCAAAAACACAAATCTCTGATTAGCAATTTAGGTTCCACTAAAGATGAAAATGAATCATCTCTGATAGTGAATATCCACAGTTATCTATGACAGATTAGGATCAAGTAAAGTTTTCTCCAATGTAAGAGGTAAAAGAAAGATAAATGATTGTCCTAAGGACTCCCAGTAAGAGATGCTTATGAAACTGATACCATTATTACCCTGCTTTTGATTATTTAACAACTTCAAACAGGAACTCAGTTTCCTCATGACCAAATGAATCAAGATAAAAGTAGCAACTTCCCATCCAAATGGTGGTGGTGATAACAAAATCTCTGAATGTATAATAATTATACATATTATGTAATCTAAACAATACATCAATCCTGGGAAACCATCAGGCCATTATTTCAATCCTTATTTTATAGATGATTCTCCATTTGCATATGTGATAAAGACAAAGACTTGTTCAAAATCACACTGATAAGAAGCAGCACAGATCGAGTTAAAATTTTTTTTTTTTTTTTTTTTGCAGTACGCGGGCCTCTCACTGCTGTGGCCTCTCCCACTGCGGAGCACAGGCTCCTGACACACAGGCTCAGTGGCCATGGCCCACGGACCCAGCTGCTCCGCGGCACGTGGGATCCTCCCGGACCAGGGCACGAACCCGTGTCCCCTGCATCGGCAGGCGGACTCTCAACCACTGTGCCACCAGGGAAGCCCCATGGTCTTTTTTTAACAATACAATGCTATCTGTAATCTGGAAGTATAAGCCTCTAGATCTAGGGACATAAAATAAAAGCAAAGAACCATCTAAACATATTATATTACTATATCTGCTGATACAGAAGTACATTAGAAACAGCAGGGACTTTGGAAATCGATTTGGATTTGTATTTCAACTCTGCTACTTATTGGTTTATGACCATTGATATTCAGATTAAGGGTCAAAATATAACTGTAAAGAGTTTAAAAAGTTAAATGAGGGATATACGTAAAGTGCTCACACGAATTAGTGTACGATGGAGGTTTCTAACCTTGGCCACTGTTACATTATTTTCCTTTCCCTTTCAGCTAGCAATAATTTAGGATCCTTGTTCTAGCATGGCTCCATCAAAAAGGTCTCTGGAGATGGAACCCCATAAGGTTCTCCTCAACAGAGACTGAGGCTTCTGAGCCAGGCACATAAATTACTTGCTCAAGTTCTGTCTGTAATTATGAAAGACAAAAGGTTCAATTTCCTCCTCCACTTCTCCTTCCCTCACTTTCATTTGTAGAAAAAGACACAGCTAAGGGAAAAAAGAATTTTTTTAAGAGGTAATGCAGATAAGAAAGGGGGGGGATGAATAATTATTTGGGAAGAGGGTCCTGCTGACAAAGGATGGTTCACTGAAGTAGTAGGAAAAGAGAATCCAGAGGAAAGAAAGAATCTAATCAACCTCTTGAATCCTAGACAAAAGGCATAAAGAAAAGTAGAGACCCATTCCATAACAACAGAAGATCTTAACAGCAGTTTACTGCAGAATCCAGTTAACCCTAAAGTGCTGCAAGAAAGCCTTGGACTGGGAAAGGCAAACATAAGAATGACTTATTTCCCCCTATGAAAAAAATGGCTATCATATCTTCAGTTATAATAAGAGAAATGACTTGTTTTTCTAGAGAGCTTAGACATACTAAATACAAAAGAAAAAAGTTCAAGAAGTAGTTGAGAAAGTACCCAGGAACTTCATTAAAAGAATAAAAAGGAAAAAATTAATGGTCCATAAGAGTTCTTTCTTACAGAGAACAGAAGGACTTATCTCCTTTACCCTTTATCATTTACCTTAGTACCAGGCAAGAAGGGTGCGAAAACACTAAAGAAGCTGTTAAGGGGAGGAAACTAAAGATTAATGGTTCATATGGGTTTTTCAGTCATTCTAGAGGCTAGAAACATATCCTTCTCCCTTAGGTCATGTCTCCCAAAATAGCATCTTAAAAATACCAAATGGCACAACAGAGATATACCTACCAGCTGTCAGGGATGTCTCAAATCCATCTTTAATTAAACAGCTGAGACTCTACTTCTTCATATAACTTTGAACTGCTACAAGTGTAAAGGGGACTATTTCTTCCACTGGGAAGAAGGGCAGGAAAGAACAATAGGCAAATTAATGAATTATATATGGTTCCAATTTCAAGTTAGTCATCTGTTTCAAAGGTTGTACTTTGATTGAAGCTATTAGTACCCAACAGCAAAAGGAACATGAGTTTAAATGTTCAAAATCACAACTAGGATGAAATCTCGTTCATATTATAACCATCAATAAATAACAAAAAGCGTATTATTTAAACTAACAAATCATGTTCTTCAAATAAAACATAAGGAGAATCTAATTCATTAGTATGCTATTGTTCTGCCCAACTACAGACAAGTTATCCATAAACGCCTAACAAAGTCAAATAAGACCAAAGCTCTAAAGTATAGATATATTCTTTCTTTTAAAGGAAAATTTAGATAACTTCTCCAAATTCCTATATCTTTTATGTCAATCTAATTCTGTAATATATTCATGTTAAAATAAACATCATCAGTTTGTTAGTGGCAATGGGGAGAGAGGAAAATAAACGGACTATTGGACATACCCTATGTAATATTTCTAAAACCTTTAATGCGGTATGAAGAAAACTGTTGAAAATTCTTCTTTCAGAAGGGGGAATGCCGATCTTGTAGAGTTTCAAAAGATGTACCACAACCTCCTTAAAAAGTTCTACAATCTTGAGGAATAGTGGAGGTTCAAGTACTGACCACCAGTTTTCTGTTATTAAAGGGTGAACACACAAAATAAAATTTAAAAAGTCACAATTTTCAAAATCATACTGACTGTTTTTCGAAAGCAGTGGCTCTTAACCCTTTGAAAACCTCAGGAAGATACACATAATATGGTATTTTACGTAACATTTCTAGGGTTTATAGATACCACCCCACCCTCAAGTTAAAGAATACGGTTCTAAAAGCTCTCAAAAGCAAAAATAAAGTTAGAAAGGTCTATTGAATTTACATTCTTGGTTTCCTAAGCTACATTAAAAACTTAATACCTAGTACTAAAACCACTTGTTAAAAAAAGTGCTTTGGAAATTAGGATTTTAATTTTTAAACAAAACACTTTTAAAACTGTATTGCTCCAATATTTAAAGATCTCTCCAACTTTTATCTTTCAACTTACGTAACATAAAGTTGAAATATTGTGAAGCACCATCCTAAAAATGCAAGGTACTCCTGAAAATCAAATACAGAAACTGAACAATGTAAAGTATACCATGTCTGTCCTTCCCCACGTTCACTATTTGTAGTTATTAACTACAAATATGACAATCTTATGCAGCAGACAGAAGGGAATACAAAAACTTCTGACAACATGGAAGCAATATGCTTTTGAGTCCCTGCTTCACTCTTCTAACCACTGGCTAATTCCCTCAGATTCCAGGATTCTACCCCTTGCTTGTTGCTTCCTCTGCTCACCCTCAGCCTAAAACTTCTTGTACTGATTTTATTACTCTTATGTATCTCACATTCACATACCTAACAAATACTATTAAGAAGGAAAGCACTGCTACTAAATGTAGCAGGCAAACTATAATGGTCAGCAGATAGAGATGAAATTATACAATTAGAAAAATTAAAGTGAGGAAAGTTTAGGCCAAAAACCCAGAGGAATAAGATCAAATAAACAGTGGAATCTCACCTACATGCACAGACATCAGAAAATTAGCAAGTGAGGGAAATACAAGGCAAAGGGTTAATAAAGTTCAAGGAGGATTTAATACCCATGTTTGTTCAGTTTTAATTGCTCCTCCTCCTTTACTTCTTTAACAGTAAGATGACTCTGGAGGGGATGAGGAAGGCAAATACCAAAAACAGTTTTTATCTTTCCCGATACTGTCTCTGCTGTTGTGCTTGATTAAAATTTTAATATTTAACATGCTTTGCCTCCAACTCTAACAACTAGCATCAGATGACTAGCAAAAAGCAACAAACTGAAAAACAGGTTTATCTCACCTTAAGACAATGTCAAAATAAGCAGGGTAGCAAAATTTCAAACAGCAAAGAAGTTATGAGCATTTTCATTTAAAGAGAAAAGGTTGTAAAAAAAAAAAGAGTATTAAAATTCTTACCAAGTACTTTCAGTGGTGCCTTTTCTAGGTTCACAAGAGCTGTACCAAAGGGAATTGCTATTGTGGTGAAATTGTTGGAATCACTCATCAGGGGACATTCTGGTAGAGTAAGATAAAATCTCAATGCTTCAACATCAGGTAAGGAGCTAGTCAGTTTAGGAATAAGATTCTTTTCCAAGCTAGCTGCCACCTATATTTTGACAAAAAGTAAAACCTACTTCATTTAAAATGAATGCATATTCCAAAAAAAGAAAGAAAAAGAAAACCTTATACTACAGCAAACGTGAAACGGTGAAGGGAAAAAAAAAAAAAAAGAAACCATCTTACAATGAATTAATGAATGCACTTTGGAGAACAATGAAAATTAATGCCTAAGCAGTGCTAAGAGAATTTTAAAAATCTTGCATACAAGATTTTTATTTATATCTCAATTTAAACTCTACATCTATAGTTATACAGACTTAACCAACATGGTAATATTAAGTAATTAAGAGTCTGCTCTGAACATCTGGAAAGATTTACAGATATTTGACAGCTAAATTACAAACAGTTTAAAATAATACCCTATTTTAATTCTTACATTAGTATATTAAATAAAATTATACAGACATCTCAATAAAGTGTATGAAACTGTAAAGTTAATTAGGTCACAAACATATAAAAAAACATGGAATAAAAAACTCAACAGGCTACATAATACAAATATAAAATGCTTTAAAAACAAACCTGCTGAGATATCTGAGGATGATCAGACTGTATAAGTTTGTGGAATAAAAGCCTAGCAGCATTCATATCAACCCCTGAAAATCTGGTGCCCGTTCTATAGTGATCATCATTGCTATTTAAAAAAGAGAGAGAGAGAGAAAATAATAAAATGCAACTTTAAAATTTTTTCACTTCTTTTTAATGACATTATTTAATATAATAAATTTGAAAAATTTGGTATACCAAAGAATTGTCACTCACCTAACAGCTAAAAAACTTCCATTTAGACAACCAGACGAAGAAAACGTTCCATCTATTTCACTAAAAAGAAATTTAAAAATCACAAAATCACAAAATGAGAAATCTAATTGTTCACCTTTGGTGGTTTTTTTTTTTTAGATCTTAATTGGAGTATAATTGCTTCACAATACTGTCTTAGTTTCTGTTGCACAACAAAGCGAATCAGCCATATGCATACACATGTCCCCATAACCCCTCCCTCTTAAGCCTCCCTCCCATCCTCCTTATTCCACCCCTCTAGGTCATTGCAAAGCACCAAGCCAATCTCCCTGTGCTATGCTGCTGCTGCTTCCCACCAGCCAACTATTTTACATTCGGTAGCGTATATATGTCAATGCTACTCTCACTTCACCCCAGCTTCCCCCTCCCACCCCATGTCCTCAAGTCCATTCTTTATGTCTATCTCTTTATTCCTGCCCTGCAACTAGGTTCATCCGTACCCTTTATTTTATTTTATTTTTTAGATTCCGCGTATATACATTAGCATACGGTATTTGTTTTTCTCTTTCTGACTTACTTCACTCTGTATGACAGACTCTAGGTCCATCCACCTCACTACAAATAACTCAATTTTGTTCCTTTTTATGGCTGAGTAATATTCCATTGTATATAGTGCCACATCTTCTTTATCCATTCATCCCCTTTATTTTTTAATAAAAAATAAAATCACCTTTTATTTATTTTTTATGTGGATAAAATCCACATCACCTTTATTATTTAATAAAAAATAAAATGTAGTATTTAATGCTACAGAGCATTCCTCCAACCAACATTCAAAATAAATGAGAATTCTATAAATTACTAAAGATTAAGTAAATCTTGATAAAGGTATTACTGTTTATCTCTTTATTACTCTCTCAAACATTACTACTGTCCTCTGATTCATCAAATAAATCTGATGTTCCTAAAAAATTTTTTTTTTGTTATCTGAAAAATTTTTTTATATAAACATGCACATTTAACTTTCTTAATTCCACATGATGGTAAATCTAATCTAGAATGTTATTTTTCTGAAGACTACACTTCAGGCTTTTAAGAAAAATTTTAGTTTGGGAAAATAATTTCGAATTAAAAAAACAGCTGATCAGCTATAGCCCCTCATCCCAAATACCTACACTACCTTCAACAACAACAACAAAAACTTTAAGTACTAAACAAGTCCATCTTCAAGAAAAATATTCAGGAAAGAAGAAATACTCAACTCTTCCATGGAATAAAGAAGTTAAAAGACAGTGACCACTATGAAGCTAGAAGGAACATTTTTGCAAACCCAATCCTAAAGTGGCTATATTTAATATTTTAAGTTATCATTTAATATATCATTATGTATATGAAAGAATTGTAACTTATAAACATCTACATGAGATCTCCTAAAATATCCACTATTACAGAAATTCTAGACAATTAAACTTTTGTATATAAACCATTCTGTAAATGATATTTAATGAAATATTTATTTAAATAAAAACTCCTAAGTACAGGTTCCTCTACCATGAAGTTAAGACTTTGTGTAGATAAAATATTTTTCTTACTTGGCTATCTCTACAGGAAATCTTCCAGAGGGGTAGCTCAGCCATTTTTGAATTAGAGCTTCATTCACAGTCCATATCTGCTTTGAAGGATCAGGATATCTAAAGTCATCTGGTGGCCCACAGTTCTAAATTTTAAAATAAGCAGATGAGTCAAAGGGAAGAGATATTATATATAAACCAAGACACACCTCCACTATGTATTTGGAAGTTAATCTCTACTAAACACCTGGAACAAAAACTTATCAAATGGGGACTTCCCTGGTGGCGCAGTGGTTAGGAATCCGCCTGCCAATGCAGGGCACACAGTCTCGAGCCCTGGTCCGGGAAGATCCCACATGCTGCGGAGCAACTAAGTCCGTTTGCCACAACTACTGAGACTGTGCTCTAGAGCCCACAAGCCACAAATATTGAAGCCCGTGCACCTAGAGCCCATGCTCTGCAACAAAGAGAAGCCAACGCAATGAGAAGCCTGTGCACCACAATGAAGAGTAGCCCCACTCGCTGCAACTAGAGAAAGCCCATGTGCAGCAACAAAGCCCCAAAGCAGCCAAAAATAAATAAAGAAATAAATTTAAAAAAAAACTTATCAAAAAAAACCAACTTATCAAATGGATCTGAAAAATTTTGTAGACTTGAGGAAAAAAAATTAAGGCAATTACTTTGTAACATATAAAGAACATTAATATGGGTTTAAAAACAACTTCTAAATTATCTGAGCTTAGTAATTATTTATATGATTACTATTACCTGGGGATTAGAGTAATGTGAAAAGCTTTGATCTCCACCTGAGAAAATTCTTTTTACACAGAAATATTCTTCAGAATCTGTAATAAAAATAAAATATAAAACATTCAAGATTTATATGCATTTTTCAGAGCATCAAATATGCTACTGGACTTTCTCTTAATCATCTAACTTAATGAGACCTCCCAATCATGGGCTCAATGATACAAAATGACTGGGAATGGTCTGACTGCTATGGAGATGAGACTGACCAAGTGACAAATGTTAATGATCCCACAAGCACAACAAGCATTTGATAAGTTTTACAAGTCTTTCTTTTGACCTGCTCACCAAAAAATGGCAGTTTCTAGTCTAGATCTTTATTATCTCAATATATTTTAAACTAAGATGGTGTAAAATTTGAATGAAAGGTATAGAAGATAGCTCAGAAGAAAATAAAAATTAAGAATATTCATTTTGGGGAATTCCCTGGTGGTCCAGTGGTTAGGACTTGGCGTTTTCACTGCTTGTGGCCTGGGTTCAATCCCTGGTTGGGCAACTAAGATCCCATAAGCCTCGCAGGGTACAGCCGAAAAAAAGGAATATTTACTTTTAAAAAGAATGACAACAAACAAGTATATGTTAAATCTTCCTGAGTAATGCAAAATTCATAATGTAAAATTATTTTCTCTTTCAATATAGCTGTACAAAAGAAAGATGACACACATAGCTCTTTGTTAACAACTATTTATCAGTAACACCCAAATCAGGTCCAAAAACAAAAAAGTTAATACGCAAATTTAGTAGAAGTAAAGAAGGAACAATAAAGCGCCTTTTTTTCAAGTTTTGTGTTTTATTGTGATGTTTATTTTTCTTTAAAAGTTTGTTTTTTTTTTAACATCTTTATTGCCGTATAATTGCTTTACAATGTTGTGTTAGTTTCTGCTGTATAACAAAGTGAATCAGCTATATGTATACATATATCCCCATATCCTCTCCCACTTGCATCTCCCTCCCACCCTTCCCTATCCCACCCCTCTAGGAGGTCACAAAGCATGGAGCTGATCGCCCTGTGAGATGCAGCTGCTTCCCACTAGGTATCTATTTTACATTTGGTAGTATATATATGTCAATGCCACTCTCTCACTTCGTCCCAGCTTACCCTTCCCCCTCCCAGTGTCCTCAAGTCCATTCTCTACGTCTGTGTCTTTATTCCTGTCCTGCCCCTAGGTTCTTCAGAACCTTTTTTTTTTTGGATTCCATATATATGTGTTAGCATACGGTATTTGTTTTTCTCTTTCTGACTTACTTCACTCTGTATGACAGACTCTAGGTCCATCCACCTCACTACAAATAACTCAATTTCATTTCAGTAAAGTGCCTTTTTAAAAAGACATTCAAAGCCTCTTCCTTTTTCTCCTCTCCTGTACCTCAAAATGGAAAGAGTATCTATTATCAAAAATACCGCTAGCCTAGTATTTAGAAGTATCACATACCAAAACACCATAGCTACACAATGTAACTTAAGGCCAGTTATTTCCAAATATAATCCATTTCTGTGTTCCTACTGCTGACCCCCCACTCTTTAGTTGACTAATTCTTTTTTTTTTAATATAAATTTATTTATTTTTGGCTGCGTTGGGTCTTCGTTGCTGTGCGTGGGCTTTCTCTAGTTGCGGGGAGCAGGGGCTACTCTTCACTGCGGTGCGCAGGCTTCTCATTGCAGTGGAACACAGGCTCTAGGTGCACGGGCTTCAGTAGTTGTGGCACACAGGCTCAGTAGTTGTGGCTTGTGGACTCTACAGAGCGTGGGCTCAGCAGTTGTGGCGCACTGGTTTAGATACTCCGCAGCATGTGGGATCTTCCCGGATCAGGGCTTGAACCCGTGTCCCCTGCATTGGCAGGTGGATTCTTAACCACTGTGCCACTAGGGAAGCCCAGTTGACTAGTTCTTCACCTTGTATTATTTGTGACCACCACTGCTACAGAATTATAAATTCTTAAGGAAGGGACCACATCTTAATTTTCTTGATCATTCCCTACTACCAAGCACAATGTTTTATTTGTAAAAGAACTCAGTAAATATTTAATATGAATATATAATAGAAAAAATTATCTAGCTTAGATAATAATAAGAGTTTCAGAGATCAGAACATTAATATGACCAAATTTTCCACAACAAGACTGCTCTACGGCCAAAAATTTTTAAGAACAGATTAAAAGGGTAAATCTAAAATATTAAATAAACCAATCATTCAACTTAAAATCTTTTCTCTACATCATCCTCACAAGTCTACATGAAGTCATGCACTTCCTCAAAAGATTGAGCAGAATGTTATTCGTTTGTTCCTAAAAGGTGATTCTGCCTTCTTTAAATAATCATCAAGTAAATGATGACTAATCTATAGTACATGAATGGGTTTCTGGGGGCTGTGAGTAGGGCACCAAAAATTATTTTCCTTAATTTCCTTTTAATTACTACTGTAAAGAAGTCTGTGAAACCTAGTCATTTGTCCTACACAGCTTCCTGCAGATTGGATTTTGCTGATTATATCCTCAAGGATTCTCCTAACACTTCTCTCAGTCTTCTGTATTTCCTGTAAATTGGTAGTTGGATCTAGAGAGGAGTTAATTAGATTAGTCAATTTTTTTTTAAGAAGATGTTGGGGGTAGGAGTTTATTAATTAATTAATTTATTTTTGACTGTGTTGGGTCTTCATTTCTGTGCGAGGGCTTTTCTCTAGTTGTGGCAAGCGGGGGCCACTCTTCATCGGGGTGCACGGGCCTCTCACTATCACGGCCTCTCTTGTTGAGGAGCACAGGCTCCAGACGCACAGGCTCAGTAGTTGTGGCTCACGGGCCTAGTTGCTCTGCGGCATGTGGGATCCTCCCAGACCAGGGCTTGAACCTGTGTCCCCTGCATTAGCAGGCAGATTCTCAACCACTGCGCCACCAGGGAAGCCCCAATCAGTCAATTATTTTGACAAAACTATTACATGGTGGTGGAAGGGGCTGTTCTTCCATCAGTAAGCACATAACATATAGCTGGGTTCCTTTTTGTGACGTTAGTAACCATTGATGCCCAATGCTTAGACCATTAATTCATTGTGGGTTGAAAAATGATACACTAATATTACTTCCTCATCTTGTGATTGGACCATTAGCTTCCCCCTATCTACCACATAGTTCATTAACCTGTAATAGGAAAGACTAATGCTGTTCTTTTCCATTTATTTACTATCGTCTGGCTTTTTGAATCTGCATTTATTTGATTATAATATTTACATGTTTCTTAGTAACATGGATTTCCTCAATGGGAATTTCCGTTAACTTCCTTTATCTATTACATGTCTAAATGTTTGTCTTATTCATTTATTAGGTGTCTTACTGTTTTTCACACCAATATGTATGAGCACTTTGGATATTCAGGCTACTAACCTCAGGTTATATTCGTTACAAACATTTTTTCTAAATAATTATTTAATTTTGACTCACAAGTTTCTTTTTCTATTAAATCAAATGTATTTATCTCATTCTTTTTTTTTTTAAAGAGGAAGTGGGTTTCTTTATAAAAAATATTTATTTATTTGGCTGCATTGGGTCTTAGTTGCAGCACACAGGATCTTCGCTGCAGCATGTGGGATCTAGTTCCCTGACCAGGGATTGAACCCGGGCCCCCTGCGCTGGAAGCGTGGAGTCTTAGCCACTGGACCACCAAGGAAGTTGGCCCTCTTTCTTAATGGTGACTTTCACTGCCATAATGGTGAGAAAGCTTTTTCCCATCCTCAAATTATAGAATTATTTTCTTGTCTTAAGAACTCTTTTACATTTAACTTTAATCCATCTATAATTTATTTTAGTTTATACTGTTAGGTTAGGGTCTAAACTGACATTTTCCTCCCAATTTTCATGTGTTGAATAATTCTTTCCCCTTCTCCACATATTAGTGATGCCCTATTTTAAAGTTATGAAGAGACACTACACCTCTTCTACCTATAACACGCTACACTAAAAAACTTTGGCACTCTCCTCCATCCCGAAAGTGTTCTCAAAGTCCTTCTCATAACTTCCACTTCGTACAGTCCTTCCTATAACTCCAAGAGCCACTGCCAATCAACTGGAGTTTGAACAAAACCTATATATTGGGTTGGCCAAAAAGTTCCTTCGGTTTCTAAGTAAAAATAAAAGACACATTTTTCATTTTCACCAAGAACTTTATTTAACAACATTTTCACCATTTTGTTCCACTACCTTCTGCCATTTTTCAGGCAACTTCGTAATTCCGTCTTCCCAAAACCTTTTATCTTTTTGATCAAAGAACTGTTCCAGGTGCCATTTACAGTCTTCCAGGGAACTGAAATATTTTCCATTAAAAGAATTTTGTAAAGACCGAAATAAATGGAAATCCGAAGGGGCAATGTCTGGTGAATATGGCGGATGAATCAGAACTTCCCAGCCAAGCTGTAACAGTTTTTGCCTGGTCATCAAAGAAACATGTGCATTATCCTGAAGGAAGATTATGCGTTTTCTGTTGACTAATTCCGGACACTTTTCGTCAAGTGCTGCTTTCAGTTGGTCTAACTGGGAGCAGTACTTGCTGGAATTAATCGTTTGGTTTTCCAGAAGGAGCTCATAATAGAGGACTTCCTTCCAATCCCACCATATACACAACATCCCTTCTTTGAAGACCGGCCTTTGGTGTGGTTGGTGGTGGTTTTATTTCGCTTGCCCCACGATCTCTTCTGTTCCACATTATTGTACACTGTCCATTTTTCATCACCCAACACAATTTGTTTTAAAAATGGAATGTTTTCATCATGCTTAAGGACAGAATTGCATGCAGAAATACGGTCAAGAAGGTTTTTTTCCACTTAACTTACGTGGAACCCAAACACCAAAGCAATTAACATAACCAAGTTGGTGCAAATGATTTTTGATGCTTGATTTGGATATTTTGAGTATGTTGGCTATCTCCTGCATGGTATAACGTTGACTGTTCTCAATTAACGTCTCAATTTTACCGCTATCAACTTCAACTGGTCTACCGGACCGTGGAGCATCGTCCAGCAAGAAATCTCCAGCACAAAACTTCACAAACCACTTTTGACACGTTCGATCAGTCCCAGCACCTTCTCCATATACTGCACAAATCTTTTCTTTGCATTTCAGTTGCATTTTTACCCTTCTTGAAATAATAAAGCATAATATGCCAAAAAAGTTACTTTTTTTCTTCCATCTTCCGTATTAAAATGGCTACACAAAAATTCACCAATTTTGATGTCTTTTTTTAACACACACTGATATGATAGCTGTCATAATACAATCTAACAAAATTGTTTCAAATGAAGTAAAAGACAACTAAGCGCTACTAGAGCCAGCTTACGGGAAACCGAAC
Source organism: Globicephala melas (assembly GCF_963455315.2). NCBI lineage: Eukaryota > Metazoa > Chordata > Mammalia > Artiodactyla > Delphinidae > Globicephala > Globicephala melas. Next base: position 63,597,699 of record NC_083329.1, on the reverse strand, counting down.
GAACTTTTTGGCCAATCCAACAATAACGGCAATACATGGATTCCCCTCCCACCCCCGGATTTCCACTAAGCTATAATAATCTAAATGTCTAGGGACCTCCCTGGTGGTGCAGTGGTCAAGAATCCCCCTGCCAATGCAGGGGACACGGGCTCCTGGTCTGGGAAGATCCCACATGCCACAGAGCAACTAAGCCCGTGCGCCACAACTACTGAGCCTGCACTCTACAGTCTGTGAGCCACAACTACTGAGCCCATATGCCACAACTACTGAAGCCCACGCACCTAGACCCCATGCTCCGCAACAGGAGAAGCCACTGCAACGAGAAGCCCGTGCACCACAACAAAGAGTAGCCCCCACTCACCACAACTAGAGAAAGCCCGCAGGCAGTAATGAAGACCCAGCGTAGCCAAATAATAAACTAAAAAACACACAAAAAAGTCTATATGTATACGAATAATCTGATTTAACTGTTACAGTTTTATAGTATATGTTGTCATATCTAGGAGGGCTAGTTCACCTCCTTATTCTCTACAAAATACACTGTCAGGAAAAACAGAAAATTTTGAAATAGGCTCCCCTGCCCATGCACTCTCCCCCCCCACATCCCCGCCATTTACTGAGTCTTGATTAGGGCACTCTTCAGAAACTTATCTACCTAAATGATGTGTTTGAGCTATTTACAATTCTGTAAAGTGTACTTCTATTTAGGAGCAATACTGACAGAGATACAACTGTGTATGTGCCTTTGACTTACAAGGAAAAGAAGTAGTTTTTTGATGATCCCTGAATCCCTTTACACTCTTAGGACTTATTCAGGACCCCAAAGGGCTTAAAAGCACTAATACATAACACATCAGAATTGAAAATTAAGAAATTTAAAAAATACTCATAGACATATCTGAAAGTGAACAAGAACAAAGGCACCACTGCATGTTAACACAGATAACAGTACTAACATGAAAGTCATTCTAACCTCATGAACCCTATGACACAATACCACTGTCCTTGAGCAACTATCAGCTGGTTCCACAATACGGAAGAACATAACTGAAGACACAACATGGTAAGTGACTTTTATTTTCCTTGGTTTATACTTGATTCTGAAATAAGTTATACAATATGTTAAAATCTTAGCCAAGTTCACTCAATTTTGAAGGGTGTGCTCCCATGCCTTCACCTATGTTATTTTTTTACTTTTGTGTAATCTGCCAAAGAGCAAAAATTCTGTGTTTTACTAGAATAATTTTCTATACCTGATGTTGATTTTATTTGTTTTTCATTATTTAAGTGGAAAAAAAAGAACAAAGACTCCTCACTTATGAATAAGCTAAAGTTCTTTTCAATCAATTACCATTTACATTTATTTTGAAATGTTTTATTGTCACTTCAGTAAAATAGGTAACCAAGTATTATTTCTCAAGCATCAAAGGTTACATCTTTTAATAAAGTGTTCCAATCTCCCCTCACAACTTTTTTGATTTTTGTCTTCCTGTTATGGGCTGAATTGTGTCCACCCCTGCCCCCAAATTCATATGTTGAAGCTGTAATCCTCAGTACCTCGGAATATGACTGTATTTGGAGATCGGACCTTTAGAGAGGTGATTAAGGTAAAATGAGGCTGTTAGGGTGGGGCCCTAATCCAATATGCCTGCTGTCCTTATAATAACAGGAGGAGACACCAGCAACACACGCACACACACAGAGAAAAGGTCACATGAGGACACAGCAAGAAGGTAGCCATTTGCAAGCCAAGGCTTCAGAAGAAACCAAACCTGCTGACAAAGTGATCTTAGACTTCTAGCTTCCGGAACTGTGAGAAAATAAATTTCTGCTGTTTAAGCCACCCAGTCTGTGGTATTTTGTTATGGCAGCCCTAGCAAACTAACACCCTTCGCCGAATCAGATCCTAAACTTAGGAAAATAAAACTTCCAAGATACTTTCTATGTGTTAGTGAAAATATCTTTGAGATTTCCCAGAGAGGCTATGGAGAATCAAAATGATTTGTCCTTTCAACATATAAGTAGAGATGCTAGAAATAATTAAGTTTATTTGATGTGTTACTATTCTAAAGGTTGCATGGGAAGAGTTGTCAAATCAGAAGACACTTAACCTTCCCTAGGTTAAATTTATATGGTAAAATTAATATAAATATTTCACCTCTCTAAATTAATAAAGATATTTCAAAAATGTAATTACTATAAAAATTTCTAATTTATATGGTAATATAAAAATTTCAAAAATTAATATATTTCAAAAAGTGTTTTATGAGAAGTCCATGGAGATTCACCAATGTCCTTGCTTACCATATGTTTAAATATGAAGGGAAACATTATTCAAAACTCTTATGAAATAGTTCTGTCAAGTTTTCCTGTATTTATAAGAGTTCTGGCGGTACAGTGCTGTCTGTCCTAATGTCAGGTTTCGTTCCCCCAATTTCAGTTATTATTGAACCTTTATTTTATTCACATCTATCATCTTCTAGGCCAGTGATTTTCAAATGGCGTTTTATAAAAATATAGATGTCTAAACTTGATCCCTGACTTACTGAATCTCTTTACTTGATATTCTTGGTGTTATTCCTGGTACATTAGGTCTCAGGATTATCATATTATATCTCAAGATTTTTTTCAACTGTAAAAGGTTATACTCATTCATATTCATAAATCAGATGTAAGGAATCACTGACTTCTTTGAGAATAGGCTTAATCATCATCTTTAGAAACATTCTTGTTTAAAAACCTTTTTGGAATACAGGCATAACTTGCTTTATTGTGCTTCACAGATATTGTGGTTTTTACAAATTGCTGATTTGTGGTAATTGATGATTTGTGTTGTCAGATGATGGTTAGCATTTTTTAGTAATAAAGTATTTTTAATTAAGATATAATATGTACATTTTTTAAAGAAATAATGCTACTGCACACTTAACAGGCTACAGAATAGTGTAAACATAACTTTTACATGCGCCAAGAAACCAAAAATTTTATCTGACTCACTTTATTGTGGTATTCTGGAACCAAACCACAGTATCTCCAAAACATGCCTCTAATGTGTTCTCCATGTCACAGAAACAACCAAATTTCCTTGTCAACTGTATTTATTCTTATTATGAACCCTCGTCATATCTTTCCACTTGACAATTATCAATAATAAATAAGCCATAGTCATTTTAAGCCTCTTTCATCTATTGACTAGTTTTTGTTTTATTCTGATGCTTGTCTGAAGGCCTTCCTGTAAGCTACAGGCCAGAGTTTGTACTTTCAACAAAGAAGGATAGTCTCAGAGCCCTGTGAAAAGGACTGTACCTGTTATTTGAAACCACTTATACATCAAAGAATAGATACTTGGGTACAGGCTTCTGAGGAGACGTGGCTTAGAGAACTTTCAAAAGACACCAGTGGACTACATTAGGATTTCTCATATATTTTTTTAAGCTGATAAGCAGTTTTATGAAACTGACAATCCAAGATCCATAATGTTTAACTTTGCTTTAATTTTCTGTTTTCTGGATCTCCCTTATAGGGAGTCATTTCTCCTTCTTCTAAAGTAATCTAATTCACATCAATTTTGTAAACTCTGCTTTGGTACGCTTAAACGAAATGTTAAAACACATTTCTCTTCTCCCTTCAGCTTGCCAGTATCTCCCGGAAAGGAGCTTATATCCTTTTCTAAGGCCCTGATTTTTGCAGCTGCCATTCAGGGCACACCTCTAGATCACCTGACTCTGGGGGCCAGCGGGGGATTATGCTCAAGGGTCCCACAGGACTAAAACCAATGGACAAAGAGTTCTTAACTGACTACCACCCCAGGGCACAGCAAGAGGCAACAGACTGAGGTGCCCAATCTTTCTGTAGAAGAGGATTATTAGTTTACCTAATACAACTTTGGCCTAAGAGGCAGGCTTCTAATTAAACCCACATCAAAGGGCCTGTTGTAATCCTCTCAGAGATCTCAGAAGGAGGGCCTTATCTTTGCAACATCCCTCTGCTGCACTCCAGAACATCCATTTCTTCCATAGGGGACCTCGTATTCCCATCTGGTGTCCCCATTTTTGTGGTTGCCACCTAACTGATGCCCCTTGATTGCCTGGTTCTGGTGGACAGCTGGGCTTGTATCCTGGGTCCCACGGGACTGTAACAACTGGTGAGACAGTTTTTGGTTGGCTACCACCCCCAGTGCACAGCACAAACAACAAACAGAAACATACCCCAGTTTTCTGCGAAAAAGGCCTATCTGCTTGTCCTGGAGCTTTGGCCTAAGGTTTCTACACCTCTAGCAACCTACTGAGGTGATCTTTGGGGACGAAAGCTGGTGGATGCCATCTTTGTGCTCTCCCTCTACCTTGCGTTAACTTGCCAGTATCTCCTGGAAAGGAGCTTGTACCCTTAGCTGGTGCCCTGATTTTCACAGCTGCCACCCAAGGGACACCTCTAGATTGCCTAGTTCTGGCAGCAGTGTGACTTTCTCTTGCAGTCCCACAGGACAGATATACATTTGCATACTTAAAAGCTACCGCCTGAGGGTCTGGCCTCAATCAGCTTGAATTTAGGTATTGCTGAAATTCTCCCCTTTGGGATACTGACAGGTCTTGGCACATTCTCAACTGAGAGCCACTTAAAATAATATAGGCTGTTTGGACATTAACAAAGATTTGAGAGACAATCAAGAGTGAGGGCAGGGTTGAACTATATCACAACACTACAGTAATCAAAACAGTATGGTATCAGCATTAAAAACAGACATAGAATACAGAGCCCAGAAATAAACCAATGCATATATGATCAATTTATTTAAGACAAAGAAGCTAAGAATACAGAGTGGGAAAAGGACAGTCTTTTCAATGAATAGTGCTGAGAAAATTGGACAGCCACATACAAAAGAATGAAACTGGACCACTATCTTACACCATACACAAAAACAAACTCAAGAGCTTCCCTGGTAGTACAGTGGTAAAGAATATGCCTGCCAATGCAGGGGACACGGGTTCAAGCCCTGGTCCAGGAAGATCCCACATGCTGCGGAGCAACTAAGCCCGTGTGCCACAACTACTGAGCCTGCACTCTAGAGCCTGCAAGCCACAACTACTGAAGCCCGCGCACCTAGAGCCCGTGCTCCGCAACAAGAGAAGCCACTGCAATGAGAAGCCCGCGCACCACAACGAAGAGTAGCCCCGCTTGCCACAACTAGAGAAAGCCCGCACAGCAACGAAGACCTGATGCAGCCAAAAACGATAATAAAAATAAATTTATTTAAAAAAAAACTAACTCAAAATGGACTAAAGACTTGAATATATGACCTAAATCATAAAACTCCTAGAAGAAAACATAGGCAGTAAGCTCCCTGACATCAGTCTTGAGGATGATTTTTTGGATTTAGCACCAAAAGTAAAAGTATCAAAAGCAAAAATAAACAAGTAGGACTACATCACACTAAAAAGCTTCTGCACAGCAAAGGAAACCATCAACATGGATTGAAGACCAAAATGTAAGACCTGAAACCATAAAACTCCTAGAGGAAAACAGGCAGATCACTCTTTGACATAAATCGTAGCAATAGTTTTTTGGATCTGTCTCCTAAGGCAAACGAAACAAAAGCAAAAATAAACAAATGGGACCTAATTAGACTTAAAAGCTTTTGCACAGCAAAGGAGATCACTGACAAAACAAAAAGACAACCTACTGATTGGCAGAAAATATTTGCAAATGATATGACTGATAAGGGGTTAATATCCAAAATATATAAACAGCTCATATAACTCAACATCAAAAAACAAACAGCCTGGTTTAAAAAAATAGGCAGAAGAGCTGAATAGACATTTTTCCAAACAAGACATACAGATGGCCTACAGGCACATGAAAAGATGCTCAACATCATTAATCATCAGGGAAATGCAAATCACAATGAGATATCAACTCACAGTTGTTAGACTGGTTATTAACAAAAAGACAAGAAATAACAAGTGTTGGTGAAGATGTAGAGAAAACAGAACCCTCTTGCACTGTTAGTGGGAGTATAAATTGGTGCAGCCACTATGGAAACAGTATGGGGTTCTTCAAAAAATTAGAAACAGAACTACCATATGATCCAGCAATTCCACTTCTGGGTAAAACAAAAACACTAATTTGAAAAGATGTATGCACCACCATGTTCATTTTAGCATTATTTACAATAGCCAAGGTATGGAAGCAACCTAAGTTTTCACTGATGGATGAATGGATAAAGAAAACATGGTGTGTGTGTGTGTGAGTGTGTGTGTGTGTGTGTGTGTGTGTAAGTGTATACATACACACATGCATATATACACATACATACAAATATACATACAATGGAATATTCTTAGCCATAAAAAAGAAGGAAATCTTGCCATTTGTGACAACACACATGATTCCTAGAGGGCATTATGCTAAGTGAAATAAGTCAGAAAGAGAAAGACAAATACTGTATGATCTCACTTACATGTGGAATCTAAAAAACAAACAACAACAACAAACTGAAACCAAACTCATAGATACGGAGAACAGATTAATGGTTGCCAGAGGTGCCTGGGGATGGGGGCCAGGCAAAATGGATAAAGGAGGTCAAAAGGCACAAAATTCCAGTTATAAAATAACTAAATCATGGGACTGAAATGTTCAGTATGGTGACTACAGTTAATAATACTGTACTGCAAATTAGGAAGTTGCTAAGAGTAAATCTTAGTTTCATAACAAGAAAAAAAATTTTTAACGATGGTGACAGATGTTAACTTGACTTATCGTGGTGATCATTTGCAATATATACAAATATCAAATTGTTATCCTATATACATGAAACAAATATAATGTTATGTCAATTAAAAACATTTTATCTGATTCTTGCTGATCCCCAGAATTCAATAATAATTCAAATTTAATAGGTTTCTGTTCTTTTAACAGTAATGTTGCTATCTGCATGGGTTCAGTAAGAATATGTTCCCCTTCCCACTAGTTTGTACTTCTTTCATAACTGATTGAGCAAATCAATTATGTAACCAAGAACTTACCTGAAATGTCATATTAAGAACAATGGCTATTGAATTAGATATGACAAGTCATCTTAAAGAATAAAGTTGGTTGTACTTATGGAGCCAATGCTTATGATGTCTCTGGCACAGTAGAAGATTAAAATTTGTCAGGTCTAGGACGTCGTCATGTGATGAATTGTGCTCCCCCAAAATTCATATGTTGAAGTCCTAATCCCTAGTACCCTCAGAAAGTGACCTTCTTCAGAAACAGGGTCACTACAGATGTAATTACATAAGTTGAAGTCATATTTGAATAGGGTGGACCACCAGTACAAAATGTACCACCAGTACAAAATGACCTTCTTCAGAAATAGGGTCACTACAGATGTAATTACATAAGTTGAAGTCATATTTGAGTAGGGTGGACCACCAGTACAAAATAAAAGGGCGAAATGTGGACACAGACAGGCACATAGAGACAATGCCATGGCAGGATGAAGGCAGAGATCTACTAGCCAAGGAATACCAAAGATTGCCAGCAAACCACCAAAAGCTAGGAAAGACATATGGAACAGATTCTCTCTTATAGCCCTCAGAAGGAAGCAACACTGCCAACACCTTGATCTTGGACTTCTAGCCTTCACAACTGAGTCAATAAATTTGTATTGTTCAAGAAACTGAGTTTGTGATATTTTATTATAGCAGCCCTAGCAAACTAATACAGTTGTCCTATACACTAATACTATACACATTCTAAAGAAAGGTTTGGGGCTTCCCTGGTGGCGCAGTGGTTGAGAGTCCACCTGCCGATGCAGGGGACACGGGTTCGTGCCCCGGTCCAGGAGGATCCCACGTGCCATGGAGCGGCTGGGCCCGTGAGCCATGGCGGCTGAGCCTGCGCGTCCGGAGCCTGTGCTCCACAACGGGAGAGGCCACAACAGTGAGAGGCCTGCGTACCGCAAAAAAATAATAATAATAAAAAAAATAATAATAAAAGAAAGGTTTGCCCTTTGCCTAGTTCCAAGGATAGAGTCTCAAAGTCTTGGGAATATCCTGTTAAGAGTGTCTTTTTATAGACCCCGAATAGCCAAAGCAGTCTTGAGGGAAAAAAACAGAGCTGGAGGAATCAGACTCCCTGACTTCAGACTATACTACAAAGCTACAGTAATCAAGACAATATGGTACTGGCACAAAAACAGAAACATAGATCAATGGAACAAGATAGAAAGCCCAGAGATAAACCCACGCACCTATCGTCAACTAATCTATGACAAAGGAGGCAAAGATATACAATGGAGAAAAGACAGTCTCTTCAATAAGTGGTGCTGGGAAAACTGGACAGCTACATGTAAAAGAATGAAATTAGAACATTCCCTAACACCATACACAAAAATAAACTCAAAATGGATTAGAGACCTAAATGTAAGACCGGACACTATAGAACTCTTGGAGGAAAACATAGAAAGAACACTCTTTGACATAAACCACAGCAAGATCTTTTTTGATCCACCTCCTAGAGTAATGGAAATAAAAACAAAAATAAACAAATGGGACCTAATGAAACTTCAAAGCTTTTGCACAGCAAAGGAACTTAAACAAGACGAAAAGACAACCCTCAGAATGGGAGAAAATATTTGCAAACGAATCAATGGACAAAGGACTAATCCCCAAAATATATAAACAGCTCATGCAGCTCAATATTAAAGAAACAAACAACCCAATCCAAAAATGGGCAGAAGACCTCAATAGACATTTCTCCAAAGAAGACATACAGATGGCCAAGAAGCACATGAAAAGCTGTTCAACATCACTAATTATTAGAGAAATGCAAATCAAAACTACAATGAGGTATCACTTCACACCAGTTAGAATGGGCATCATCAGAAAATCTACAAACAACAAATGCTGGAGAGGGTGTGAAGAAAAGGGAACCCTCTTGCACTGTTGGTGGGAATGTAAATTGATATAGCCACTATGGAGAACAGTATGGAGGTTCCTTAAAAAACTAAAAATAGAATTACCGTATGATCCATCAATCCCACTACTGGGCATATATCCAGAGAAAACCATAATTCAAAAAGACACATGCACCCAAATGTTCATTGCAGCACTCTTTACAATAGCCAGGTAATGGAAGCAACTTAAATGCCCATCGACAGATGAATGGATAAAGAAATTGTGGTACATATATACAATGGAATATTACTCAGCCATAAAAAGTAACGAAATTGAGTCATTAAGAAATTAAGTCATTGAGACGTGGATGGACCTAGAGACTGTCATACAGAGTGAAGTAAGTCAGAAAGAGAAAAATAAATATCCTATATTAACGCATGTATGTGGAACCTAGAAAAATGGTACAGATGAACCAGTTTGCAGGGCAGAAGTTGAGACACAGATGTAGAGAACAAATGTATGGACACCAAGGGGGGAAAACTGCAGTGGGATGTGGATGGTGGTGTGCTGAATTGGGCGATTGGGAATGACATGTATACACTGATGTGTATAAAATTGATGACTAGTAAGAACCTGCAGTATAAAAAAACAAACAAACAAACAAAAAAACAACTAATACTAAACTTTCTTTGGGTTATTTGTATGGAAATATGTTAATATAAATGTTTCAGACATTACATGAAATGTCTAAAAATCTTATATGTTCTGGTATAATGTTATAAGTCATAATTCTAGTTATTACTTTAAAATGTATATCTCAGAAATAACTAAATTTCCTTGTCAATTGCCTTATTATGAACTTTCATCAAATCTTTAACCGTGGTCATTTTTAAGTCTTTTGTCATTTACAGACAGTTCTGGGTGTACTCTGATGCTTTGCAAAAATGTTCCTATAAAAGGGTTTCATCTTCAAGGAATTCATGGAAAAGACTCTGACAAGTACAGGTTTCTGGTAACTGACCATACTGATGAACTGAATGAATAAGCATTTTCAGAACTCTAACGGAAAACTGATGAATTCATAAAAGTGCTAAAAAAAGATCAAGATGAAAAAAAAATTAATTACATGGGACTGAGTGAACTGATGAGGATGATTATAATTTTTTGACTTTCTGTTTGAATAAAAATAATAATAATAATTTAAAAAAATAAAATAAAATAAATCCCACAAGGGCTCAAAGGCAAAAAATATACAAATCAATTTTCACTGCAAAGTAAAGGACCTGATACAGTGGAGGATTACTGGACTGAATGTCAATATTATGACATAGTATGAGTGTGTTTCGTGTTTGGTAATTGCAATCATTGTTGCTTTTGTTGTGGTCATCCATTTACAATGCTTGGTGTCAGTTTATTTATCTCTTGTAAAAATAAAATACAGTGTGTGTGTGTGCGTGTGTGAAAAAAAAAAAAGAGTGTCTGTTTTTACCTGTGGCCTCGAGGCCATACCAGATAGTTTATGCTAACAATGTGATTGATTTATGGTGGGGGGCCACGAACTTAACTTCTAGAGGGGCTGAGTAAATTAAATTCACATTTAATTAGTTCCTATCCTACACAGCTTTAGTATAGTACAAAATAATTATCAGCCATTATATATATTATATATATAAAATAGTGGTAAGATATACATAACAGAAAATTTACTGTTTTAACCATTTAAAGTGTTAATTCATGGCATCAAGCAAATTCACAGTGTTGTGCAACTAATACCATTATTCACCTCCAGTACATTTTATCATCCCAAACAGAAAATCTGTACCCATTAAACAACTCCTCATTCTTCCCTCCCTCCAGACCCTGGAAACCAGTGTTCTCTCTGTCTCTATAAATTTGTTCTAGGTACCTCATACAAGAGGAGTCATACAATATTTATCCTTTTGTGTCAGGCTTCTTTCACTTAGCACGTTTTCAAGGTTCTTCCATGCTGTGGCATGTACCAAAATTCCATTCCTCTATATGGCTAATATTCAATCACATGTATATACCATACTTTTCTATCCATTCATCTGTTGATGGACATGAGTTGTTTATGCCTTTTGGCTACTGTGAACAATTTTTTAATGAAACTAAATTGTAGCAAAAATGACTGCTTTTATAACTCCATTTCCTTTCCCACTTTAATGCAAATAATCTTAAGGTATGCAGTTTCAAAGGCAACAAAATGCATCTCTAAGTGACTAAACTGTATAACAGAAATACATGATTCCTTACAATATCCATGCTGCTTTAAATTACAAATCTCTTTGTTAGGTTATTAATGGTGCCTTGTGGAAGAAACTGATATGATGAAACACCAACATGCTCCTAAGGACATAAGAAAAAGAACAATACTACTAAAATAAATGCAGGTTCCAAACCTAAGAGTGACTGGAAGAAAGCGAAGCCATATTCTAACACAAAATCAAACAAAAACAAGAAAAAAATAGTATCATATCCTGACGTTTGTTAAATAAAAGTATAACAGAGATATCCTTTTAGTTACGAAAAAATAGTATCTTCAAAGGTAATTCATAATAAAAAGTGATGGACCTTTTCAAATGTCAACCTTCATAGTAGGTTCATCACAGAATAGTCTTGACTCAAGTCCCACAACTCAGAGAAAAATCCCAAAGACAATCAAACATAGATAAAATAAATGAAAAAAACAATTCTGAGGTGTAGTTTAGGATGGTAAAGGAAATATTTTAAAAAGTACATTTTGGTTGCAGCATGTCAAAGAAGTGAATGAGAAAACAGCATCTGAACATTTCAAATTCTTTAAGTAGTAAGTTAGGATCATTGAAAAGATAACCAGATCTATTAAAAGAGTAACAGAAAACAAAAATATAGATTTGGCTAAAGCAGTAGGGATATAAAAGCAAATTTTAATATTTCGAACAGGTAATATATTCATATGTTCAAATTTCAGATAAATAGAAAATGTTATATAATTTTAAAGTCTCGTATATACCCCAAAGAATTGAAAGCAGGGTCTTGAAGAAGAGATATTTATACACCCATGTTTATAGCAGCATTATTCACAGTAGTCAAAAGGTGGAAACAATCCAAATGTCCATCAGCAACTCACAGATAAACAAAATGTGGTCTATACACACATGCTGTAACATGGATGAACCTTAAGGACATTATGCTAAGTTTATAAAACAAGCCAATCACAAAAAAAAAAATACTGTATGATTCCACTTATGAGATATTTAGAGCTAAGTCAAATTCACAGAGACAGAATGCAGAATGGTTGCCAGCTAGTGGGAAGAGTGAATGGAGAATTGTTGTTTCATGAACACAGAGTTTCAGTTTTGCAAGACAAAAACGCTCTGGAGGTAGTTACACAACAATGTGAATGTACTTAACACTACTGACTGTGCACTTAAAAATAGTTAAGTTCATAAACTTTGTATTATATGTATTTTACCGTAATCAAAAATAAAAAACAAAAACACTTCCCTCCCACTGGTATCTAGTCACCATTCAGTTCCCATATGCCCAACCTACTTTCATTATTTTATTTATCCTGGGTTTCCTTATGCATATATATATAAACAAACTAAGCAACCATATACAGTATTCTGTATCTTGCTATTTTCACTAAACAATGTATCTCGTGATTCTTTCATTTAAAACATAGAAAAGTTCATCTTTTAAGAGCAACATTTTAACAATAATTTTAGTATGTGCAGCAAAGCTTTAATGTAAAAGAACTTACCAAAATCTGGTGGACACTGTCCATTATAAGGGAACCAATTTCCTTTCACAGTGAAAGGACTTTTTCTGTTGCTTGTTGAACCAGTTCCTAGCTGTCCATTACCACCAAGTCCAAAAGAATAAATTCGTCCTGATGAAGGAACAAAAGCAGAAGTGTGCTGCCTAGAGTAAAATGATAGAAAACCTCAGACTTAATGTTACCTTTCAAACAATTTACATTCAGAAAAGCATAGCAAATATTACTGATATAATTTTTGTCTTCAAAAGTAAGTTAATAAAACCATTATAGTTTTAAATTTTTCTGTACAAAATATTTAATAGCCTTACTCTATACTGAATGAATTCTGTACCACACAGGCAGGCTGCATAAAGCATATTCCAGAAAATTCCCACAAATGTCCAAATTTTAAAAGGCCCAGCTATATACTGGAATCCCTTACAATATATGATTTAGCACTAGAGGCAGCATCTAACTATGCTGTCCAAGAAAGCTTCCCAGCCTCCTTCCCTCTCTGTCAGGTTCTAGCTTAGCGCTCTGTGGTCTATGAGGGCCCACCATCTGGGCATCACTCAAAAGTTTTAAGATGAGAACTGGGCAGAAGATTGGTATATATAAAACTGCATGATAAAACAATGTTTCCTTTCTTCAAAAAAACAATGTTTCCTTTCTTCAAAAGAAATTTATCCTTATGTATACACACTCAGACTCCTCTAGAGATTGCAGAGTGGAAGCAAACCTAAGAAATTACAGAACCGAAGCTAAAGAAAACCCACTAAGCAGTGAACCTAACCAACTCCTTCTGATGCTTCACTACTGTATGTTTAGGAATGGGTTAAAGGTGATTATCCAGCTCAGATCTTGTGTTCCTCAATCTCAGGTTTTATGGCTTCAATCAAGTCTGACAAATTCTTAAGTGTTATTTCTGCAAATACTGTCTCTCTCCCATTTATTCAATTCTCTTCTTGATAATATTAGACAAACGTTTTATCTTCCCAACATACCCAACAAGTCTTTTAACTTCTCTTTAATATCCATACCCCTTGTAATTTCCTTGGATCTATCTTTCAAGTCATTATTTTTCTCTTTAGCAGTGTGTCCAACCTGCTGTTTCAACTATCCACTGAATTTAAACTTTTAATGACTATGTTTTATACCATTTCTAGTTCTGTTTTTCAAAACAGCCAGCCAGTTACTTCATTTAAAACCCTTAATATATTGTGAAATATAATACATATACACCAACCCAGGACTACTCTGACAAGCCCCAAACCTACTTTAGGGCAGTCCTGTGGTTACAAATTCTGAGGGGAGATCCAAACCAGAAAATAGGCCACGGCCAGAAAAGTCTCCTTAAACTAGCAAGAGAATATTGCATTGTGAACTCTTCCCATGAGGCAGCTTTACTGGGAGGAGATGGTTTCACAGGCCTCACTACTGCCTCTACCAGTTCTTAGGTCTCATCTTCTTTTCCAAACTCCTTTGCCATCTGTGGTATACTGTTTATGAAAAGGACCCAAGGGGCTTCCCTGGTGGCACAGTGGTTGAGAGTCCGCCTGCCGATGCAGGGGACACAGGTTCGTGCCCCAGTCCGGGAAGATCCCACATACCGCGGAGCGGCTAGGCCCGTGAGCCATGGCCGCTGAGCCTGCACGTCCGGAGCCTGTGCTCCGCAATGGGAGAGGCCACAACAGTGAGAGGCCCGCGTACCCCCCCCCCCCAAAAAAAAAAAAAAGGACCCGTTATTCTTTTCCCTGTACCCATTATCCTTACAATATGACTTCTGCAGGTGTTCCCACCAAGATGGTGAATCTATTTCTCCATGTCTTAAAACTGGTCTCTGACCTGTGGCTTGCTTTGAACAGAATGCAGCAGAAATGACAGTGCATCAGATCTTAGCCTATGCCTCACCAGTGGCTTTGCACTCTTTCCCTCTCTCTTTTGGAACTCTGCTCTACCATCATTAGAATAACCCAGAGTTAGCATTTGAAGGATGATATATAATCTGAAGCAGAGACAAGCTGACCCAGCTAAGGTCCCCACAGACTACCCAGCCCCTACCCAGATCATCGGCTGATTAACTGAGTTCAGCTAAGATGAGAATTGCCCAGGGACTTCTCTGGTGGCGCAGTGGTTAAGAAATCTGCCTGCCAATGCAGAGGACACGGGTTCGAGCCCTGGTCCGGGAAGATCCACACACTGCAGAGCAACTAAGCCCACGAGCCACAACTACTGAGCCCACGTGCCACAACTACTGAAGCCTGCACTCCTAGAGCCTGTGCTCTACAACAAGAGAAGCCACCACAACGAGAAGCTCACGCACCGCAACAAAGAGTAGTCCCCACTTGCCACAATTAGAGAAAGCCCACGCTCAGCAACAAAGGCCCAACGCAGCCCAAAAAAAAAAAAAAAAAAAAAAAAAAAAACTGCCCAGCTAAGCCCAGCCCAAATCACTGAACCACAGAGATATTAGCTAAATAGGTCATTGTATTAATAAGCCACTAAGTTTTGGGGTGATTTGTTTAGCAAAATAAGCTAATTAATACATTACCTAGATTGGCAAATTTTTTCAGAGCAGCTCCAGAGTCAGTTCAAACTAAAAGGTATGGTTTTCAGATTTTTGCCCTGCGGAATTCCCTTTACTTGCTGGCAAACTAATCTATATTATTTAAAAGGTGTTTTGGGTTTTTTGTTTGTTTGTTTTTGTTTTTTGCAGTACGCGGGCCTCTCACTGTTGTGGCCTCTCCCGCTGCGGAGCACAGGTCCGGAGGCGCAGGCTCAGCGGCCATGGCCCACGGGCCCAGCCGCTCTGCCGCTCTGCGGTATGCAGGATCCTCCCAGATCAGGGCACGAACCCGCATGCCCTGCATTGGCAGGCGGACTCTCAACCACTGCGTCACCAGGGAAGCCCTAAAAGGTGTTTTGATTCAAAAGGGTTTTCAAGTTATCTAGTCTGTCACATTACTGGAAAACTAAGTAGAATCTAACAACCATCTTATCTCAGAGCCAGATGAGCCAAGGTTAATAAAAAAATTCTAAATCAAGGATACTCTTAACAAAATAAACATTAAATGGAATCCTAGCATATAAAACAGACAAACTGTTCTGGCTAAAGAAGGGTTTAACATTGCCCAGTCTGCCTCCTTCAGGAAGCAGCCGCTGTGACATTTCAAAGGAACACATCAACAGTTTAAAAACAACTGCTCAATACTAGTTTGTTAAATTCCTCCTCAAACTGGTCTACTGAAGCGGTGGTTCTTAACCCTGGATGCATTTTGGAGTTGCCTAGGAGTGAGCCTAGGCAACAACACATATTACTAAAAACTCTCCAAAGGATTACAGCATGAAGTCAAGAGTTGAGAGCCACTGAACAAACATAACTATCTCAAGTCCTATATTTGATATAATAGCTCAAAAACGATATGACGCTATACTACTGGAATCTGAATCTTTTCCGTTTGGATTATCTCTTTGATGAGTTCACATTTCTGGTGTCCCTTGCCTGCTTCCTTCAGGAAGTTTCAGACAATTATTTAATAAGGAAATAATACATAGTTCTTACAGTACCAACTATCTGGAAATCAAACTGGTCATGATACCAACCGACATTCCCTCTGTAGATAATTTTTTACATCTCAATTAATATATAACTGAAATTCCACCCCCAGTCCAATAATTAAATAAATAAAATTACTGGAAAGAACTAAGTTTACAGAGCTAAGAATAACTATTAAAATCACGCACATTTTTACTGTTAAGAATTACAAAACTGGATAACATTAAACAATCTGTGATATCTCACAAGAGACTGATTAAATATTTCACTGGAAAAAAATTACCTAAAAATATTTATAATCTTTTAATGAATTACTCATGAAGTGGATAAACAAGGAAATTTGAACTCTCTACACTTTAGTGAATATATATTCATGTATAACTTCAACAGTCTAATAAACAAGATTAAGATAGCAAGCATTTCTGCTCACTTATATGTTGAGCTTTTATTTACTTTTTATCCTGATTCATATATGAAAAAAGGAAAGGAAGGCTTTGTCAAATCATCCCCATAAATAATTTTTCAAATACATGGTCAAACACACAAAACTGGGCAAAGAAACAGGGTACCATGAACAAAACCTAGCAGAAAGAATAAACAATAGAAATAGATCCCTAAAGATTTCAGATATCAGCATTTTCAAACACAAGAATCTAGAATAATTATGTTTAATACTTGTTTAATGTCCAAGAAATAAAGGCCAAGGTTGAAAACTGACAGACAGCTGGAAAGATTAAAGAAAAAATTTGTTTCAGATTTTTAAAAAGAACCAGTATGAAACACCAGAACTGAAAAATCACAATAACCAAAATCAAGAATACAGGTTTAACAAAAAATATAGTATGAGAATTAATGAATTGAAATATAAATCATAAAAGTAATCAAGAAGGCAGCAAAGAGGGACAAAAATGTGGAAAGTAAGACTACAAGGTGGAGTGAGACGATTTAATACACATCCAATCAGAGTCCTATGAGGAAAGGAAAAGTTGTATCTAAAGAGAGATTATTCCACAGATTCAAGAAGTCCAGTAAGAAAATGAGGAAATCCATACCTTGACAAATGAAAGCAAAACTGAAGAGAGAGAGAAAAGAGACAAATTACCTTCAAAGGAGCAACATACCAGCAGCCGACTTCTCAGAAGAACTGAAGCCAAAAGACAGTAGAACATTAAGTGCTCCAAGCAAATGCCAAGCTAGAATTCTATAACCAACAACATCATTCATGAACGAAGGTGCAATACAGACATTTTTAGATACACAAAAGAGTCTGCCACCTGCAAATCTACTTAAAGAAAATTCCAAAGGGTGGCTGATAAAAGGAAAATGAAACTAATTGTAAAAACTAAAGAGAAAAAAATGGTAGTAAATGTATGTAGAGCCATTTCTAAATGTACACTGACTATATGAAGCAATATTCTTCTGGGGTTTAAAAATATAGAGAGAATGAATGGGAATTCCCTGGTGGTCCAGTTGTTAAGACTCTGCACTCCCAATGCAGGGGGCATGGATTCGATCCCTGGTCAGGGAACTAAGATCCCACATGCTGCACGGCATGGCCTAAAAAAGAAAATAAATAAATATAGAGAATGAAAAGTTGGGAAGGTAAATGGAGATCTTATAACTTCCAGAAAAGGGGGAAAGTATTAATATAACTTAAAGATTAATGTTGTTATTTCTAGAGTAACAACTAAAAAAGAGTTCCCATATTTCCAAATGGGTAGAGGGAATTAAACTGACTAAAAGGACTTCCCTGGTGGTGCAGTGGTTAAGAATCCGCCTGCCAATGCAGGGGACACGGGTTCAAGCCCTGGTCCTGGAAGATCCCACATGCCGCAGAGCAATTAAGCCCACGAGCCACAACTACTGAGCCCGTGTGCCACAACTATTGAAGCCCACGCACCTAGAGCCCGTGCTCTTCAACAAGAAAAGCCACTGCAATGAGAAGCCCATGCACCACAATGAAGAGTAGCCCCTGCTCACTGCAACTACAGAAAGCCCACGCGTAGCAACGAAGACCCAACACAGCCATAAATAAATAAATTAATTAATTAAAAAAAATAAACTGACTAAAAAAATTATTAATCCAGGCTTCCCTCGTGGCGCAGTGGTTGGGAATCCACCTGCCAATGCAGGGGACACGGGTTCGAGCCCTGGTCTGGGAAAATCTCATATGCCGCAGAGCAGCTAAGCCCGTGCGCCACAACTACCGAGCCTGCGCTCTAGAGCCCGCGAGACACCAACTACTGAAGCCCGCGCACTAGAGGCCGTGCTCTGCAACAAGAGAAGCCAACGCAATGAGAAGCCCGCGCACCGCAAGGAAGACCCAACACAGGCAAAAATAAATAAATTTTTTAAAAAAATTATTAATCCAAAGAAAGGCAAAAAAGAAAAGACAGAAAACGAAAATAAACTGGTAGCACAAACAGTACAAAATATGATGGCAGGTTTAAACCCAAATATATTAGTAATAATTAAAAAAAAATAAAACTTGCCAAATCTGTCCATTTAAAAGACAAAGATTGTTAGGATGGATTTTTTTAAAAAATCTAACTTAATGCTATTTACATGAGATTCATCTAAAACATACAGAAAGACAAAGTAAAAGAATAGGAAAAAAATAGATAAAAAAAAAATATATATCAATATAAAAGCAGGTGGAGCTCTATTCACATCAGATAAAACAGATTTTAAGGAAACAAAAATGATATTAGAGATCTAGAGGATCACCACCACAAAGACAAAAGGTTCAATTCATCAAGAATGGATAAAATTTAAATTTTATACACTTAAGAACACAGCCTCAAAAGCAAAAACTGACAGACATACAAGGAGAAATCAAGAATAATCAAACAGGGATAGACACACAGATTGAAGGAATAAGATAGAGAAGACAGAAATAGATTCACATACACATGGAACTTAATTTATGGCAACAGTAGCACTAAAAAGCAGGAGGGCAAAGGAGTTTTCAAAGATGGAGCTATGAGAGGATGATTCTGAGAAGATGGTGGAGCAGGAAGCACCAGGAATCTGTCTCCTAACTTAGACAACAACTGCTGTGACAGAATCTGTCTGATGTAACTATTTTAAAACTCTGGCGTCTATTAAAGGCTGCAATTTCCAAAGGAAGGCTTGGGTGGTAAACTGCAATTAATTTTGATTAATTTCAGCACTTAGCACAGTAGTAGCTACCTACCCCCCCCTTCACCCTCAGCCCTGTGACAGGCAATAATCCACATGCTCCAAGAGTATCTCAGACATAGCTTGTGGGAGCGAGGGTAGGCAATAAGGTCCTTATATTTGAGATTGGTCCTCTGATCACTGATTGCTGCTTCTGATCACAGAGGTACAGATACAAACGTGGGTAAGTCTTTTCTGCACCCCTTCTGCCCACTGTTACAAGCCTATTCACCTCCAGCTGAAGAGACTTCTAGAGGATTTAAAGGGCTGGTGTTTTCTTCCCTTTTATTTTGTTCTATTTTCTCCCCTTTCTTTTTTCTTCTGCCCCTTTTAGAAGTCAGTCATTTAAGATCTAGGATATTCAAATGTAACTGCATATACACAGGAATTTAAAAGGTCATTGTGCATGCCCCGGAAAAGGTGCAGTCTCAGAAATGACCTGAGAAGACCTTATGTTTACACCTCAGGCTGATCCTTGGCACAGAGACAACCTATAAAAATCAAAAAATAAAAACAAAACAAAAAACAGCAAACCCTAGAGAAGGGAAAGAATATTATTTCTAGAGTTACCACATTATTAGGTTCAAATGTACAGTTTTCAAAAAGAAAAAAAATCACAGAGAATACAAAGAAATTGGAAAGTAAGGCGCATTCAAAGGAAAAAATGATATAGCTCCTTTGGAAGGCAGTTTTATGGTTTTTTTACAAAACTAAACATACTGTTACAATATGATTCGGCAATTGTGCTCTTCATTATTCATCCAAAGGAGTTAAAAACCCGTGTCTACACAAAAACCTGACACAGATATTTTTAATAGCTTTATTCATAACTGCCAAACCTTGAAAGCAACCAAGATGTCCTTCAGTAGGTGAATGGATAAACAAACTGGTATATCTAGACACTGGAATATTAGTTAGCATTAAAAAGAAATCAGCAATCAAGCCATGAAAAAACATGGAGGAACCATAAATGCATATTACTAAGTGAAAGAAGACAATCTGAAAAGGCTACATACTATGTGACTCCAACTATATTTCATTCCGGAAAAGGCAAAACTATGAGAGTAAAAATCAGTGACTGCCAGGAGTTAGGGAAGTGGGGGGGATAAATAAGGGGAGCATACAGGAGTTTTAGGGCATTGATACTAGGGTATGATACTATATAGTATGATACTATAATGGTGGATGCACATCATTATACATTTGTCCAAACCCACAGAATGAACCCTAACATACACTATGTACACCTGTAATGACCTGTCAATGTAGTGATGAAATGACCTGTCAATGTGGTGATGAAAGAAATTTTCACATATTGAGGTATGGGGAAGTCATTCTGGCTTATACATAAGTTAATGTGATTTTAATCCTAACTAAAACAGCCTGTTTGTGGCCTATCAAATTACAGTATATCTGCTGTAATTATTAAAGAGAAGGGCACAATGACCAGAAGTAAAGAATATCCATGTTAAAAATAAAGATTAAATCCCTCCCTTCCTGGGATGCCAATGCTGGCACTCTTTAGATGGTAAGACTCTCTTCCCAGGTGCCAAGGCCATATGGACTTGCTGTGTACATGCTGATCTGTTTTTTGGGAAACCCTGAAGGAATGTATCCCTGACTTGTTTGATGTTCTTTCTTCTGACAAGATATAAAACTGTGCTGAAAACCATGCTTCTCTGGAGGAGTAGTTCCTCAGAGTTATATGAGAAGCTGTCTTCCAGGCTATTGTCCTCAGTTTGGCTCAAATAAAACTGCTTACTTTTCCTATTACAGATTGTTTATTGATTATTTTTGTCAACAGCAGGTTCATCAACTGAAACAAATATACCATTTAATTTTCTGGTGAACCTAAAAATGCTGTAAAAAATAAAGTCTACTTTAAAAAAATAAAACAGGGTTTTTCCCTGAGAACAACCAGATGATGAACCTTAACAGACAAAAACTAAAATAATTTTCTTAAAGATGCTCAAATAACAAAAGGAAGACATGGGAATAGTCAAGAAAACAATATATGAAGAAAATGGAAATATCAATAAAAAAATAGAAAACCTAAAAACACACCAAAAGGAAGTTCTGGAGATGAAAAATACATTAACTAAAATAAAAAACTCACTGGAGGGATTCAAAGGCAGATTTGAGCAGAAAGAAAAAAGAATACAGGAACTTGAACATAAAACAATTGAAATTATTAAGTCTCAGGAAAAGAAAGAAAAAAGACTAAACAAAAGTAAAGAGAACCTAAGGGACCTAAAGGACATCATCAAGTGGACGAACATAGGCACTGTGGGAAGTTCCAGAAGGTAAAAACATCATTTGAAGAAATAATAACCAAAAAATACCCAAACTTGGACATAAACATCAAGAAACTCCAAGTAGGATGAACTGAAAGAGACCCATACTGAGACACATTACAATCACACTGTCGAAAGACAAAGAAACCTGAATGAAGCAAGAGAGAAGTGACTTGTCACATATAAGGGATCCTCAATAGGATTATCAGTAGACTTCTCAGCAGAAACTTTGCAGGTCAGAAGGCAGTGGGCTTATACATTCAAACTGCTGAAAGAAAAAACCTGTCAACAAAGAATCTGATATCGGACAAAACTGTCCTTCAAAAGTGAGAAAGAAATTAAGACATTTACAGATAAAAGCTCAGGGAGTTTATCACCAGACCTGCCCTTTAAGAAATACTAAAGGAATCCTACAGGTTGAAATGAAAGGACACTAGACAGTAACTTGAAGCTGTATGAAAAAATAAAGATCTCAGTAAAGGTAAATATATGGGTGATTATAAAAGCTAGTATTATTGTAATTTTGTCTTTTTCCTCCAAATTTTGTTTTCTACAGAATTTAAGAGACTAATGCATAAAATTATTAATTTATGTTTTCTGACACACAATGTATACAAAAGTTATCTTGTGACACCAATAACTGAAATGGGGTGGAGACAGAGCTATATAGGAACAAAGTTTTGTATATTATTGAAATTGACCTAGTATAAATTTGAGTTAGAGTGTTAATAACTTTAGGATATTAAATGTAATCCCCATGGTAACCACAAAAGATAGCTATAGAATATACAGAAAAGGAAATGAGAGGAAACAAACATTTCACTGCAAAAAATAAACTAAACACAGAAGAAGGCAATAACGTAGAAAATCAGGGACAAAAAAAAGTGTGAGGAATAGAGAAAGCAAATAGATAAAAGATATACAATGAAAACTGCAAAATATTACTGAAAGAAAGTAAATAAATGGAAAGACATCCCACATTCATGGCTTGAAAGACTTAAAATTGTTAAGACATCAATACTTCTGAAAGTGATCTACCAACTCAATGCAATCCCTATCAAATCATGGAAATGCAAATTAAAATCATGATTAACTACCACTATATATCCAAGAGATTAGAAAAAATTTAAAAGTCTAACAATACCAAATGGTGAAAAGGACACAGGAATTCTCATACAATAGTGATGGGAAGGTAAACTGGTATAACCATTCTGGTAAATAGGGTGACATTAACCTGCAAAACTCAAATTCAGTATACTCTCCGGCCCAGAAATTCCATTCTAGGTATATACTTTAGAAATATTAAAGTTTATGTATATTACATAATATTTATTTATATACATAAATTACATATATTACATAATATTTATTTATATACATAAATAATATTATTACGTATAATAAATGTTCAAAGCAACATTATTTGTAATTGCCAAAAACTGGAAATACCCAAGTGCCCATGACTGAGAAAATAATTATATATGCATATAATTGAGTAAAACACAGCAATAAGACCTAACGATGGAGAACCATAGCTATACACATATGGATAATCATACAGCATGATGTTAAAAAAAAAAAAAAAGTCAACAAAGTCTACCTACAGTGTAATTCCGTGTACTTGAATTAATACTGGAAAACTTAACTATATTGTATAAAGATACATACTAGCTGGAAAACTAAGCTAAGTGGTCAAAACTGAGTTAGTCAGGCAAAGGATATTTTGCCTCTGGGGAATCCACCAAAATTTAATCCATCAAAGGTGAAGCTCAGTTACAAAGCTCTGATTCCTATCTACTCCCAACAACTGGGAATCAGGAGATCAGTAGTCCAATTCAACTTTCACCACTAACTAATCTTAAGTAATTAATTGGTCAATTTCTTCATTCTTTAAAGAAAAAAAAGGTGGAAAAGAAAAAAAGACGATCTATAGTTTCCCTTCAAGTGTGATGTTACATACAATAAATTATATTTACTTAATGTTATATACAGTATTACATTTACCTTATTAATATCTTGCCTCAGATAAATTTCTTTCAAATAGAGAAAGGTAAAATAATCAGTATAAAAGAACTTTCTCCTCTTACTATGATTCCTTAGCAGCAAATCAGGCAGGTAGAAGATAATGTTTTTTGTTTTAGATTACTAGATTCCTGAACAATTCATTTTAAAAATCTCCACTTTCAGTTGGAACTACTATATCACAGTAATTTGCAAAAATGACTAACACAAAGGGAAAGAGGAGAGGCACCACTATATCTTATCGAGGCATTCCAGAAAACATGAAGTTCCTCCTTTGGCCGCAACACATGCAAATCTACAAGAAACTACGTGATACTGTAAACATTAAGGAAATGACACTGTTCAAAAAGGAATGCCCCACAAATGTTACCAAGGTAAAACTGGAAGAGTCTACAATGTTACCCTGCATGCTATTGGCACTGTTGTAAACAAACAAGTTAAGGGCAAGATTCTTCTTGCCAAGAGAATTAATGTACATATGAAGCATATTCAGCACCCTGATAGCTTCCTGAAACATATGAAGAAAAATGATCAGGAAAAAAAAAATGTATCCCAATGTTCATTGCAGCATTATTCACAATAGCCAGGACATGGAAGGAACCTAAATGTCCACTGACAGATAAATGGATAAAGAAGATGTGGTACATATATACAGTGGAATATTACTCAGCCATAAAAAGGAACAAAACTGGGTCATTTGTAGAGACATGGATGGACCTAAAGTCTGTCATACAGAGCGAAGTCAGAAAAACAAATTCGTATGTTAACGCATATATGTGGAATCTAGAAAAATGGTACAGATTATCCTATTTGCAGGGTAGGAATAGACACAGATGTAGAGAATGGGAGGGTGGACACAGTGGGGGAAAGGGAGTGTGGAATGAATTAGGAGATTAGGATTCACATATACACACTACCATGTACAAAACAGATAGCTAGTGGGAACCTGCTGTATAGCACAGGGAGCTCAGCTCAGTGTGTGATGACCTAGATGGGTGGGATGGGGGGTGGGGTGGGAGGGAGGTCCAAGAGGGAAGGGATATATGTATACATATAGCTGATTCACTTTGTTGTACAGCAGAAACTAACAACATGGTAAAACAATTATACTCCAATTTAAAAAAAAAAAAGAAAGAAAAAAAAAAAAAGGAAGCCAAACAGAAAGGCACTCAGGTTCAAATGAAGTGCCAGCCTGTTCCACCAGAGAAGCACACTTTGTGAGAACCAATGGAAAGGGGCCTAAGCTGCTAGAAGCCATTCCCTATTAATTCATGGCATAATAGATTTAAAAAAAAAAAAAAAGACCCCTGGACTGTTAAAAAAAAAAATCCTAAATAATTGGGCTATAGATCAAAATACGCTTTTCTAAAACTGCTTACCTTCCACAAGCAATCTGAGTGACAATGCTTCCCATAAGTTCAAACACTTTCCTTGGGTTTATTTCATGACTGGTAGAGTTATGACCCAACTGACCATACCCTCCAGCTCCGAAAGTAAACACTCCACCTTCCTAAAAAAACAACAAAAAAAACCCTTTGTCATTAGAAAGCCTGATAAAAGAAAATAATCTTCAGGAAAATAAGTTAATCTTTAATATGGAGTCAAATTTTCTCTTCTATTGTCTTCACAATTTAACAGATGATAAGATAGTCAAGATACCTTGACTTTTCAAGGTAAAATGTCTTAAATCTAAGAGTTCCAGGCTGATATGGCTTATTATTTTCACATACTTCAAAAGTATTTAACTATGTTCTCATCATTATAAAGTCATCATTAAAGAGATACTAATGAGTATTTTTTGCATTGCCTTTTACTATCATTATAGTCTTGTTGAATCACAAGTATACACCTATAAAATTTCACAAAACCTAAAAATGCTATCATTTTCAGTTTCCAAAGTAGCTCTGCAAAAAAAGAGTATACGTAACCAGAGAGTGTACTAATATAGCTATTCTTAGCATAAATGGTCTTAGCATAAAATATAAATGGTCTTTAAAATATTTATCATAAAAATGCATAACAGGATTAAAGGTTATGTTTTTAAAAAGTAATTCATGATGACATTTTAAAACAAGCACAGTTAGTACTTTTCAATTCAACTGCTTTTCTTCATAGTTGCAGCTATGTATACAAATTTATGCTACTAAATGATGAAAGCAGGATATAAGTATTTATACAGATTGCTATGTAAGGAAATTGATTTTTCTGTTTAAAATTTTTTTATCATGGGAAATTTAAACAAATGCACAAAAGACATATATACATATATATATTTATCTATATATGAATGATCACATAACATCACTCAGTTTCAAATGGCAAAACTCAGATAATCCTGTTTCATTGATGCCCCTCCCACTTCCCTTTTATGGAGGTACTTTAAAGCAAAAAAAGTACTGGAATACTTTAAAGTACACTGTGGTCAACAAATCATTTCACATATAAATGCATATGTATCTTCAATAGCATATACCTCTAACGGATAAAAATATATGACACAATACTATTATCACATAAGAAGTATTAATTTCCTTTTTTTGGACAGAAATAGCAAGTGTTAATTTTTATTTCTTATGTTTTTTCCAGTTTTATTGATATCATTGACTTGACATAAAATTGTATATATTTAAAGGGCACAACATGACTTGACATACATATACTCTGTGAAATTATTACCAGTCAAGTTAATTAACACATCCAAACCTCACATAATCCTTCTTGTGTGTGTGTGAGAAAGCTTCAGATCTGCTCTTAGCAGATTTCAAGCATAGAATACTGTATCGTTAATTACAGTCACCATGCTGTACATTAGATCCTCAGAATTTAATAATCTTGTAACAGAAAGTTTGTACCCTTTGAACACATATCCCCATTTCCCTCACCCCCTACACCCTGGCAACCACCATTCTACTCTTTTGTTTCTATGAATTTGACTTTCTATCCCCATCCCACTTTTTTTTTTTTTTTTTAACAATGCCACATATAAGTGATACCATTTAGTGTTTGTCTTTGCCTGGCTTATTTCACTTACCATAATGCCCTTGAGGTTCATATATGTTGTTACAAATGAAAGGATTTCCCCTTTTTATGGCTGAATAATATTCCAGTGTGTGTGTGTGTGTGTGCGCGCGCGCACGCACATATGCACACAAACATGTACACATCACATTTCCTTTATCCACTCATTTGGCAAGGGACACTTAGGTTGTTTAAGTATCTTGGCTATTGTGAATAATGCTTCAAAAAACATGAGAATGTATTTACCTCTCTGAGACCCTGTTTTCATTTCCTTCAGAAATACATCCAAAAGTGGAACTGCTGGGTCCTACAGTAGTTCTATTTTTAAGTTTTTGAGGAAGCTTCATATTGTTTTCCCTAATGGCCGCACCAATTTATATTCCCACCAGCAGTATACAGGGCTCCCCTTTCCTCCATATACTTGTCCTTTTTTAAAAAAATTATAGCAATCCTAACAGATGTGAGGTGATATCTCATTGTGGTCTTGATCTGTATTTTCCTGATGATTGTGATATTGACATTGAGCACCCTTTTCATGTAACTTTTGGTCATTTGTATATCTACTCTGGAAAAATGTCTATTCTGGCCCTTTGCCCATTTTAAAATTAGATTGTTTTTCAGCCATGAGTTAAGTGAGTTCCTTATATAGTTTAAGTATTAACCCCTAATCAGATATATGATTTACAAATATTTTCTCTCATTCCACAGGATGACTTTTAATTTTGTTGACTGTTTTCTTTGCTGCGCAGAAGCTTTTAGTTTACTTTTGCTTTTGTTACCCCTGTGCTTTTGGTGTCACATCCAAAAAATGCGTACCAAGACTAATGTCAAGGAACTTTCCCAAGTTTTCTCCTAGAAGTTTTACAGTTTCAGGTCTTACATTTAAGTCTTTACTCCATTTGAGCTACATTTTGTGAGTGGTGTGAATTAGAAGTCCAGTTTTTGCATATGGATATCCATATTTCCCAGCATCATTTATTGAAGAGGCTATCCTTTTCCACTGCGTGCTCTTGGCACCGTATCAATGATTAATTGTATTTCTTGGCGATCTATTATGTTTGGCTGGTATATGTGTCTGCTTTTATGCCAGTATCATACTGCTTTGATTACTACAGCTTTGTAATATAGTTTAAAATCAGAAACTGTTATGCCTTCACTTCATTGTTCTTTCTCAAGACTGCTTTGGCTATTCTGCGTCTTTTGTGGTTCTATATGAATTTTAAGATTGTTCTATTTCTGTGAAAAACGCCATTGGAATCTGGATAGGGATTGCATTGAATCTGTAGCTCACTTTGAGCAGTATGGATATTTTAACAATATTACTTCTTCCAATCCAAGAACATGAGATATCTTTCCAGTTATTTCTGTCTTCTTCAGTTTCTTCCATTGATGTCTCATATAGTTTTCAGTGTACAGGTCTTTCATCTGCTTGGCTCACCTTTATTACTAAGCATTATGGGGTTTTTTATTGTTTGTTTGGTTTTTTTTTGCGGTACGCGGGCCTCTCACTGTTGTGGCCTCTCCCGTTGCGGAGCACAGGCTCCGGACTGCAGGCTCAGCGGCCATGGCGCACGGGCCCAGCCACTCCACGGCATGTGGGATCTTCCCAGACCGGGGCACAAACCCGTGTCCCCTGCATTGGCAGGCGGACTCTCAACCACTGCGCCACCAGGGAAGCCCAGCATTACGTTTTTGATACTATTGTAAATGGGACTACTGCTTCATTTCTTTTTCAGATAGTTTGTTTTCCGTGTATAAAAACACAACTGATCCTTTAAAAAATATTTACTTGCTTATTTGTTTGCATTAGGCCTTAGTTGTGGCACGCAGGATCTTCATTGTCATCTGTGGGATCTTTGTTGCAGCATGTGGGATCTTTAGTTGCGGAATGCAAACTTCTTAGTTGCAGCATGTGGGATCTAGTTCCCTGACCAGGGATCAAACCCAGGCCACCTGCATTGGGAGCATGGAGTCTTAGCCAATGGACCACAAAGGAAGTCCTGCAACTGATTTTCTTTTTTTTGGCTGTGTTGGGTCTTCGTTGCTGTGTGCGGGCTTTCTCTAGTTGAGGCGAGCGGGGGCTACTCTTCATTGCGGTGCGTGGGCTTCTCATTGCAGTGGTTTCTATTGTTGCGGAGCACGGGCTCTAGGTGTGTGGGCTTCAGTAGTTGCGGTATGTAGGCTCAGTAGTTGTGGCTCATGGGCTCTAGTGCACAGGCTCAGTAGTTGTGGCGCACAGGCTTATTTGCTCCGCAGCACATGGCATCTTCCCAGACCAGGGCTCGAACCTGTGTCCCCTGCATTGGCAGGTGGATTCTCAACCACTGAGCCACCAGGGAAGCACCCCCGCAACTGATTTTTATATGTTAATTTGTATCCTACAACTTCACTGTATTTATTGGTTCTAACAGATTTTTTGAGGAGTCTTTAGGGTTTTCTATATAAAATATCAAGACATCTGCAAAGAGACAATTTTAGTTTTTCCTTTCTAATTTGGATGCCTTTAATTTCTTTCTCTTGACTAACTGCTGTGGCTAGGACTCCCAGTATTATCTTGAATAGCAGTGGTGAGAGTGGGCATCCTGTCTTGTTCCTGGTCTTAAAGGAAAAGCTTTCAAATTTTCACCATTAAGTATTATGTTAGTGGTGGGTTTGTCATAGATGGCCTTTATTATGTTGAGGCATGTTCCCTCCATATTCACTTTGACAGTTTTTATCATAAAAAGATGCTCAATTTTGTCAAATGCTTTTCTTGTATCTACTAAGATGATAATATGATTTGTATCCTTCATTCTGTTAATGTGGTGTATAACACTGATTTGTAAATGCTGAACCATCCTTGCATCCCAGGGATAAATCCCACTTGATCACTGGCTATATAATCATTTAAATGTACTATTGAACTTAGTTTGCTAGTATTGAGTAGTTCTGCATCTACATTCATCAAGGATGTTGGCTTGTAATTTACTCTCCTTGCAGTGTCTTTCTATTATGTCTTTGGTATCAGATGGTGCCGGCCTTATAAAATAAGTTTGGAAGTGTTCCCTCCACTTCTGTTTTTCAGAGGAGTTTGAGATTGACTGGTGTTAATTATTTTTTAAATAGTAGAATTCACCATCCAGTGAATGAGCTTCTCTTTGTTGGGAGATTTTTGAAGACATCCAGTCCTGCGCTTTTCTTTGTTGGGAGACTTTTGACTACTGATTCAATCTCCTTACTCATCAGAGGCATATTCAGATTTTGTTTCTTTATGATTCAGTTTTGGCAGTTAGTATGCTTCTGGAATGTATCCATTTCATCTAGGTTATGTGATAAATTTGTTGGTATATAATTATTGATAGTAGTCTCTTATGAACCTTTGTATTTCTGCATTATCAGTTGTAATGTCTCCTCCCGGTCTGATTTTATTTGAGTCTTTTCTTCTTAGTCTAGCTAAAGATTTGTCCATTAAAAAAAATCTTTTCAGAAAAACAGCTCTTAGGTGTGTTATTCTTCTCTGATGTTTTTCTAATCTCTATTTCATTTATTTCTGCTCTGATCTTTGTAATTCCCTTCCTTCTGCTAACTTTGGACTTAGTATGTTGTTTTTCCTAGTTCCCTGAGGTATAAAATTAAGCTGTTTATTTGCAATCTTTTTTCTTAATGTAGGTGTTTATTGCTATAAACTTCCCTATTAGAGCTGCTTTTGTTGCTTCCCATAAGTTTTGTCGTGTTCCCATTTTCATTTCTCAAGATATTTAAAAATTTCCCTTTTATTTCTTCTATGACCCAATGATTATTCACAAGTGTACTTTTTTTTTTTTTGCGGTACGTGGGCCTCTCCCGTTGCGGAGCACAGGCTCTGGACGCGCAGGCTCAGTGGCCATGGCTCACAGGCCCAGCCGCTCCGCAGCATGTGGGATCTTCCCGGACCGGGGCAGGAATCCATGTCCCCTGCATCGGCAGGCGGACTCTCAACCACTGCGCCACCAGGGAAGCCCAGAAGTGTACTTTTTAATTTCCACATATTCGTGAATTTTCTGGCTTTCCTCCTGTTAATGATTCCTAGTTTCATACTACTATGGTTGGAAAACATACATGATATTATTTCAATCGTCTTATATTTGTTAAGACGTGTTTTTGACCTAGCATGATCTCTCCTGCAGAATGTTCCACTGTTTGCTTGAGAAGAATGTACCTCCTGCTATTCTTGGATACAATGTTCTGTATATGTTTGTTAGGTCCATTTGATATAAACTGTACTTCAAGTCAAATATTCCTTACTGATTTTCTGTCAGGATGATCCAGTCTCTGCTGAAAGTGGGGTACTTAAGTCCCCTACTGTTATTGTGTTGCTGTCTATTTCTGCCTTCAGATCTGTTAATACTTGTTAATATTCGCTGTGCTGGGAACATATATAGGTACAATTGTTATATGTTCTTGAGGAATGGACCCCTTTAATATTTCTTTAATATTATTTAATATAGAGGTCATATTTAAACTTTCTTGATTAGTATTTTATTACACCATGTCAGAAAGCATATGTCTGATAGGTAAAGTTAAAAATAAGTAAGTGGGACAGTGTGTTTCAGCCTAATCTATACCCATTAAGCTTAACGATGATCTTTGCCTAGATCCATTATTTCATTAGGGAATACAAAATGGAGATTTTTCTAATCTTATTATTTCTTCTAAATTTATTAGTCGAAATTCTTCTATAGAGAAGTTAACTCATCAACTATTGAGCTATTATAAAATACAATCTGCAATTAAGAGGTAGAAGAAATGCTTCTTTCTCATTTACAGATTTTTAGAAAAATAAGCTGTTGCCCTAGCAACCTCCGAAGATAAGCAATGAAGTTTGCTTTGTGTTGATTTGGGTAAGAAGACGATCATTATGAAGTCACAGATTTTTATATATTTGGTATCTTTCCATTTATTGCAGACATTATTTATTTTTGTTAACCACTGAAAACTCCTTCAAGTTGTCCTCGTGACATGATCTTAGTAGTCTTTGTTTTTGTGACACAAAATACTTAAGGCTATTTTCATACTTTTTTTTTGGTCCCAGGTATAAGATCAGGCTCTTCTCTAAGAAGCCCTGGTTCTTTTTAGTATAGAGTCTACAACAATCAAAGGATGTTCATTGCTTCCAGATTACAAATGTTTAGTTATATCTAGAAACTTTTGGTGGTCATAGAAAAAAAAAAAAAAAACACAACCACAAACCACACACCAAAAAACCAAACAAAAACCAAACCAAACAAACTTATTTTAGAAGGAGAAAAATAAGAATTCACACTGATACTTGTGATTCAAAGCAAAGATTACAGGGTTTTGATTGCTACCATTTTATATTTCTTTTCTCTTAAGCTGAAAATCATAGTTTCTAATGAGAGTAATACAAATACTTAATTGCTTTATCCTATTCTACATACAATATACTGAAAATAAATGCTGCCAATTTTACTACTAACAATAAGACTACAGAATGCAGTTTAAGACCTCTTTGTGAATTTGGTTTATCTTTAGGCTATTTCCCATCAGTGATGCACAACAAAATACTATACTTTAAAATGCCCTAAAAGAATTCTTCTTTCTGTATTTGTGCCACTTGTAATTTTGAAGAATTCTTTTAACATATAAGCTTTTTAATTATGTGTAACAGTTTCTAGGTTCCAAAGTCAAACCTATAAGGCAAGGCTCATTTGGTCTACCTATTAATCCTTTTCAAATATAAATAACATGTACCTTCTTCTTTTTCCTTAACAATAATATATCCTGACAATCGTTCCACAACATAATATAGAGATCTTCCTCATTCTGTTTTACAGGGCATGGTACCACGCAGTGGAGTTACCATAGTTTACTGAATTAGACTGCTACTGATGGGAATCTGGATTTCTTCTCTTCTTTTGTTATTAAAATACTGCCACCATAAATGGCCTTGTGTATACATAACTTAGTATCTTTGGAACAGATTCTTAAAATTACTAAGGGATTGATAAGTCAAAAGGTATATGCATACGTGATTTGCATAAAGAATTTGTAAAAGAACTTGAAAAAAATTGACATCATTATGGTAGTGTCCTCATATCCATTAACATGCATGTCTTTCCATTTATTCTGATTTTAAAAATCTGTTTTAAAAGTTTTCCTAATGTTTGTTTTGCAAAAGGAAACTGCTTTGTAAAGCAATACTAATCTATTTGCAAGAAGCTCTTCCAGAAAAGCAAAAGACATTGATATAGAACTATATTCTAACTTTAAACAAGAAACAATAAAATATTTTACTTTTGAAATATTTAAAACTATCTGATTTTGTTAAAAATAATATACACCAAGAATTCCAGTGAACAAGTATCACCAGCTACTGTTTTGAGAGAGAAATACAGAAAATTAATAGAATTAGCATTTTTAAAAAACTCAATAAAGAGAAATCTTTAGAAATCTTGGGAAAATAAGATAAGTGGTTATCTGAAAGGCTGAATTTGAAAAGCATTAACATGTGAATCTTTCTACCACAAAGTTAGTCCTATGGAAAGATATTATACAAAGTATTTTTTACTATTATCTTCAATACAGCCTTATTTCTCCTAAATACGAATGATAGAAGAGAATGACTAAAATGTATAACTTGCCGACAGTGATTACATCTGCAATTTGAATGACAAAAAAAAATCAATGAAATATGGTAGTAAGATCAGTAGGGATAGTAAATCTTCCTTACTCAAAAGCAAGTAATATAAAATTTAAAAAAATTAACTTTTGTAACTGGTCATTATAATATTTTTTAAAGTACCTTTAGTACACTATATTTGATAAGGACTGAGAATAATTCTTCTAAAATTCCCAATGTGGGAGTACGTGTGTAGAAATTTTATAAATCTGATTAGAAGTTAATTTTTTCTTGCCAATTTTATCTACTATGCAGGATATAAAGATAAAGAAGCAAAAACATTAATTTCTAATTTAGCCAATGATAAGTTGCCAGTTCCTTTATGTTAACATGACTATAATAAATAATACTGCTGGTAAAGGTTAGTTTAATGTTTTTATTTTCATTTTACTTCTAATTGCTAGAGAACTATACAGTATTGATACTGAACTTGCACATACCCAACAAAGTGAGAGGTCAGAGTTAAAGCCATTAACAAGATTGTGCTGAAAGCCCATTATAACTGCTTGAATAATACCTGGCCTTTGGATAATAGAGGGATTCAGTCTCTATTACTTGTTATAAGGCACATGGGAGCTACACCAAAATTAGTCAGAGTTATGCAATATAAATGGGATTGATACACAAAGCACAGCAAGCCTGACAAACTAAAAAGGAATTATTTCATTCACAGTATTATTAAAGCAGTATTTCACAAGAAGTTGAAAAATTCAACAATATATATTATCATCACACAAACAGTAGATCACAATTCACATTTCATAACATGAAACAGTTGAAATTTAACGTAAAGTTTTTGAGAACAGATAATAACCTAAGTTCCTTTTTTAAGATAAATTATTTTTTAGACATCAATAACACTCAAGTTTCAAAGTAAATACCATGAAAATATTCACTAATTATGAAATAACTACCATAACTATTAATAAAAAAGTTTTATAGGAGTACAATACCTTGGTTAGTGCAGCAGTGTGATCTTCTCCACAACAAATATAAACTATTTTCTGAGTTCTTAGTGACTTTAGTAAATTAGGAACATACCTATCTGAAAATTCCAACAAGAGACATTAACGAACAGTATTTTTAAAATTAAAAGCTTCTAAAATGTGTTTCCTCTACAGCTTCCTGAACTGTGGAAGACGGTGATAACTAAACAACTTTAACAATTCAATGATTTTGTGGTACAAGCCTACTAAGTTGGGCTCCCACAGCTTTCTAGTCATGCTACTGTGATAAAGGAGAGCTCTAAAAAGAGTAACTTAAGTACTAAACTGCCTAAACGCCAATCTGCATAGGACTCCGCAATCAAGGAATTTCAAAGCTATCTGACTGCTTCTAGTACATGCACATCATTCTTTATATTCACCTCATGATAATTAAGCTCATAGGATCCTACTTTAAAAAGCCTGAAAATTATACTTTCTGCTATTTTATAGTAGAAAAGAGATATAATGTCCTAATCTGACATATTTTTCTCATGCAAAACAAAATATTTTAAAATTCTTTCTGAGAGTATTATTTATCATTACCAGTTGTTACTAGATCAACAACTCACTTTTGTCTAAGTCATTATAATTATGTTGAACTTTATTAAATTAGTTCTTATATTTCAAATACTGGCATTCAACCTAATGTAGCTATGAAAAATCAGTTTCCAAGATCCCAACTTGTTTTAAGCAGTTACAATTTTTTAAAATTCAAAAAGTTTATTT
The DNA here is from genome assembly GCF_963455315.2 of Globicephala melas. Taxonomy (NCBI): domain Eukaryota; kingdom Metazoa; phylum Chordata; class Mammalia; order Artiodactyla; family Delphinidae; genus Globicephala; species Globicephala melas. Next base: position 63,562,617 of record NC_083329.1, on the reverse strand, counting down.
TCAAGACTCTAGCATCACTGTTAACAGTGATTAATTAAATGACTCAGATTTAAATATTTCCTTGAAATACTCAAATAGATGAACACTTTATGTTACTTTTCAGGATAATTTTATATTTTTTTTCCACTGATGGTGGCTGATATGATTACCAATTTGAAGTAATGTTTTTCTCAACTTTCTTTTAGTGAACATCCAACATTGAAGATTTTTGTCCAGATATACTTTCTATATTTTATTCTAGAATAAAATAATATTTTTGGCCTTCCCACAATCTCCTAAAAATATTATTATCAAATGGAATTTTAAAATTAACCTCTCATCCCCACCTCAACACCAGGGAAGATTTGGGTACACTTCTCTCTGACACTAAGAATCACTGATAGATCTCAAAACATCATCTCTTTTTAAAAATATATTTATAAAATAATGCAAACCTACCATTTTCATCATTAAGACCTAGTTGACCAAATTTGTTGCGTCCCCATCCAAAGATAGCTCCAGAAAGGGTGAGTACAAAACTATGGGCTCCTCCTGCTGCAACTTGCATGAAAGGGATTCCAAGTAAAGACTTAATCAGTTGTGGTGAAGCTTGCTTTTTACAGTCAATGCCTAAACCCAACTGGCCATATTTATTCTGTCCCCAACAGAAGACTTCACTTGCTGTAAAACAAGAATCATAAATTACTATTTTTCTCACACAAAAAAAATTTCACTTGAAAATCATCAGTTATTTTGGAATATTCTTCCTCTTTGATGAAAATACATATTCCTCCTTATTAAATTTATTTCTTATATGGAAACAATACTACCTTGAATAATCCATGTTAATACAGTTTTAGTTTGACTTTACTGATGAATGGGTAAGTCACATAACTGGGGATAATCCCATTTCCTGATGTTCCTCAAGAAAGGACCATCTCTTTTTAGTATTCCTCAGGTCTCACTTTTATTCTATGACTTCTCCCAGGAGGTACTCATTCAAGCTCAAGGTTTCAGTTATCAATTATATGCTATCACATTCAAAATTTATCACTAGCCCAGATCTCTCCTCTGAGCAATAAACTCATGTATCCAATTGTTTACCTGACAGCTATACTTCGATATTTGAAAGGTATTTCCAGTTCAACATGCCCTAAACTCAATTCATGACCCCCATCCTACCTCCCATAACTGGACCTCTTCCTAGTGTTCCTCATTCTCAGTAGATAACACCTTAACTGATACAGCAGCACAAACCATAAACACGGGAGTCATCCTTAATACTCCTCTCCTCTCTTACCTTATATACAGATTTTTATCAATCTATCATCAAGTTATATACAGTTTTCTTTCTAAAGAAAAATATGGTGAATAGATCCACTCCTCACCATTTCACCTGGTTCTTTTAATAGTTCTCGTCACATTTGCTCACCCACTGCTACATTTTTTGCAACTTTAAACATCTTTTTATTTTTATTAAATAAATGGCACTAAACTAATAATTGACACACTAATATCTGAGTTTTAAAAATTCATACTATAAAATAGTACACACTTATTAAAAGTAAGTCTCCCTTCAAAACTAGATCCCTGGTTCCTCCCCCAAGAAACAAGCACTCTTACTAACTGCTGATATGTAGTTCCAGAAATACTCTATGGACACACCAGGAGACATTTGTATATATACAAAGAGATATAAAAATGTAGATCTGATATATGACAGACACCATTAATAATGGTCTGGATAAGTTTCAAATTAACTGTTCTATAAATTTATGTCTGTGTGTTTATTCCATAATAAATCTCAAATGAGTTGACTCTTTAAAAAAATGTAGATTTGAAATGCTGCTCACCTGAAAAAAACAGAAATCAGTGCTTTCTCACTGCTCTTGAGATAAACACTTTTAACAAGGCTTATAATTCTGTAAAATGTACCTATGTTTCTGAGCTCATTTCATACCAGCCTCTTCCCTCACTTACTATACTCTAGCCATACTCACCTTCCTTTATATTCTCCAATGACCATTTCTCACACACTTGCTGTCTCACACACTCTGCCTAAACCTTTCCCTCACCCTTGTCTAGTTTACTTCTATTGTCTCCCAGCAGAAAGCCTTCCTTGATCTGCCAGATTAAGTTCAGTCCCCTTGTTATATGATCTAAATATCCCAAACTTTTTTATTTATACTCTTTTTTCATAGTATGTAAACTATATTGTTATTTGTGTGACTGTACCATAAGGGCTGGTAGTGTACTGCTTACCACTGTTTACCGTACACCCTAATGTGCCTAGTTTGTACTGAGTGATCAAAAAAAAAAAATTTTTTTTTCCATTAGATGCGTAAGATACTACTAAAACATGAAGCTGAATAAGGGAAAAGAATACCTGTAAGATACGTCAAGATAGAAAAACTGTCCTCATTGGTAAAACGTTTGGGTTTAAATTTATCTTGGATTTACCTACCAAAGTATCAAAAGAGGAGTTGGCAAAGTAACAACAAAGAATACAGGGATGCCAGTCTCCACCCCCTACTTTATTCCTTTGATGGAATAAATCCAAATTCCTTAATATGGCATGTAAGGCCCTTTGTAACAGATTTGTTTTTACTTTACTCTCAACTGAAGTATGAAAATGTCTCCCATGCTCTCAAAATACCCACGTAAAACTATATTCCGATACTCAAATACACAAAATATCTCCCAGATTCTATGCCTTTACTAGTACTATTACCTTAGCCAATCCTCAACATTTTCCCTAGCTGCTTCACAACCTCTCCAATTCTGAAGAAATTGTAATCATCTTTCAAGACGTGCATCAAATATCAATCCCTTCTTTATTATTACCAATTCTATTGATTGAAACTAATTAAACTTTTTTCCTTATGCCCATCATATTTTACTTTTCCTTTGACCAAAACTAGTATATATTTTTTCTGCCTCAATTATATTATTTGTATATCTGCCTCTTCTACTAGATGGTACGATCCCTAAAACCTTCTCTTAACTTATCCATATTTCCCTATAGTTCTAGTCTACTGTTTCATTCATAGTAGGCCTTACTAGGCATTTAATAAATTAAAAATAATAATAATGAAGCCACTGGAACTTATTTTTTTAAATAATAAAAAACAAATATATGGCAGGTTCTTTACTAACCCATGTTACAATCCTTAGCTGGCATAGGAAGAAGTCAAATAAAGGTTACAGGATGCTTAGACTTCTCTGTTTCTATTCATAAAAAGTTTACCTGTAAGCATAAATGAACTTGGGCAAGTTATAAACTTCCCCAGCTATGAAGGAATAATGTTCGGCAGGCTAAAGAAACAATTAGACACAAAAAATCAATTTCATGTCTATATGCTAGTAATAAACGATTTGAAAATGACATCAGAGTAACAAAAAATATCAAATATCTAGGGAAAAATCTAATAAAACGTATATAAGACCTCTCCACAGAAAATGACAAAATACTCTTTAGAAAAATTAAAAAGAGATTAAAATAAATGGAGGGATATAGCATGCTCAAGAACTGAAAGACTCAATATCATAAAGGTTTTCCTCAAACTGATTTAGAGGTAATGCAATCCCAATCAAAATTCCAACACTTTAAATATCTGTGAAAACTGACTAGCTAATTCTAAAATGTATATAGATATGAAAAGGATCAAGAAGAACCAAGACAATCTTTAATAAGAACGAAGTTGGAGGAATTTCAACTCAAAGTATCAAGTAATAAAACTGAAAAGGGGAAAGAAAATAAAAGCAATGCTTACCTTTAGAAAGTGCAAGTGAATGATAGTAGCCACAAGCAACCTGTACTATCTGGATATCCGACAAACTTTTAATATTTCTAGAAAGTAAGAAGAGAGATCAGGATCAGTTAATTCCATTTAATAAATGGATCTTGAATGCTATTTATTTATGCGATTTATTGACCACCTACTATGTGCAAGTAGTCTCCTTACCAGCAGTTCCTTACTAGCATGACCTAGCAGTTCATGATATTTTTTCTCATACAGGCCCAATTTACCAAAAATTTATGCTAAAATCAGTAAACAAAATCTAAATATGAAAAAATTAAGAGATATGATGAGAAAACACTTTGAAAGGACAATATTTAAGCACAGTAAACTATGCTCACAGCTCAGTGCTTTCTATTTTTTTAATTAATTAATTTATTTATTTATCGATTTATTTTTATTCTTGGCTGCACTGGGTCTTCGTTGCTACATGTGGGCTTTCTCTAGTTGCGGCAAGCAGCGGCCATTCTTCATTGCAGTGTGCGGGCTTCTCATTGTGGTGGCTTCTATTGTTGCGGAGCATGGGCTTTAGGCACGCAGACTTCAGTAGTTGTGGCACGTGGGCTCAGTACTTATGGCTCATGGGCTCTAGAGCGCAGGCTCAGTAGTTGTAGTGCATGGGCTTAGTTGTTCTGCGGCATGTGGGATCTTCCCAGACCAGGGCTCAAATTCATGTCCCCTGCATTGGCAGGTGGATTCTTAACCACTGTGCCACCAGGGAAGCCCCTCAGTGCTTTTATGATGCCGATATTACCATCAAAATGTGAAAAATCTTTAGCTTAAAGTATGAAACTTGGCAATATATTTGTAAAACAAATGTACATGATCCAATTTGTTGAAAACTGGTGTTTGGCCTAGTTTATTATATGTTCTCCTCTGTCAGGTTCCTTAAGAACCAACAAGGATTCCTATCATGTGGTGCTACCAATTCACAAATCATGAAACCTATTCCTTTTGGACTATCCTTTTGCTTTGCATCTAAATCAGTGATATTAAATTTAATTATTTACTAGAGAAATTTAATCAATTCATATGTATTATGATCAGTGATGTTTTCAGTCATATTTCTGCCATCTCATATTTCTTACTTATATTTTTTATAGGTTCTTTTTCCCCCAATTTCTGATTTTTCCTTAACTGCAACATAATTCTAAAGGATTTAAAACATTACAAAAATCAAGAAACTATGTGCATCAACCATCCCAGGTTTTCTTTATGTAGCTCCCCTTCACTTGCTCATTCTGTTTTTCCTGAATGTTTTTAAGAAAAAAGGGGGTGTGGAAATATATTATGTTTCTTATTTCCCTTTACCTGATACTGCCACCTGACCTAATTCTGCCATATGAGAGTCCAGAGCAAGTTCTGACCAGAGTGTCAATACCCATGATTTTCGGGAGGCAGCTTCAGCAAACCAAATTTTGAGTGGGAAAAAAGAGTTACTCTAATTCCATATTGTTGTATTAAAAATAATTTTATTTAGTGGATTTATGTCCTACAAAGCTTGAGAGTTGTACTGCTACATTTAGCAGAATCCAACAAGTTAACAGGGTCCAATGTACCTTCAGATTTTCAAATATAGCAAAAGGTCATTTTTTTTTTTTTGTAGTTAGCAAAATCAAACACTGGCAATGCAAAAACAGGAATAAAAAATACACGGATACATACAACTGTGCTGAAGTTACTAAACTGTTACTGCTTATGCATATTAGGCATATCATACACTGACTAGTGAACTGTACTAAATATTTTTAAAAACCAATTGCTCCAAATATCAAGTCCAATTTGCATGACTAAGTAAAATCTTTTAAAATTCTACATTCTCATAGCACCCTATGTTTTTTTCCTTCACAGCATTTATCTCTACTAATTACTGGTGTACTTATTCATTTAATTATTACTATTAGTATACTCTGCTAAACAATAAGCTCTGTGAGGATGGACTATTATTATCTTATACCCATGAAATCCCTAGATCTACCATAGTGCCTGGCGAAAAATATGGGGAAAAAAAAAGTATGTGAAGTATCCACTGTTAGAGGATAAGTAAATCTGCAACTTCTTTGAGGCTTTAGTATTAAACTATTCATAAAATTTGCTTCCAAAAGACTTCTAAATTTACACAGCAATTTACAGAAAGTGATTCTCATTACCAAAATATTATCATACGGCTTAGAATATAACATAAACGCTAATTTCTTTAGCCATGTCTGCTACAGAGACAAGTTAAGATATTCTTCTGTGGCATTACTGTTTTAAAGGAAAAAAACCCTCTCTTTTTATCTCTATGGAGATTGAATACACTGAAGATTGTGGGGGGGTGGGGAAGAGGAGAGGATATGCTTTCTTGTTTTGTTTTGTTTTAAGCTTTCAGGAATTTTAAAAAGAAACAAAAATACTTGTGAATAGTAAAACAACTTTACAACATTCCATTTTTCCTAAAGAGACAAATTAGAAAATTCTTAATGCAACAAAATTTTATAGAATTCATCAAAAATAATCCCCAATGAGTAAAAAAGATAATGTAAATGTTTTCTGGTTTTCAATTTTTAAAAGGATTCAAATGCAGTTAACAGGAAAGTAAAATAAGCCAGAATAAATTTTGTAAATAAAATATATATATACACACATACATGAAGATTCCTAATTAATCAGAACTATGAAAAGAAAATCAGAATTCAGATGTCTAGGGGAAACATTTTATAACTGCTTACAAATTTAAAATAACTCCCTAAAGTTTAGAGTTCTTGTCAAACATTTTTAAATGGCTATGACATTTAAAATTATTCCTTGTAAAGAAAAGAATAATTTTGCCCTCCTGTTTTGCCTCCTGGCCACACTTGCTGCTCCTCATGTGGTCTATATGATGTGATGTGGCCTCTTCTGTCAGGAAATAGGCTTGAACAGTGTTAGCAACATAATGGGCTCAATCAAAACTTGCAATGATCTGGATGACTTTTCTGCAAATTACTGCCATGACTTTTTGGATGTAGAAATGGCCTGGTGTATTTGCCATTTGCCTTTGAATGTGTGGAATCAAGTGATTTCAGCTCCTTGGAAGAAGCTGTTTTACAGAAACCAGACCCCAACCAGACAGAGAATGATGACCATGAGCACGTAGCCCCCAGACTGGCTGGAGCCTGAAGACTGATAACGTGATCAATCTCTGTGACCTCACCTGGTTACCTGACCACACACCAATCAGAACATTGCATGAAATGATCACATTCCCCATGACCCTCATCCTCACTTTGTCTTTAAAAACCCATCCCTAAAAACCATTAGGAAGTTTGGGTCTTTTGAGCATTAGCTGCCCATTCTCCTTGCTTGTCACCTTGCAATAAATGCTACACTTTCCTTCACCAGAAAAAAAAAAAAAAGAAAAGAATAATTTCTTTACTGAATTTTGAAACGTTTGAAATTTGTAAGAAAACAGTTAATAAACTTGGAAATAAGATTTATACACCTCTCCCTTAGGAAGTCTTGAAGTCAAAACATATACTGTTGAATATGTGTACTGTTGTGTTGTTACATTTTTCAACCTTAATGTACAGTGGCAATATAGGCAAAAACCAGGCATTTCCAATTGTATGTTAAGGTAAAATTCTTTAACAACTGTTAACAAGGACTAGTGAAAAGTTTATATTATATATAATCAAGAAGTTGAAGAACTAAAGCATTAAATATTTTGCCAATTCCAAACTCATCAAGGTGTATACATTAAGTACAGCTTTTTGTATGCCAATCATACCTCAATAAAGTGGTTTCAAAAATATATTTTGCCAGTAAAACATAATCAACAATTTTCTATTTTTCAATTACACCACAGCTTTCTTACTGATTTGAGAAAAGTCTTAGCACCAACTCTTTGATTTTGAAAAATTTAGCCTAACAACTGATCTAGTCTCTACCATTAAAAACTCTTCTAATTTTTTTAAATTTTCTTTTTAATCTGAAATGTTCTGTACTTTCAGATGCTAATATTAGGCAGAAATTGTAATAAACTTCTTTTTTGGGGGGCGGGGGGGTGAGCAGTGCCACATAGCTTGCAGGATCTTAGTTCCCCTTAGTTCCCCGACCAGGATCAAACCCGGGTCATGGTAGTGAAAGCACCAACTCCTAACCACTGGACCGTCAGGGAATTCCCTGTAATATACTTTTAAAAGTTCAATCAAGAAAATAAATTTTATTTTTGACCAAGGCGACATGGTCGCCTATCCAGGTTCATAAAGAGTAAAGTCACAGATACAGAATTATTGGGCAACCTTCAAATAAATCGTTATATAATAAACTCTTCTCCTTATAATTACCTTTCTCTCCATTTACTAATCATCTATGGATTACTGACTGAAATCTCTTATATCAGAACTGAACAGCAAAAAAAAAAAAAAAAAGTAAGTATGAGAATTAAGTGGAGTAAAAATAAGAGAAACTAGACAGCCTTGCTGTGAATCACGGTTTTGAAAATACTGACTTAGAAAATCTAACATGTCTCTCTTCAATCCTAAAAACACAAAGTTCTTAAAAACCTTAAATAAAAAATCCCATTCTACAACAATTACTTATGGAAGGACATAAAATCAGTAGACAATATGACAAATGTGAGATCACTCTGTTCCTATGAATGCTTTGTATTTTGTAGCCAACAGCCATCTGGCTGCAAATTAACATTTTCTGAAAGAAATCAAAACTGAAATGACTAAAAAAATTCAATTTACTTAGCTTAAAGAAAAAAATTTCTCTCCCAACAGCACCATCATTAAAAGGCACTAAAAGCATAATGGGAAGTGTGTTATTTAATTGCTACTGCAGAAGAAACAAAGGGGAAGAAATTTGTTTGGGGAGTTTTGTGGAATTTGGTTACAAGTTCGATAAACAAAACATGTTAATGTGTGTATCCAGAAGTCTCAACAGACAGTTCATTACTAGAACAAACATAAAATGTCAAACTAAAGATGAAAAAAACTTCTACTATGCTAAAACAAAGCAAATACTTCAAATGCATACTTTAAGATTTTAAATAGACATACATATATATATATGAAGGAAGGTTATGGGCTTTTATTTAAAAAACTCATTTCTAACGATAAGAGCTCCTGTTCTGTTTTTTTGTTTTTTGTTTTGTTTTTTTTTGCACTGCACAGCTTGTGGGATCTTAGTTACCCGACCAGGGAGTGAACCCAAGCCCGCAGCAGTGAAAGCGTGGAGTCTTAACCACTGGACCACCAGGGAATTCCCTCCTCTTCTGAAATATATTAGTTCCTGTGTTCCATTTTCTTATCCTAGTAGTTACATCTACCTCTTAAACCAAAACAAACATTAACAATGTTAAATTAAAAACAAAATATCTATATGTGTATATTACAAAAATGCTACCTGAAATATATCTAAAATTAGTGTAATACCTTGGTTCCCTGGAGAGTTCTCTTTTGTCCCTATAACTATTACTAGGGGGAAAAAAGAAAACAAAAAACAAGAGTTTAAGGAGGCAAGAATTTGTATAATTTTAAACACTAAGCATGAGTTAGTGTATTAATTATATGTCTAAAAGAACTGGATACTCTTCTTTAAATCTTTATGTTCATGCTGACAGTTTTTAATATTACAGCAATGGTTATGTCCTATATAAACCTGTAAGGCTACAACATTGATGAAGCATTGCTTATTTTTAAATTTTGAAATAATTCTATGATGAATTAGTGGTTAGCATAAATTAAGTTGTGGTCACTGCTATGTAAAAACGTAGAAAGTGACTTATTCTTTCTACACTTTAAGCATGTGGGACTTCTATATTCAATAAAAACAATAAAGACTAAAAAAGAGAAAGAAACATGCAAACAACCAATATATAATAAATATTTCAATGGCTGAGGTACTCAAGATAGTATAATTAATGGTTTAAATTAGTCTTAACCCACTTAAAATTTTTAGTGAGAGAAAATTTATAATAAAGTATGCATTCCCTACCCCTTTTCTTTACAAACATAAATAATTTGGGGAAATACGGAGTATATAAAAAAGAGCACTCAATCCAAATTAAAGGCAAGAATCTACCTAGTAAATGCCTTAAGAACTCAAAGGGTAGAAGTAATTCGGTGTCAAGTCTTAAATGCCCAGTAGTAAGCAGAATAACTTAGACAGCAAATTTATTATAAAAGACTGTTAAAGACCTCTTGTCGGTCACCTTTGTTACCTGGGTACTCTGATACATTCCTCTGATCCTAGCAGGCCAAGTTGTCCATCAGAATCGAGACCCCAAGCATACACCTGGCCCTTGTCGTTTAGTGCTAATGTATGAGCTTCTCCACATGAAACAGCAACGATATTTTGAGCATCCAGCGCAACAACCTGCTCTACAGAAATCAAGAAGAGAGACATTACATTCTAGTTTTAAACTCCCAACAAGAATAAAACAACAGTCTTCATCTTGTACAAAAAAGCTAAGGAAATGCTGAAATACAGACTAAGTATAACTTCAGTTATTCTCAAAAACTTAACAAATATGTTCCATACAAAATTCTCACTGTGGTAAATACAGAGATATGTCATAGGGCATAATCAACTCAGAATACTAAGTGACTTTAACATTTGGGTAAAGAAATTAAGGGTTTATAAAGATTCTCTCCGAAAAGTGCTCTTCATTCAAAGCCATTACCAATAAAAGAAAGGAGTCCAGCTGAAAGGGAACCATTTAAATAACTCGGCTGTTTTTTAACAATAAAATCGTAACTGACATATACATTACCAAATGGATACTACTATGGAGTGATCCTGAAATTAAGGAAATAATCTGAATTAGCAATTTCTGACAGGAAACAAATTCTTTACAGATCTCATAAATAAAGCATCTACTAGATACACTGAGGAGAGAACTGAAAGGCAATGTGACCATAACAAATAGATATCAGTTTATGGGCTGCTACTTTTAACATCCAAGACATAAAAATTCCACATGTGATTAAAACATCTCCAAGCTTTTAACCAGAAATTAATTTAAAATATTGGCCCTTCATAAGACTGTCAGTAGCCACTGACAAATCAGTAAAGAAAGTGAAATTACTTCCTTAGTCTCTTTAAGATGTGCATTGTCTATCAGTGTTTTTTACTAGTACACTACAAGTTTTTTTTAAGACTTCATTTAAAATTAAACTTTTTTTAAAAAAATTAACCTTCTTTAGCCTAATAAGAAAGCTATGTCTTCATTAACTGAAAGTCTCTTGTTGCAGAGCTGTTAAAACTGAATCAGGGTTTCTTCAGAAGCACATTTTAGATCAATGTACAAATGCAGCTGTTCAATAATAAAGCAGATTACATGAAAGAAGTTTGAATCCCTATGTACAGAGAAATTCAAATTGTATCTGGGTTACTTATTCTGCATTTTGGGGTGGGAGGTCAGCCCTTAGACAGCCTTCAGGAATCTGTATAACTCTAAGGATATGTTATTTTAAGTACTTACCTTAAAGTACTACAAGTTAATAACTCGTAAAGTTGATGAATAGTACATGGACGTTCACTATACTAATCTCTCACTTTTTGTGTATATTTTGTATATATGTTCTTATAAAATTATATTGTAGAAACATATAAAAACAAAACATATATAACACATTGCCTCCCCCCACGAAAAAAAAAAAGAAAAAGGACTTAAAAGTATGGCATCATTTATTTACATCAAAGCATCCCATAAATCTTAATTATGAAGAAGTCAAATGCACAAAAGATCTGTTAATCTTTCACAGAGGCCCCTGAAATGAGTCGGTGTCTCTCCAAAACTATCCTCAAAGGAAATGTAGTAAAGAGCAGAAATGAAAGGATGACAAGAAGGATGAATAAGACTGGTTGGTTCAACAATAATATATGAAGAGTACTTAAATTAGATAGCAATGGCTGTAAAATCAAAGGCACCAAAAATCCAAGCAACAAAGAAACAATCATGCATACCAAACACTAATATTTATTGTATACCATGTGTGCTCCAAGCACTAGACACATAAAGGTAAATAAAACAGAGTTCTAGTCCTCAACGAGTTTACAGTCTATAGAAAAACAAGCAAGATAAGGATTGCTATTAAACGCAAAGGTAAAGACATACAAAAGGTACCAGGGCAACATGAGATACTTTTTAAAGCCCTGAAAGATACTAAGAATTCTGGAAGACAGTGACACTAAGCTGTGTAAGTAAGGAAAGAGGAAGAGATTCCCTGTACCCATGAGAGAAAATTCAAATCATTTCTTCAAATACAGCAGAATAAACTAAAAGCAAAGTGAAAAGACTGATTAAAAAAAAACAGGAAAAATGTTATTCATGTCAAATAAAGAAATAACCTCCCTAATATTTAAAGACTAACTGGGGCGGGGGTGGGGGAGAGCAGTAATTAAATGAAAAATGGCAAAAGATGTGAATTGATAGTTCACACAAAGAAGAAACAGAAATGGCCCTTAATCCTATGAAAAGATGTTCAACTTCACTGATGAGAGAAATGAAAATTCAAACTACACTGAGAAGCCAATAATACGTTCACTTAGAAAATTCATAAAGCCATACACTTATTTTGCATACTTAATTATAAAAGTTTATCAAAGGAATGAGAAGACAAGGCACTGACTGGGAGAAAATATGTGCAAAAGACACATCTAATAAAGGACTGTTATCCAAAACAAAAAAAAAACAAAAAAAAACCACCCTCTTAAAACTCAACAATAAGAAAATAAACCCAATTAAAAAAACAGTGCAAAAGACGTGAGCCGACACCACACCAAGAAGACATAAAGATGGCAAATAACCATATGAAGGCATGCTGTACATCATATATCAACAGGGAACTGCAAATTTAAATGAGATACCACTATAAACCTATTAAAATGGCTCGCTTCGGCAGCACATATACTAAAATTGGAACGATACAGAGAAGATTAGCATGGCCCCTGTGCAAGGATGACATGCAAATTCGTGAAGCGGTCCATATTTTTTTCAATAAAAAAGTACCTAAAGTATCCAAAAAAAAAAAAAAAAAGGCCAAAACCCAAAAAACTGACAATACCAAACACTGGTAAGGATACAGAGCAACAATAACTCTCATTCGTTGCTAATGGGCATGCAAAATGATACAGATACTTTGGAAGACAGTTTGGTAGTTTCTTACAAAACCAACCATACCATTATAAGATCCAGGAATTGTGCTCTTTCGTATTTACTCAAAGGAGTTGAAAACTTACGTCCACAGAAAAACGTGCACACAGATGTTTATAGCATCTTTATTCATAACTGCCAAAACTTGGAAGCAATCAAAATGTCCTTCAGTAAGTGAATGGATAAACTGTGGTATATCGAATATTATTCAGTGCTAAAAAGAAATGAGCTCTCAAGCCACAAAAACACATGGAGGAAACTAAAATGTGTATTACTAAGTGAAAGAAGCCAATCTGAAAAGGCTACAAAATGTATGATCCAACCATTTGACATTCTGGAAAAGGCAAAACTTTGGAGACAGTAAAAAGATTAGTGGTTGCTTGGGGTTAGAGGGAGGGAGGGATGAACAGGCAGAGCAGAGGGGATTTTTAGGGTAGTGAAACTATTCTGTGTGATACTATTACTATTCTGTACAATACTAAGTATCATTATGCAGTCATCAAAACCCATTGAATATACAACACAGAGTGAATGCTAATGTAAACTATGGACTCTGGATGACAATGATGTGTCAGTACAGGTTCATTAATGGTAATAAATGTACCACTGTGGTACGGGCTGCAGATAGTGGGGGAGGTTGTATACGTGTAGTATAGAGTGTATGGGAACTCTATACTTTCTGCTCAATTTTGCTGTGAACTTTAAACTGTTCTTAGAAAGTTTATTAATTTAAAAAAGTGTATTTATAAATACACACCAAGATAACATTTTTCATCTCATAAAAATCCATATGTTTGATAACAATCTGTTGGGGGAAAAGGCACTTTTGTATATTGATAGTGGAAGTACAAAACAGAACCACCTTTATGCAAAAGAATGTGGCAAACCCTAACAAAACATATGCAATTACCTTTTGGATCCAGCAATTCCATACCCTGCAGATACATCTAAGTACTAAAGGGCAGCAGAATATGCCAACCCAAAACATGCCACTTTGGCATAAGGACTGCTTTGAGCTGAAAGCCACTAAAAAGAAAAGCTCTTTGCTCTCCTATGTGCCTAAAAGCAGGAAATAAATTTGTTGAAGTGTCCCACCTTCCCTCTCTACCAGGAAGGACGAGAGTTAATCACTGGAGGCAACTCTAGACTTATCAGCTCAGAGACAGCACCAGCAGAAGCTACATAACAAACTTCACTAACTAGCCCTTATCTAAGTTCCCCCACATATTTACCTTCCCAAAATTTGCCACCCCAGAAACTCAAAGTCCTTTTCGTCTTGTTACTTCTCTATTTATTGTTCTTTTATTAAGATGCTATATAAGCCCATGTTCTACTACCACCTTAAGTTACTCATTACTGAGTGCTCCTGCATGTAAACGCAAGGCAATAAACTTGTTCTGTTTTTCTCCCTGTTAATCTGTCCTTTGTCTAGACAAGCCCCAGCTGGAGAACCTAGGAGGGTAGAGTACAAATACATATGTGCGTGTGTGTGAATGTGAGTGTATTTACGTGTTTGCAGTGCTGTATATAATAACAAAAAGACTGGAAATATTCCCAGTATCCATCAATAAAGGATTCCATCCACACACTGGGACACTATGCTCTGAAAACATAAATAAAGAGGAAATGCTACATGCTGATATGGAAAGATCTCAAGGGTATATTAGAAAAGTAGGAAAAAAAATCAAGACGTGGAATAATGTACATGATTTGCTATTTTTTGTGTAAGGAAGAGGAAAGAATATGAATATTCATATTTGCTTACATTTACACAAAGAAACTTTGAAAAGATAAACAAAAAACTAATAAACATAGTTGCCCATAGGGGATGTGGGTAGAAGGGAAATAGGGTGGTCAAGTGTAAGAGCAAACCTTCTCAATGTGTATTTATATTATTTTGATTTTTGAACCATGCGGATATATTATCTATTCAAAATTAAAATTAAAATTATTTTAAAAATTAAATAGAACATTAGAGAAAATAGTTAAAGCAATGTATAAAAACCATTGTTTTCACTTTAAAACTGAACTGGGCTCTTTACTTTTTTTTCTACACACTAAAAACTCAAGATAAATAATTTTGGTTCTTTCAGAATTTGAGCCCCATCAAATTACTAAGATACCTATTTTGAGAATGAATAACTACTGAGAAATATATTATTAAAGAAACATAATAACATATGTCTTGGGACTACTACTTAATACAGGCTTTTCAGACAACAAATATACAAACTGTTAAGTTCTTGTACAATTTTTTTAAACTACTTATTTTTTCCAAATGGCTAATTAAAATGAAAAACCTCAACTGTTTCCCCCCAGTATGCTAGAAAGTTAGGTCAATGTTATATTGAGACATTTCACATCCAGGTCAAATTCTGGATGAATGCTCGAAACAAGGTGGCTTGCAAAAAAGTCAATGATAAGCAAGAAAGAAGGGGGAATAAATGAACCCAGCAAAACAAACCAAAAAATTCACTAGAAAACCTGGCTTAATGATGCCCTGTATGAGAAAGAGAAAAAAATAAAACAAAACAGAATTCATACCAAACCTAACAGCTAGGATTTGTTGAGTGTTTACTATGTACCAGGTATTATGCTAACTCAAAGTTTTAATCACGAAGCTACATTTGCCTTTCAAGGCCAACAAACACAGAAAAGGGAGGGGTAAGAGGGATTAAATTCATTTTAATTTAGGTTGAGTATGGATATATATGGAAAAGGACAGAAAACAAAAGAAAAACTTGTCAAGAAAACCCATGAAAAAACAATTGAGGGGCTTCCCTGGTGGTGCAGTGGTTAAGAATCCACCTGCCAATGCAGGGGACACGGGTTCGATCCCTGGTCCAGGAAGACCTCACATGCCGCGGGGCAACTAAACCCATGTGCCACAACCACTGAGCCTGCACTTTAGAGCCCGTGAGCCACAACTACTGAGCCCGCACGCCACATTTACTGAGGTCCTACACGCCTAGAGCCCGTGCTCCGCAACAAAGAGAAGCCATCGCAATTAGAGGCCCGCGCACTGCAACAAAGAGTAGCCCCCCGCTTGCCGCAACTAGAGAAAGCCTGCGCGCCGCAATGAAGACACAATGCAGCCAAAAATAAATAAATTTTTAGAAAAAGAAAAAATTCCTAAAAAAACCCAAAAACAATTGATTCCTCTGATAAATGGGAGCTACAAGAAGATGTTAGAATTATGAGCGTATGATGCTAAACTTGTTGGAAAAAGTTTAATAACAGCACATGATCCTTACAGTTGGCTGTAATTCAGAATAAGGTACTTTTTTAAAAAAATACAAATATGTACAGATAAAAACACGTGGTAAAATGTTAACTGTTGGTCATTGTGCTATTCTTTCTACTTTTCTTTATGCTTCAAAACGTTCATATAAAAAGTCTGAGAAAAGTAACACTGTTCATATCAGTATTTATGGTTCACAATATTTCTCTTCAAGGAAAGAAAAAAGGAACATTTAGTTTGTGGAGGCACAAAAAAGCAAAAAAAAACTTAAGTGGAGGAGACTTTCTTGAAAAAGGCAGGAAAAAAATACATTTTTCAGAGACAGGAGCAAAAACAGAAAAGATAAAGAACTAGATAGATATAACATATCCATCTTGTAAATACTGACAGCAGATATATTCCAAATACAAATCTAATAAGCCCTAGCTCATCATTACTTCTGGTTCTTCTTACACTTGTACTGTTAAAATGCAATATTTTTGAAAACTGATGGTGCATCGTTTTATTAAGGAGAAAAAGGCCATCTTCTTTGCTCCATAAACACAAAATGTTGTCATTTTTAGATTTGTAAAAACCAATTAAAATGTTCAACCTAGGGCTTTCCCTGGTGGCACAGTGGTTGAGAGTCCGCCTGCCGATGCAGGGGACACGGGTTCGTGCCCTGGTCTGGGAAGATCCCACATGCCGCGGAGCGGCTGGGCCCGTGAGCCATGGCCGCTGAGCCTGCGCGTCCAGAGCCTGTGCTCCGCAACGGGAGAGGCCACAACAGTGAGAGGCCCACGTACTGCAAAAAAAAAAAAAAAAAAAAAGATGTTCAACCTAATGACGGTTTTCATTTCTACATCATTTATTTCCTCCAATTACCTTTGTATCCACCTCTGACTTCAGCATTTGTTCACTAACAAACTGCATCAAATAAATTTTGCTGCAGAAACATCATAAAAGAAAGAATACAGTTGCACATCCTTTTAGCAACACAGAATAGGTCCAGGTTCTTGTAAAATGTTACATGATAAAATCCTTCCATCTGAATAAGTAACTGAATAAGAACAACCTATTTCCTTTGGGATCTAACAAATATGTTCACCAATTCCTGAGTTTGTGAAAATTCATGTAGAATATCATCTCCAGACTCATTCTTTAAGAGTTCACTTACATGATCAATTTCACCATATCCATACAGCGGTGTATCTACATTCACCTTCTGATATGTCTCATAATTATGAACATGTTCCTCTGTCAGTTTTCTTCTCTTTGCCATTATGGACAGAAAAAAAATTTTTTTTCATTCTCAACTGTGGTTAATGAAAGGTACAAAGAGAAAAATAAAAACTACAAAAACAGTGACTCCAAACTTCTTTCACACTTCCTTGAAAGATAATGCAAAACTCTGCACAATGTATGAAGAAAAGAATGCTAAATATGATGATTTATTTCACCACCGCACCACCCTTCTTGGAAACCCCATCACTGTTCCACTTATAATTTTTAGTCTTTTTATTTTAGTCTAGTTGGGAATACATCAATTCTTGTTATTCACAGTAGTTATGTTCCATAAAGTCACCACAAATACCTATTTAGCAAATACCGAATGACTGCCCCTAGGGAAAATACAAGATTAGGTTGCTACAAGCCTCTAATCACAACATTTCATCAACTGATCAATTCATAACCTTGTGTTATGTGCGTTTCCATTTAAAGACATCTTAATTATATTGTTGATTCATTAACACTGAATTCAGAGCCAACAGCACTGTAAACTCATGCCTCAATGGATTTTTTTCTTTGACACATCATAGCCTTCTTGTGCTAAGGAACACTAGATAGCACCTCAGCAATATGCTTGGGGGCCATTTTAAACAGTGAAATCACCAACAAAAAGTGTAAAAATGCAAAAAGTGTGGCATTAAATATATCACAAAAAGGACATATTATAACAGGAAGGCAAAGCAGTGCTTTGTTGAACCTCAGCTGGGAATCTACACATCGGGAGACTCATGTATTTTGCAGCCCTGCATGTGTGCATGTCCAGGAATGACCATGAAAAGCTCTGTGAGTATTGACTGACTATGACCCAGACTGATTTATCAATAATAACAGTACACATAAACACTTCTTCCTAGACAACCAATCACAAAATATACAAGATGGTCTATTAAGTCTTTTGCTAAACGGGTTTTAACCTGATAATAAGATATAATCACCAGTAACAACATGCTCTGAGAACCTTGTAAACAGTAAAAAAAAAAAAAAAAATGTGTGTTTTGGGTATAAAGGTAATACTACAGACACACCATTAGTAACATATTCACAACTAGCATCTCTTAAAAGTTGCATCTTATTTGAAATTCTAAAACAGCTATTTGAAGGAAAATATAAACATTATCATTACTCTGTATCCTCTTTCATCTACAGATCTCAAAACCTTGTTATTATGGGATAAATTGGGTTACCCCCAAATTGATATGCTGAAAGTCCTAATCCCCAGTACCCCAGAATGTGACCTTATTTGAAAAATGGCCATCAAGGATATAATTAGTTAAGATGAGGTCATATGGAGCAGGGTAGGCCCTTAATTTGACTTGTGTCCCAATAAAAGAGGAAACATCATCACAGACAAGCACACAAAGAGAATGCATGTGAACGACTGCTTGCAAACCACCAGAAGCTAGGAGAGAGGCCTGGAATGGATCCTTCCTTCATAATCTTTAGAACGAACCAATGCTGAGGACACCCTGATGTTGGGTTTCTAGCCTCCAGAACTGTGAAACAATACATTTCTGTTACTTAAGCCACCCAGTCTGTGGTACTTTGTTATGGCAGCCCTAGCAAACAAATACACTCAAATAAATATTTTTGGGTTCAAAACATTCCTGTCAAGTTACCCAAGTACTACCATCTTTGTTTTAAAGGTGATCCACAGAAATAACTTATTCTGAATAATTCAATCACAGATAAACTTGATTTTGAAATTTAGAAGTTTCTAGTTCGAATTACATTATTTCCATACCAAACAACTTTTTAAATGGCAAAAAAAATTTACACAAAATTGGCAAAAGACACATTTCTCTAAACAATCTTTAAAATACAAGCTCAGGGCTTCCCTGGTGGTGCAGTGGTTGAGAGTCCACCTGCCAATACAGTGGACACGGGTTCGTGCCCCGGTCCGGGAAGTTCCCACATGCCGCAGAGCGGCTGGGCCCGTGAGCCGTGGCCGCTGAGCCTGTGCGTCCGGAGCCTGTGCTCCGCAACGGGAGAGGCCACAACAGTGAGAGGCCCGTGTACCGCAAAAAAAAAAAATACAAGCTCAAAAAAAAAAAAAAGCTTTTTAGAGAGCAAGAGCAAGTTGGCAATGCGTATTACAATTCTAAACATGCATGTCCTCTGACCCAGAAACTTTCCTTTTGGGAAACAACAATAACAACAACAGGAAATAACGTGACTTCCAGTAACAGGTAGGTAAATAAATTATGGAATATCCATGTAATAGAAATCGGTGCTTCTATTAAAATGAATGTCTATACAGTATAACATGAAAAGACAAAAATACGTTAAATGAAAAAGAGAACCACAGAACTTTATGTATGTGTGTGCAGGATTACATATTTTAATACAGGTATAAAAGATATGAAAATATAAAGAAACAGTAGTAGTCATCTTTAGGATGTAGGGAAAAAGTGGCTTCCACTTTTCAAATCATATATTTCTGTAACTTTTAAAAAGTTATAAAAATGTACTATTTTGGTAATCAGGGAAAAAAAGAATTTTTTTTTTTTAAGATATAGTAAGTCCCCAAATTATAACTGACCCCAAACCCCACAGGAACAAATGTCCTTTGTTTCTCCAAATCAAAATACTAGGGAAATAACTAACCTGGTCTAATTAATTTTCTTCTCTAGGAAACAATGGCTATAGTCAAGTATTATTTATATTTCAAATGTGATACACAGTTAAGTTAAATGCTGCTCACAAATATCTATCTTAAGCTTTCTGGAACCAATAAAGCAAGAGAGCTAAACAAGCCAGGATAAGTGATACGTGAAGATAATTTCTGACACCCAAATGTAAAACTCCAATGAATTTTTCTACAGAAAATGTTACAAAGCTCACTTAAATATAATTATTGATAGAGTATTACACTTAGGTATAATATGTTTTAAAGATTGGTTTGAAAACCCATTTATGATACCTAGCAGTATTTCCATGAGCAAAGAAAAATTTAGAGTTTTTAAAAACGCAATTCTGGGCTTCCCTGGTGGCGCAGTGGTTGAGAATCTGCCTGCCAATGCATGGGACACGGGTTCGAGTCCTGGTCCGGGAAGATCCCATGTGCTGCGGAGCAACTAAGCCCGTGCACCACAACTACTGAGCCTGCGCTCTAGAGCCCATGAGCCACAACCACCGAAGCCCACGCGCCTAGAGCCCGTGCTCCGCAACAAGAGAAGCCACTGCAATGAGAAGCCCGCGCACCCAACGAAGACTAGCCCCAGCTCGACGCAACTAAAGAAAGCCTGCGTGCAGCAACGAAGAACCAACGCAGCCAAAAATAAATAAATAAATAAATAAAATCTACATTTAAAAAAAGAAAATCTTAACTCTTAATGTGGTATATGAGCTTAATGAAGTTCTACATGTATGTTTAATTAAAAAAGAAAAAACTTCAACAGTTTGAACAACTGTCAGTGTTTTACACAGAGAACAAAAATCTTTGTTGATATTTTATTCTCAAGTTATCAGGGTCTAAAAAAATATATAGTTATGAATAGCAACAAGCACAGTCATGTTAATAACAATTACAAAACTGGAGGTCAGAAAGAATATACTTTGTGAAAAGCTAATTTTAAGAAGCTCCATTTCAGGGACTTCCCTGGTGGCACAGTGGTTAAGCATCCACCTGCCCGTGCAGGTGACACGGGTTCCAGCCCTGGTCCGGGAAGATCCCACATGCCGTGGAGCAACTAAGCCCATGCGCCACAACTACTGAGCCTGCACTCTAGAGCCCGCATACCACAACTACTGAGCCCGTGTGCCACAACTACTGAAGCCTGCATGCCTAGAGCCCGTGCTCTGCAACAAGAGAAGCCACTGCAATGAGAAGCTCATATACAGCAACTAAGAGAAGCCCCCACTCAAGCAACTACAGAAAGTCTGCGCGCAGCAACAAAGACCCAACGCAGCCACAAAAAAAAGCAGCTCCGTATCAATTACTTAGTAAATGTTTAATTCAGCCAGAATCCTCTGCCTACTATGCCTCACTAGTTGCTGTAAATGTAAATTTTCCTCTTCCCTTCTCTCTGAATAACTCAAAACTCCAACTAGAGCAATGCAAAGTTCACTTATATCCATCTCTAGAAATTTAATGTTCACAAGATGCTATACTGTGAAATTAAAAAGGTACTGTGTAACTCCATTCTTGTATAAAAATATGTCACATACAGCCCCAATATATATGCAGAGAAAAGGCTGGAAAAATAAATACTAAATTGTCAACACTGATTATCTACAAGTGTTTTTTTCTTCTTTTATGGTTCTTTAATTGTTTAATTGAACAAGTGAATGTGTAGTTGACACATTTTACGATGCTGAATTTTTAAAAGATGAAGACATTAGTCACTTGGGATTAGTGAGTAACACCAATAAATAATTCAGAATGCTTTTTTTTTACTTTAAATAATCATATTGCTAATTTTGTGATAGAGATAACAAATAACCAAATGGCTACTTCACTCAAGGCAGCATGCTATTTCCCTATTCCTAAAGTAAAATTATTGTTTACTGACACTTTTTAAAGGATGTCTAATATGATCATATAATGATCATCATAAAATATATTCTAAAAAATTAAGAATTAAGTAAAACTAAAACATAAAATATTTAATGAAAATGCTTATTCTCTAAAATTATTACCAATAATTACCAATAAGAATTTGGAATGGTACAACTCATAGTCATGAAAACATTTTAATAAGTTCTTTGATAAAATCAAAACAACATACAGTAACTTACATGTCTTGGTTGACAGCCCATAATAATGTTCATATGGAGATGTAACTAGATTAAAAAATTCTTTATAACGGATATGTTTACAAGCTCATACCCCTTTTATGCATTCTTACCTACATACAGGTATACAGGTAACATAAACAAGACGATTATGTGCCTGGCACTGTGCTAAACCCTTTGTTTAATCTCATTTAATCCTCATAAACATCATGAGACAGGTATACCATCATCCCTACTTCACAGATAAAGGCACTAAGATATAAACATTTCCCTACTGATTGAACTGTTGTCCTTTTGTTAATAATACTTAAACAACAAGGTTATGTTTTAATAATCTATTTTCAAAACATACTTAAAACTGTATAAATACTTAGGGCTTTACATTATTTTTTCTTCAGGAGAGTCCTTTCTTTATGGCTAGGAACTGCTGAAATTAACTGCTTTGAAGAGGAAAGGAGAAGTAAAATTGAAATATAAAGACTCTAACATAAATATACTATCAATCAAATAACTGCTTTACTTCAATTTCTTTTTAAGACTAGCAAGAATGAACCCTCAGAATATACTGCCAGAATTTTTGTTCTGTGTTTTCTTAGATACATTTTGGTATATTTGGCATTCATTCATCACAGAGACAATTAACTATATTCTTACTTTCTATATTCTTGATGCTGACATAGGAATGGTGGGGGGAGGGGATTATAGACACCAGAAGAGTCGGCGCCTCCCAGGACTAGCTAATTCCTAAAGATAACTTGCCTATCAACTCCTGCCTTTCATATGCAAATTGACCAATCCAGAGTTCATTCCACCAACTATCTCCTTATCTAACTCTCACACACCAAACCCTTATCTCCCTTACCTTAAATCATCCCAGGGCCAGGTATCAGGAAACAAGAAACCAACCCTATAGACCAAAGCCTGGAGGAATTAATCAAACTAGCCAATCCTAATCTGTTTATTCTGCCTAGTTTGCCTTTCCCAGGAAAACCTCAATAAGGCTACAAGCTTAAAATCTCCCCTGAGCTCTTGTTTTCTGCCTCCTGACTACCCTGGTATCTTCCCCTGCAGCTCTGTGTGGCATGCAGTGACCTCCTCTCTCTGGAACCAGTGAGCATAATGAACTTCCAAGCCTCATTCTCTCTTCCCTTTATGGCCACAATGACTTTACCATACCATATCCAACATATCCAACATGTACATTCTTAGAACAGTTTGCAAATTTAAAAATTTAAATTTAAAGGTCAGCTTATCACTTTGGGAGGGGCAGGTTTAAAAGTATGAATAAGCAGAATTTAAGTGTCTGTTCCTCAAAATATCAGTACACAAACTATACCTTCTGTTATAGACTGTATGTTTGTGTCACCCCCCTCCCCCAAATTCATATGCTGAAATTCTAGCCCCCAATGTTATGGTATTAGGAGGTAGGGCTTTAGGAGGTAATTAGGTCATAAGGGTGAAGCCCTCATGATTAGTGCCCTTTCTTAGACAGCTCCCTCACCCTTCTACCATATAAGGACATAATGAAAAGATGGCCATCTAAGAACCAAGAAGCAAGTTCTCACTAGGTAACAAATCTGCTAGCACCTTGATCTTGGATTCCCCAGCCTCAAAAACCGGGAGAAAAAAAAAAAAAACCCCGAGAGAAATACAGGGTTGTTGTTTAAACCACCCAGACTATAGTAATTTTGTTGTAGCAGCCTGAATGGACCAAGAAATGTTCTAATTAGTACTCTTCAGTAAATAAACTTTTGAAAATAAACGATGAATCTAACTCCTATCGTTTATGTGCTTCTCACAAGAAAAAGCCATCTATGTTTTTTCTGTTATTACTATATCTTTAGTCTAACAGTAAAGGAATTGAATTTATTTTATATCTTGCTCTAACATTACCTCTAAACAAAACAAACATACATTTTTGGGAAATTTTGGTATAATTTTTGAATATGAGCTCCAACAAGGTAACTGAAGACTAAACATAAGTACTTTCATGGTTAGCACAACGTCTAGGACAAAGTAGACATCCTCTGTTGAATAAATGCCTGAATTTCAGTTGTAAATGAAAGGATACGTATTGTCTATCTCAAGGAACATACAGAAACAGCATATAGCCACTTCAGTGTAAGGCTTACCTAAAATTACATTCTCACACTAACATTAATGGCTTTTTTCTTTTTAGAAAACATTTATTGAGCACTTACCACATGCTAGGCATTGTTCTTTGCACTTCATGTGATATCTCACTTAATCCCTTACAACCACCCTTGGCATGATTATCCTAATTTTACAGAAGCGAATACTTAACACAGAGACTAAGCTATGTGCCCAAGATAACATAGTTAAGAAGTGAAAGAGCCAGGATTTGTATCCAAGCACTCTAATTCCAGAGCCTACCCTTTTATTTTAAAAAAAATAACAGATAATATGTCTACATTTTTTTTTAAATACATGTACGGAAAAATCTGAGTCTATCATCCATGTCTTCTACCAGTCTAGTTCTCACCCCTTATCTTACCTCTGCACCAAGAATAAATATATCCATTATTAGTTGGATATATTCTTCCAGGGTTTTTCTTAATATATCTATAAGCGAATACAAATGTATATTTGTCTTTTTTTAATCCAAAATACAGCTTTATACACAATGTTCTACACCTTGCTCTTTTTACTTAATTTATCTTAGAGCTCTTTCTATATTAGTATGCAAAAAACTCCTTCATTCTCTTCATAACTATATAGCATTACACTGACTGAATTATTTGACCAGTTCCCAACAGACTGTCATAAGATTGTTTCTAATATTTGCTATTATAAACAATGTTGCAGCAACACTCATTTTGTATATGTACAAACATAGCTATCAAATCAAGGTTGTGCATTTGTAATACTGATATATGCTGGCAAAATAACCCTCATAAGGGTTTATCAATTTACACTAACAACCTATGAACACTTATTTACTGACAGCCTCACTACAGAGATGGTACCCCAGTCATACACATAGTCTTCTGCATTTCTCTTAGTATGAATGAGGCTGAAGAGTAGTCACTGTTTAAAAGTCATTTGTACTTCCTTTTCTGTGAAGTGCCTCTTCCTATCCTTTGCCCATTTTGCTACTGTCTTCTTCTTATCTCATCAATTTCTAGGAGTGCTTTATATCTCGGAGACTTGCATTTTGATTTCAATATAAATATTAAAATTCATAAATATTTCCTATTTGTCTTTTGACTTTTACAGTGACTTCTACATAGCAAAATTATTTTTACTTCCATGCAGTTTACTTTATCTTTTCACAATTCAGAAAGGATTTCCTGACTCCAAAATAATTTTTAAAAAATTAGTCCATGTTTTCTTTGAGCACATTTATCATTGTAACCTTTACATTTAAATATGTGATTCATTTAAAATTTATCCAATACATACATGGCGTGAGGTATTAATCCAACTTTTTTATTCCCTAGATGATGCTTCTACTTATACCGAGATCATTTATTGACTATCCCTCACTTGAATTTTTTTCTCCGTTGATTAGTTTATGTCTGGGCTTTCTATTCTATTTTATTTAATATGTCTATTTGTGGGGCAGTTTTAACTACCAAGGCTTTAAAATTAAAATGTTACTATATATTTTTATATATATATATATATATATATATATATATTTCGCTCTTGTTTTTCAGAGTTTTCCTGGCTACATTGGTTTACTTTTTCCATATGAACTAGAGAATCCATTTCTCAAGTTCCTGGGGGGGGGGGGGAAGAAAAAACACTTGCTATTTTTATTAGGATCATATTAAACTGATATTAATTTTAGAGAAACTGACAGGTCTATGTAGGTTGAGTATTCCCATCCACAAATGTGGTTTCAATTTTTCAAGTTTTTTCTATCCCTCATACGTGCTTTCAAGTCTTCTTCATATTACGTCTCACACATTTCTTAGGTTATGACTAAGTCATTTTGTCTTTTTCTTGCTATTGTAAACGCTGCCTTTGCTTTGACTGTTGACATCTAATTGAATCTTGTTTCCACTACGTTTTGTTTTTTAATTGAGGTATAGTTGATTTACAGTATTATCTAAGTTTCAAGTGTACAACACAGTGATTCACAATTTTTAAAGATTATACTCCATTTATAGTTATAAAATATTGGCTATATTCCCTGTGCTGCGCAATATATCTTTGTAGCTTATTTATTTTATACAGAGTAGTGCCTCTTAATTCCCTACCCCTATTTTGCCCCTCCTTCCTTCCCTCTCCTCACCTGTAACCACTAGTTTGTGCTCTGTATCTCTGAGTCTGTTTCTTTTTTGTTGTCTTCACTAGTTTGTTTTATTTTTTACATTCTAGAACTTATAGGTAAAGCACCTAAACTTTCCTCCAGTTGTCTTCAGAAACTCCTAAGGGTCCTTAGGGTCTCTTTTAGCCTTACCCTATTCCTTCCTCACTTTCATTTCTCTTTCACAGAAGCAACATCATTCTCTCACAGGGCACATTTCCCAGGGGCTCTTGCCTACATGCCAGCACATATACAACTTATAGTTACAATTATTTCAGCTATTAGTGAAATCAAGAACTTCTATGTGACTGCATCTTGTGACTTCAAAACCTTTGTTTCCTTGGGGACTTCCCTGGTGGTGCAGTGGTTAAGAATCCACCTACCAACACAGGGGACACGGGTTCAAGCCCTGGTCTGGGAAGATCTCACATGCCGTGGAGCAACTAAGCCCGTGTGCCACAAGTACTGAGCCTGTGCTCTAGAGCCCCCAAGCCACAACTACTGAAGCCCATGTGCCTAGAGCCCGTGCTCCACAGCAAGAGAAGCCACCACAACGAGAAGCCCGTGCACTGCAACGAAGAGTAGCCCCCCCACTCACCGCAGCTAGAGAAAGCCCGCATGCAGAAACGAAGACCCAACGCAGCCAAAACTAAAAATAAATAAATAAGTTTTTAAAAAAGAATATGTAATAAAACTATGAAAAACTAAAAATGTGTTATTTCAGAATAGTATGACACCCAGCAAAGGAATAAAATGAAACTAAACTTAGACATTAATAAAGAAATAAGGTATTTTAAAATGAAAAACACATTACTAAAGAATTATAGAATGTTTTCCTTATGGCCAAGAAAAGCTAAAATAAAATTCTGCCATACTAGAACTGAAGAAAAAAGAGTAATTCCAGGTAAATAAATAAAATATTATGGTTTAAAGAAAGCCACCAAAATTCAAGAAATTTCCCTTTTAACAAAATTAACTCCAGTAATACAACTGTACACAGCACAGATTTTTCTAGCATGTAAAGGAATCACAACAATTCATTAAGATATAAAAATAATTATTGCCTTTTAAGTTCCATCAGCATAGGGAAAAAAAAACCCCATAGAAGCTGAAGTAAGATAAACCATGAGCTTTTTAATACGGATCCTTTATTAATGTTTCCCACTTTTCTACTCACTTAACACAATCCTAGTCCAAAGAAACCCTATAACAATGGCTGAATACATTTTCTCTATTAGTTTTAATATGTATCCCAAGTACATGATATGCCTTACAGACTAGGAAAACTTAACATCTATGAAGTGAGACTTGATTTATTTCTTCAAAGCGATTTTAAAAATAATGGGGGAGCTTCCCTGGTGGCGCAGTGGTTGAGAGTCCGCCTGCCGATGCAGGGGACACAGGTTCATGCCCCGGTCTGGGAAGATCCCACATGCCGCGGAGCTGCTAGGCCCGTGAGCCATGGCCGCTGAGCCTGCGCGTCCGGAGCCTGTGCTCCGCAATAGGAGAGGCCACAACAATGAGAGGCCCGCGTACCGGGGGAAAAAAATACATGGGGTTTGTGAGAAATGAGCTTTAACAACAGTGCTACACTCGTGACATATCGGAGACATGAAACCCAAAGAATACAGTCGGCCCTCCTTATCCGTGAGTTCCGCATCTCAGCATTCAACCAACACGTGGATGGAAAGTACAGCTGACCCTTGAACAAGATGGGTTTGAACTGCAAGGATCTACTTATACATCGGTTTACTTCAATAAATAAAGCCTGTATTTTCATTTTACAGATCTTTGTGTAAGGGAAAAGTTTATGCTCAGAGATCACAAAATGTGGAATAATAAAGCTAGGGTTTGAGTTCTGATTCTATCCAAACTGTTTCAGCTTCTTGCCCTTGGGTGAGTCACTTTCAATCCCTTTGTTCTTAAGGTAGAGATAGCAGTATGGAGCCTTTCACTTGCATGGGGGATCAGCACCCCTAACACCCATGTTGTTCAAAGGTCAACTGTATTTGGGGGAAAAAAAAAATTCCAGATTTCCAAAAAGCAAAGCTTGAATTTCCCATGCCAGCAGCTATTTACATATCATTTACATTGTATTTATAGCTATTTACATTGTATTAGGTATTATAAGTAATCTAGAAATGATTTAAAATATATGTGTAGGTTATATGCAAATACTATGCCATTTTATATAAGGGACTTGAGCATCCATGGATTTTGGTATCTTCGAGGCTCCTGAAACCAATCCTCCACGGATTCTGAGAGACGACTGTACTTATACTAAGGTGATAGAACCTAGACCATCTTGGCTATCATCTGTAACAAGAATCCTTAGTAACTGCTCAAACTGTGAAACTTTCCATACTCCTGTTCTTTCAAGGAACATATGTGGCTCACTTCCAATCAGAAAAAAACACTAACATACCAAACACAAAGAGAAAATCATTGGTTCCAAATCATTTAAAGAAGTCTCTATTTGTTAGACTGTTCAGATTAGGCATCTACTACTATCATTGCTTCTCTGTGGGTTAATGGTTTTATAAAGCATTCACCAAACCAATGCATCCTACAGAGAGATACATGGCAGACTTGATACAACATAATTAACCCAAGTTCCAATGTTAGCCACCAAATCAGTTGTGCCTGGCAGTTACTATGGACCTTGGATAGTAGCACAGCACAGCATTAGACAACAAAGGGATAGAGAATATGATATATAACAGAGGAAAGAAGACTGTGTGTTACCACAGTAAGTTTTTGTTCCTTTGCTTAAATATTCTTCATACCACACAAGGTTATGATGAAGTACCAAAGTGGTATCACAATGCAAGCATCTTGGTAAAATAATGATTCATTTCAATAGGCCATCAATAGAATGGCAAAAAAACAATCTGTGCATTAGTATTTGATCTGCCTCAAATAGAAGATACTATTGTAAATAATTCTAAACATAAGCACAATTTAGTGAATAAGGTAGGAGACTGGTAGACTTAAATTTTCAGATTCAATTTATAGCTGTTCACCAGTCACCTGCTGTTTTGACAAGTTACTTACCAACTTGTGCTGCCATTTCTCCGTAAATTTATCCCCTAAGATGAGGATAATTCTTGCAAATTGTGTCACAAGCATTTTGAAAGGAACCATGAGTTATTGTGTAATGCTCTTGAAATTCCTCAGATGTAGGGTCCTACACAAAGTAAAGTATTATTATACATCTCTCTAACAGTAGTCATCTGTTTGCATTATGATTTTTTTTCCCTACCCTCAACACTGTGATTCTTGGACACTAACCTTTCTCAAAGTAAAGCATCCAAAGCAAGCCTCCATTCCTGAACCAAGTAATTATTTTTTCAAGTCTTCATATCATCCACATCCTTCTCTTCCTTAAAAGGTATTATGAAAATTAGTAGTTATAAAACATAATGAGCTTCTTTGGTTCATTAAGGAATATATGGGATTATTTGAATTTTTTAATCCACTCTTATATGAACAATTTTATTTCCCATATTTATACATTTATTTTCCTATATTACTTTTTAAATTTCAACTATATTTTAAGGAGTTCATTTATAGATTTATGTTTTATGAAAAGAGAGAGCAGGTCAGAAAATGAAGAAGAAAGGCAAGCAAATTACTGCTATATGACCAAAATGTTTTTATTGGAATGATCAACAGCAGAAATTACCATTTTGGGCCACAAAAAACAGAATCAATGCTCATAATATTTTTATCTTCAGTAGAAGAGTTGAGCACAAGCTACAAAAAATTTTATCATACTATTCAAAACTTTATCTATTACTGGCTTTGCAATGAAGTCAGTCTTCAGTTCAAGAATAAAACATATATATTTGAATTTTTAGTTAGTGTTGATACAATATTACATCTGAAACTAGAATTCTCAACCTTATTACACGGTTCCTAAAATGGCTTCTCTTTGAATTTATGCACAGGGAAGGGACTGGGGAGGGATTAAAAAAACATGATGTCATCATTGTATACCTTTAGTCATAAAATAGTAATTTTTAAGAGTTTTTTAAACCCTCAGAATTACATTAAAATAATGATGTAAACTAGTTTCCTCCTTGAATAAATATTCCTCTACCTTCTAAATATGGCAGGGGCAAAACTTTGTGGGATAAAGATAAAACCACAGGGTTTAGAATGTTCTCTTAATATTTACTACTCTAGTGGTTAAGCTCTTTTAACTTCAGTTTCCTCATCTGAAAAAGGGGGACCATAACACCTGCCCTAGCTAACAAGCAAGACTGTTGTGAGGATTAAATAAGATACATAATCTATTCAAAAAAATTTTGTACACCATAAAACGCTATTAAAACAGTCATTTTTAACAAACTGTATCACATTATTTTCAAATTATGGACATAAAATAGTTTAGCGCTGTTTCTAACACAAAACAAATGGAAACAGGTGTGTAAAACATATATTTAGGTCCATGGACACCAAATTCTACCTATGGTGGATACACAGTGAGTAAACAATCTTATTAAGAAAAGTACACTTTCTAAATGTTATCTTAAAATTTCCAGAAGCAAATTTGGAAGTACAAAAATAAAACTAACACTTTATTTAGGTGGACTGACCTAGCACTTTGAAGATTAAATATACTATTTACCTGTTAGCTACGAATTAAGGAAAAAACTGAGCGCCTCTAGATTTTAAAAGGTTTAAAAAAATTCCTATGAAGGAAAAATACATACATGAAAGTGAAATAGATGTTCACTTCTCTGGAAATAGTTCAGAAAGAGCTAGTAGTGAAAGCAAGGATTATACATATACAAGAGAACGGAGATGAACATGGATGTAATCTGCACTCTTGGTATAATAAAGGAAATGAGTGAAATCTTCCCATGTGGTTACTAGAATGTCCAGAATGGAAACTTCTCCCAACAGGCCATAGGTCAAATCTGTTTACTACACTGTAAGGCTGAGTCCTCCAAGACGTTACCATGACTCTCAAGAATAGCTTATCCTTAATGAATGAGGCGACCTCTTTCTCTTTTACTTCTTAATATTCAGTATGCTTATAAAGCCAATCTCTATAAGAAAACAATTCTTAGCTTTCTGTTTGCTTTCTTCATGACACAAGTTTAAAGCTCTGATGAAATGAACTATTGTTTATTACATGGTCCTAAAATTCAACCAGACTCATTCTGTTACCCAAAGTCTTCAAAAGCAATTAAATGAGAACTCTGTATCTTCTAATTCATTCCTCAAACTCACAAATTTAAAAAAAAAAAAGGCTAGAAAAGGAGTATATTTAAATCATTAAGGAATTATTCCAAAGAGAAATACTTTTGGTTAAAAACATTATTACATTTTCCACTCAATCCCCTTAAATCAAAACTGAGGTTAAAAGATTAAGCTCCTATCAGAGCAACTACCTCCCTTTGAACTTTTACTTTTTCCTACCTCTTTAACTAGGTACACTTCAATACATCATTGAATCTGGCCTTCTAGCAATAAAAAGTTTTTCTCAGGATAAGGATTCTCTTCCATAAAGCTATTTCAGCTCTAGATTTATTTTCTGGCTATTTATGTGACCAATCATTGAATTAAACTTAAGGCTTCATTTTCTCCCAGAACTCTTCAATTCTATCCCACAATGACATTTCCCATCATTTAAACTTCCCAGTCTCAAAATACATACCACATCAGGTCAAATTTCAATTCTCTCTAGTTATTTCATTTACATATGCCTTAATGCCCAACCCAGGCTCTAAATTTTTCAAAGACAAAGTTTATGCCTTTCATTTTTCTATTCCATAGACTGTGATGTACTCTGGACAACAAGGCAATCCTAAAGAGGTATCAAAAATTAGGTAAACCCACCCTCCCAACTTTATATCGCCAAATATTGCTTCCACGATGAATCAACAGAGTGATATAAATGTCACAACGTAATCATCACAGTGTCAGCATGACCACAAAGAAGCCTCTTCTGGCTAGTTAAGTTTCTCAGAACCTCACCTATAGGGTTAAAAGCTGTTCCAGGCACTATAATAATCATTATACTATTAGTGCACAGTGTCTATCACCCTTGTGTTGGACACAGGACAGATGTTTAATAACATTTAAAAAATGTAAATCTTAGTAAATTTCAGTAACTATATTGGCAATTTCTTTTTGCTAGCTTTGTACTTTCTACTTGCCCTGAGGCCTCTGAGAAATTACTACAGCAATACAGAGATATGTTCAGTTATTTCTGTGGGGCATGTTAAGTACAAGAACAGTAACAGCCCCAATACCATGAAAATCTCAACCTGAGGCAGCATTCCAAGCTAAGCAAAAAAGGTAAAGGATCCATCTGCCTCTGAAGCAGTGATTAACAAATACATATCAATAAATTACCATTCATGTCTAACAACATGACAACCTCAATGCCTAAGATTATGAAAATCTGATAAGATTCCATAGAATATTCTTCATGAGGTAGAGTACAAGAAAACTACCATTTACCTTGAGTTTTGCAATAATTAAACCTATTGTATTAAGCATCACTACTATTCATCCAAAAAAATTAAATTACAAATCAAGGCAGAAGAAAAGAGATTAAAACCCTGTCAACGAAGGATGAAAACTACACCATAATTTACAAGTTAGAAAAGGGAGGCTGGGCATGGTGGTGAGATGGTATGAAAAAAGAGTAACATACCTTAATTTAATACCTTATTATACTTATATTAACCTCTCAAAAGTAGACTAACAATAGAAACCACTTAAATAATAACGTGGTAAAGAAAGATAACTGCCATAGAAAATACTGAGGTGCCATTATTGTTAAAGTTAAAAGAAACTGTAAATCAGTACAGCTATAATCTTATCTGAATTTACCATCTTAAGAATTAACTTTTAGTTAACACAACTGAAAGTGAAATTCACATTAACAATTTTTCTAAATGTGGTAATATTTGACCTTAAAATATGTATATCCAGGAAAACAGAACATGAAATGTGACCAAATTCCTCAAAATTCTCATTACCCTACAAATTATTTTAAATTTGGTTCGTATGGCTACTACATAATCAGGAC
This sequence comes from Globicephala melas, assembly GCF_963455315.2. Classification (NCBI taxonomy): domain Eukaryota; kingdom Metazoa; phylum Chordata; class Mammalia; order Artiodactyla; family Delphinidae; genus Globicephala; species Globicephala melas. Next base: position 63,529,140 of record NC_083329.1, on the reverse strand, counting down.
ATCTCATAGACACAAAACTTTTAATAGCTAGTGTTATTACTTGAAAGTAAGATACTAGGGAAATAAAAGATATTTCAAACTAAATGGAATCATGTATTTAAAATATAATAGGAAGAACAAGAGAATACTTAGGATTATATTTTCAGCAACTAAGTGAAAGTAAAAAGCTTTCATCTTAATTTTCCCCCTTTCTGATACATGGAACACAACACAGTAAATTATGCATTTAAAATCTGCCCAGGGCTTCCCTGGTGGCACAGTGGTTGAGAGTCCGCCTGCCGATGCAGGGGACACGGGTTCGTGCCCCGGTCCAGGAAGATCCCACATGCCGTGGAGCGGCTGGGCCCGTGAGCCATGGCCGCTGAGCCTGCGCGTCCGCAGTCTGTGCTCCGCAACGGGAGAGGCCACAGCAGTGAGAGGCTCGCGTACCGCAAAAAATAAAAATATAAATATAAAATAAAATAAAATCTGCCCCCCCCCCAAAAAAAAGAAGAAGATAAAAAATAAAATCTGCCCAGGGTGGCTGACCAGTACTGATAAAAGAGGACCTACATACTGTATATTCTATACCAATATACTTAGTACCAAAGAAGATCTATACACTGCAGGGTGGTTTTCGCTATTGTTTTACATCACCATAATTATGTTCTGAAACCACAGCTTCATACAATAAGGGTTTGTAGGGCTTCCCTGGTGGCGCAGTGGTTGAGAGTCCGCCTGCCGATGCAGGGGATGCGGGTTCGTGAGCCGGTCCGCGAAGATCCCACATGCCGCGGAGCGGTTAGGCCCGTGAGCCGCTAGGCCCGTGAGCCATGGCCGCTGAGCCTGCGCGTCCAGAGCCTGTGCTCCGCAACGGGAGAGGCCACAACAGTGAGAGGCCCGCGTACCGCAAAAAAAAAAAAAAAAGAATAAAAAAAAAATAAGGGTTTATAATAGCACTTGTTAAAAAAAGAAACCACAAAATAATTAAAGTACTTAGAAGCATGCAAACTGTAAAGGATCTATTTAATGCCTGGTTTGCTTTTAAAGCCTGATAAAAAGAAAACATGGGTTTAGGACTAGAGAAATTGTTTGACATTTCAAACTTAAATGATATAATTATTAGAAATAGCAAACAAAAAAATTTTCAACTTACCTGGTTTCTTTCTCGATTTTTCATGACCTAGCTGCCCTAGATCATTACATCCACATGTGTATACCGTTCCATCATCCAGAACAAATACAGTATGTCTGAGTCCACATCCTACATCTCGAACCTTTTTATTTATAAAAAAGTCACTTTTTCTGGGCTCTAGTACAATTTCTTCATCAATTCCACCCAAACCTAGCTGTCCAAAAGATGCATTTCCCCAGCACAACATGTTTGTAATTCTTTTGGTCTTCCAGTTTCAATAAAACACTCCCTTCTGAAACACTGGCAAGTTGGAGGTATCCCTATGTCTGAGAAGATAGAAAAAAAGTTAATATGACTTCAAAGGAAACATAATGTATAACTGCTCTTTCAAGTACTAGGCTACAATAATCACTATGTAGTAAACATGAAATTTACTTTATAATGTGTTACAGAAGTATCCTTCAATTTCAAAAACCAATCAGTTGTATATTTTTAAAATTATCATACAGAAATGTTTAGGAAAAATACATCACTCCCCATGATTCTTTGCAAAATCTAAATATTAACTAGTTTTGACTTTTTGTTGCCTTATAATAGACTAATCAAATTGAAATATTAAGTATCCTGATGAAGTTAACCTTTTTTTTCCTTTTTGCTTTGAATAATTTCAGTGGGAGCAAGAAATATGACATCTATCCACTGCCCCCAAAATCAGATATATACTCAGTGAAAAATTTAGCCAACTACAGAAACATAAAACCTTGCAATCTCCCTCAAGTCACAGGATAATTAGATTTTCTAACACCTACCTCCACATTAACAGAAAACTGAAGTTCTTATCTGTACTAGAAATAAAGCCAATAATGGAAACTTTAAGTTTCCCACAACTTAAAAGACTCTTCCAACTAACAGGCCCCAGATAAAATTACAGTTCTCTAGGTAAGCTTTGATATTAAGAAAATCACCTCCAAAGATCATACTTTACAAATCAAAATATTAACACTCTGACCTCACTACTAATTTAATTTAAAAACTCAATCAGTGTACCTAATTATAATACAAAAGTATGCAGTTTAAAGATCAAGACTCTCCCCCAAAATTCAACATTTTCTATTTCGAGTGGGAACCATGACTGAAAAATATCTCCCGAAGCCGATCTACATCTATCTATACCCCTAAGACAATTATTTGAAGATGGAAAAAAAAACTGCAAATAACTCCGGCACTGCCGATTTTTCAAGAATAGAAATGCGGACTGGGACACTGAGAGTTTGGTGGCGAAATCTGTAGAACTTTCCAGTACAGTGACTGAATATTTCTTCGCTTATATAGACACGGATAACAAAGAGTCCACTTTATCTAAACCTACACAGATTTTTAGATATATCGCGTTACTAAATAACACAATTACAGGAAGTCAGCCTTATTCCCGTGTAGGTACCCACATTCCTTACACAGAACCTAAGAAGTTTCAAAACCCAACTTTCCTACGTGCGGGCTAGCAAGTGCTGAAGCTGTCTCATTCTATCCATGACCCATCCATTAAGAAAAGTTTGATTTTATTCTTTTGGGGCATCAGAACCCGATAGTTCCCGAGAGTTCTGCACTGTCTTCCCGGTTTTTGTTTTGTTTTTTTAAGGAGAGGACAGGACAACACCCCAAATTCCAACGCACGAGGTTTAACAATCCTTTTCTTTAAAAAAGAGGGGTAATGGGAAAGGCGTCCTCTCGCCAGCAACAGGTAGGGGAAAGAGAAGCAGTTTATTCCCATCATTCCCTGAATATGCACTGAGATCAGCTTACGGGGACCGGGAGAGAGAAATCATCTGCACACACCCAACCTCGCGGGCCGACCAGTCAACTGCTGCAGCCGTCCGCTCGCAGTAGCCGCAGAGGCCGGCGCACGAGGCTCGGCACCTCGGCGGCCCTTGTCCCAGGGAGGCCCTTCCCCGGGGAGGTGCGACATTCCAGCCCCCGGGCCAGGGGGCCCGACACTGCCCTCGTCCCCCCACCCCCGCCCGAGGAAACGCTGAGAAAGCACCCAGCGCCAGGCCGGCCTGTATCCGCCCAGCCCCCTCCCTAACGCCGTCACACGCCCCCGAACCTACCGGGGCAACGACTCACCCGGCCCCTCAAGGCAGGGGAAGCCCAGGGCGGCTGGGGGCGGCGCCTCCCGCAAGAGGGAGGCAGCGCAGCAGCTGAGACAGGTCTCCAGTTCCCGGACCCTCCTCCTTCAGCCAGTGGCTGCGAACACCAGAGCTCCTCCGGCGTCGGTGAAGCTGCTCCGCGGCTCACCTCCTCGGCTCCTGTGAAACTTTACCGGGTTCCTCAGAGAAAAGCAGCCGCCACTGCTCTCTAGCCCAGAGCCAGCCGTCAGCGACCCGGATGGAGCGGGAGGGGAAGGGCAGGAGGCGAGCGAGGCGGAGAGCGCTAGGGGTGGGGAAGAGTTGGGGCAGACTGGGGAGGAGAAGGGAGAGAGGGAGGAGGCAACGCGGGGGGAGGGGGAGGGGTCGGCGTCGGCCGGAAGTGAACCGCGGAGCACGCGCCCGAGCCCGCCCACTTCGTGGCCCGCGCGCCTGCGCCGGAATCCTCCCAGGGCACACCGACGCGGGCGCCTGCGCAGTGTGGTGCTTTGCCTTGCCTTAAGAGAAAAATGCCAAGCACAGAAGTTTGAATTTGCAAGGCAAATGCAGGTGTTTGGTGTGTCTTGTCACAGCGTTTCAGCGTGCACTAGGGCCTTTTAGTGAAGAAAATCTCTTCCTTTTTTGGCTAGGTTGTCTTTTTGCCTATTAGTTCCAGTTTCTATTATTTTATTCCACCTTTATCCAAGGAGAATTTGAAGTAGCAGATAAAACATCACAAATACGGATATAAAGGTTGTTGAAGTCTTTTATTTTATCCCTTAGCCCCAACTGGAGTTATTCTGAGGATGCCAGATGTAGTGCAGCAATGATGGAGCCTACTGGCATTAAATATCAACACCACCAGTTCAGGCTCCTGATAAAGTGTTGGCTGCCATCACTTTCTGCACTCTCCCTGGAAGCTAAACTTATAACGCAGGGCCTCCTTCATTTAGAGAAAATTAAATAATGTATATGGCTAGAGTCCCTGCCTCACAAAAATAAACTCCGGATTTCCTAGGCCAGTCAAGGAGGAAAACCTGAAACAAGGCACTCTTGAAATTTTACGTCAGACTTTTCTAGTACCTTGACTTCAGAGTGAATGTTGAGAACCTAGAAAGAATTCCACAGTAAGCCATGTTTCTTTATCTCACTGAAAAATATATTTCAGATTGGAAAGTGTGTGTGCTAGAATATGTGTGTGTTTTAGTTTCTTAGGGCTGCCGTAACACTATACTACAAATTGGATGGCTTGAAACAACAGAAATTTATTGTCTCACAGTTATGGAGGCCAGAAATCTGAAATCAAAGAGGCAGCAGGATTGGTTGTCTCTTGGGGTCTCAGAGAATCTTCTCCATACTTCTCTCTTAGCTTCTGGTGGCTGCTGACAATCCTTGGCATTCTTTGGCTTGTAGATGCACCTCTCGAATCCCTGCCTCCATCTCCACATGGTGTTCTTCCCTGTGTTTCTGTGTCCAAATGTCCCTCTTACAAGGACACTAGTCATTAGATTAAGACCCACCCTAATCCATTGTGACCTCTTTTTAACTGGATTGCATCTGCAAAGACCCTATTTCCCAATAAGGTCACATTCTCAGGCACTGGAAGCTGGGACTTCAACCATCTCTTGGCAGCCCAATTCAACCCACAACCTTATTTCTGTATATTACAGAAATAAGAGTAAAAATAACAAGGTACTTAAGCAAAGAAAGCATAATTTCAATACTAGGAGTGGTGATGTTGCCCATGAAACATACTTCTTATTTTGATAGCTTCATTGCCCTTGTAGGGCTTTTGTTGTCTTTTAACCTTCAGGACTTGATGCCTCAGAATATATTATTAAAGGGGAAGTTATGGGATTTGGGTCTTTAAGATATGTAATAGATGCTGCAACAAATAAACACTAAAATATGACTGTTAACATAATAAGAGTGTATTTTTTACCTTTTTAACATTCCAAGTGGGTGTTCCTAATGCGTCAAAACTAATTTCCAGGAACTTGGGGAGATGAAGGCAACAGGAGCTTCTTAAAACTTTTGTCTGGGAGGTGCCACATATCACATCTGCACACATAATGTTAGCAAGAACAACACCCCTAGATGCAAGGGGACTGGGAAACATAACCCCTGCTGAGTTCGCTGGTACTACTTTATGCCATAGAAGAGAGAGCATGAATTAGTGGACAGCTATCTCTGCTACATGGATGCATCTCTCACTAGAATATTTTTAAATATAGGTCTTGCTTGTAGAAAGTGGAAAAGACTTTTCTAGATGTTCCTTTTAACCTTATAAATCTATGAAACTGTGATACAAGATCTCAGAAAATAGCCTGTGATTACCTTAAAAGTGAAACAAGTATAGGATCAGAAGTTTATTAGGATAATGTGAATTTGTTGTATAAAAGCAGCATGAGTAATTGATGATGAGTATGGCCTGTGGTGCTGGTTTGTCTGGACTCAGAGCCTGAGCCTACAGGCCACTCAGACCTCTGTCCTTCTATCCTCCCCAAAACACCTATAGACATTTACTAATGGTCTGTTTTACAGAAAATTACTTCTCAGTCACAATTTCTATAAACGGGGGAAGTTAATAATCCATACCTCACTGGGTTGTGAGGATTTAATAAGGTAACATGTACAGTGCCTTGAACATGGCCAGTATTTTGTAAATGTTAGCTTTATTATTGCTAACATTATCTCTCCTGAACTAACAAGTAGTAAGAGAACTTTTGGGAAAGCATTCCATATCACAAATAATGATATAATTCTTATTTAGAACAAAAGTAAAATATTTTTTACCTATCGTGTTATTTTCATTTAAAAAAACACTCAGACTGTTGAGAGACCACTAAACTAGGTATTCATCCTGTCCCACTCTTTCCCCTGCTCCTTCCATATAGCCATACTGCTTGTGCTGTACCCCTCCTAACCTCCTTCATTCAAGTCTCTGCTCATGTCACCTCCCCAGTCTTCCCTGATCACCCTAACCAAAAAAACTAGCCCCTCACTCTCAATAACTTATCCTGCTTTATTTTATATCTGTTATCACTACCTGATAGTTATTGTATAATATGTAAATGTATAATATTTTATTTATTATATTCCATATGTTATATATAGATAAATTTAAAATAATTATGTTGGGACTTCCTGGTGGCACAGTGGTTAAGAATCCACTTGCCATGGGCTTTCCTGGTGTGGCAGCGGTTGAGAGTCTGCCTGCCGATGCAGGGGACACGGGTTCGTGCCCCAGTCCGGGAAGATCCCACATGCCGCGGAGCAGCTGGGCCCGTGAGCCATGGCCGCCGAGCCTGCGCGTCCGCAGCCTGTGCTCCGCAACGGGAGAGGCCACAACAGTGAGAGGCCCGCGTACCGCAAAAAAAAAAAAAAAAAAAAAAAAAAAAAAAATCCGCCTGCCAATGCAGGGGACACGGGTTCGAGCCATGGTCCAGGAAGATCCCACGTGCTGCAAAGCAACTAAGCCCGTACGCCACAACTACTGAGCCTGCGTGCCCAGAGCCCGTGCTCCGCAACAAGATAAGCCACACACCACAACGAAGCAACTAGAGAAAGCCTGTGCGCCGCAACTAGAGAAAGCCTGTGCACAGCAACGAAGACCCAACGCAGCCAAAAATAAAAAAATAAATTTATAAAAAATTAAAAGATAAAATAATTATGTAAAATCTATAAATATATATTATATAGGTAGATATATAAATTTGTCTTTTTCACTAGAAAGAAGACTCCATAAAGGCAGGGACTTTGTTTTCTTAAGTGCTCTGTTCCTTAATATCTTGAACAGTTCCTGGCCTATAGCATGTGCTCAAAAATTATTTATTGAATTAATTAATTAATGGTGCTGGCAATGTAAATTATTACAACCATTTTATAAGTAAATTTGGCAATATGTTTCAAGAGTCAGTAAATTCCATTTAACAATAGTTCATATTAATAGCAATAATTATTGTGAGACATTGCACAGAACTATTTACCTACATTATATCACTTCTGGACTCTGTCCTAAGGAAATACAAGGTGGATTCAACAAATCTTTATTAAGCACCTACTATGTGCCTCTTTCCCAATTCTGGTAGGTGAGAAAGATAAAAACAAAAAGGCAGGCAAATAAAACTGTGAACAAAGATGTTTATTGTTATATTATTTCTAAAAGCAAAAATTAAAAACAACATAAGTTCCAACAGTGGGGTAATGATATGTATGGCAAGGTTAATCCTTTTATTGTTAACTTTGAAAGGACAGGATAGGGAATTCTCTGGCGGTTCAGTGGTTAGGACTCTGTGCTTCCACTGCTGGGGGCCCAGGTTCGATCCTTGGTCAGGGAACTAAGATCTCATAAGCCATGAGGAAAGGCAAAAAAAAAAGGAAGGGAGAAAGGACAGGATGGTATTGTTCGAAAGAATTTGTCATCTACTGCCACCAAATTGTAGATTCCACCTTGAGTGGACAACAGGAAAAGCCCGTTTTATTTTATTTTACACACCCTTGCTTTCCAAGGTTGGAGCCTTCAATCAAGTGGTTGCATGGCCATGTTTTCTTCAGTCCCTCAGTGAGTCCCTCCATCTGGAGAATTCTGTCCTTTTAATCCCCTGTCTTATGGGCCCCATGGTCATCCCTTCTCATTGGTCTTTGACCTAGCATTATGGCTTCACCTTAGAATATACACATGGCAGTCAGATATTTTAAGATTCTTCAACAAATCTTTACTGAACACCTACTCTGTGCTGCCTTCCCGTTCTAGTAGTAGAGATAGGAAAAAACAAGTAGGCAGGCAAATAAAAGTATTCCAAATTGTAATAAATACTAAGGAAACGAACAAGAGATAGAGATGGAGAATAATAGAGTAAGTCCTTGAACAGAATGGACAGTAAAGTCCTCAGTGGAGGAATTGTTATTAAAACTGAAACCAAAGAGAAGGATCAAGCCTTGTGAAGATAGGGCTGAGAAAATATTCTAGGTGGAGGGAGAAACACGAAGCCCTTGAGGCAGGAAAGAACTTGGCATTTTCCAGGAACTGAAAGAAAATTAGTGTAGATGGAGCACAAGGGTACAAGAAATGTTTGGTGACAGGCAGTCAGTAAGAGCACATTAAGGAGTTTTACTCTAAGTACTGCTCAAGGTTTTTTTTCTTTTTTGCTGTGTTGGTTCTTCATTTCTATGTGAGGGCTTTCTCTAGTTGTGGCGAGCGGGGGCCACTCTTCATCGCGGTGTGCGGGCCTCTCACTATCGCAGCCTCTCTTGTTGCGGAGCACAGGCTCCAGACGCACAGGCTCAGTAGTTGTGGCTCACGGGCCTAGTTGCTCCGCGGCATGTGGGATTCTCCCAGACCAGGGCTCAAACCCGTGTCCCCTGCATTAGCAGGCAGATTCTCAACCACTGCGCCACCAGGGAAGCCCCTGCTCAGGGGTTTTAAGCCAGGAGAGGAGGGCAATGATTATATTTGTTAAGAAAAAGATTACTCTTGTTGCTGAACTGCACAGTATTGCTGAATTACAGGAGGGTGAACATGGGCAGAGATAAATCATTTAGGAGGCTTTTATAATAATCCAAGTGGGAGATAATAGCGGTGGGGACTAACGTGGTTGTGATGGAGATAAAGTAAAGAAGGTAGATTTAAAGCATACTTTGGGAATAAAATTAACAGAGTTGTGATGGATGGTTTGTAGGGGAGCAGAGAATGGGAGGAGTGCTGGGCCACTGGTAGTTTTCTGACTTGAGGACATTTACCAAGATGAGGATAGCTGCTGAAGGAAGAAGGAGGAGGACAGGTTTTGACCAGGAAAAATGAAGTGGCCTGTTTTTTAAGTTTGAAAAATCAAGAGTGTGTTTCTGTATTAGTTTGGTACGGCTGCCATACCAAAATACCACAGACTGGGTGGCTTAAAACAACAGAAATTGATTTCCTCACAGTTCTGGAGGCTAGAAGTCAGACATCGAGGTGTTGGCAGGTTTGGTTTCTTCTGAGGCCTCTTTCCTTGACGTACAGATGGCTACCTCCTCGCTGGGTGTTCCTATGGCCATTCCTCCCTCTGTGCATTCTCTCTGCCCTAGTCTCTTCTTCTTATAGAGACACCAGGTGTACTGGGTTGGGGCCCACTCATTTTACCTTAATTACCGCTTTAAAGCTCCATCTCTGGGCTTCCCTGGTGGCGCAGTGGTTGAGAGTCCGCCTGCTGATGCAAGAGACACGGGTTCATGCTCCGATCCAGGAAGATCCCACATGCCGCGGAGCGGCTGGGCCCGTGAGCCATGGCCGCTGAGCCTGCGCGTCCGGAGCCTGTGCTCCGCAGCGGGAGAGGCCGCAACAGCGAAAGGCCCGCGTACCGTAAAAAAAAAAAAAAAACCTCCATCTCCAAATACAGTCATATTCTGAGGTACTGGAGATTGGGACTTAAGCATATGAATTTGGCAGGGAACACAATTCAGCCCGTAACAATGTTTTTCTTCCTTTTGAACTGCATCATAAAAAGTCCTTTTTCTGTTATCCTACAGGGTATGGGCCTAGCCCAGAAGTGAGTGAGATGGGAGAAAGAATTCTCTTCTGCCACATAAATGAGAAAGCACAGAAAAAAATTTCCCCCTCTTTTTAATAGATGCAAGCAAAACAATTTTATTCATAATATTACATGTTATGATATATGCCACTTAACAACATAAAGAATAATAATTCTGGATATTTATTATAGAATCCTTCTCAACTTTCATTCTCACATTTACACTAATCTCATTTCCTGCTCTAAATTTACATTCTGACTCCAATTTCCTTCACAGTATCCCAGCGTGAAACAGTAGTAATGATCATATTATACATACCTGAAATATTTTTTAAATGCTCTCTTTTTATAACTCTATAATTTCTTTGTGTTTGTTTTCCATCCAATTACAGGAATTCAGCTGGCATTCAAACAGGCATAAGCCTGAAAAAAAAATCACATGTAATGTGGCCATTGACCAGTATGTGGGGATGTGTCCATGCCTTTGAAATTAGTGTGATTATTCCAGTTACTATAGTTTCTAAACAGAGAAAGTGCTCAGAATGACTATGGTGTTTGTTGTTGTTGTTTTGTTTTGTTTTTGCAGGGGGGAGGGTTGGCAGAAAAAAAAGTTGTTTTTAAAAACGAAGTCTTAACTGTATGATAAACTATGCTTTAAAATTAATTTTATCCCACAGCAATCATAAGATGAGAATTCTGCAAGTTCTAATTAATAATGAGCATCACCAAAGAAATATGGTATGAAGTGTGGGATCTGTACGTATATGAATCTTTTAAGTCTATGTGTTTTTCTTCTCTATTTTTTTAAAAATAAATTTACTTATTTTTTTATTTTTGGCTGTGTTGGGTCTTCGTTGCTGTGCGCAGGCTTTCTCTAGTTGCGGCGAGCAGGGGCTACTCTTCCTTGCGGTGCACGTGCTTCTCATTGCAGTGGCTTCTCTTGTTGCGGGGCACGGGCTCTAGGCACGAGGGCTTCAGTAGTTGTGGCGCACAGGCTTAGCTGCTCCGCGGCATATGGGATCTTCCCAGACCAGAAATCGAACCCATGTCCCCTGCACTGGCAGGCGGATTCTTAACCACTGCACCACCAGGGAAGTCCCTATGTGTTTTTCTTTTAAAGAAAACAATTAAAATAGCAATAAAGAGACAGAATCTCAACTACTAGAGCTTAACAGTCAAACTTTGGGTTGCAAGTTGAGCTATTTTGTTGCTACTGATTTCAAAGGGTCTCATAAAGATATCTGAGGTTGAAAAGTTCAAATTTAGCTGTTAGAAATATGAAATCTGGAAAGTTTGCTTTTTTTTGTTCCTTGTGCCAGGTCCCATACCAAAGTGAATCAGCAATATAACCTGCATCAAGCCAAAGGGTGAGATCTTATTTATTTGTTTGTTTGTTTGTTTATTTATGGCTGTGTTGGGTCTTCGTTGCTGTGCCTGGGCTTTCTCTAGTTGCGGTGAGCCGGGGGCTACTCTTCGTTGTGGTGCGCGGACTTCTCGTTGCGGTAGCTTCTCTTGTTGCAGAGCACGGGCTCTAGGCGTGCAGGCTTCAGTAGTTGTGGCACGTGGGCTCAGTAGTTGTGGCACGTGGGCTCAGTAGTTGTGGCACGTGGGCTCAGTAGTTGTGGCTTGTGGGCTCTAGAGCAGGATCAGTAGTTGTGGCACACGGGCTTAGTTGCTCCACGGCATGTGGGATCTTCCCGGGGCAGGGCTCAAACCCGTGTCCCTTGCATTGACAGGCAGATTCTTAACCACTGCGCCACCAGGGAAGCCCAGATCTTTATATATATATATATATATATATATATATATACATATATACACACACACACACATATATATACATATGTATATATATGTATATATGTATATACAAACACACATATATGTACATATGTATATATGTACATATATATATATATATACTTTTTTTTTTTTTTTTTTTGGCGGTACGCGGGCCTCTCACTGTTGTGGCCTCTCCCGTTGTGGAGCACAGGTTCCCGACGCGCAGCCTCAGCGGCCATGGCTCACAGGCCCAGCCACTCCGCGGCATGTGGGATCTTCCCGGACCAGGGCACGAACCCGTGTCCCCTGCATCGGCAGTCGGACTCTCAACCACTGTGCCACCAGGGAAGCCCCATATGTATATTTTTAAGTGGCATGCCTCACAGCCTTCAAATAGAATCAGGACTAAAACTAATTTTAACTACAGGTTTTAGTCAAATTAACAGTACTATTTCTTTCATAGAAGTCAACCACAGCATGAGTATCTTCATCTATTGAATCCTTTATTACTAACTTTCAAACTAATGGTATAAGAGAAACAAACTTGCTGTGCATCGTATTCAATTATCACTTTTTATAAGAGAAATTGACATCTTTTTTTTTTTTTTTTTTTTGCCTCACAGCGTGCAGGATCTTAGTTCCCCAACCAGGGATAGAACCCGTGCCTCCTGCAGTGAAAACACAGAGTCCTAGCCGCTGGACCACCAAGGGGATTCCCAACAACACATTTCTTTTTTTTTTTTTTTTTTTTCTTTTGGTACGCGGGCCTCTCACTGTTGTGGCCTCTACCGTTGCGGAGCACAGGCTCCGGACGCGCAGGCTCAGCGGCCATGGCTCACGGGCCCAGCCGCTCCGCGGCATGTGGGACCCTCCCGGAACGGGGCACGAACCTGTGTCCCCTGCATCCGCAGGCGGACTCTCAACCACTGCGCCACCAGGGAAGCCCCCCACATTTCTTAATTAAGCATCAAAAATCTTACGAAAGCACAGAGGACACAGAAGTAAGGAGACAGAAAAGCTTTTTAAACTCCCTTCCCTTTTCCCCTACCCCCCAGAACTCCTTACGTGCTCTAGAACCAACTGTTGGTTGCCTTCAGCATACAGATAACTTTTATACACATTGATTGCAAATGTTTAAAAAATGTGTACTGTTACTCATGCTTCTTTTGGAAAAATGAAATAAACTGCCATAATAGCTGGCATTTAGAAATAAATAAAACACAGACATTTTTGTGGACAGATTTTCGTTACAGTTTAAAAATGTATTTTTATTGTCTCAGTGTAGATCTGATAGCCTGAAGGAACAGTTGAGCATCAGTGACTAGGAAAGACAGAGTGTTCCTAGAAGACAAATTATAGTTGCCACCTCCACAGCACCTAAATACAGTTTAACCACATAAAATGACAAACATGTTTGCCCAAGAAAAGTGCCATGCAGTTCAGCCTGCTGTTTTACTTTAAAAAAATAAAGAGAAGAAAAATTACTCTTTGTAAACATTGGGGTATTAAGAGGTGAACTGAAGGGTCGTGTGCTGTTCACTTTCAACAAACAACAAACTTCATCTGTTCAATCTTTAAAAGGAAGCACTGCCCAGCAAGCTAACTTCCAAAGAGCAGCTTTCAAACCGCTCCCATTTGCAAGCACTGAGAGTGTCGACAATAAAACAGAAATCCTGTGGCATGGTGAATGTTAGAATTGTTTTTCGTGTGGAAAATATTTTTTTTTTAAAGTACTACATCATCAGAGAATAAAATTGTACACTGAGTCTATGGTAAGGGTGATACACCTTATCATCCTTCTCCTAGTTACAATTAGAGGGACTGGATAAGATGGTTTCTTTTATTTAACAAAAAATTATTCTGTTTAAAATTAAATTTGTTTAGTATGGGAAATTCTCATTTAAAAATTAAAACAGATTTTATTTTAAAATATTAATTATTATTGTTAATAATTTAAACAATTCAGTAAAATATAAAGAAGAAAATATCAGAGACACCACCTCAGGAGATACATACTGGGAACATTTACTGAATATCGTTCTGATGTTTTTTCATACTCCAAAATATGTTGCACAGACACAGAAATCAGTATGTTTACTCAATGGATCTTGGAATTTCGTAAATATTTTTACTCAACAAGGTGCTAAGGACCTCTTTCCAAGTATTGGGGAGCTTAGTTATGTTCACGTAGAAGACATGCCCACACCATGAATTTACAGGGTCAATTATCCACACATATAAATAATGGATATGTTCAGTCTTATTCTGTTCAAGTAGAATAAAAATCTTTTTTTCAGCATTATTGAGATATAATTGACATATAATATTGTGTAGGTTTAAGGTGTAAAATGTCATGATTTGATACACATATGTACTGTGAAATGAATACCACATACATTAATTAACATTGCCATCACCTCGAAAAATCTTAAGTTGAATGTGTCTTGTTATACTGATAGTCATCACCTGTGCTTTGATTGCCTAGATTGGCTTCTCCAGGTACTTCAACCCCTCTGGCTCCATAGAATAACAAAATGCTCGGGGGGACATGTAAAGGAGAGCCTTGAGATGCTGCTTAGCGTATCCATTTTGTCTACTGCCCTTGTATATTTATATCCTTTAAGTTAATAAGCAATTTGTTTGATTATGTCTATAACATATATGAAGACATAATTTCCATTCATTATATGAAAACTAAGTCTCAGGAATTTGTAAGCCCTGCCTCTTTGAATCTCTATGTATACTGAAATATCTAATGAGCTCTTTGAGGACACGGGCTCTGCTTTATTAATTTTTTATTCCCACGTCTGAACAGAGAGCACAGAACACAGTGGAAGTTTGATAAATCTGTTATCGAGATTACATCAGTGAAATACACATGTGCTTTGCTCATCATTGTATCCCTGTGACCTAATATCTTATCCACAGTAGAAACCTAGTTTATTTGTTAGATAAACATGATTTGGAAATCTGGCTACTGGGAAGGACGACTAAAATCTAATATAAAAAGTTTTCCTTAGTCCCTTGAATTCAGGTATAAACTCAGATTAGAGTAAGCATAATTCTGGAAGATATTTTATTTATTACTAAGAAATAGCTCAGCTATACAGAGGTGGGGTTGAGGAGGAAAAGGGAGAGAAGTTGTAAACAAATGAGACTCATAGGAGAAAATAGCTCCTCTGAGGGGAGCCACATGCTGATACCCAAGGTGGCTGCATGAGGAAGCAGCCTAAAATTAGCAGGATGGGCAAGCCCAGGAAGGGAAAGCCACGGCAGATTTCCCTGCACTCAGCAAGTGAGGGGAAGGGCCAGGAGCCCCCGTGGAACCCCCGTGGAGATCCACTGCAGTTTGTGCCAGGTAAGGCCCTCCCTCAGAACTCACCTTGGGAGGTAAAGCAAGCGATTTCTTAAGGGAATGTCCGGACAATGGAAAGATTTAATATTGCCTAGTAAAGAGATGCCTCCAGGAATCCAATGATTAAGAGAGCAATAAAAGTATTCTTGTATCCATCTTCACCCAAGGTATTCATCTGAACCACACCTTTTCACCTTGTTGAACTGTGGCTCTCTGGGGTGTGTAGGTGCTGTTTTTTTTCAAGAGTTGGGGTAAAGGGAGGAGGCTGTCCTAGAAAATCTGTAAAACCATGTGGAAGAAGAATGAGGAAAGAGTACTTCCAAGTGATATTAAAAAAATGGATGAGATACTGCAGGTCCAAAAAGGAAAGATTAGAGATACCACAAATAGGACTAAGTGGGCAACACTGTGCTTTGTTCATGGGCAAAGTACAGAGTGGTTGAGCTGGTTGAAGACAGACAACAGAATCCTGGAGGAGGCCAGGATTTTCTGTGTTGTTGTTTCATAGAGAACTGGATCAGTGATTTACCTTAGGACGCACATGAGTTATTCCCAGTTGGCGTATTTATCTATCACTCACCATGGTTTCTATAAGTTCCTATCTTCTGTGCTGGAATTCATTTTTATATTACCTGGTTTTTTTTAAGTTACTACTCATTAATGGTAAAACCCTCCCATTCTATTAAGAGGGTATCTCACAGGGTTGATCTGAAGGGACTGTGCAATTGGACGGCAGAAATTTAGAACTTTAAAAAAATTACAGCTGTATTGAGATATAATTCACATACCATACAATCCGCCTATTTAAAGTGTACAATACAGTGGTTTTTAGTATAACTACAGAGTTTGCAACCATTGCCACAATCAACTGTAGAACATTTCCTCACCCTCCCCACAAAAACCTATACCCAAGAGCAGTGACTCCTCTTTTCTTCCCACATTCCCCTCACCCACAACCCTAGGCAACCACAAATTTACTATCTGTTTCTGTAGATTTGTCTATTCTGGACATTGCATATAAATGGAATCACACAATATGTGGTCTTTTGTGAGCTTTTGTGGGGGGTGGGAGGGACGCTTAGTGTGTAGCGAGACAGAAAAGAACCTCTTCCGTTGGGAGTATTACTTTCACTTATTATTTACTAAAACCTTTGGACGTGTACCATATAAGTTCTCTAATGATACCCTAAATCAGGGGTCCCCAACCGCCGGGCCACGGACCACTACCAGTCTGAGGCCTGTTAGGACCGGGGCCGCACAGCAGGAGGTGAGGAGCAAGTGGGCGAAGCTTCATCTGTATTTACAGCCGCTCCCCATCGCTCGCATTACCGCCTGAGCTCCGGCTCCTATCAGCATTATGGTGAGTTGTATAATAATTTCATTATATCTTACAATGTAATAATAATAGAAATAAAGTGCACAATAAATGTAATGCATTTGAATCATCCCGAAACCATCCCCCTCTGCCCCAGTCCGTGGAAAAATTGTCTTCCATGAAACTGATCCCTGGTGCCAAAAGGGTTAGGGACTGCTGCCCTAAATGAATGCACTTCATTGCATCGGGTCATATCCAAGATGATCATTAAATAAAAATCATCATTATTGAAAAGCATTTAATCATATAATAAATGAAATTAAGATGTAGTGTATCTAGAACAGTGCCTGGCATGTATTAGCTTCTCAGTAAGTAGCCATATTTTCCTCTACCCTACTCCCAGCGTTAAACATTTACTCATATTATAAAACATATAGAGCAGATTTGAAGAAAATCTTAACTTAGCAGAGTACTTTGAACATACTAGTGAATAAATATCTTTTAAAACAGGAAACGAAGATATAGTCATGGATGTGTGCATTTTACAGCTGTGATATTATTTCATAAAGGCTATGGAAAACAGTTTCATATGCTGGACTAGGAAGCACCAATTATAATTTCAAGTTTGAGCTGATATCAACTGCAATCTTAGATAACCGACTTACTTCCTATCGTCCTCAGTTTATCTACAACTCCAAGCTAAGAAAGATAGGCTGGATCATAGCTAAAACGCCATCCCCATCGTTCATATTGTGGAAGTATCTTATGGCAGTGTCTCCAAGACACACCTGCCATGTATTTATTTCATGCTAAAGGTCACACATTGAATTACAGGATTGCTTCTTAGGGAAGTCCAGTTGGTTGACTGTCATAAGATCTTGCAGCTTTTAATCACCTTGATGAAATCACCAGTTTTCATTGTCTGGTCCTCAGCTATCCAAGATCAGAAACCTAATTTGTTTTTCAAAAACTCTTATAGCGATCCAGTCCTTTTGCAGGGTATTTACATTAATCAAACTCCCAAGAGAGTAATACAGCATCCACATTTCCAATTTGTTAATTGACAATGAGAAACATGGCTTGAGAGCAAACTAAGTGCCATATTCACCTACCAACTTATTATTTAAAAGAAGTCTAGGGAATTCTCTGGTGGCGCAGTGGTTAAGAATCCGCCTGCCAATGCAGGGGACCACGGGTTCGAGCCCTGGTCCAGGAAGATCCCACATGCCGTGGAGCAACTAAGCCCGTGCGCCACAACTACTGAGCCCGTGCTCTAGAGCCCATGAGCCACAACTACTGAGCCCGCGTGCCACAACTACTGAAACTCACGCACCTAGAGCCCATGCTCCGCAACAAGAGAAGCCACCGCAATGAGAAGCCCACGAACCGCAACGAAGACCCAATGCAGCCAAAAATAAATAAATAAATAAATTTGTTTTAAAAAATAAATAAGTCTATTTTAATAAAACACTCAATTGAGGGCTTCCCTGGTGGCGCAGTGGTTGAGAGTCCGCCTGCCGATGCAGGGGACGCGGGTTCGTGCCCCGGTCCAGGAGGATCCCACATGCCGCGGAGCGGCTGGGCCCACGAGCCATGGCCGCTGAGCCTGCGCGTCCGGAGCCTGTGCTCCGCGACGGGAGAGGCCACAACAGTGAGAGGCCCACGTACCGTACACACACACACACAAAAACTCAATTGAAATCAGAATGCTGTTGTATGAGCATGGATTGGAGCAAGGTAAGTAATTGGTTATGGCATCTGGTAGTGTTGGTCTGGAGCTGCCAGCACCACCATCAGGAGCAGATAGGCTCTCTTGGATGAACACTGCTGATTCTTTCTTCTTTGATTTCCCTTTCCTACTGGTAATTCCAATTATCTCTTCAGATGTAGATATAGATGTAGATATACACATATTTATATTTATATACAAACATATATTTGACAGATAGATAGGTAGGTAGAGACCATCAGTTAGGCTACAGCCAAATTTTGCTTCTTTTTTCTACTGGTGTGCTTGAAGCTTTTTTTTTTTCTTTTTTTGCCTTGGGGGCAACTTTTACCATTTTTTTTCTCTTTATAACTATAATACACCCTTATTAGAAGTTTTTTTAAAAGTACAGCTAAGAAAAAATATGAGAGAAAAATCTTCCATAGTTCCACTACATAGTTATAACCAGTTTAACATTTTGGAATATTGTACTCCAAAATTTTAAAAAATAAAACAGGGTCATATTATAAATACTGTTTTGAAGACTTTCTTTTTAATCTTATACAAGCTTTACTGCTCTTTAAAAATGAATAACTAAAGTTTAAAGAGGTATATACGAGCATAGGTTTCAAACTCTCAGAACCGAACTAATTCTTTCTCATTGAACTAATTTTTTTTTAACTAGTTAAATTTTATTCTTTAATTAGAAACCCTGGGGAAAAGAAGTCACATCAGGACTTAAAGGCAAAGGCAGAGACCCAAAACCAGCTGGTTTTTCCTTATTAGCCTGGAGCAGAGTTTAAACCAGGCCAGACCCACTCCAGCTCTGGCCACAGCCTGCTCTCTACGTCCTGGTCCCAGGGGTTTGTTTGGTGGCAAACTGGCTTCACTTCATCCGAGGACCTAGCTTGAGTGAATTCATGGCTTCCTCAAGTGTGAGCATCCCTTGTTCCTGCCACTGGCAGTGCCACTCAGCCATGGACTTAGGAATTTGATCAAAAACACAAAAAAGCCCTTGGCATTCACACATTTAACATTTGGCATTTTTGTCTAAACAAGGAACTACCCTGAAAGGCCATGACACAATAATTTGTGATTTTGCTGAGGTATCACTTTGGACATGTACACCTGGACCTGGGGGTTCAGGGCTAGTCACTTACATGGTCCCTGAGCCTAAGCAACCATCAGTTCTCTAATTATGATCTCATACACATTTTATCTGAAAAATCAAATACAACAATGGTATAAGGGATCCACAAATGGCTTAGGGTACACCCTACTGTGAACGTCAAGGATTTATTTTATTCATATATTGTATAAAGAGTTTCAAAAGACTGAAGATTTTTTTTTTTTAAGTTGTCAAGCTTTTTTTGTATTATTTATTTATTTATTTATGGCTGCGTTGGGTCTTTGTTGCTGTGCGCAGGCTGTCTCTAGTTGCGGTGAGCGGGGGGCTACTCTTCATTGTGGTGCGAGGGCTTCTCATTGCGATGGCTTCTCTTGTTGTGGAGCACAGGCTCTAGGCGCGCGGGCTTCAGCAGTTGTGGCTCGCGGGCTCTAGAGTGCAGGCTCAGTAGTTGTGGTGCAAGGGCTTAGCTGCTCTGCGGCATGTGGGATCTTCCCGGACCAGGGCTCGAACCTGTGTCCCCTGCACTGGCAGGCAGATTCTTAACCACTGCGCTATCAGGGAAGCCCCTAACTAGTTAATTATTTTTTATGTCAGCTTCCACATATGTAAAATGTGAGTATTAAAGCAGATCTACTGACAGGACTCTGATGAGAAATAGCTAATAAAAAACAATAAAACACTTTTCAAATGTAGTGTTAGTACAAAAGATCATTTAAATAATAGGATTTAAAACATCATTGCTCTTTGTATTTGACATCTACTCCACATCATCATCAGCAGCATTTATTTAGTAGATC
Organism: Globicephala melas; assembly: GCF_963455315.2. NCBI lineage: Eukaryota > Metazoa > Chordata > Mammalia > Artiodactyla > Delphinidae > Globicephala > Globicephala melas. The sequence continues at coordinate 63,509,308 of NC_083329.1, read as the reverse complement.
TAAATCTTCTTTATCTTATTCCATGTGGTGTTTATATACATTCAACATTAGTCCATTAGACAATTCAGGATCATGGGAATTCTAAGATATCCCTCACTTCCCTAGATTTCTCCTCTCTAAATCACTTAACCTTAACAATAGTTTTGTCAACCTAAAGTTTTATACCAATCTATGCTGACACCCTTTTCTAGATCAGATAAGATATAAGATATTTACCAATACTCTCAATTATTATTTTCTTGTCATAAAGCACATACCACAGAGTGGATATACTGCTCTGATATTTGTCACCCCTCTACTTATTTGGCTAAAGTAGGCTTGTTTGATACTTGGGTTGTCAGATCAAATTATAATTTCAACCCTTTAGCTATGTTTAGCCCCTTGGCAGTGGCCGAGTTGAGAATTTAGAATTCAGAAGCAGATGGTTCAGGAGCACGGTAACTAGATATGAAGCATTTTACCTCTATGTCATTGGTTTACAACTGAACTTGGTTGATCACTATTGGTGTCCTATACAAGATGTAAGTGATCTGATTTGAATCTCTAATGAACAGCACCCATGTTAAAAAAACTCATCACTCTTGCACTAATTGGCATTTTTGTTGTCAGTGTCAGGACAGAAGCCAAGGACTGAATCAGTCTGGAAACCTGAACTGCGGCTGTGTCTGAGTCATCAGTCTAGATGGCCCATTCAGCCTCTGGCCTTTCCTTAGAGTTTACAGCTCAGCGCAAATGTGTATACTTCACTCCCTGTGACTTCACAAAGCCAGATTAAAAGATGTTTACTTAACATATATCTTTTTATGATAAGAATGGTAATAATGATAGTTAACATTTACTGGCCACTTGCTAGGAGCCAGGTTTTATTCTAAGAGTATTTACTTAATTCTCACAGCAATCCCATGAGTTAGGTACTAATATTTCTCCCATTTTTTAGAGCTGAGGAAACTAAAGCACAGAGAAATTAAATAACTTGCCTAAGCCTTCTCAGATAATAAGTGGTGGAGGTAGAATCTAACTCTAAGTACAATTTCTCTCTGCCTAATTATAGCATTTATTTGACTTCTTCTTTTAAACATCATACTATACCACTGATATAAATTTTAAATATTCTATGTTCAAATCAAACAAGGCATATATCAATGTCTCAAGTTTAAAACTGCTCATCTTTCTGTACTAGTTATTATTTGTTTCTGAAAAGAGGCGATGGATCTTTCTTAAATTTGATTCACGTGCATCCTTATCTGATTTTTTTTTTAATATTTATTTATTTGTCTGCATTGGGTCTTAGTTGCACCACGCAGGATCTTCGTTGCAGCAATGTGGGATCTAGTTCCCTCACCAGGGATCGAACCTGGGCCCCTTGCATTGGGAGCGTGGAGTCTTAGCCACTGGACCAAGGAAGTCCCTCATTCTGGTTTTAAGGTAGTTAAAGACGTTGATTTTACAATGGCTTTTATGCTTACTTATTTTTTTCATTGTTTGAGTTAAACATTACCTGAACTTGGAAACATCCTCTGACCTTAACATTTCTAAATTAATAGAGAAGAAAGAATTAAATCAAATAAAACCCTGCCTACCATGCCATCCCAATATAAACATAGTGAATGATCACCAAATAAGCAATCCAGCTGCCTCTTTTTGTTAACATAGTAATTGGATTTCTTCCACCTATTCTTCATACAAAATTAAAAAGCAGATAAGAATTTTTTTTTAAAAACTGAGTCTCTATTTTATGAGACTTCCCATAGTAGCTAGGAAGGAAGTTTTTAGTACATTGAGATAAATGACCTTTAAAATAAAGTTCATGAGCAATTAGATCATTTTAAAGAATAAAAGAAATTAATCTGGTTCTCACAGTTTTCTTAAGACTTAGAAAAATATTATTTGCTATAATTACCAGCTAGAAAAATAGAAATAGAAAATAATTACTTTTTTATGTTTCTTTTAGTTGCCATCTCTACTCAGTTATTCAAAGCGTGTTCTAAGCCTCATTTAGCACATATTTATTGCTCCAGTTTTGCTAGTAGATAAACTTTGGGGTGTTCCCCTAAAAAAGCTCTTATTAAACTAAATTAATAATGTGAACTTGGCAATCTCGGTTTTACTGCTGATTTACATTTACATTTGCATGGCCATTCTAGTGTTTAATTTTCCTATGTACAAAATAATCATAATAAAGACCAACTTCACGGACAGTGGTGTAGTTCTGTCATTGTTATTAGAACATAATAACCAATACATGATTGTAAATAACTTCAAAAAGATGAAGTGCTAAGTAAATGTCTACTTAAAATATGATCTCTACATGCTTAATTTCACTATGTCTAGTAATTTGCAGATAGAAGTGCACCAAGATAATTGTTTATTATTTATGGTTGCTTCAATTTCTTTTAAGTTATTTCTTTGACCAGTCAGAGATAGGAAATCATCCAGATTTCCAAGGACTTGGAAGGATTTTGGAGGAAATCACTAAATCATCATAATCCTAATATCACTTGAGGTCTCCTTCTTGGAACTCTACATCTTCTGAGTTTTTTCAAAATTGATTCTCAAATGCATTGCTAACAAGGGTGTATTCCTCTGAAAGGAGATGCCATGTAGTAGAGAAGAACTTGGGCTTTGGTGTCATGTGGACTTGGGTGTGAATCACAGCTCTGAGGGGGCCCTGTGGAAATTTTTTCTCTGATCTTCAGTTTCCTCCTCTATACAAAGAAGGATAATGATATAGAATACCTTGGATGATCTCAGGGTGTACCTCCTGAGACTTTTTCAGATCCCTGAATTTGCAAAACCCACAGTAGCATATAATTTTTTCAGTTTCATTCTCCATAAAATGGGGATAACAATTCACACTTCCTGGGTTGTTGTATTAAATTAAATTATGTATTAAATGTGAACAATAAAGCTTGGTTGGTGTGGACACTGGACAAGGTCAGCTAGGATCACCAGAGAGCTGAGTAATTCATTCTGGCTTATCTGCATTTTAATAAGTCCAATTTGCAGTCAGCCACCAGTAGTTGAAATCTTGATCTAAATTAGAGAATATGTGTTTTAAGCGTACTGTACTCTTTATTTCTGAGAAAACAGGCAACTCAGTCTGTGACTTGAGCTGGAATCTCAAAAACCAAGGCATAAGAACAGACAGAACTGCCTCTCAGCTATGTGTAGTAGGGTTTTTTGTTTGTTTGTTTTTTTGTGGTACACGGGCCTGTCACTGCTGTGGCCTCTCCCGTTGCGGAGCACAGGCTCCGGACACGCAGGCTCAGCGGCCATGGCTCACGGGCCCAGCGGCTCCCCGGCATGTGGGATCCTCCCAGACCGGGGCACGAACCCGTGTCCCCTGCATCAGCAGGCGGACTCTCAACCACTGCGCCACCAGGGAAGCCCCGTAGTAGGGTTTTTAACTCTACTCTCCAAAACTCGAGAGGAGCAGTCTATGGAAGGAAAAAAGAGTCTGATTCTAGGGCTTGGACAGAAAGCAAAGACCTGATGTAAAACAAAGGTTGTTCCAAGGTGGGCAGGAAAAATAGTGGTTAAGCCAGTTAAGGAAAATGCAAAAGTTTGAAAGTGCCTCTTATGGGGCACCTACAGAAGAACTCTTGGGCAAGGTGGGTGCTGTAAACAGCCTCAATCATTTCCAAAAGCAAAAGTCCCCCATATCAATTATCTCAAGAATTGTGAGCACCCACTAAGCCAAAGCACATATATTGATAGTCATTGCTCAATGACTGGTGCACAAAGAACAACCGAACATTTTTAGCTCCTTTCCTCATTTGAATTGATTCTTAACCGTATTTCTGTGTTAAACTAACATCATAATTGTTAATGACAATTGAATCAGTTAATGTTGCTGAGAGTTTAGGTCATTTGATCTTTTCTGGCACACAATAAGCATTCATTAAATATTTGTTGAATTGTGTGAATAATTTAGGACAACTCAACAATTAATAGATTATTTTTATAGCACGCTACAGACAAATATTTATTAAGTGACTAATTTGTGCCATGCCTTGAGATTAAAACTGTGTGGCCTATATACATTTTTTTATGGCTTCAATTCTCAAGGAGTTGATCTAGTTAAATAGATAAAGCATAAATGCATAAATGAAAACTCAGTTTAATTCAGCAATATAAGAAATGGTATAACCATTAGTTGTTTAATTACATAATAATTGGAAGAAACAATGAACAAAGGCAGGAAGGAAAGATAAAGCAAGGAAATACTGGTGGAACTTTTTGGAGACAAGGATTTGTATAGAAGAGTGGCAGATCAGACCAGGAAGGTTGTTTATGTTTTGTATGATCATAGTATGATCACATTTCTGATTATACCAAGGCTTTTCTTATTCCTATTTGAAATCTGCACAATATTGTCAGGCCAGTGGGCTGTCTACAGACAGATTTATCCCCAGCTCAGTTTACACTGTGGTAAATTTTTGGTTTAAGTCCCCTGTGACATTGTAAATATTTGCTTATCCCTTTTATTGACATTATCACCCACATTTTTTTTTTTTTGGCTGCATCACGTGGCTTGTGGGATCTTAGTTCCCTGACCAGGGATTGAACATGGGCCCCCGGCATTGAAAGCGTCCTAACCACTGGACCGCCAGGGAATTCCCTCACCTACATTTTTAATTAAAGCTTATTGTCTAGGTTATAAGATGAAAGGAGAGAATCTCTAATATATTAACAGGAGACTTCTTGGTTAGACTATGTTTTAACTAATCCATTCTCAGTTTGGAATGAAAAGCAGTTGGGTGATGAGGCAAAATAAAGAAGGTTTTCCAGGTGTTCCATTAAAGTATGAGGACTTTGATAGGAAGATTGCTAAAGCAAGAAACACCAAATGGGTAGATCCAAATGCAAATAAAAATAAGAACTTGAATAGGGATATAAAATACAAATTCCTTTCGATAGATTTCAGGTAATAACTTCTCAGAAATGTGTATTAGCCCTTGCTATTTCAGTCAACAAATTTCATTGAGTCTTCTTTGTGAAAACAGTCCTAAGACTTAGACTTATGCTATTTTTCTGTTCTCTTCTTGCTTCTGTTAAATAAACACCAAGTCCCTAAAATCAAAGTTAATAATTTTAATAATCCTTTGCCTACCGATACATATGAAAATAATGGCGAGTTTCCTTCTTTGGGTGATTTCTGATTTTTGAACTAACCTGCATAATTACTTTTCATGAGAAGACAGTGGGGGGGGGGCAATGAAAAGAGAATACATTTTAAACTAAGAGGCCTAGGTTTGAATTCACCCAGCTGTGCAGCTCACTGGTTGGCTACCTTTGGGAAAGCTAAACTTCCTTAAGCCTTAGTTTCCTCCTTGTAACATGCAAATAGCAATACCTTTCAGGGTTGCTGTGAGTGTTGAATAAGAGATAACTTAGGCTGCTCCTGTCTTAGAGTACACTTGGAAGAAATATTAATTCCCATTTCCTTTCCTTCACATCATTAGTGTTAGTGTGATTATTTGGGTCATGCATAAGAACACTGAACTTTATTTTCAGCTTTCTGAGATGTCCAAGCTGCCCAAAAATAGAATCTGAGTGGAATCACCCAGAGACTGGCACACTGGCATTTAAGATATTCAGTGATAGCATTATGAAGAGAGAATATTTCAAGTATTATTTTCCTACCCTTAACTTGCAAAAAATTTATTGACCCATGTTGATGTGCTGAGAAATAACACAAAGCATTGAAATTTACTTTCAAAAGAACAAAGGTCTTAAACTGTCTGAACAAAATGACTATCATAAATGGAACAAAAAAATAGGTCTGTTAAAGCATTCAGACTGCCTTCCAATGCCCTATCTTGCAGCATTAATGCCTAATGTTTCGGTCCACATATCAATTCATGTTCTCAGCTAAAATACTGCAGATACAATGTTTCTGAAAGCATTCGTTTTTTTCTTTCTATATTTTCTCTTTGCTTGTTTGTTTAGTCATACAAAAGAATTTCAGGGTTCCTTTCTGTCAGAAAAATTATAAACAAAATTCAACACAGTGTTTCCTTAAAGTACTTACTGAAAGAGACAGTAGGTTTTATGTTCATTTTTACCCTTAATTTTTTTTTCAAATACTGCAGAAATGCAAGCTTTTAAATATGTGCAGTAGTTATGAGCACAGACTTAGAGTTAGCCTTAGGTTTAATCCTGGCCCAGTCACTCACCCATTGTGTTACCTTGGGCAAGTTTTTAACCTCTTTCTAAGCCTTAGATTCTTACCTGTAAATTGAGAATCCTAACAGTACCTACTTCATAGTTTGTTGAAGGAATATGTAAAGTACAATGTCCATGAAGAGCCTAACACAGTGCCTAGCATACAGCTAAAGAATGTTAACTTACTTCTACTGAGATGATAAGTTTATATGTGTGTTAATATAATCATTATATTAATGTGGTGAGCAGGAGGAATCAATTGTAGACCTCAGGCTTACATGCCTGATACTAATTGTCTTGGATTTCTTCAGTTAATCATAGATGCTCTTTTAAAAAAAAACTCTGGGAACAGATTTCCTTCTTAGAAATAATACTTCCTAAAAAGTGTAAACTTTGGGGCTTCCCTGGTGGCGCAGTGGTTGAGAGTCCGTCTGCCAATGCAGGGAACGCGGGTTCGTGCCCCGGTCTGGGAAGATCCCACATGCCGCGGAGCGGCTGGGCCCGTGAGCCATGGCCGCTGAGCTTGCGCGTCTGGAGCCTGTGCTCCGCAGCGGGAGAGGCCACAAGAGTGAGAGGCCCACGTACCGCAAAAAAAAAAAGAAGTGTAAACTTTGATATGTCCTCCATATCAAAAGCACAAGTAAAGGAAGCCTTACAGTGCTTTCATGGAAACCACATAGTAAAGCTTTAATCTACCCCAAAACTGGGGGTGCACACATTATTATAATAACTGATTATTTTCCCATATTTACTTTAATAAATGTATCAACCATACTCTCAGTTTTGTATCAGGTAAAGATGTTTACACGTGTCACATGCATCCTCCGCATGGATATGTTGTGCATTCCTTATGTTTTATTCTTTAAAAGTTCATGTTTATTATCCTTTTCACCTCATCAAAGGAGAAATCAAGAAAGCCTGTTTCCTTAGTCATCTTAGTCATTATCTACCCACACCATCCATCCAGGTTAAGAACATCGCACAGATTGAGTTAGTAAAGTTGATCCGAAAGAGCAATCTGTTCTAAGTGACGGTCCCTGGATCTGCCACGGAACCCTGTAAATACCCTTCATTACTCTGGCGGGGCAGTATCACATTTCCTTCATGCTACTTTTGTGGCTGACACAGTTAGGCAGTGAGATTTGGGCTCTGGATGATCCTGGTTGATTGACACAGGAACGGTCCTTCTCCTGGGACAGGTAATCACAAATTTACTTTTCAGGATAATAAGTATTCTGTTTATAGTTTGTTTAGATGTTTTTAGTTTTTAAAACTAAATAGGTTTTGAACTTATAGCTTTTTAAGTTTTTTTAGTTTTAAGCAAGTGTTTTCAGTACCGTTGAGATGAAAAAGACATTTCTTAAGGATTTAATTGTAGTTCTCAATTACACTGTATCATGGGGTTTGTTTAAGACTCTCTATAATCCACCATACATACATTGTTTTGGATGGTCAAGAACTTGCCTCTGCTGTGTTTTTCTCATTAGCAAAGGTTAGAAAATAATACAAGTCTCTATTCTTTTTTTTTTTTTTTTTTTTTTTTTTTTGCAGTACGTGGGCCTCTCACTGTTGTGGCCTCTCCTGTTGTGGAGCACAGGCTCCGGACGCACAGGCCCAGCAGCCATGGCTCACGGGCCTAGCCACTCTGCGGCATGTGGGATCTTCCCGCACCGGGGCACGAACCCGTGTCCCCTGCATCGGCAGGCGGACTCTCAACCACTGCGCCACCAGGGAAGCCCGCAAGTCTCTATTCTTTAAAAATGAGATATAGAGGATTGTTGTTTTTTCATCTGATACTTGAGGGGAATACCTCAATATAAATCTATAAACTTTAAGCAAAACTCATTGAAAATTTGGTATATGTCAGAAATTTCTTTTAAAGAATAAAAATCTAAAGCAATCTGGAAAAATAGCAAATACAAAAATTTTATATGAATCTACTAGCACAGAAATTCTCACACGCTTATCCTCCAAGTGAAGACTTCCTCTGTCATAGATCTTCCAGATTCCTTGGCATTTCTGTGGATCACCCCAATGTGAGTAAACTGTTCTATAACTGAGTGACTAAATTAAGAAAACAGCTGAAGGCAAGCACAAGATCATGTTCAAACCACAATAAACACATGTGTTAGATGGGCCACTCAACTTTATGGGGAAGGCTTAAGACATGTAAACTTGTGTTTACTTGTCACTTATGAAATTTGTTTTTAACTATGTTGGATATATTTTTTAAGTTTTAAAAAGTATTCTTTGTACCAGTAAACTCTGGTAAAATCTAAGCTAGTAGGTTTGTGGTGTAATGTTTATACAATTACTAAGATGATATGCAGGGTAGGGGCTACATTACTTGGGAGCAGAAACCAATTTTAAAAAACTAGAATCTAGAATACAAGGTTGATATACTGTAAGCAAGGTATCCACAGTTGCTGAATATTATTTATTTAAAATATTTATATGCAACTTTTTTTCAAAGAGCTCAAATTTTTTTGTACACTGTATTTGAAAATGTTACAGTAAAAATGAAAGAAAGATTACTGCTATTCAGAAATTCTTTGTCTCTTTATTCTGTAACTTTTTCTTTTTTTGGCATTTTAAACTGATTTTAATTCTTCCTATTGATTCCTAATTTCACTGCCCAACCAACTCTAGTTTATCTTTCAGTATGGGTCTCCTTCCACCTCAGTGTTCTATACCTGGGTGAAAGGTAGGATACCAGGCTTATCATGGAACAGTTTGCAAGGAAGCAGAAATATGTTCACTTACAGTGTGTGTAGACATTTCCCTTTGGAAAATCATATTGTAGCACATCTTTGTGCTAAATGAAGTGGAGGTTTTACTTTTTCCTGTCCCGACTCAAGACTTAGCAGCACTTATATTGATTATGCATCAAGATCTGAAAGGGATAGTGGGGGAAAATCCTCTCTTTAAATAAAAAGAAATCGTTGGAGCACCTACCTAAATAGAAAATGCAGAAACACAATTAAGTAGTCTTGAGGTTAATTTCAGCACAGGTAAGAGATCAAAAAACCCTGTTCATTGAAGATCTAGATTAATGCAGTAATGAAAATAACCTATCCATATAACTCAGTTATTCTTGTGCCCTCTTCCCTCCTTAGTAATAGTGCTTTCAGTCTGGATTATTTTAAAGTTTTCCTCAATAGTCTTTTTCATTTTGCCTGTATAAATTCAAAGTTCCTTAACAAAAGGTATAGTGAAGCTTCTGATTTGATCATAATAAACAAAGTTTATATCTATTCAATATACTGTAGGGAGTCTCTAGGTGACTGAAAAAGGTAAAAAGATCTCTTAGTAAATGCCATGAGGGCAGGAATTTTGGTATGTTTTGTGCACTGCTTTATACCCAGTACCTGGTACATAGTAGGCATTAGATAAATATTTGTTGAATGAATGGGAAGAAATTTTACAAGTATTGTGTGATTTAATTAAGAAAGGTAGGTTTATGGGCTTCCCTGGTGGCGCAGTGGTTGAGAGTCCGCCTGCCAATGCAGCAGACACCGGTTCGTGCCCTGGTCTGGGAGGATCCCACATACCTCGGAGCGGCTGGGCCCGTGAGCCATAGTCGCTGAGCCTGCGCGTCCGGAGCCTGTGCTCCGCAACGGGAGAGGCCACGACAGTGAGAGGTCCGCGTACCGCAAAAAAATAAAAATAAAAATAAGAAAGGTAGGTTTAAATCAATGTATTTTATGCTACCCAAATCCAAGAATGACCCTTAAAAGAAAGAAAAAAAAAAAACCAATGGCATTTATCTGAATTTTCAAAACCCAGGCTTCTACCAAGACTGAAATAATGGGGTTAACTTTTTTTTCCAAATTCATATTCTGAAAATATATGAAATTAATATCAAAGAGCCTATACTTTGACAAAGTAGGTTTTTGAGCAGATGTTGGTTTGGCTAAGGATTCTTTTTTATTGTTCGGCAATGCTTGTGTAAAAGAAGAAATCTGGCATAGACTTTTTCAAAATAATATACAAAAAAAAGTTATTCCAGGTACTCATAAATGAATAGGAGTTATAATGTGTTACATTATATAGTAATTTTGACTTTTAAACAGTATCTGATTAGTTTTTTTTCTGAAAAAGTTTGTTCAAACCAATTTGTTACTGGGTTTATTCTCGGACTGATGGCTTTTTCCTCTCCATTTTTCCTGTGATCTCTAGTTAACAACTTTTAATGTTAGTTAACTTCTCTGCTTTTTCTAAGCCTTTGGACAAACAGTTAAAAAAAAAAAAAACCCTCAGCTTTAAAATGTTGGACCTCACTTTCATACTGGCTTTTCATAGCCAAATTTCCTAAAATGTATCAGTGATTAAATGAGAGTAAATTTCCCATGAATTAAAGTTAATTCTCTTACCTTCTGTGTAGTTCAGGGAACTCTACTCAGTGCTCTGTGGTGACCTAAATGGGAAAGAAATCAAAAAAAGAGGGGATATATGTATATGTATGGCTGATTCACTTTGCTGTACAGTAGAAACTAACACAGCATCATAAAGCAGCTATACTCCAATAAAATTAATTATTTAAAAAAATAAAGTTAATTCTCTTAAAAATTAAGAATTTTGATATATTTCAAAAAAATAATGCCATTTTATTTGACAGATGGAATGTGTTATAATCAATTTAGTATTAATTCCAAACATAAATAAATAAACAACTTGGGCCTCTAGCTGTAAGTGAAATTCTATAGGTAGGAAAACTGACTGACCCCCACCTCCCATAGGTGCTGTCCTGCTGTGGAATCCCTTTGCTCAGTTTTCTCCTATCCAATCAGGTGGAATGTTTCACAGGCACATGGTTTATACAGCTCAAAATAACTTGGGACCTGTGAGCTGACAAATGCTCTGGCTCCGGTGGTGACAGGTTGTCCAGCTTCTAACAGCCATCTTCACTGAAACTAAGGTTAACTCCTCACTCTATGGACGGCTACTCTCCATTTCCAAGGACGTGAAGAATTTTCTTTTTCTCCTGTGCTTTCATCTAAAAGTTCTCCTTGGATAATTATCGTCACGGTGGAGTGCTTGGTTTGGACATCCTCATCTGGGTCAACTAAAAAAAGAAAGGTAATATCCAGATTTAAGTTCTCAAGTATGTTTTGATAACAAGAAACTGACAATGGGAAAGGGATATTTCCGAGACCTAATGACTGTTGCTTAGAGTGAAACCGAGGATAACTTTCTAATTACGTAGGATGGGACACAAAATTACGTGAAAAATAAAGTTTTCTACGTGGTCAAATTTTGGAGGGGATTGATGAGACCCTCAGAGATCACAGCCTACTCGGGTCCTAAAGGAAAATATCTTAACAGAGGAAGTCGTGACATGTGTATTATCATTGGCATTTTCCATACATTCATTTATTAAAATTACGGTGTTTGTATAGAGAATATGTGTGCAATGCCTATTTCCTTTTAAAAGGAAATCAAATCTAAAATAATATGACTCCATAGTTAAAGACTTTCATTTAACATTTTTTTTATCATGTAAAAGGATATGCTTCTATATTTAGTGTTGGGAGATCTGCTCCCTGGATTAATGTACACAACAGCTGCAGAACGTCTTGCTCAAAGGACATTGCTCTTTCTTTCTCCTTTCTCTCCCCCTCTCTTTCTCTCTCTCTCTCTCCCTCTCTCTCTCTCTCTCTCTCTCCCTCCCTCCCTCCCTCCCTCCCTTTTCAGCTGCATCAGAAAGACACTTGACAGTCAGTGGCAAGTGTTTGGCTTGGTACATTGCACTATTAGCAGTAATTAGATGCACAACTTGAACTATATTTTAATAACCGTATAAACAAAGAAAAAGAAAACATGAGTTAATCTGTATTTCCATTCCCAAAAAGTGAACATTACAGTAAGGGTGCTAAGAAATTTTATTATCTTATCAACAGATTTTTTTACTCATACTTGTTAAAGATACTAGCATCGATCAGTTTGAAAGAAACAAAACAGCTAACCAGTTTCCTTTCTCAAAACATTGTTATTCAACTACTTTCACATTGGTAATGATGAAATGAATTCTACAAGCTCTAAATTTAAAAATTGTTATAACTTTTTAGTCTCTCCTTAATAATAACTCTTAACTTCACATAAAATCCATATAATCCTTTTCTAGGATATTGAGAATGTCTACACTTATAGCTATAATAAACATATTTTTAAACAAAAATTAAGATATGCTGTCTGATATACCATTTGACAATAATCAAAATATTTAAAATCAAGGCCATCCCATGAAATCTGAGATATATGCACACTGTACTTACTTGGTCGGGACACAAAATTATAAACATTAGAGAATCTTATAATAATGGAGTATGAAACAAACAGCTGGACATTATCCAAATTCTGGAGGTTTGTCTCTATTCCCACTTGTAGAATATGGCTAATGCTATTGGAACTCCTAACAACGTATTAAAGCACCAGTGTTCCATATGTGTACAATTTAGAATATAGACTCTACTACAGACTCTAATACATCTATTGTATAATAGAATATAGTTTCTAGCTTACAAAGGCACACATTCAATGGAATGGACTCAGAACCACAATTCATGGACACAAGAAATTCAGTAAATTTTTATCCCAATAGGGTTTTGGAATTCATAGAGATGGTTTTTCAAACTTATTTTTGAAGAAATGGGACTACAGATAAATTAGGTTTCACTGTGAAAGGACTTTAATGAACTAATGTTAGTATATGAAAAGGTGACAGCTAAATTTTTTAGGTTAACTCCTGGATGCAATAGGAGTAATGAACTCAGCTCATTAACCTGAAAATAGAAGATGAATGAGACTGCTAACCCCAGAATAATTAGTCTCCTCATTGACATTGAGATTTGACAAAGGCATTGCTTGTAGCATGGTGTTATTGCCTATAAAAAGCCAAAAAAATGAAAAGATTTTATCTCTTTTCCTCTCTTAAGAGATATAGAAGGATCAAACACCACAGAAATATTTTCTTAAATTTTTATGGTGCTTTACAGCTGATAAAGAGCTTTTAAAACTGCTAAGGCCTTGGGCTTTTGCTTAAAGGGAACAACCCGTGTACAGACAAAATGGTGTGTTGAGAAATTTAAGAACATGTTTTCAGTTACATTTTTGGTGGGCACAAAAGTTGGTGCGACTATTTACCTGCAGTCACTGAAGAGTTTCTACAGCTCATGTATAACTAGAGTCACCTTGACAAGCTCTGTATAGACTGTGTGCTACATAGCCCTCCACCTGGAGTCACAATGCACCCCACGGTCTGAGAGAGGCCCAGCAGAGCCTTCACACCAAGGGCTGGAGCTAGAACTAGATCTTGAGATCACAAGCCGAACTGGGGTACTTGCTCCTCTCCCCATCTAGCAAATGTGTCAATTAGGGAAGTTATCATTTTTCAAATCCTTAAACACCTAAAGAAAATGAACCCAAATATTAAGAGGCTGAAGAAGGATGAAAATGTTTACATTTTTTTTCTTATTTAAAATGAATCTTTGAGTTAATGGGGATTGACAAAGTTTTCTCATTTGGGACTTCAGTATAAGAGCTAAGTTCATCATGAATGGTGAATTGAGAGTGAAATAAAACCTCCTTTTTGTGACTACCACCAAACCCTTTTTTTGATCCTAGATTCCTGAAGCCATCTTGCTTGGCTTCATTACCTTTTTTAAGGGTCATAGAATTTACTTCTATACTATTTATTTGCTATATTTCAGATTAAATACTAACTTTGGGCTCTGGTTTTGGTATCCTTTACACTAGTGCTCCCCTACAGAAAAGGATTACCTTAAATTTGTATAGTGTTCTACATTTCTAAAGTTCCTTCACAAACAAACCCATGAAGTAAGCAGCGTAGTTCTGTTCCTCAGTTTAGAGGTGAGTTAATTAAAGATTTCTATCTTTTCCTATTCCAGCTCTCTAGCCAAATAACTATTAAATATTAGACTGTTTTTGTGTTCCCCTAGAAACCAGATTTGTTTTCTCATTTAATATCTAAGAATATTTCATAGCCAGAAAACTTCAGTATTCATGTTTTAATCCAAGTTACTTCATATTAGGTTTTGCCAATTCTCTGGTCAATGCCCCGATTTAAATGTTCATATTATAAGCAAAAGATGAGTTTATAACTCATGTTATTTCCAACAAGGTCTTCTCAGAACCTACAGAAGAATAGTGTTAACATGACTTGAGAAATATGCCCAAAGGTATCAGCATTAAGTTTTGTTTTTGTAAACGAGACTCTTAACATTTTCAGCAAGTTCTTAGGTCAGAACCTCTTTTCAGCAAAATTCGTAGGGAAAAAATATAGATATTTGGCAAAAGAAAGTGAAGAGCATTCAATAAGCATCCTATGTGGCTAAATTAGTTTACATGATCTACTAAAGTTGGTCCTGATGCCACATTAACTGCCTCATTTCAAATCTAAGACCATTTCATCAAAAGCACAATCTGTTTTCAATGGCATTTATTCATTCTTAGTTTGAAAGCAGTGTAATATCTGTTTCAATTTATAATAAACAGAAAGAAGGAAGCAATGTCCAATGTCACCTGAACACACCAGTTGAAATGTCTAAGAGAACTTTGACATTTGTCAAATGAAATGTTTAAGAGAACCCTTCCTAAAACTTGCTCCTGCCTCATCCCAGTAAATAATTCCACCACTCACCTAGTTGCTTAGGCCATAAATACTGGAGTCACTCTTGACTCTGGTCTTTCTCTTGTACCCTACTTTCAATCCATCATTAAATCATACTGGCTCTATTTTCAAAAGATATCTCAAATCTGACCATTTCTCACCATCTTCCTCTAATACTACTCATTGATCCAAACCAGCATCATCTCTTGCATTCTTTGCATAGCAGCCACAATTGAACTTTCTCAAAACCATGTCATCTGCTTCAAAAAACTTTAAAATGGTTTCCCATTCACACATTTAGTAAAACTCAGAGTCTTTCCCATGGTCTGAAAGATCTTACATGCTCTAGCCTTCCACTCTTCTTTCTCACTCACCTCCTGGCCCACTGGGCTTGACTTGGACACACCAAACATTCACCTCCCTTGGCCTTGACACTTACTTCTTCCTCCCAGATGGTCACATGGCTAACTTCTCCACTGCATGAGAAGCTTTGCCTGACATTCCTAGCCAAAATGTCAGTAGCACACCTTCTTCTCTACCTCATCATTCTCCAGTCCCTTGCCCTACTTTATTTTTCTTCTTAACATTTATATCTTCCCTACTAGAATGTCAACTCCATGAGGGCAAGGACTTTGTCTGTTGTTCACTGATGAATCCTCAGGGCCTAGAAGGGTGCCTGGCACATAGTAAATGCTCAATTAATATTTATTGGATGAATAAATGAAAGCTGGGTTATCCATAGTAGCTCTTGGGTTTTTTAAAACTATAAATTTTATAACAGATAGTTTTAAAATTAATGCTTGAAAGAGAAAGTAATAAATTTTCATATTTCCTATTTTAGGTAATATTTATCAGTTTAACAATTTACACATGCATTTCCACCTGAGAACCATCTGAGATGGAATTGTTATTATACCATTTGATAGATGAGGATAATTGAGATTCAGATGCATTAAGTGACTTGCTCAAGATAGCAAAGTTATTTAGTGTTGGAGCTGGGATTCAAACCCAGGTTTTTTATGATAATCAGATGTTCTTTGATCCTTCTGGTATGAAAACAAAGCATAATTCCAGTTATTTTATCCACCATAAAGAAATTTTTATTTGAAAGTCACTTTGAAGTTATTACTGCTTTTACCAGTTTATATTTTTTCTTTGTGTCTGTAAGGTTCCTTTGTAAATATGATTTCTATTTATCTGTCTTACTTTAGCCTGAAACTTTAAAAGAAGATAAACAACCATAGATTTAGTAGGAAATTCTAATGAACAAAAGAATTCAACAGATACTTTCTGACCACCTTCTGTGTGCTGTGTGTGTACAGAGATGAGGGTGTACGAAACAAAATGAGGTAGACAGAAAAGTAAATAGGCAAATATGCATCGTAATAAGTGCTGTGTTTCGGGGTTAGGACAGTGAATTTTGGCAGCATAGTGGAGAGGTACCCAACCCAGAAAAAAGAAGAAATCCCAGGGCCAACTCTCAGCTAAGAACTGAAGATTGTATATGACTTGGCCCACTAAGATAGTGAAAAGAGGTGGAGAAAGGGAGCAGCCTGAGCAAAGAGGGTATGTACAAAGATCCGAAGGCAGCATAGTTTGTTCATGAGACTATGCATATTTCATAGAATACAGATACGCTGAATTAACTACAAATTCAAGTTCAGTTTCTTTTCAAAGTGTGTCCTTGGATCAAGTCACATCACTAGTTCTACTTCTACTTCTTATCATGGTATGTGGCCACAGTTGTTAAATAATAATAAATAATAGTAACTATCATATATTGAACATTTACTAGATGTCAAGCACATTAATCACCCTTCAACTTATGAAATGGCTACTGTTATTACCCCTGTTTTACAAACAAGCAGAGGCTTACAGAGGTTAAGTAACTTTCTCGAGTTTATACAGCTAGGAACTGTCAGAACTAGGATTTGAACCAGATCCATCTAACTCCAAAGTGTTAGGTAACAATTGTTAAATTCAAACATTAAAGAAATCCTTAATTTTGAATGCTTGAAATTTTTGTTATAATAATTTCTCATGACTATAAGCATCAGAACAGGCACACATTTACACCTCCTTTTTTTTTTTTTTTTTTGGCCGCACCGCAGGGCATGTGAGATCTTAATTCCCCAACCAAGGATCGAACGGCGCCCCCTGTAGTGGAAGCACAGAATCTTAACCACTAGACCGCCAGGGAAGTGACATTGGCTCCTTTTCTTTAAAAAACAACAACAAAGAAATAGTTGTAGAGAGAAGTGATTACTTATATGTGTATTTTCTTCTCCATTTTCACCATACATATAAACTTTTTGGAAGTTCTTCAACATTAACATCACCTTTACCCATGTACTGTTTGTTACTACCATCAGTTGAGTGCTCATTATACTGGCTGGCCCTGTTTTACGAGATTTGCAATCATAATGTTATTAATCCTCACTCCCCTAGGAAACAGACATTAGCCATGTTTTACAGACGAGGAATCCAAAGATCAAAGTAGTTAAGTAATTTTCTCAAAGTCACACAACTGCTAGGAGGTGAAGCCAGAATTTGAAAACAGATTTATCCAAAGCCAATGTTCACTCCATGTTGCCTCGAGATAAAAGCCATCTTAAAGAGCTAGAGACAAAGTTACATTAAAACACAATATACAGTGATGTCTAACTAATAGAGAGAAGACCATCCTGATTTATAAAGCACTGAATTTCCCCCCTCACATTTAAATATATACAGAAACTCAAACTTGGTTAACGGGACAGTTGATTTACAAATGGAAAGGATTTTCAATCAGTATATTAATTACATTTTCAAATAGCATTTTGTACCTTATTTCAATACCTTTAACTGTTCCTCTACAAAGTTAATGCACAAAGAGGCAAGTTTTCAGCTGGGATCTCAATTACATTTTCATATACTATTTTGTATATCATTCACTGTGCTTCAAAATTTAAAATATCCATATAGTTCTATTTAATGAGCATATCATAATTCAACTAATTTCTTATTGGACATGGTTCCAATTTTTTTTTTTTTTTTTTTTTTTTACGGTACGCGGGCCTCTCACTGTTGTGGTCTCTTCTGTTGCGAAGCACAGGCTCCGGACGCGCAGGCTCAGTGGCCATGGCTCGCGGGCCCAGCCGCTCCACGGCATGTGGGATCTTCCCGGGCCGGGGCACGAACCCACGTCCCCTGCATCAGCAGGCGGACTCTCAACCACTGCGCCACCAGGGAAGCCCGGTTCCAATTTTTTAATATTATCATCCATACTATGATGAATATCTTTGTAGAGAAATCTTTGCACCCTTCCAACCCCATTGCATTTTCAATTAATCTTTATTTAAGGCACAATAAAGCTCACCCAAACAAGTGGCTCCAGTAGTGTTAATCTCAGGCTATGGAAGCATATGAAAAAACATTTTGCTGCAGGTGATCCTTTTAGCCATCTTTAATTGTCCTCTCAAGGTGACTGCCTACCTTGTCAGCTTAGAGGTTAGTTTTAGATAGCACTCTAAAACTTTGAGAACTAGGGCAGTCCCTAGGAAGCCCTATTTGTAATATTTTGTGATCTTACAAATATTTTTATTTATGATATGAGGCTGTCATATAAAAGAAAGAAGAAAAATTAACTGAAATAAATTTTGTCATAGAATGTCCAAGCCAGACAATATTTAGGAGATTACTTTCCTCTCCATCTTCCAAGCACAAGGCACACAGTAGCCAAGAATGACAGATAGTCTTCATCTCCATTACCATCTCTGAGTGGCTGGTGGTGGCTGAGGGACTGGAGAGTTAAATAAGTGAAGGTCAATGGGAAGAATACTGTAATCAGTTAGCTGCATCTCTTAAGGAGGCGAGAGAGGAGTAACAGCCTATGGGTTACAAGCTTGCTATCCTTCTAGTAAATGTGTGAGTGAATAAATGGGTATAACATTAATAATATGAAAGTAGTTTGCATTACCAAAATTTCTAGTCCAAGGGACTTTGAACAAGTTATTGTACTATTTTTATAAGACTTTACGAATTATTTATTTTTGAATAAATATACCCATATAATTTATGTTAATATATAACTGATTAGAATATACTCGTATAATTACAATTTAAAATTAAGAAAAGGGTATACAGTGAAAAGTGTCCTGTCTTGCACCCCACTTCCCTGTCTTCCATATCCCCTCTTCACCAATGTTAATTTAAGAGATTTTTTAAAAACCTATGCTCTAACTCACACCTCTGTAGAAATTAATTATACCTTATTTGAAAAAGCTAAATCATTATAGTTTTCAAGAGCACACTGAGCCTAAAATCAACACTGAATTTAAACAACTTGTCTCTAGTCATAAAATAAAAGCACTATTTATTTTCATGAGCTAGATCAAGTTTATATTTTCAGTAACTAGATGAGATTATATTGTCAACATCTTTTAATTTCTGTTATTTTATTACATTCAGGGTAAGGGGGAGAGGATGGAGAGAAAACTTTCCGTGTATGAAAGCACTTTAAAACTAAAAACCCTTTACAGATATTATCAAAATTATGTTTAGAAACTATATTTAATATCTCTATAGTTATAGCATAGCTTTCAAAATTGAACTTGTATTTAAAGAATTTAATAAAGTGATAATCACCATGCTTTTATTTCCAATTTCAGGGAAACCTCATTCAGTTCCTCTCCATTTTACAATATGAGAATAATCATCTTTAAGTCTTTAAATTTTGTGAAAGTATCAAAACTAGGCAATTTTTACTTTCAGATTTAAGTTCTTAAGCATCTATCATGCTGTAATAAACATAGACTTGTTATTCTGTAGAAATGATCCAAACTTTTTGTTATTATTGTTATTTTGTGACAGCATGCAAGACGACAGCCTAGAAGCTTCTACTTCCATATCTCAGCTTCTAAGAGAGAGCTATTTAGCTGAAACTAGACATCAGGGAAACAATGAGAGGAGTCGAGCAGAGCCTTCCTCCAACTCTTTCCATTTTGGCAATCCTTCTGGAGCTGCTGAAGGTGGAGGAGGCCAAGATGACCTTCCAGATCTTTCAGCCTTTCTGAGCCAAGAAGAATTAGATGAAAGTGTCAATCTGGCAAGACTGGCCATCAATCACGACCCTTTGGAGAAAGCAGATGAAGCCCATGCTAGAAGATGTTTTTCTTCTGATCAGATGAAACACTCACCTAAATCAAGTTTGGACCCTAACTTCTGCCAGGATAACTCTCGAAGTCCTACCAACTCTAAAGAGAGCCTCCAGGAGGCAAAAAGGCCACAGTATAGTTCTGAAACCCAGTCCAAAAAAGTATTCTTAAATAAGGCTGCCGATTTCATTGAAGAGCTGTCATCCCTTTTCAAAGCCCACAGCTCCAAAAGGATTAGACCTCGTGCCTGCAAAAACCACAAGAATAAACTGGAATCTCAAAGCAAAGTTATGCAGGAAAACAGCTCCAGTTTCTCAGATCTACCAGAAGGAAGAGAAAGATCTTCTGTTCCCATCCCTATCCCTGCAGATACCAGGGATAATGAAGTGAACCATGCCCTTGAACAGCAGGAAGCCAAGAGGCGCGAAGCTGAGCAGGCTGCCAGTGAGGCAGATGGGGGAGACACCACCCCAGGGTCTTCTCCTTCGTCTTTGTACTATGAAGAACCTCTGGGGCAACCTCCCCGGTTCACTCAAAAGTTACGGAGCAGAGAAGTTCCAGAAGGAACCAGAGTACAGTTGGATTGCATAGTGGTAGGAATTCCACCACCTGAAGTAAGGTAAAAATGTCCCATTAGTAATGTTTGGTAATTACTTTCCATCTACTGTGATCCTCCTCATTTTATCTTTCACGTATGTGGTTTCAAAAATTATATACTTTGAGTCAGAGTTTAAAGCAACACTGAAGTGTAATATTAGACATACATTCAATTTACCATTTTCTAGTCATCACATTTTTTAAAAATAAAAAGAGCTGGGTGAAATTAATTTTTAAAAATATATAATTTAACCAATATATTAAAAATATTACCATTTCAACATGTAATCAATATAAAAATTATTAGTAGGATATTTTACATTCCTTTTGTCACCGGGGCTTCAAAACTCAAGGTGAATTCTGCACTTAACAGCACATCTCAGTTTGGATGTTAAATTTTCCTAGGAGATACTTAATGTGCATTTAGATTTCAAAAAAATGTAGTTGAAAAAGTAGACTGTAAGACCCAAGTTGTTCCAAACATACTTAAAAGTTCTGTAAGAACTGAATTGAGTATCGGCTTTTACATTTAAATTAATTAAAATTGAACACAATTAAAAATTCAGTTCCTCAGATGCACTGGCCACATTTCAAGTGCCCAATACCACATGTGGCTAATGAACAAGCATTAGCACAGATCTACAGCCTGTAGCTTAAAAAACAAAGTATTTATGACCTATACTTAATGAATACCTGTGGTATTTTTTTAATTAAAAAGAAACCAAATAATAAAGTCTGATAGAATAAAGGTAGAATAAGGCTGTGACAAAGATCAACTTAAAGATTTATTTTACATGTATTGTATTTATTATATAATTTTTGATATCCACTTAATGAGCACTCTTCTCCCTAATGCCAAAGTCTTTCCCTAATATGACTGATGAGTAGAAGGGATATTCATCTTTTATGTGTCTACCATCAGCTTTTCTGTGAAGTAAGTAAAGCTAAGCTTCAAGGCTCTTCATGTGCACAGGCTGCATCTAATTTTGTGTTCTAATTTTATATTTTTTTAAGAGGTCTTTACACTTTTATGAGCTTCAGGCCCCACAAAATCTGGATCCAGCCTTAACCCCCAGGGTGACATTTGCTACCTCTTGTATTATAATGTAATAGTATATGAATAATGTGCTGGAAATATATTACTTTTATAGAGAATTACTGGTATTTAGAGTCCTATAAGAGTTACTTTGCCTCCCTAACCACCTAATTACTACTAGAATACTATTTAACATTTATTCTAGTTATGTAAGCAGGGCCTCATCTTCTCTTTGCAAAATATTCATATTATAGGGTAATAATAGCACTAGTATTAATAATATCTTTAATTATGTATTCCTATTGATTAAAGGGATTTTAGTATAAAAACATATTCATATATTGAATTGTGCTTTTCAGAGTCAACATAAGGCAATATTAAATATTATTTCTACAATGGCGTATACATTTTACTATTTAGTTATCCAACTGGCCTCCTTGAGGGCAGGGGTTCTATTGTTTTACCTTTGGATCTTGAGCACCAAGCATGGCTTCTAGCCTGTAGTAGTTATGCATAATATAGTAGTCACTAAGTTAGGAGTAAACTAATGCATAAAGAAACAGGAAAACAAGAAACTCAACTTAGATTTAAATCAGGAGTGATACAGTTGCACTAAGATGTGGCAAAGGGTTGGAACTGCACGACACAGGGCAGTGTTTACCCTTCTACTCTGTGCAAGCCTGATGACACTCCCTGGAACTCTGGTCAGTAATGTTGGCAAGAAGTCATCATAGCACTACGATGTATACCACTCAGTGGCATCTGGTCAGTCTAAGTAAGCTGGTAAGCACTCAAGTTACGGCACACATACAACTTACTTAGATTAATCCTATCCATTCCACTAGTTTCTGGTCATAGACTGGACTCTTTCAAAAAAATTAGACCAGATCATTCAAGACTCATCCTCCCCATTCTCGACCATGACAATCTCAGATACAAAAAAGACTTCAGTGCTCCCGTGAGAAAAATTACCCAGGAAGAATTACAAAATACCCATTCCTTGAAAACCAAAGTAACCTGGTGGTCACTCAGAAACCATTTAGTCAACCAATTAAATATTTACAAATTTAAAAGTGAAAGAAATATACACAACTTCCATGTAGCAATACTAGTTTTTACCTGGAGAGCATTTCTTCAGTGATAGAATTCATGCCTGTATCCCAACCACTGTTTTGGTGGCAGGAAATTAATATGTACTCACTATTTTCTGAATTTCATGACAGTAATCATATTAAGAAAAAACTTAGGGTTTTCCAAATAGACTATTAGCTGTCATTATTTTCCTAAGTACAGAACTTATATAACTCTAATCACAAAGCAAATATGTATTGAGCTTTTGCTCTAAACTCAGCACTGTGACCAGTGCAATGACAGAGACAGTATAAATGTGTCCCTGCTCTCAAGGAACTTGCAATCCAGTTAAAGAAATCATCCTAACTCTACTCTGTAATGACCTACATGGGAAAAGAATCTAAAAAAGAGTGGATATATGTACAAGTGATTCACTTTGCTATACAGGAAAAACTAACACAACATTGTAAATCAACTATACGCCAATAAAAAAAATAATGATAACAAAAAGAAATCATCCTAATTTTTATAGGACAACCGTAAGACTATCAGACTTCAGAGAAGGGCTGGAGGACTAGAAAGGTCAAAGGAGACTTCAGAGACATAAGGGGATTTTAGTTGAACCTTGAAGAGTAAGAAGAAGTTAGGTAGAAATTTAACTCATTTATGCATTCAACAAATACCTACTGAGTTACTAAAGTGACTCATTGATGGTACAAAACAATTGGGAGCTATTGGAGGTCAGGGACCTTGTTTTGAAACCAAGTCTAAAACTCTTCTAAGAGGGCAGCTCACAGTCTAATAGAGGAATCAGACAGACATATAACCAAAACATTGCAATACTGTGTAATAAGGGCTGTAACAGAAGTATGAATAGGATGCAATGGCAGCTCAAAGGAAGATGTGATATTTTGCCTGAAGTGCAGGATGAAGGAAACATTAATGCTGGAGGTGCCACTTTAGTTGAGAAAACTAAGGGTGGAAGAGGAAAGCAAGGGGAAAGGCCTAGAGACGAATGTTTCCAGGGAACTGCAAGTACTTGGCTATGTGACGAACATGGGATAACAGGTGAGGAAAGATGAGAGAAAAGACAGAAGAGGTAGGCAGAGGGACAGGTCCTTTTAGGCCAGGTCAATTCAACATGTTTACATAAGTACAGATGCTGGAATAGTAATAATATCTTTAGATGACAGTGAGAAGACTGAACTAACTGGAAAACAGTGGAGCCAGATGATTTCGAAAAGCCTTGAAAGCAAAGTAGAATAGTTCAGAAGTGGTTTCAAAAGCAAGTGGAAAACATTTAAGGTTGTGTATAAGGACATACTAAGATGAAAGGGAGAATTTAAGTAGTCTGGAAGAATGAGTTAGACCCCAAAAGAATGGAGCCATGAGGCCACTTAGGAAGCTGTGAAGGGTATTCCAGGCATCAGATGCTCTGATCAGACCAGGGTAGGGGTAGTGCAAAAGCAGAGAAAAGACGTGAGAGAGCAATATTTAGAATAAAAGAAACCAAGCCGAACTTGGTGACCGACTAGATAGGAAGGATGAGTTTGAAGCTGGGTACCTGAGAGGACTCTGGGGTCACTGTCAAGGTCTGAGAAACTGGAGGTGGATGATTTGAGTCTGAGGAGATGGAGGGACCATATCCAGTAGACAGTCAAAATGCAGGATTGAAGGTCAAATGAGAGGGTAGTGGAACTGGAGACATTCCAAGGAATGCCCTGGACACTGGGAAATTTGGACACAGTATCTCTGGCATTACAAAGGGACTATAAATACAGGTAACACTTGGAACTAACTTCTAGCTGTGCTAGACTGGGCCAGGGTTTTCCAACCTTCTTTTGGCAGTAATTCCTCCTCCCGTTTTTCTCCCCACAGTAAATCTGTTACATGACCCCAATACATAGTTCACACACACATGCACTTTTTTTTCTTTTTTTAAAAAAATTTTTATTGGAGTATAGTTGCTTTACAATACTGTGTTAGTTACTGCTGTATAGCAACACACACACACTTTTTAAAGATAGAATTAGTGCTTCTGGGATTGAAGAGAGTTGGGGTGGAGGGGGGCATGCAGTCCTACCTTTTTGCTCACCACGGAAATTCCTAAAGCAACTCCATAGAACCCAGACGCACAGATTTTGATTTGGAGAACGTCTTTAAAAATGCGTTAAAATAATGAGACACTTTGGTTTGCCATAAAGGAAAACACAGTCAAAAAGAAAGGTATCCTTTTTGCTATTTTTGCAAGAAAATGTAATACATATACCTGGCAACTGAAGTCTAACCTTGTATGTGTGTGCCTCTTTGTGTCCTCAGTATTCTACCCATGTTTTTATAACCCTAGTTTAGCAAACTGAAGAATCCTTTTTGCCTATATTTGTTGATTTCCAAGTTGACTGGGAAGAAATTATTTTGTTTTGTAAGGGTAGGATCCTATATCATTAAAGCTAGCTGTTTTGAAAGCTTGTTAATCTTGAACATAGCTTCATCGGAGGAGCTGAAATACATTCATGCGTTACCCACAGATGAAAGAGTCTGCAGGAATTCACAGCAAATGGCCATGATCCCTTTTTGTATCCTGACTCAAAATTCTTTTCCCAGGAATGTACAGCTGGGTCACACTGAGTATGTTTGCTTGTACATAACGCTCTGAAGCAGCAAAAATTTACCTTTTATAGATGCTGATATCTGCTTTGGCTATTAAGTTTTTGCTATTGCTACTTCTGGACATTTGCCTGTAAGTGGCATGCTGAGGGAATAAATTAGCTGTAAAGACAAAGGATGCTTGGGAATTCCCTGGCGGTCCAGTGGTTAGGACTCCACGTTTGCACTGTCAAGGGCTCCCGCTAAGATCTCAGAAGCCGTGTGGCGTGACCAAAAAAAAAAAAAAAAAAAAGACAAAGGATGTTTTAAATGATATAGGGAAATTTTAAAATATTATAAATAATTATATATGATATGTAATGTAAAATATTATGTAAACATTTTAAAACATTACCTTATTTAGGGGCATTTTCTTCTACCTTCTGAGAAAATCTATATACCTTCATTTACTCATTCATGCAACAAATATTAAGTGTTTATTATGTGCCATGTACTGTTCCAGGCAATAGGATTAAAGCAGCGAACAAGGAAAATTCCCTGCCTTCATGGATCTTAGAATCTAGAAAAGAACACAGACAAAAATTCCAGTGATTATGTAATTACAATTGTGATAAATGTTATAAAGGAGGGTGCATAAAGCAAAGGGACCAAACCTGTGAATGGGTTGGGGAAGGTTTTCCTAAAAAGTGGTATTTAAGCTGAGACATAAAAGATGACTAGGAGTTAGGCCAGCAAAGCGGAATTTAGGGAAGAGTGTTGCAGGGTGAGGGAATAACAAATTTGAGGCAGTGAGACAAATGGTTAACTTTAAGGAACTGAAGGAACTGATGTCACCAGAACATAAAGAGTGAGGAGGAAATGGTTTGGGATAAGTTCAGAGAGGGAGGACAGAGTCTGGATTTCAAGAGCCTCCCAGAACAAGCTACTCAAAGTGGGTCCCTGGACCAGCAGGTCAGCATCACCTGGAGCCTTGATGGATATGCAAATTTGCAGGGTCTACCTTGGACCTACTGAATTAGGATCTCTAGAGCGCAGGCCCAGACATCGGTGCTTTAAAAAGTGCCGTTTGTTTCTGTGCTGAGGACTTCTGCAATCTCTACAGAGACCTCATCGCCCGGGGGGCTGGCCCCTTGCTCTGCTCCTTGACCTGAAGGTTGTAATCTCTACTTCACGTTCTAGCACCTGCTCCTCAGTCCCTACTCCAACAGTACACCCCTCACAGCCTCTTTCTGTTGGTGTCACTCACCCTAGCAGGTGGTTCTTTGAGTTAGATCTGTTTTGAGATAGAAAACCAAGCTAATGTCTGTGGTGTCCACTTGGCCCATGGGAAAACCCACATCTTTGCCCTCACAAACTTTGGAAATGTTGGCGGTTTCCAACGCAGCCCTCTCTTCTTGCTCTTCCCTCTTGGACAATGCTAAATATCCTTTCACCTTAAAAGTTTTTGAGGCGGGCTTCCCTGGTGGCGCAGTGGTTGAGAGTCCGCCTGCCGATGCAGGGGACATGGGTTCGTGCCCCGGTCTGGGAAGATCCCACATGCCGCGGAGCGGCTGGGCCCATGAGCCATGGCCGCTGAGCCTGCGCGTCCGGAGCCTGTGCTCCGCAACGGGAGAGGCCACAACAGTGAGAGGCCCGCGTACCGCAAAAAAAAAAAAAAAGTTTTTGAGGCAAGAGCTGGGTAAAGCCTCTGTACCACCACCAACTCCAGAGGCTACAAGTCCAGATCTCCAAGGGATTCTGTAGAAGTCCCTGTCACTTGCCTACTAACCTTCTCTATTCAATCTCTCAACCTCCTTATCTATACTCCCAAAGTGGAAAAGGATCACCAGACGGAATTTTCTGAATTGTTTTACGAGTGCATTTTGAACAGATACTGAAGAATATCTACAATATGGATATATTATAAGAATAATAGCACAGATACCTGTGTGCCCACCTTACTATCATTTTTAAATCTACTGTCTTCCTGATCCTGTCCCTTCCTCCCTGCTCAGAGGTAACCACTAGCCCAAATCTTGTTTTTTCTTTAAATTTTCAACAGTTTTTCTTCATAATTTTACAACGTATCCTTATGTCCTTAAACAATATTGGTACAGAAGTATTTACAGGTGAAACGACACAAAGTCCTATATTTACATTAACATAAGTCAAGGTGGGGAAAAGTGGAAGGTATAAAAGAAACACATCTGCCGTTTGTTGAAGCTCAGTGATGCGTGCGTGGGGGTTCATAATACAGCCTCTCTACTTTGTGTACATTTGTAAGTTTCCATAATAAAGAGTTAAAAAAATTTTTTTAATTTTACTGTTGTAAAATGCTTAAGTAAGTGGAATCATAATGTACGTATTCTTCTGCTACTTGCATTTTTTTCTCTAAAAAGTATACCCGTGATGCTGCGTGTAACTCTCATTCATTCACTTTCGTTGCTACATAGTATTTTACTGTAAGGTGAGAGAATTGTATCACTGATGTACATTTGGGTTGTTTTCAGTTATTTTCCTAATAGGAACAATGGTATTATAAATGTTCTAGCATAGTCTCCTGGTGCACGAGTATGTCTAGGCATGGAATTGCTGGCAGAGTATGTACAACTTCAACTTTATAATAACACCAGATTATTTTCCAAAGGAATTGTTTCAATTTACATTCCGACCAACATTACATAAGTGTTCTGGTTGTTCTACATTGTAATATGGATATTATCAGACATTTTAATTTTTGCAAATCTGATAGGTATGAAGGCTTCTTGTTGTGATTTTCATTTTCACAAATCTCAACTAAGGAGGTTGAGATATTTTTAAATAGGTTTATTGATCATTTAGGGTTCATTTTCTATGAGGGGTCTGTTTACATCTTTCACTAGTTTTTCTATCAGTTTGTTCTTTTCTTATTGATTTGTAAGAATTTTAAAAATATGATTAGGAAACTAATCATTTGACATTGTGTGTTATGAAAATATTCTCTCCCCATCTGATTTTTCTTTATGGTATATTTTGATAATTAGATATTTTTAACTTTAGTATCAAATTAACTGAAGTTTCCTTTACGGTTTTGGTTTTTATAGTTTGAGTCTAGTGTACCAAGAATTTTCCACCTGGAAGAACTCAATAAATGTTAATAAAAGTTAAAGCATAGACATAACCATCCCACCTGTAACCCCACACTCCTATGAGTGAAATATAGCCATTGGACATGAAAACTTAAGTTCGTTAACTCAGTAGTGGTCAAACAGGACATACAAAACACTGAATTGTGTTACAAAATCCAACATAACTTTGAGTCCTGTAAGAAAATGTCTACTATTATATACTCCAGTTGCACTTTCTATATGAAGAGTCATTCTCATGCATGGAGAGAGCTGAAGATGTCAATAAATAAATAAACTACCTTTTGGCTATTTCAGAGGGCTTACATTCTTTACTTAAGAAATCAGGCATCTAGTCCCCAAGCCTTCTTGAAAAATGAAAATGAAACAGACTAGAGGCTGTAATAATCTTAATTTGAATTCATTCACTTAACAGTCATACAACAAACATTTTTTGGAATGGCTATGTCGTGCCATACGCTGTGCTAGGAACCAGATAAACAAGTGGTAAACCAAACAAAAATGATAATCTCTGCCCTGTGGTGTTTATTGTCCAGTAAGGGAGAGAGATCTTAAACAAATAAACCTATAAGTAAACATATAATTATAAGTGATATGTAGGTTATGTGAAGTAAACAAACAGGGTATTAGGAGAGGGAGTAGTAGGAGGTGGGACAGGGACATTGGAAAGGCTGGGTCAGGGTTAACCGAAAGCTCTGAGTAATCATTCTTTTAATGAGCATTATTACTGGTGAGCCACAATAACACATTCAAATTATGTTTAGGAGTTGTTAATGTGCTAAAACAATGAGTCATAATATTTAGCCACACCATATTTTAGACAAAATAGTAACCTAAGAGCAGAATGGTGATATGTAGCTTAAAAGTCCAGTTAAATCTGAAAAATGTGTCTCTTCAGTGTCTTCATTCCCAGGCTTGGTAGCTAGCCAAATCAGCAGGTCTGGCAAGCTGTCCTTAGTGCATTAAAGATGGAGCCTTCTTTATCATTTGGACTTGTCCCATTTCCCTAGATCACTGACTCATTTCTGCTGAACCATGAATCATGTCTGGCATCCAGTGCCATTCTGTAAGTGTCATGGAGCTCTGGAGTTCTAAAAACATGCATCTGGGCAGGGTACTTCTATGAAAGCATTCCCTAACGTGGATAGACGTCTGAGGAGAGCATGTTTCCTCCTTCCCCTCAAAAGTCTTCAGAGTAGCTGGGTAAATTTTCATTTCTTTTCAGAAGGCAGCCTGACTGGTGCATTATTTCTCAGTGGGTCATGGTGTTAAAGTAAGAGTGACAGTGGTTACTAGCTGTCCTTTGGAGCTGGCTGAAGCCATCCTAGCCATCTGAGTAAGGACAAAAATGTTTCTGACAGAGAGTTTGGGCATTTGAATCACTCCACTTATCGCCTCCAGCTGTCCAATTGCTCAGAGATGTTTCCACTCTCATTTTGGTAAAGAAGAGAAATGTTATCCAAAGAAATGAGATAAGCTTATAGTGTTTATATAAGGGAAGGTGTTTGTTTGTTTTGAAATATTTATATTTGTCTTATCAAATTAATACAGGTACATTGCTTAACAAGTCAAATAATATTAAAAAACGGATCATTTTCAACTATTTTTGCAGTTTCCTATTTATTCACCTCTAGATTTCTAAATTATATGCCAGTGGTTCTCAAACTTTTTGTTCTCAGGACCCTTTTACAGTCTAAAAAATTATTGAGACGCAAAAGAGGTTCTGTCTATGTGAATTATATCTATAATTATCATATTAGAAATTAAAACTGAGGAACTTTTTAAATAGTTGCTTACTTATTTTAAAATAACAGTGATAAACATGCTCATATAATTTTATGAAAAGTAACTGTATTTTCCCCAAAAAATATTTGAGTGAGAAGAGTGACATTGTTTCATGTTTTCTGCAAACCTCGTTAATGTCTGGCGTAATAGAAGACAGCTAGATTGTCCTATCTACTTCTGCACTTGGTTTGCTGTGATATGTTGTCTGGGTTGCAGTTAACTTTAAAAATCTGGCATTGTACAGATATGTAGCTGGAAGCAGGAGGAATACTTTAATAGCCCTTGCAGATAATGTGGCTATTCTGATTTGATACTACATGAAAATTCAACTGCAGTAGTTTCTTAAAGGTTAGTTGCAATGTGAAATCTGAAACCACACCAATGAACTTTTGTACCCTGCTGTACTAAAACCCTCTGTCTGTCTTGAACTTTGAACGGATAACATCACGTATTGGTCATTTGGAAAATGAGTAATGTAGATCTTCCAAATGTTGACACATTTTATTATATAATATTTAGAAACTCATATATGTTAATATCATGGATTTCATTAAAAATCTCTTTAAGTATTAGGAAGCCCTAAACTCACTATGGGAGATACAAGTTTTCCAAAACTCTAATTTTTCCTTGAAAGCTCAAATTTTTTCATTGGCAACAAATAGGATCAGTTATTTTTACTTGAAACAACAGGCTTACTTCCTTCATTTTTGAGAAAACGTCTGCCAGATACCCAAATCTGAATAACCATAATTTGTCAGCTGTTCTTGCAAGTTAAGATACTGCCTCATGCATTAAGTGCCTAGTTCAACTTAAAAAGCCACACAAGTGCTCTTCTGTATTCAGGAGAAATGCCTCATGCTACTTCCCATTTCGCCACCCAGAACGTTAAAAAGATGTGGACTCGAGGTTGAGATGCAATAAATGTAATGATTTTTACTGCTTCATTGAGGACATTTTTAAGTGAACCTGGCTTTTTTTTTTTTAACTGCAAGTGTGGTGGTGAAGAACCCAATGACCACTACTCAGTCTTATGCTGCTGAAGCACCAGTAATTTTACCCACTGTGGCTTTTGCACCATCAGTGTAAATGTTAACACAGTGAAAAGGCAAATAATATCTTAGTATTATAGGAAAATAGTTTAGTCTTCACAGAAAGTGAAAGGGAAGAGAACCACTGTAATATGCTTATAAACCACTATTGCTTGGTATGCTGATGCTATTTTCTCTTTACTTCCTGTTCCAGAAGATGGTGGTTTAGCACCCCTTCACTAAACCAGAACCTCCATTGTTCCTTCCTTCATTGCCTCAGTATAATCATAGCACACTCTTCTTTTAAAAAATTTAATGTTTAACTTCTTGTTACTATGTAAGTATTATTTTCTGCCAAGCCCAATAGGGAAAAATGACTGCTTCCTTGCTTGTATAACTTTTAATTTTCACCTGGAGTTGATGACTGTCTCGTTTTTTATATGCTTAGCTCTGTGGTCCTAAGACAATTCATCTCAGTTTTCCAATATATTTGTAAAACATTTCCTAAATACTCTGTTCCACACAGTTAAGCCGCCAGGCCCATCTATTCTTTACCCTTCTTCCTCTTGCTCCAATATGGAGCAGCTGCTCACACAGCCAACAACTCAGCCTTCAGCCTGGGGCATCTCCTAACTGCTCAGAAGAGAGGATGCAACCTGCTGGGGGAATCTAAATGTTCATTTTCTAAACCTGCAATCAGTGACCCTATTTTAAGCTCTGTATCTCCCTCCTCCATTGTCAGTGTGTTTCCACACCCCCAAACTTGTATCTCTAAATCCTGAAACTTGCTGGGGTTTTGCTGCACAAATTGCTTTCTTTCACTGACATCCCCAAGTAGGCACTTAGTTTTCAGATTTTTCAACTCTCCTCGCTTCTCATTCTGCTTTCCAACCTTCCAAAAGTGTTTGAGGTCTCAGGTCTGCTGTTATCTCCCTTCCCATTCTTTTGGACCTTGTGCTTTTATCCCTTTAAAAACCTCCTTTATTCTCATTTTAGGGTCATTTCCAGCAGAGAGTAAAGATAAACACATGTTTTTCTGGACATTCACTATTTGTATTTACAACTACCTTGCTCTGAGGGTTTGTTCATACAAGCTCCATGCGGTCCTGCTGAGATTCATGCTTTGGAAGATTTAGAAACCCATGTCAGCAGCTGCATGTACTGCTGCTGCCACAACAGATCAAACAATGGCAGAGAATTTGATGAAGCAAATAAAATACTTATGAAATATTAACTATCAATTCTTTCCATCATTTGGTCTTTCAACAAATCCAACACAATTTTTCTGCATACCTACTATGTGCCAGGATGCTGCTGTAAGTGTGGGATTATATTGGTAAGACTGACAAGGTCCTCTCGTGGAGTTTATAATATAGTAGGGGGAGCAAATAATAACAAAGTCAGCAAGCATATAAGATAATTTCAGATAATAATAAGTGCTATGAAGATAACACAAGAGGATAATGTGAGAGTGTCTGAGGATAAAGAAGCTACATTAGGAAGAGGTTCAGGGACGGCCTCTCCGAGGAGGTGACATTTGAACTGAGGCCTGACTGATGAGAAGGGCCTATTTTTATAAAGACTGGGGGACAAGGATTTCAGGAAGTACAAAAATCCTAACATGGAGAGTAGCTTAATGTGTTCACAGAATAGAAAGAAGACCAATGTTGTTGCAACACAGTAAAGGGAGAATGATGGGAGAAGGGATCCAGCAGTCAGAGCTGGGAGGCAGGTTTGAATGTTATCCCAAGTAGAGGTGATAATTGAAACTAAGGGATGAGGTAATGGCTAAAGGAGAAAGTGTACAGAAAACTGGACTAGGCAGTGTGGATGCTGCATGAGCTTGTAAGCCACCGTCCCTACCTTCAAAGAACTTACAATTTAGTGAAATTGGTGAGACAAGACAGATTCCCCAAATAGAGGATTATAAAAGACAGTATAAGGGAGACAGGCTCAGTGCTTTGCAATGACCTAGAGGGAGGGGATGTGGGGACATGTGTATGCATATGGCTCATTCGCTTTGTTGTGCAACAGAAACTAACATGGTATTGTGAAGCAATTCTACTCCAAGAAAGAGCTATTAAAAAAAAGACAGTATATAATCAAGCCTTGCATGACACAGTATAGTTTAAAAAGAAAAAGGTAAACAATCATTGAGAATTGATGGTAAAAGGTGCTGTGCGTAGGAGGTGATACCTGAGCCAAACTGATGGATGAGTTATATTTGCAGTAGCTGAAAGGTGAGGAAGAGAATCTCAGCTAGAGAGAAACACATGAGCAGAGGCTCGAATGTAGGGGTGAATATGACATACTTATGGAACAGCAGAGAAAAGCTTAACTCTTGGGAAGCCATTGAATAGGTGAGTTTCCTTAAATGTGCTTTAGAATCTTGCTTTATAAATGGTGGGAGGGAGGGGTTCAAGCACTGAGTGGTTAGATCTCAAATTACAATAAAGATTAACGATTGCCAGGACTCCTTAATTTTTGACATTGAATAATGGTAACGTCTCCACCTAATTTCTTTTTAATATGATGTTGATTAATAATTATTACTTTAAAAATGAAAACAATTATAAAAAGGGGTACACTGAGACACCTCACCCCATCTGTCTTCATCCATCTTGTTTCCCCTCACCCCAATAGGAAGCCACTTTGATTTTCATTCCATTCTTCCCAGTTTTCCTTATGCATATGCAAACAACACGACTCTATCTTATTTCCTGCCCCGTTTTAGTTTCCTAGGGCTACTATAACAAAGTACCACAAACTTGATGGCTTACACAACAGAAATTTACTGTCTCACACTTCTGGAGGCTAGGAGTCCAGAATCAAAGTATCAGCAGGGCTGTGCTCCCTCTGAAATTCTGAGAAGGCTCCTTCCTTGTCTTTTCTAGCTTCTGGTGGTGGCGTTCCTTGGCATTCATTGGCTTGTGGCTGCATCACTTCAATTTCTTCTTTCAGTTGTATCATTCTTAATAGGAGCCACTTGCTAATTTCCTGAAAAAAGTGTCACTGTGAATCCTGCCATTCCTTCTCATTGTTACAACCAAATTACACCATAATAATGGATTGTTTAATGTTCTGACTCTAAGTTTGCCACAGTTTTCTTCTCAGGGAATATCTGAAGCCATTTATGTTATTAATTCTCACATTTCAGTCATGCCAATGTTCTTCCTTGCAGGTGGTACTGTGAAGGCAAGGAGCTTGAAAATTCCCCAGACGTTCACATCATCCAGGCAGGAAAACTGCACTCACTGACCATTGCTGAAGCCTTTGAAGAGGACACAGGACGCTATTCCTGCTTTGCTTCTAACATCTATGGGACAGATTCAACTTCTGCTGAGATTTACATAGAAGGTAAAGCAAAATACTCTTGGAGCATGGCACTTACAGTAAGATATATAGTTATAATAAATAAGTATTTATTGAGGGCCTGCTCTACCACACACTCTTCAGTGGGGATAACAGCATTGAGCCAAACAGACAAAAATCCCTACGTTCGTGGATAGATGGCATTTACATTGTAATAGGAGAGACAGAAAATAAATGAGATAAATAAAATATATAATATGTTAGGTACATGAAATGATTCTGATCATCAGTTTCAATGTGTGTGTGTCTCATGGGGGAGGCGGTTCCCACACCAGCAACAAGCAATTCTTCACGGCACCAATTTGGTTTCCTACAGTTTAACTCAATTCTGACCCATCTACCTGGAGATGGGTGTCAGATCCAACAAGTTAAGGGCTCAGTCCCACAAGACTGCTCACCCCCACCCCCTTCAGATGCCAATCACACGCAGTAGGTGGACAGGTTACCCACAACTTCTGTCTGACTTGGCTACAAATTGGAGGTTCTCACAAACCCCTCTTCAGGTTCAATTAATTTGCTAGGGTCGTTCACAGAACTCAGGGAAACACTTAATTATTTTTACCGGTTTACTACAGGGTGTGATAAAGGATATAGATGAACAGTCAGATGAAGAGATACAGAGGGCGAGGTGGGAGGGTCCTGAGCACAGGAGCTCTGTCCCCGTGGAGTTGGGGTGCGTCACCCTCCCAGTGTGCTTACGTTCACCAACCTAGAAGCTCTCCAAACCCCATACTATTAGAATTTTA
Source organism: Globicephala melas (assembly GCF_963455315.2). Classification (NCBI taxonomy): domain Eukaryota; kingdom Metazoa; phylum Chordata; class Mammalia; order Artiodactyla; family Delphinidae; genus Globicephala; species Globicephala melas. The sequence goes on along the minus strand of NC_083329.1, from coordinate 63,474,030 downwards.
TGGAGGTGTCCTCACACAGGCATGATCAACTATTAACTCCATTTCCTGCCCTTCTAACCTTTCTGGAGTATGAGGTGTGGGGCTGAAAATTCCAAGCGTCAAAATTATGGCTTGGTTTTCGGGTGACCAGCCCGCACCCAGGAGCCATCCCGAGTCACCTCATTAGAACAAAGGACGCTTCCAGTGCTCTCATCACTTAGGAATTTATTAGAGTTTTAGGAGCCCTGTGTCAGGGACCTGGTCAAAGACAAGTATTAGAACAAGAGATACTCCTAAGTGCTCATCACTTAGGGAATAATAAGGCTTTTAGAAGCTCTGTGCCAGGAACCAGGGGCAGAGACCAAAATATATGTTTTCTGTTATCTTACAGCATATATGAGCATATGAAAGAAATAGAAAGCAAGGAAAAGGGATAGGAAGTATGTGTATGTATATATGTGGCGTGTGTGTTTGCATGCATGTGTGTGTGTGTGTGTGTGTGTACAGGCGGATGTACAAGACCTCACTCACCAGGTGACATATAAATGAAGACCTGAAGGAACTGAGGGAGTGAGCCACAAAGATAGATATTCAAGGGAAAAACATTCTAGGCAGAGAAATCAGTAAGTGCAGTGGCCCAGAAGAGGGAGTGTGTCTGTCTTAGGGGACGGAGATGAGCAGTTGAGGTCAGAAGTTCAAGATGGGGTGAAGGTGAGAGGAAGCAGGTGAGCAGATCATGTAGGTCCTCACGGGTCACTGCAAGGACCTGGCTTTTACTCTGAAGGAGATGGGAAGCTCTGGAGGATTCTAGGCAGAGATGTGACATGATCGGACTTAGTTTTTAACAGGGCCACTCTGGCTCCTGGTTGAAAATATACCAAAAGGAGCAGAAGCAGGGAGACCATTTGGGAGCCTTGGAAAGGCATTTATATCAGGACCAAAATTAGATGACTAATTTTAGGGAACAAATCAATTTATTTACCTGTATATTGACCTCAGTTTTTGTATTTATTTATTTATTTATGGCTAAGTTGGGTTTTTGTTGCTGCGAGTGGGCTTTCTCTAGTTGTGGCGAGCGGGGGCTACTCTTTGTTGCGGTGCGCGGGCTTCTCATTGCAGTGGCTTCTCTTGTTGCGGAGCATGGGCTCTAGGCACACGGGCTTCAGTAGTTGTGGCACGTGGGCTCTAGAGCACAGGCTCAGTAGTTGTGGCGCACGGGCTTAGTTGCTCTGCGGCATGTGGGATTATTCCACACTAGGGCTCAAACCTGTGTCCCCTGCATTGGCAGGTGGATTCTTAACCACTGCACCACCAGAGAAGCCCTGGGAGCCATTCTTTGGTACTTTTATCATCTCTAATACCTTATGTATGCCTTGCTTTTAGCACTTAAATATTGTATTATTATGGTATAAAGGCGGGAACTGTCTCATTCTTCTTTATATCTCCAACACCTTATATAGTACCAAGTACATAGTGGTTATTTAATAAACTTTTATTGAATAGATGATTGAATAATGATAATAACAATGAATAATATATGAATAGAAGTGTGTTACATGTTCTCATCCTCAAATATTTGGAGTACAATAAATACCTCCAGATTTAGCTGTGTGATATCTTCCTGGAATTCACTATCTTGAGAAGCAAAGCCAGGATCAAAGCTCTGCTAACAGTGCTGAGATTGGATTGCTGATTTTTAAAAATTTGTAGTAACAGAGCTTCAAACACCCCCACTCCCAAGATGAAATGTGACTTGTTAATATTAGGACTGGATGGAAGAGCATCCACCTACACCTACAACGTTTGGAATCTAATGTAATCCCTTCTTTTATTTAATCTATGTAGGCCAAGAGCAAGAGGATTTATGGACACCACAGAATGTCTGCAAAGACTGCTCTGTTAGTCTAAAGGCATCAGCAGGTGTTTTATATACAAGAACACGTGGAATTTGGACCAGTTAATTTGAACTCTGTCACTAACTAGCCATGTGACCTGAGCAAGTACTTCAACTACTAAGGGTCTAGTTCCTCATCTGTAAACTACGTGTTAGTTTAGGTAATCACTGAGATTATTTCTAGGTCTAAAATTCTATAGGTCTTCAAATGCCTAGGAACCAGTTTAAGAAATTTTTTTTTAGGGGTCTTCCCTGGTGGCACAGTGGTTAGGACTCTGCACTCCCAATGCAGGGGGCCTGGGTTCGATCCCTGGTCAGGGAACTAGATCCCACATGCATGCCGCAAGAGTTCACATGCCACAACTAAGGAGCCCACGAGCCGCAACTAAAACCCAGCACAACCAAATAAAAATAAATAAATACATTAAAAAATTTTTTTTTAAATTACATGTCTTATTTTTATTTTTCCAGGGGTTTCTTCTTCTGACTCAGAAGGGGACCCTAACAAGGACGAAATGAATCGGTAATTCCAATTTTCTATCTTATTTAGCATGCTCAGGTCCTGAGAAAGCTGCTAATTGTTTAGTAGAACTTGAAGAGGGGGGCTCCAGGGTTTGACCTCAAAAAAAAATAAGATTGGGTGGATTTGGAGAAAATGCTATATCTTTTGCTTGTTGCTGCTTAAAAGATTAATTTTAATATTCCCAATATTTTAAAAATGAAGTATCACGTATGAAATATCATCATACTTATATGTAAAGAGTAAAAAACAAATAACTCAGTGGTTAAAAAAAAATTCATGTTTTCTAACTAAATAATAGTATTCAAAATAACACACCGTCTGGTGAACAAAAATTATATGTATGAGTGATCTGGGCAAGACACAGCCTTTTTGCTAAACGATTGTATTGGGTAGTGAACAAAGTTACATTACTTTCCACAACCATTGGTTAAGCACCTCCTCTACACCAGGAACTTCACTAGATGCACTGGGTACTAAGAAAAATCAGATGCTTCCTGCCTTCAAGAGGCTCACAGTCTAGGAGAGGGAAATATATGCATAGCAAATATAGCAAAAGATGTATACCACACATATAGACAGTAAGAGTAATAAAGTGTAATAGACTATGATATAACCGTGTGCAGGGTTTAAGGACTTGGCACAAAGGGCTCTTTATTGGTTGGGGAGGGAAAGAGAGATCAGGAAAGGCTTCACAGAGTTGGTGACCTTGAGCTGGGTCTTAAAAGAGCAGTAGGTGGACACCCCCGAACAAGGGAGGAAAGGGTATTTCGGGAAGAGGAGACTGTGGACAGAAGGCATGGGAACTAGAAACAGACACAACAGCCATCCCTTGAGACTACCTGAAACATGGGCAATGTCTGGAAGACAGGTTAAGGAGCCGATAACTGAATTTGCATATTCTTTCCTCTCCTACAGAAGGCAAGCTCTTAAGGGCAGAAATCATGACTTATTCTTCAAAACGTGGGGGGTATGCCTACTTTGGAATGATAATTTGCTTTTAGCTTTTGTGCACACATGAAAATTCATAACCAGAGTAAATGATTTCTCCCTTTAACTCTCTTCCTTATCATTCTCATGGCTTCAGTTCAGTTCCTCTTTTTTCCTGTCTCTTTATGCCAGTCCCCTCCTTATAGAGTCCCCTCCTTATAGATACTCCAACCTTTTTCTCTTTTACAGTCTCCAAACTACATACAGCCAGTTCAAAGATAATTATGATCTTATCATTTTCCCGACTTAAAAAAATTATTACCTATGGGAAAATAAAAATCAAACACAAAACAAACGACATTTTAAAAAATCTCAACGTGGGCATACAAAGCTTTATTCAATAGAGTATCAACCAGGCTTTCCTGCCCCTCCTCCCCCAATCCCCCACCTCAGGCTCTCTACATGGCTGCCATCTCACTCAAACAATGTGCGGTTCATTTTCACCCCTTCGTTCAAGCTGTTCACTTTGCTAGGAATGACCTATCTTCTCTGCCTGGCAAACTCTTGTTTATCCTTCAAAGCCCAGTCAAGTTCTATAATAAGCTCCTCTGCCATTGCACATACATCGCTCCTTCCTCAAGGCTCTCATAACATGGGTATGAATTAGAGCCTAATGGGTATGAATTTGATATACGAACTTAAATAAGCAAGAAATATCTCATTTGTTCATTTTCTTTAAATCTACTTGTAGTAGTTAGGATTTAGCTCCAGTTGTGTGTAATAGTGACCCCAAATAACAGTAACTTAAATAAGACAAATATTTTTCTCCTTTACATAAAAATATGAATTTGGCTGGTAAAACAGCTCCAAATTCCACCGGGTTCCAGTCTGCTTCCAGCTTTCTGCTTCACCTCATTCTAAGATGTGGCCTCATCTTCTTAGATTGAAAGGAATAAAGGACATACCCTACTCCCCTTTTAAGGTCATCTCTCTTAAATTACATACATCACTATCCTTCATATCCCATGACCAGAAAGTAGGCATGTGGCCACAGCTAGCTTCAATGAAGGTTGGGAAATGCAATCTTTATTTGGAGTAGCTATGTAAAGAAATCAGGGATTCTAACATTGTAGAAGAAGAAGACAGATGCTTCAGGAACACTGATAGCCTCTACACCATCAAATGATTCTGCTTCTGAGATTCCATCCTACCTGGCTCTGGGAAAAAATTCAATCAGTCATTATTGGGTGTCCCTTTCCCCCTCCAAATCTGTGCAAAGATTCCCGGGATATAGCAGATATAGAGATGTAGATATATAGATTGATATTAAACACTGCTCTAAGCATCTTACATGAATTACCTTACTTAACCCTCACAAAAACCCTATGAGGTAAGAGTTATTATTTCCTCATTTTAGAGATGAGAAAGCTGAGGCAGAGAGAGGTAACATCTAGACAAAAGGAAAGCCCATCCTGTCATCGGTCATCTATCCCCACAGGTTATGGGTGAGAGGCCCATGTCCCAGATCTCAAGGTCCCTTCAAGTCTAGTGCTTTGTTTCTTCCTGATATGTTTGGGTACTGATATCTTTAGCAAGATTGGGAGCCTTTAATCAAGGGATTGTCGTCCCCTCTGGACTCAGGTTCTCCCTCTTGTTAGGTTCTCTGGCAAGATCCCTGGACCTCTCTCTTCCCCACAACAAAACTGAAATAATCTACCCTCTGCAGCCTTCTCAAGAATACTTTCTGGCTCCCTTGCCCTTCAAACAATCTCTTTAATTTAATTTGTGTAAACCTGAAGAGCTCATTGACTCAGGCTATTTCTGCTTTTTGCCATGCCAGAATCCCAGAAGCAAAGATTTACAAAGCCTGGCCTCCTACTTGAAATAGGAGGGGGAGGGAAAACACAGAGGGCAAAACCAAAACAGATCTCAAACAATCTTCTGCACATGCTCTGTCACAGCACTTGTCTTGAATCTCAGTGAGTTGAGAATATGCTGGAGTCCCCAGCTCTGCCAACAGCAGCTAACTCAAGGACAGAACTGGCGTCTTATGATCTTCCTGTTTACACTGCCTAACAAAGTGTGTAGCAAAGCCCTCAGTAAATGTTTGTGTAATATTGTTGAACGAAGATTTCTGTAAGCATTTCTGAAAGCTTTGCTGAAAGGATTTTCACAACGATGATAGGTCTGTTTTATAATCTATATTTTAATCACTTCTCAGAATCCAGAAGCCAAGTGAGGTGTCATCCCCTCCCACTACTTCTGCAGCCATTCCTTCAGCAGTACCCCAAGCCCAGCCTGTGGTGGCCCAGCCCAGTGTGTCAGCCGTTCAGCAGGTACAAGGGTCTAAGTGAGACACAAGCGCCATGGATTGTGACAGGCAGGCACTGTGACCATGACCATCTTGTATGGCATGATCATGTTCTCCTCTGTTGCAACTTCATAATGACCTTGGGCAACACACTTCTATAGTCATGATAATCACTTTGTGTTTCTGATGTACAATATCAGTAGTTCCCCCGGCTTTGGGAACATATTCTCTAACTTCATAGGCAAATTTCATAGCAAAAGAAACTCTACAAAGTAGTCTCTGATATTCCAGCTTTATGAAGGGCATTGACTACATATACAATGAGCTGCCAGCTCTCACACTGGCCCAAGACACTCTGTATCATGAAACTGAGTTTCATGGAGCTATTAAAAAAAAAAAATTCTACTTTCTAAGATAGAGCAACCATGAAATTAATTTTTAGAAAACCTCAAAGTCTCTCATCCTTCAAGTTAACAATGATGATGATGATAAGAGTGATGCTTATTGTAAAAACATTTTTAAAATACAGAAAGTATATTAAGTAAAAACTTTAGTCAAGGTTCGACTCCTCTGCCCCCACTCTTCAGAGGTACCTCCTGTTAGTAATTTCTAGCAGATAGTTCCAGGCATTTTCTATGCATATCTATAAATGTATATTATGCATATACTTTAAAAATATGAAATCATACTAATAGAAACATACTTATAATGTGTTATTGATATATTTAAATATAAATATTGATGTATATAAAGATCTACAACCTTTAAAAAAGTTTTTAAAGTACTTATCTGACCCATTTAGTAATGCAGAGGGGTCACATTTTAGTTCTAATTCAGTAGTTTTAAAACTGATCTGTGGAGCCTCAGGGGTCTATGGAACCTCTTCAGGGGGTTAGGGTTCATTACATAGCTCTATATGTGAGGGGGTGGGGATGGCCAGCACGTATTTACGGCCACCATGACCTAGAAAGAAATACAATCAGTTCAGCATGAAATTTCATGTCTGCAATTCAGACTTAGAAAACGTCAGTCTTTGGTTTTAGATTAATTTCATACACCAAATTCTTTAGCTGCATTATACCTATCTATCATCTGTCTACCTACCTATCTGATAATCCCAGTGACAATGAATCTATTGTTGGTTCCCTTCTAACAGTGTCAGAGCCCTCCCAACTATCTGCAAGGATTGGATGGAAAACCTATCATTGCAGCTCCTGTGTTTACAAAGGTAATCAAACTATAACTTCTTTCTGTCAAGGCTTTAAACACACCACAATACCCAAACAAAGTTGTAGGATTCAAAATTCACTGATTTTATCTCAGGATTTTGGTCTCTTATAAGTACAGGATAGGATTTGGGGTTTTGTGGTAGCTGTTACCATGTCGCTCCAAGTTGCAGATTTCTAATATTAGTTTGTGTAATAAGGGAAAGGTCATCCCCACTCATCACATTGATCTCTGTGGCCATCCTATTGCTTTTAAACACAGTAGCCACACCTAGGGGTCAGGTGATACACTTCTAGGCACTTACTATCCAAGGGTTTCTCTGGATGTCTTTGGTATTCAAGGAGATGGAGTTACATGCTCTTAAGAAGCTTAATACAAAGCCTCACTCTAGAACAAAGAGCTTTCTTTTTCTAATCCATGGTATCAACTACTGTGGTGGCATCAAATTCTGAGTCTCATAATCTTTGTATTTAGAACTGGAAATTTTACTCAGGCACTTTCATTTACAAATGAAAAAACCAAGGGAGGGCCAAGGAGATTAAACAATGTATCCAATGTCACAGAACTAGCAAGTGGCCGAATCAGGACTAGAAACAAGTTGTCCCAATTCTGTCTACTGTTCTTTCCCTTATATAACATAGACTTAGTTTATATGTTGCCCAGGACAATAAACTCAAAGGTGCAAAACTGAGTCATATTGGATTTGTTTTGGTATTATGAAAACCACATGGATGGAGTCTATGCCTGGATTTACAGTTTATTGTTTGTAATGAATACCAAACTTAAGCCCAAAGAAATTTTATCCACTCAGAAGTATGATTTAGAGGAATGGTTCTCAATCAGGGTTAATTTTGTCCCTCGAAGGACATTTGGCAATGTCTGGAGACATTTTTTTGATTTTCACAACAGGGGGCTGGCATCCAGAGATACTGTTAAATATCTTGTAATACACGGGATGACAGCCTCCTGCAACAAAGAATTATCCAGCCCAAACTGTCAATTAGTCCTGGGGTGAGAAATCATGCTATAGAGCAAAGTGGAAAAAAAAAAAAAATGTCTTTTCCAATGCGTACTGATCCTAAAAGTATTGCTAAATTCACAACTTCCACAGAAACATCCATTTTAGTGACGTTCCACCATATCAGCTCATCCAAGATGGTTTTCCAAAATCAAGCAGAGTCTAAGAGTGAGACATGTTTATCCATAACTGTATCAGGTTGGCAAACATTCTTATGTGAAACAAGATGCCTCTCAATTTTTCAGGTTTGTCTCTTGTAACCGCTTTCGGAATTTAAGTTTTGCTATTCTCAAAGACTTGAAGTAGGAAAGCAACATGTTGTGATTTGGTGAATACCAGACTTGGATGAAGAGTTATAAGTGGACCTGTGTGTGTGTGCGTGCACGGGCGCGCGCGTGTGTGTGTAATGTAGCTAACAGAGCTACCCCTAAGTGTCTCCTAGTTCACTGCTAAGTCACCTAGCCTTAAAACAGAGCTTTAAATGCCGAGAAATCAGGACACTTTAATTTGTCGTGCCTATTTGTCAGGCAATGCTGACTCTTCAAAGGCAACTAAATCACAGAATAATTTATACCCAGTCCCAAACTGACATCTCCTCCACTCGTCTCCTCAACACCATCTGCCCAGCTAGACAGCAAAGAGGTGTCCTTATCTCCCTCCACACTTTCAAATATTTTTGGGTGCTCTACATCACCTGGTACATGCCTCTGGTACAACATTTAGCACAATAATAAAGATGTTTAGTTTTCTGTCTCTCCCAAGCGCCTTGAAGGCTATCTCTAATATCTACATAGGAGTCCATAATGGTTATAATAGGTCCAAAGCCATTTTTGTCATTCTGAAAAGCCTAACAGGACTTTAAAACCTATTCTTTACATTTAATTTTCATGGACTGGTTAGCCTCAACTTTAGCTGCTTTTGTGTGGTGACTGATTACCTCCCTCTAATTAGACGCTCTGATTTGCAGATACCTATATGCCTTTGATGAATAAAAATGGGGAAGATAATTAGTCATTAGTATATGTTGTTAATTAGATACATCTCCAAAAACATTAGATCCATGGTGGGAAAACAGTCCCTAGTACAGGGACTCAAACTCCGGTGAGGCTTTCTCAGCCCTCGGGAAGTGTGCTTTTGCCTCCATAAATGGGATCAGGGTTGTTCAGACGTAGGGCACTAGCATAGGCCGTGGCTCAGATTCCAGAGGGACTTATCAGCAATGCTGTGCTTGCATTAGTTTCCATGAGTGAGGGTAGGATTGAGGTCATCGTCACTGCCAGTGACATTAGAAAATTTCTGAGTCAGAGCCACTGATGGTGGTAATCACGTGGCACAGGCCCTGATAACTGATCACTGGCATATGTTTGTTCAGGTTATTCCTTGCTCTGTTTACTTCTTTAGGGACTTCTGGCATTCCAATCCCTATGACTCACTTTCTATACTGCCCAACAATTATTTCTCTGCCAATAATGGCAAGAAGCCATTCTTTTGAAAGCAACGATTAGAGAGCAGAGTTTTATTTAACTCCTTGTACCTCCTTTGGTGATAGGGAAGTACTGGTATTATCTTCTTTTTAAAGAAGGTTAAAATGAAAATGAGGGTTGCCCAGCAAAACAGTGGTAGAGTTTGAAAGAAGTCTGGGGTCCCATGTGCTAATTCACTGCTCTACCTATAGAGGATACCTATATTTTTAAAATATTTTATGGAGATAGACTATCCTCCATCCTCTATACAGTATCAAAAACTTTCACTCTGTTTATGGGGGGAAAACAGTGCTCACACTCCTTGAGTGTGAAGGGAGGTAGATGATCAAATTAGAATCTTACTCCTATCACTGTTCCCACTCCAACAGCAGCTGCTCTGGCAGGCTTTCAAGGCTGCAGCCCTGGCTCCAGCTGCTTCAGCAGTAATTTGAAGAGTGCAAGGGGGCAGGGGAAGTGAGAATTTGAGGAACGGCACTTCATTATATAATAGCTGAGGCAGGAAACCCTGAAATGACAGGTACAGTGGTTGGCCCTAGATTCCTGAAGATTACATGGGCCCCTGTCCACAACCTGACAATTCCAGAGACTTCTCTGATTTAACTGTTGCACTGGGCACCTGTGACAATATAGGGGCAAAAAGGTCTTCAATCAAACGGTTCTTTATCAGTAAAAACTGCTGTGATCCAACTCCGGTCTAAAAGCACTATAACATTCACTTCCAGCATCTCCCAAGGTGCAAAAATAGCAACTAGATTTAAAAAAAGAATAAAGTGACAATATGAACCTTACAGCTGATATCTTTTAACCAATAAGGGAGATGCCTTTTCTCAAGGATGTCCCTGCATTATATCTGTGGGTATAGGTCTTACTAAGCAAGAACTGTGTCCTTTCAACTCACATTTACAGCACCTGGCACAGAGCTTGGCACAAAGCGGGAACATAATTATATTTATTCTGTGGTGAACTGCTTCCATTTCAGCTAAGAAGGAATTATTGCTTTTATCACTTTGTGGCTTCAGAGTGTTGTTAGGAGTAGAGAAAAAATCCAACGTCAAATGGCCGTGGAAGACATGCTTCTCAAGTCTCTGTGTTGTCAAGTCATCCTACAAAGAATGTCTTCCTGGATGGTCAGTATGGTGATGACACACAAGACAGATTTGCACTTTGGATACTGTTTACTGCAGGAGGTTGCAGACTTTTCATTATAGGGACTTCAGTTCAGATCCATAATTCCTAGTTAAGACTAACTTAATCTTAGCTAGTTGGGGAATGTTTCATGTCTTATTCGTCTTCAGTGAAGTCAAGATAAATATGATCAAGTCTTACACAATGTGCCATTAGTAACAGCCTAAGACCTACTGCTGTGTTGAACACGGCCCCATCTAAACTATGTTCAAATGGTGTAACTGGTTTGGACCGGATGTGCAGCAATGTGAGCCGATTTCTTCTTATGAGACTTTTGTAGAAAAGCACAGTTTTCAGCAGTAACAACTATCATTGTCCTTCAAATTATGACCTTCAACAACCCTTTCTAAGTGCCTTGTAAGATGACCCCTGGCAACTCCTTTACTGAGTATTGACGGTGTATCACACTGGAATGAGCTTCCATCTCATATCACAGTCCCTTAGCTGGCATATTCTAGAACTATAGTATCTCAGGTATCTGGCTAGACTCTCCAATAGAACACAGGTTTTGGCCTTCAATTTCAAGTGAATAATTACAACCAACTAATGTTGGTCTCAACTGTAACATATTCTCTCAAGGAGGTCCTTTTGCAAGCAGGACCTTGGTGTAACCTCTGCAGATTGAGAATTGGTTCATATATCTGAACCTCAAGCCATGTCAGAATGTAGATTGACCTCATTCTGCTTACATCTATTAATTATTTATTTATTTATTTTTACGGTACTCGGGCCTCTCACTGTTGTGGCCTCTCCCGTTGCGGAGCACAGGCTCCTGACGCACAGGCTCAGCGGCCATGGCTCTAGGGCCCAGCCAATCCGCGGCATGTGGGATCTTCCTGGACCGGGGCACGAACCCGTGTCCCCTGCATCGGCAGGCGGACTCTCAACCACTGCGCCACCAGGGAAGCCCTACATCCATTTTTTAAATGTGCCATATTTTATTCATTCAATCCCTTCTGCCACCACCACTTTTTTTGCTTTGGTTTTCTTATTTGTTTGCCTCAAGAAGGAACGAAACTCCATTATGTATGAATCCCAGGGAGATGTCTGACTGTCATTAAAGTTTTCAATGGGCCCCCAAAACTACCATCTTAGCACAGAATTTGCTCAGATGTCAGGGTGGAGGGCATATTCACCAGCTTGCCAGGAGCACCCAAGACTCATTGATGCTCCCTGCTTACTGAGAACATTCCATTCTTATCACTAGAAGCTATTGTTTTGGGGTAGACAAGGAATAACCAGGTTTTTAATCAAATAGTTCCTTATTACTTCAACAACCACTCTGTGAAAATCACAGACTGAATTCCTTCAGCAAACAAATTTGGGAATGCAAAAAAAGAACAAAACACTAACTCCAAACTATAGCGCCCCCTGGCCGTCACAATATCAACTAACACATCCTTCTGAGGTAAAAGTCTCCTACTACAGCTAAAGCCATGTGGTTAAACCCACCCCAGTATTCCTAAAATAAACGCCATAAATATGATAGGTCTAAGCACAAAATATCATATATTGTTAAGAGCTATAAACAATCACAAGATATTTGTAAGAGTAAATGACAAAAGCAAAAAAACTACTGGCCTTCCCCTTCTCCAAAGCAAGAGCCAATATGTCCTAAATACAGACCCCAAAATTGTAATAATGGGAAAGCCTTGCAGCATTTGTTGCTGATAGAGCTTGTAGAGAAAGTTAATCACAACCTTTCCATGTTTATCATCTTTAGGCCTATATTAAAAATAAAAATGTGCCCACATATATGCCAAAGGAGCATTTCATAATCAAATGAAGTACCAACTACACAAACGTATGTGTGACTTTAAGCTCACAAATCATGATGAGTGAAAGATAAGTTGTGAAAGGAAAATGTGAGTTCCATTCTCCCATAGCATCTATTATAGAATATACCGATATTTTACAATGGAAAGTGATTTTTGTGAACTTTTTTGGGGGGAAGCGTGAAAGAGCATTTAACAATGCCTTCACAAAATTATGACATATTTTACCACGACCTAAGACTCCACATGTGACAATGATTTCATAGAGATTGTCATTGTTTACCTCCCTCAACAGACATCGAGGCTATCCTGTGAAGAACACATAAGGAAAAGAAAATAGCAAAACAAACGTCAATTTCCAGGACTACAGAAAGTAGGCAAGGCAAAGCCAAGAAAATAGTCACTTAGGCCACAGAGATAGTCCACCTTGTGGAACAGTCTTGTGTGGAAAAATATACATTACTCCCATACTGAATACACCTAGTAGGTATTCACTGCAGATTTTTAAAATTGTTATTATTTCTGAAAACCAAACTCTACTTGGGCATTTTCTTAAAGGAAGCAGAATTACTTTACCAAATATTAGTATTTTTGCAAACCCTCAAAATGTTTCACCTAGTATTCAATAAATTTTTCTGGCACTGCAACAGAGAGGAAAAGGAAGAAGCTAGTGAGGAAAAAGCTTCCTATGCACTCAGATGATTCTGTCTTTAAAAACAGATTCAGGGACTTCCCTGATGGCCCAGTGGTTGAGAATCTGCCTGCCAATGCAGGGGACACAGGTTCGAGCCCTGGTCCGGGAAGATCCCATATGCCGCGGAATAACTGGGCCCGTGCACCACAACTACTGAGCGTGTGCTCTGGAGCCCACAGGCCACAACTACTGAGCCCACATGCCACAACTACTGGAGCCCGTGCTCTGCAACAAGAGAAGTCACCGCAGTGAGAAGCCCGCGCACCGCAGTGAAGAATAGCCCCCGCTCGCCGCAACTAGAGAAAGCCTGTACGCAGCAAGGAAGACCCAATGCAGCCAAAAATAAATAAATTAATTAATTTAAAAAAAATAGATTCAATGTGCATCCAGAGAGTTGAAGCTGCTGGAAATGTACAAGATATGGAGAAAATCCAAATATGGAGGCAATGGTATCTTTTTCGAAAATTCAGCACTGGGAGTAGATTCCAAAAATATATACTTTTTGGTTCTAACAATACTCTTCTCATTACAGATGTTACAAAATTTATCAGCCTCTGAGGGTCAGCTAGTTGTCTTTGAATGCAGAGTAAAAGGAGCTCCATCTCCTAGAGTTGAGTGGTATAGAGAAGGGACCTTGATAGAAGATTCTCCAGATTTTAGAATTTTACAGAAAAGTAAGTTGGTGCTTTAAAATTATTTTTCTGATAATTTTTATAGATTTATTGTATACATTTATTTTTATAACTTTTAACAACTAATTAAAATGTAATAAAAAGAATAAAATAAAAAACACTTATACTCCACCAAACTAAACCCTATTATTAATATTTTGGTATATATTCTCCAAAAATTTTTCCATGCATATATTTTCTTTAAATAAAAATAAATTTTTTTTGTAAATTGATTTTTTCACTCAACATTTCATGAACATCTTTCCATATTAATATAGCACTTTTTTACTTTTAAAAGTAAGTTGATACAATCAATTTCATATTTACTTACTCTCCTATTGTTGAAAATGTAGACTGTCCACAAATTTTTACTATTAGAAACTATATTTCAAAGCTTGTTAACAGAGAAGATCTTTGTGAATATCTATGAATAAATCTGAGTACTAGAATTGCTACTGTAAATTCACATTTTTTTAGGCTTTTAATATAAATCATCAAAATGCCATCCAAAAAGGTTGAACTAAATTTAGGATGATTATATAATTGATGATCTAACCTGGGACACCTTGGGGAGTAACAGAGGGTGCTAGTAATCATTACACAGAGATCCCAGGAATAAACCAGATCATCCCAGTTGAACTGGGACACATGCTGTTTCAATTACATTCTACTACAACCAGCAACATATGGGAACTTCTTTTGTCTTATACCTTCACTATCAATGGGTATTAAACAGTTTTTAAATCTTCACTAATTTTATAGGTCCCAAATGGGAATACTTGTTTTAATCTGCTCTTCACTAATGAGATGTGGAAAGGAACTTTTTTTTCCTATTTATTGGGTCTTTGAATTTACTTTAAAATTACCTATTATATCCTTTGTTCATTGTTTATTGAGGTTTTACTCTTTTTATTGTAAGAATTATTTATATATCCAAGCGGTTAATTCTTCTTTTCTTGTCATGCAGTGCTTTCACCTTGACCCATTTCAGTCGTAAAATATGTTGAAAATTATTTGCTTCTTGGTTAATTTGTTTCTGCCTATCACAGAATAGATATATGAATCAAACTACTATCAGATTTAACAACAATGATATATTCTGAATAGCAGCAACAATGATATATTCTGAATACCATTTAAGCTGAGGCAAAAAACCTCCACTAGTTCTATCAGTGTAGAAGAATGTAACTAAATTCAACAACTATTCCTTGAGTGCCTGCAATTCTATAAACCTTAGTTGAGCACCTGTTTTCAGTACCAAGTGGGCACCTTCAGGAATGCCAAAGAATTTTAAGACAAAGAACTGCTCCTGAGGAACCTGTCATCTATCCTGAGGCTCTTAATATTAGAAACCTTAGGGCAGGAGGTCTACGCTACATTATATCAGGATGTGAGAGCCCAAAGCCAAGAATGATCTCTCAGTCTTCACAAACTTTTTCAGGTCAGGCTGAATGGGTACAATAAAAGCAAGTCATCCTGAATCCCAACTAATTCAGTAACTTTTCCTCACCTAAGGTTTATGTGTCCCAAGTGGAACCCAAGTATGTCCCAAGATACAGCCACATCATTTAGTTAGCAGCTCTCTTGCTGCCCTTCTGTGATAATGATCCTATCCCTGTCAAGGTCATTGGTGCTTAGGTCATTTTACTTAAAATTTACAGATTAGCCTCGTCAAATTACTCATGAGTATGCAAAAGACACTTCTATAGGAAGCTTCTGATAAAAATATCACCTCTCAGTAAAATAAATGCTCAGAATCTTTTAATTTTTTTTTTCTTTTAGAACCTCGATCCATGGCAGAGCCAGGTAAAGATCATTTTAACTTTAATTTCATTTGTATGTGATCCGTGACTTGAAATATATAATAAACATATTGAAATTACACTGTTGTCAAGAAAAAAAGTTTTACAAAGAAGATGGAAGCCAACTCTAGCTACGACTGTAGGAGAAGGAAAGGCAAGCATGTGCAAGTTTGGAATATATATTCAATAGCTAATGTGAATGCAGTTAGTTCTGCGTTGTTGAGGAATGTTTCTTAGGAATATTTTCCCTCTTCCATTGGCCCCTACTCAAGACCTCCTTAAACTGGGCAGAGCAATTTCCATGATGCTATCAATTCCAATTCCACAGCCTACGTATCTCAAAAGTTATGCATCAGATTTTGAAATTCACAGAATCAATAAAATGTTTATGATGTTATTTGATTTGGTTGGGAGGATATTAAGATGACACATGGAAGCTCTTACCTCTAGAAAATACAAGTTGCTCACAAAACACAGCATAAACATCTGAATGTCCTCTCTATCATCACCCTGAAAAATAAGATTGTATTTGTGCCCATGGGTAAGAGTGATGGTTTGGAATTTCATTATTATAATTCTTGCTTCTGAAAACTGAATGGAAAGGCATTCTCGATGTAGACATTGAATATCCATGTTGCATAACCCTACACTAGGCCCTTGGGGATACAGTAAAGACCAGAGTGCTCTGGCTCTAGCATTGCTTGTAGTGGAGAAGCATTTTTCCCTTTGAAAATATTTCAGGCTTTTGATACTTTCAACCAAAGCAAGCTTTTTCACTAGGCAGTCTCATACAGAAAATAGTTTCAGAGTCACCCAAAAGGGGTCCCTGCTCAAAACAAGCCCCAGCTCCATGATCTAAAATTTCATGTTCAGAGAGTTCTTCTTTCCACCTTGGATAAAGCAAATACCCTTTGGAGACAGAATACTATATCTTATCAGGCAGGTATAGTGTAGTATGAATGAATTTATCAGATCATTTTCCGAATGCAGGTTGCTGAAAGATGAGAGTGCAAATGTTTGGGAAGGGAACAGAGAGAAGGAAGCATAAGACTCACAGAAAGGACATAGAGGTACCAAAACCAGACTTTGCCTCTCCATCATTTAGGATTCTTTGGGCAGCACGTAAACAAGACCTAACCAAAAATGGCTTAATCAACGTGAAAAATGTATCTTGTTACATAGCATGATGCCCTAAGAAATGGTAGTCTTGAGATTGGTTAATTTAGCATCTCAGAGATCATCAGGGGCCAAGCTTTTTATTTTTTTCTCCCCGTTCTGTCATCTTCAGAGTTTCCTCTTAGACTGGTTCTACTCATATACCCAAGACGGCTGCCACAGTTCTAGGTATTACATGCAGATGACAACATCCAAAAGCAAAAATTGGGAAAAACGCTCTCTTTTGCCCCTTTTAAAAGGCAAGAAAAACTTACCCAGAAACTCCCAGGAGATTTTCCCTAATATCTTATTGACCAGAATTGTGTGTCACATGCTACCACCTTAGCAAGAATAGAATGGTAGGGCTTCCCTCGTGGCGCAGTTGTTGAGAGTCCGCCTGCCGAGGTAAGAGACACGGGTTCGTGCCCCGGTCCGGGAAAATCCCACATGCCGCGGAGCGGCTGGGCCCATGAGCCGTGGTCGCTGAGCCTGCGCGTCCGCTCCGCCAACAAGAGAAGCCACAACAGTGAGAGGCCCGCGTACTGCAAAAAAAAAAAAAAAAGAATAGAGTGGTATTTCACACAGACCTATTTTTGCTTTAAATCCTAATTTGTTTTTGTGATTTTTAAGCTCATTGTTTCTTGGTCCTTTTTTTTTTTTTTTTTCTTTGGTACGCGGGCCTCTCACTGTTGTGGCCTCTCCCGTTGCGGAGCACAGGCTCCGGACGCGCAGGCTCAGTGGCCATGGCTCACGGGCCCAGACGCTCCACGGCATGTGGGATCTTCCTGGACCGGGGCACGAACCCGTGTCCCCTGCATCAGCAGGCGGACTCTCAACCACTGCGCCACCAGGGAAGCCCTCTTGGTCCTATTTTTGACATCTGGACTGATGACATAAAAACAGATAATCTGCAAATCCATAATATACATTATATTATCATTAAATCCTCTTGTTGATTGTCTGCATGGAGTTATTCATTTTACTTCCTTTGGCTCATTTACTATGCTAATCAGTCAATTCAATCAAATAATTGGACTAAGTGTTTTCAAACAATTAATATAATCGGCTTCTTCTATTGACTTTTATAGAATCACCATCTAATATCAGAAAATTCCATAATTCCATTGCCATAAATAAGTAACCATTCTGCTTTATTGGCTTTAGAGGAGATCTGTACTTTGGTCATTGCTGAGGTATTTGCAGAAGACTCTGGGTGCTTCACCTGTACTGCAAGCAATAAATACGGCACAGTGTCAAGCATTGCACAGCTAGATGTAAGAGGTAAGGGCTCTTTCAATGCCAGAAGAGTTTAGTCTATGACTTTGATTATGAGTACGGACAATGTATATTACCCTCTCTTACTGCTTTTCATATGAAGCTAGCTTGGCTCTCCTAAAATTTTTTGAATTACTGAGGAAAGTGTCCTTGAACAGAATCCAGTTTTCAATTTCTCATTGCATTTATCACCACCACCCCAGTTATCCTGCTGTTATTTATTATACTCCCTAAGAAAACATCTCCTTGATCTTACCTAAACTTCCAAAATTCTTTCCAAAATGGTACTTAGATTTTTTTAGTTTTGTTTTTGTTTTTCCTGTATCCTTACCATTCTTTAATGTCCCAGATTGTGTTTTCTGTTTTTGACAAGCATTTCCATTAGCACATTTTGCCTGGGTTGGATACATGCCCTGTCTCAGGGTTATAATCCTATCTCAGTCTTGTTGAGTAAGGCTAACATCTCAGGTCTTGTTATCATCCTTTCAGGAAATGAAGACCCCAGAAACAATGGGTCTCTTCACTCAGTCAACTCTACCACCAACCTGGCTGTTATTGAGCAACAGTCATCCCCACCCAACCCAGAGCCTCCTTCTGTGGAACAACTCCCTAAACCCAAACTGGAAGGCGTTCTGGTGAATCACAACGAGCCCCGGTCCAGCTCAAGGATCGGGCTCCGTGTCCACTTCAACCTGCCTGAAGATGACAAAGGAAGTGAAGCATCCTCTGAGGGTGGCATGGTGACCACCAACCAGACCAGGCCTGATTCCTTCCAGGAGAGATTCAATGGACAGTCAGCAAAAATCCCTGAGCCTTCCTCGCCCGTCAAAGAGCCCCCTCCGGTTCTGGCCAAACCCAAACTGTAAGTAAAAATTAGAATGGATAACCAAGAGTGCCTGTGACCTTCTCTGACTCTGCCCTTCTTAAAAATGATGGAGCTAAAAAGGGAAATGATGAAATGAGAAAACACACATTAAATGCTTTGCAAATCATAATCCTTACATCAGTGTAAGTGTACTATCACTTTCATCCTTACTATTCATATTCTACCTCCAAGAAATGTTACTCCTAAACTAGCTCAAAAAGATGTTTGTCTAACATTAGAGGGCTCCAGGTGAAGCACTTCTACACTCTTCTTATAAAGCCCTTTCTCATGTCTAATAATCTTTACGGTGTGAAATTTCATCTTTCTATTCCCCATTTCTGCTTTAAGTTTTTGTAGTCATTATAGAAAAGATACCTAGTATTTTTTAGTTAGTTCCTTGATATGGCTAGATATGCTGTAGTAACCACAGGCTTCATATAAATGTAATGGGTTGAAATTACAAAGGAAGTGAAGCATCCGCTAAGGGTGGCATGGTGACCACCAACCAGAGTCACCTCAGGAGTCTGATGCAGTTTCACCCAAACTCTCCAGAGAGCACCCATCAGAGTCATGTTGCAATATTTAATGTGCATCCATAGGATACTACTATTATGTTCTGTTTGATCCACAAAGTGATAAAAATTACATTTATACCTACATAAACCTTTAAATATCAACAATAAAATCTACAGTAATAGCACTCCTATCATGTGTTTCTCAGTGCTGACATTCATTGGAAGCAGTTCATGTTGCTTAGTTTTATATTTTTCTCACTAACACACAAGGTGAAATTCTGGGCATAAAATTAATTGTTACAAAACATGCGGGTCACATCCAGAAATATCTCTGTCCCCTCAAAGTTCTGCCAGTTACAGGAAATAGGAATCTACTTAAAGTAAGAAGAAGGGAAGAGGTTATTGTAGGGATATAAGCAGCAATGGGCAACCAAACACAGCCAGGTCCTGCACAGAGAAGGAGAAGCAGGGAGTTAAGAGCTAGGATCACATACATGGTCAGTCCAGCCTCTGTCCCCTGCTCACACTCCGTCTTGAGCACCTCCTTGTTTCCTCTTTGCATATCCACTCTACTCTTCTCTCTTGGAAGACTCATCAATTCATATCTGGCCCATGATGGCATGTCTTGTCACGATTTGTGTCAAGTTCCACTGCTAACTAAATCGTGCTCAGCAGCTCAATTCCAAATACCGATCAGCCCAGCCTCGTCAGGGGCAGAGCATTTACATTTGGAGGGAAGAAGAGTCAAATGGATCAAATCAGAACTGTGTGTGAAGGCAGTTCGCAGAGAAGGGAGTTGTGAGAACAGGTAACCCCAAACAATCAATTGCCTCCTTTGTAGGGCCTCCTCTTACCCAGGGACTGTTTGGGGGCTATTAGGTATGTCAGTTAGGATGAGGTTTAGCTTCACGTTGCGGAAAGCCCAAACTAATGGTGAGTTAAACATATGAGGGTTTAGTTTTCTCTCAAATAAAGGAATTAGATGGGCAGTCTCAGGCTGTTATGATGGCTCCGTAGTCACTAAGAACCCAGTCTCCTGCTCTGCCATCTTTAGCCCTGGCTTCTTCTCCAAGTGCCCTCCAAGATGGCTGATGGTGGTCTAGTCATCCTGTCTGTATTCCAAGCAGCAGAAAAGGCACAGTGGTAGAAGTCCAATTACTCTCCTTTAAAGGAGCCTTCTTAGGACTTACCCAAAATCACCTGCTTATATCTCATTGGCCAGAACTTAGTCACATGGTATATTAAGTACAAAGGAAGCTGGGAAGTGTGGTCTTTAGCTGCACATGTTGCTTCCATGAGTAAAATCAAGTTCCTTTACAAAGGGGAGAATTAAGTAGTCAGCCAGCAGTATCTACCACATGAAACTTTCAATGAATATAAAAATTCTTTCTACTAAATGACACCCTCTAATAATCCAGTCCTCAGCAGTATATAATTCTTTAATATTTTTTGTCTTCCTTAAATTTTCACCTAATTGTGTGAATGTAGGTTTGTATTAGTAGAGGTATGAATATGCATGTGCATGCTCACCTCTCTCTCTCTCTCTCTCTCTCTCACACACACACACACCCTTTGTGAATCCACAAGCCTACAAAGTTTTCTTACTGGTTTTAACCTTTCAGGTTTTATGTTAAAATATATTGACTCAATAATCTTGAGGATACAATTTTCTGCTTGTTCCTTCAATTTGCCATTCATACAAAAAATAGAATTCTTATAGATCTTAAAACTGCAACAGAGAGGGAAGCTGTCATTTTTCAACACTGTATCATCAAAGCCTAGATAATTCAGACTGACATTTTCAGCTTGAATATTAAGCTATTTAGAGAAGTGACTCTTCATCCTGGCTACACTC
Source organism: Globicephala melas (assembly GCF_963455315.2). Lineage (NCBI taxonomy): Eukaryota > Metazoa > Chordata > Mammalia > Artiodactyla > Delphinidae > Globicephala > Globicephala melas. Next base: position 63,452,875 of record NC_083329.1, on the reverse strand, counting down.
TAGAATGAAATGTGGAGCTTTTGAAAAATATTTATGCCTTCCATCCCAGTTGAATGAGAATCTCTCCACAGATTATTTTAATGTACAGCCAGGTTGGAAAGTACGGGTGTAAAGTTGGAGAACCAGAGTTACAACCCTTTATCACCCCACCCAGCCCCCTACACACACCCCTCCACAGCCAGGAAAAAAATAGAAGAATTAACATTTAAAGTGAGTAAAATGTCAGACTAAAATCAGAATGTACTGGGTAAGCCTATACTTTGGGGCAAGTGTTTCTTTAGAGCAGTGGTTCTCAGTCCTGGATGCAGACAAGAATCACCCAGAGCCTTGCTATTCAAAGCACTGGCATCACCTGGGAACTTGATAGAATCACAGATTCTCGTGCTCCACTCAAGACCTACTGAATCAGAAACTCTGGAGGTGCGGCCTGGAAATCTATGTTTTAACAAGCCCTCCAGAGGGTTCTGAGGTTCACTAAAGTTTAAGAACTGACCCACATTTAAAAAGATTATAATAACTATGCCTGGATCCTTTCCCAGGCCAACTGACTCTCTGGCCAGTGGTGCCTAAATCAGTAAGGTTTGTCTTTTATGCTCTCTGGGTGATCTAATGCACAACCAGCGTAGTTACCACTGCCAAAACCACAGCTAAAAGCTGACTGCAGAGACATATTTACCCAGAATTAGTTATCCTAATCAGCAATGTGCTAGCAAATGTTTTAACTACCAGCAGAGGTGGGGAAGCCCTGATTTGTAGCATTTGCCAGTTTCCTCCCACCACGGCTGATTTCAAGCTACTAAAGAAAAGTCATTAAACTGGGAACTGGGATGAGGTGTATACAACCTGCCCTCCAGAGCCATAGAGAGCTGGCTCCAGCACACAGTGCCCCAAGTTGTTGTTGCCAAAATTGCCTTCAAAAGTATTTGATACAGTAGCCCAAGTTGTTCTGTTGTGTTTGTCATTAAGCCTTGACATTTTATCTCAACCATTTAAAATCCCTAAGAAATGGACTTGAGGACACGGGGAGGGGGAAAGGTAAGCTGGGGTGAAGTGAGAGAGTGGCATGGACATATATACGCTACCAAACGTAAAATAGATAGCTAGTGGGAAGCAGCCGCATAGCACAGGGAGATCAGCTTGGTGCTTTGTGACCACCTAGAGGGGTGGGATAGGGAGGGTGGGAGGGAGGGAGACGCAAGAGGGAAGAGATATGGGGATATATGTATATGTATAGCTGATTCACTTTGTTATAAAGCAGAAACTAACACACCATTGTAAAGCAATTATACTCCAATAAAGATGTTAATTAAAAAAAAAAATCCCTAAGAAATTCTTTTGTATTCCAGAAACCACATCAAGAAACATGCTTATAATTCTGAAACTCTAATTTTCTTACAAATCTTGAAATTGATATTTGTAGTTCAGAAACTGAAAAATATAATAGCCACCATTTATTGATCACTTATCTGATTTAGGTGATTTATCTATCAATTCTCACAACAACATGAAGAGATATTACTTACTCCTATCTTACTTATGAAGTAATCAGGGTCAGAAAAATCTAGAAACCTCCCCAAACCACACATATAATCAGTGGCAGAGCCACGATTAGGACCTAAGTCTATCTGTCTGCAGAGGGCATATTCTTGAGCAGCATGCTTGAGCTAAGTTGTGGCAAAAGAAAAGATATTTTCAGGGAACCCAGGAGAGTTGATAATCTACAGAAAGAAAACTGGATACAAACCTGTTTCAGAAATCCTCATAGCAACAAGAAATGAGCAGCTGAGCTTATAGCAATTTATGATAGGCTGTTATTTTGAATTAGAGAGGTTGCTCAGGGTTTTGTAATTAACCTTTCCTTCCTTTATTCTTTCATTGCACTTTGTACCTTCATTATTAAATAGTAAGTTCCATATGTTACCTGTAAATAACCACTGGGTATTTGTATTACATATATGTATAGTAAGATTTTTGAGCCCTGAATAGCTCATACTATCCCAGGCATATCTGTATCTCCTACAGTACCTAGCAAAGTAAACATACAGAAGATTCAATAAAAGTTTGTTGGGGCTTCCCTGGTGGCGCAGTGGTTGGGAGTCCGCCTGCCGATGCAGGGGACGCAGGTTCGTGCCCCGGTCCGGGAGGATCCCACATGCCATGGAGCGGCTGCGCCCATGAGCCATGGCCGCTGAGCCTGCGCGTCCGGAGCCTGTGCTCCGCAGTGGGAGAGGCCACAACAGTGAGAGGCCCGCGTACCGCAAAAAAAAAATAAATAAATTAAAAAAATAAATAAATAAAAGTTTGTTGAATACTGGAATTGACACCTTGCCCTTATGTCATGAATAAGCAAATTGAAACAGCTGTTTTAAATCCCTTCTGAAACAAGACAGTTTAATAAAATTTGGGGGAAAAAACCCTGTCAAACAAAAGAAGACATTATTCTCAAATGAATTCTTCCAGAATCTTAGATAATCAAAATTATTCGATGCTGTATCTCATATATCATTATGTTTAAAGTTTGTGACCCTCTACGATCCGATATACTGCATTAAATGATAAGGGCTAACATGCTGTTTAAAGTCTTACTTAAAATTAAAAGCTGGTTCTTAGCTTTCATTCAATGGGAGCTAAAGGAAAATAAGAATCAATCAATACCAAACGACTTCCTGGCCCCTTTTTTTCATCCTTATCTTTCTAAGATTACTTAGTTTTCATATACTACTTTTTCTACTTCCATAACCACAATAAAACATTTCTGCAATACCATCAAATTAAAAGTTACTCAGACTACAATACAAACATGTCCTAAAAACCACATGGCATTTTCTTTACGCTACAATAATCACAGAATGGGACCTGCCAAATATGAGATCCATTAAAAATTTAAAGGTTTTATATTTTCGTGCCATTGGGAAAGTTAACACCAGCAGAAACAACGTTATTGTATATATTTTTCTAAGGATAATCTAACAGATATTTCTGCTTCTGTTGATTGCTGAATCTTTCATCTATGATGGAATGAAAAGATTTAATTAATTTTAATTATGTTACTTTATTCTCTCAGCTTAAATACTTACTTCTAAAAGGGAGGAAGAAAGTTACTGTGCCAAGTGGCTATACTTCTAAATTCTTAGTTTTCACAGTTGAACAGAGGACAAGAATTTTCATAGTTGAAAAAAGAGTATGTAGCATTTGACAGCAGTCATGAAAGTGGAGATAGGTCTCTACTTTGTGAAGTTACTTTTCCGTATACTGTGTATCAGAAATGTTAATGAAGGCAAGAGAAAAGATCTTAAACTCCAAGAATTTTTTTTAAAAATCATGACTATATTCAATATCCTGTGATAAACCATAATGGAAAAGAATATTTAAAAAAAAGAATGTCTCTATGTGTATAACTGAGTCACTGCTGTACAGCAGAGCTGGCACAACACTGTAAACCAACTATACTTCAATTAAAAACAAAATTTTTTTTAAATCAAAGTTTGGAGAACTTTCTGCCTCAACTTTATTGCTGCTGGTGTTGACTTTCCCGATGGTATGAAAACATAAAACCTTTCATTTTTAATAGATCTCATGTTCAGCAGATCACCTTCTATGTTCCAAAACATATTTTCAAAGAACATAAAACCACGGTGGGCTTGAAGCACTGTGGTCTCACTTGTGGCTGTTCCTATGGTTGTTTATTCAAGAACAGATTCTCCTAAACAGCAAAGTTTGACAGCCCTGACAACTTTATGCATATATGACTTTTAGACACTTTCGTTTTCCATTTTCTTTTTTTAAAAAATTAATTAACTGTTTTGTTAAGAGGAAGTAAATAGACTGTGGGACTTAAGGCAACTCATATAATGCTTCTGTGAGTCAGGTTCCTATAAATGGAGAAAGCGCTCCCAGCTTGATCTTTTTTTTTTCTTTAGGCACAAGAAAAGTCTAAGTAATGTTCATAATTACGGTGACCATATAATCCATCGTTCAAACCATGATATTTTTGAGAGTGAAAGAGCACAATTAATAATCATGCCAGGAAAACAGTCATAAAGCAGGACTGTCTAGAATGAATCGAGACATATGGTCACCTTCTCTATAAAGCTTTGTTGTCAGAAGAGGATGAGAAACGCCAAGACACATCCAGTTGCTTTGTTAAAGTTTGCTCTAAAATGAGGCACAGTGAAGAATATAGCACATTCTCAGGGAACTCAGCCCCCCTTAGTAACTCACACCAGTATGTAGCTCAGTGCCTTCTGTCCCGAAACAGAGATACTATCTGCTCATCTCAGAACTTTGAGCACTTCCAACAAGAGGACCATTTTTCTATTTCTTCTTTCTAATTTATAACATTCTAAAATGGGGCTGCTGTGTTGCCCAACTCCAGGGTCACAACACAAAGAACACAACGTGAATGACGCCTCTTGGAGTTGTGCATCATGGTGGCCTTTCCCTTCTTCCTGGCAATCAAACAGATTTAGAAAGAAGGAGAGACAGGGACTTCCTTGGCGGTCCAGTGGTTAAGACTCGCCCTTCCAATGCAGGGGGCACGGGTTTGATCCCTGGCCAGGGAACTAGATCCCACGTGCCCGAATCTGATCGGCTGGTTTCTGGCAACACTGGTTGTGTGTTCTTAATCGGCATCAAACAGCCAACAGCCTGTCTATACAGGCTGAGGCGATGGTGACGGATTTCTCTTCTCTCTCCCCACTCTTGTTTTGCGTGCAGAGATTCCAGCCAGCTACAACAGCTTCACAACCAAGTCTTACTGGAACAACAGCAGTTGCAAAACCCATCTCCTTCATCTCCTAAGGAGTTTCCTTTCAACATGAGTGTTTCGACCTCCACTGCTGCCCCAGCGGTGACAATGTCCGGCAAGCAGGTGAAGGCCCCTTCATCACAGACATTCAGCTTGGCCCGGCCAAAGCACTTCTTCCCCTCCACAAGCACGACTGCAGCCACCGTGTCCCCTTCCAGCTCTCCAGTGTTCACCCTGATCAGCACTCCTCAAGCCATGCAGAGGACAGTGAGCAAAGAAAGCCTCTTAATTCCTCAGCCCTCGGCGCAAACCAAATCTCTCGGAGGGGTTTCGGTCCAAAACGAGCCACCTCCTCCAGGTCCGACAGAGCCAGCACAACTGCCACTCACATTTTCCATGGCCAGCGGAAACCAGTTTCAGCCCCACTGCGTGTCCCCAACTCCTGTCTCTCCCACCAGCCGGATTCAGAACCCAGTGGCTTTCCTCAGCTCCGTCCTGCCTTCTCTCCCTGCCATCCCACCCACCAATGCCATGGGGCTGCCTAGAAGCGCACCATCCGTGTAAGTGTCATTGAGGTTTCTTGATGTAAAAGATGTCATTTAAGAATGGACCCATATAAGAGTAGCTTGGTCTGGGACAGGACTTTCATTCAGTGAATTCCTACATAATCCAATCTCTTCGACACAAAATGGATATTGAACACCTTAGGACAAAAGGACATGATTACTTTAAATAATGTTTTTATAATTTAAATACTGAAAACACCTTGACACACAGATTTTCTGGGCAGTGCTCAAGGTTTGCTCGCAAGATGCACTCCGTAAGTGCCTGATGGCTCCTGGCTCTGGTTGCCATGCCAACCACTCTGGTTTCTAGGCCTCTGTACCCTGGCCAGTGCTTTTCATGAGTGATTTAGGTGTGAATTTATTTTACAGGCCATCCCAGGGACTAATGAAGAAACATATAAAGTCTTCCCAACCAGTGAATGATGATTACATTCGTGAAACTAAGAATGCAGTGATTCTAGACTTGGGGAAAAAAATGAATTTCAGTGATGTCAGACCAAACCAGCAGGTAAGATTGTTGGGTTCAGACGGTTTACTGGAATTTCTTTGTAAGGAATGTTAAGTTTGCTTAATTCAGTCCTTGGATGCTCAGGTCACCTGACCTTGGTGAAGCTGACACTGCAGTTTTGGAAGGCAAAGCACAGACTGTCCATGGTTCACGCAGGAAACTCGTCCACATGGATCCACAGGTCTTGATTTAGCCCGGTAGTTAATTCAGTTTACTTGTCTACGTGCGTTTACTTAGAATAGTGTATGTTAAGGAGAGAGACTAGATAGTCTGTTTTCCATTCCAACAATCCTCAGCTCAGTATTGGCAAACACTGTCACATCTTTGAGACATTTCAATATCTGAGCCTTGAGATGACCTAGACTTTAAGGAACTCTGGGGTTCCAAGCCATCCTTTATCTGGCTGCTTCAATCTAATGTGCTTGGGGGTTTGCTCACCAGTTCCTCTCAATCTTTACATTAGGTTGAAGCCCGTGAAATAGCCATTAGCCAATATCCTGTGTTTCAACCTGTACAACTCCCTGCTTTCTAGTAAGTGTTTACGCGGAAGGAGAAAAAGGAAAGTCATCTGTAAGCATCACATAAAAGAAAGACTAAGTATTTTATTGGAGCCATTTATTTTTGCTTTTTGTAAGGTGGTTATTTTTTAAATGCAGATTTACATTTTAATAATCTAGCTCTTGGTTTATTTCCCCAGGTGGGAACTGATAAAATCTATTTTAAGTATAACATAAAATTTCAGTGAAAACTATATACCAAATATTGTGGAATTTGTGACATAAGTGACCCCTGGAAACAAGGCTCCAGACTCCCCTGACCATATGCTGTTTTCCTTCATGTTTCTATCTCTTACTTCCAGTGGAGCCATTGATATACAGTATTTTACTATTGTGTTATATGTTGGACAATTTTTACTGAGTGGATTCTCTTGAAAGTAATGCTTAAAATGCTTAAAATAATAATGCTTAAAATAGCTTAAAATGCTTTTTAAAATTGACTTTAAATTATTGACTTGAAGCAGGATATTTAAGCTTGCCATAATTGAGTACACTTTTCATGTATTATCTCGTCAAATTACATATATTTCTGGGAGGCAAACACCAACGTAACTATTCTTCTCTTCCATCTTCTAGACAGAGAAACTGAAGCACAGTTGTCAAACTGTCAGTGGTAGAATGAGAACCAGAGCCCTGGTCTCCAGGACACTTTCACATTTTCCCTGAAACTCTGCAGCCTTTTTGCAGTTTTACGACAAATACCTCCAAGCCCCATAAACGTTGCTCTGTCTAGCACAGATTTGTTTTCCTATAATACTGTCATCACAGTGGTGCTTGTTAATCCTTCTAAGTGTCATTGAAATCAGAGCTGTGTTCAGCCTATGTCTTTAACAACTCAGACAGGGAGCAATTAGAACCCTGTAAAAATGATACCAGGTCAGCACACAGGCTGTTTGGTTTTACTTTTATGGTTACTCTGTAGGTAGATCCATGTTAATCCATTGCCCCCACTCAGAGGAAAGTAGGGTTTTTCTCTTAATTACCTGAAATGTGAGTACATATAAACATGAACTTCCATGAGTGGAGTGCCATAAACCCAGCAGGACTCCTTATTAAACCTCCATCATGAATTATCTTCAGGGCTCACAGCAGGAACTTGGAGTCTCAAAAAGCATCTCAATGCTCTCCATATTTCAGTGAAAACTATATACCAAATATCTGTGACACATCCGTGTTCTTCTGAGCGTTATTATGGTATATTAATTACAGAATTGATCTTACACAGCATTCTAGGCCAGGGATCATGAAAGCCAAGCTGCATAAATGCAACTCAGGAAACTAAGAAGCTGTCTGAGATGGAATGCTTGCATTAGGTTGGTAGATGTTGATTCTGAGAAAGTTTTGAGGAATAAATGATGACCATATTATAATATTGCTTTGTCCATTGCTGCCTTGGGAAATGACAGTGAAAAAGTCATGAAGCACTGTCTAAATGTATTGTGGCCCACTGAGGAAGTTAAGAAGAAGAAAATTTGCTGAGAAAAAGTGGAGAACAATCATAAAGAAACATGGGTATTGACAGCCACCTCCACCTGCATTTTGGGGACACAGGGGTCAAAGTGATCTGTTTTCTTACTCCCATATTAGCCTGCACATACGAGGGGGAAGCAAATGATTCCTTCTGAAGAGTATGCATTTGTTTTGTTTTATCTTGCTTTGACCACTTTTAGGTCCAGAAAGCTGGACTCTCTTGCCCTATGTTATTCCTAAGCAGATGAAGAATAGTAAACGTTCTAAAGCATTTACATGTTACGTTGAGCATGAACGTAAACCAAAGGTCCTTGAACAATTAATATTATTGACTATAAAAAATGTCCTCCCCAGAACTCCAACTTCTAAATTAATGCTTTAGAAATAGGGTTTCTTTGATGTATCTGCCACCTTGTATTTTTCTGCTGTAATACTTCAGCATTTATCCTCAAGCTCATTTTATATAACATCTTCAATTAGCAACTAGCATTTGCTGGTTGACTCTTAGGACTTTGTGTGATACAAAGGTGTCATCCTTTCAGATGTTCATATTTATTAAACTGTTTAGCTTTCTAAACCGATAAAGATTTATAGATTTTAGGCTGCATCATTTCTTATCTTGAAGGGTATCATTCACCACCAGTGGATCTTCACTGGACATCACTTGGTTTAGGTTAGCAAGGTGAGTCTGAGAGGTCAGAGGAACCCAGGATCACACAAAATGTGATGGAACCTTCACAACCAACGATTTTAATGCATACATGACTTAGTATGACGTTCTGCTCCCAGTAAATAGTTGGTGACTGTTAATGTCTAAAGCGCACACACACGCACATTTAATGTCTTATTTCAACTTTCCTCCTTGACCTCATTTCTCTGGAAACTTTCCCATCTCTTTATTCTGCTCCTCCCCCCCATTTTTTAAATGAAGGCTTCATTAAAACTGCCTGTGGTTCCCAGATACTACCCTATATGACAGAGGGGGGAAAAGATAAGTACCTAATTCTTGCTCTGCCTTTTTTTCCTCTAATCTCCTTCTTCTCTAAACTGCTTAGTCATTTCTTCTATTTAAATCTTACCTCTTTCATCTCTGACCATGAATTCTTTATGAAAATTCTCTCTTGAGGGCAAACAGTTCTTGCGATCTGTTCCTTTTCTAATAAGAATTCAACGTAGTCATTGGCCTTATGTCGCTCACTGTGGGCACTGTAGGACCCTGGGTGCTGGAATAGTGAAGTGTCCCCATGTCACCTGCTGTGGGCCCACCCAGGATGCACCAGTCACAAGCTCCCTGGGAGCGGGATTGGCAGGGGGTGGGAGGGGGTCTTGTTCATTGCTGCACCCCTGCTGTATCTGGCCCAGAGTAGGGGCTCAGGGAATATCTGCTGAATTAACTCACAACTTTGGGATTTACATTAATTTCAGATAGGATAACCAAACTTTTGACCAAGGGGAAAGTTTTGGATTTGTTGCATCTGTATGGAAAATACCTCACTTAACTATAGAGATTCTGATTATACCTAATTATAGACATTATCTACTATGATAACAATCTATTTTAATCAACTGACTAAAAAGATGAAAGCCTTTTCAAAAAAACACACTGAAATTAAGCAAAACTCTGGTGTTAACTGAACATTTAAGTATAAAATAAATCTGTGAACCATTTAGTAATTATTTATTCTTAAAGACAAAATCTGGATTTAAAGTATTTTTATGCTCCTTGAAGGTAGAGTGTGTGTTTTATAGAATGCCGTGTCCCCAGTGCCTACTATAGTATTCTAAGAATTTGGCAGCAGGGACAGGGGGTAAGCCATGAAGCCTGGTTATTTCTATTGAAGGACGCATGTAGTATTGGATAAATCATAAAAGAAGACATCCTCTGTGTAGGTTAACCTCCAAGTTAGTCTAGGAATCTCTTATCTGCTGTCCATACTGTGGCTCACCCAGGAACAAAAGGAGAATACTTTCTCTAACACATAAAACTTCTTTTAGTGAACACTGTACCCAGAGTTGGTTGGGAACCCTTTGGGCAGGCTCTTCCAGCTGGTTTGATCCTATCTGATTATTTGCCCCTGAAGCCCAGACTCAGACCCAGAGTAGAGGAAGCCAGCAGCACGCTCAGGGCAGTGAGTGCCAGATCATGGCCCACGTTTTGGAAATTTGGAACCTTGGCAATGCCGTATCTGATTGGGTTGTGTCATTACACTGTGGTTCTTAGCAGGAGGAAGGCACTCTCCACCACTCTGACAATTTGAAGAAAACTTCTGCAGATGTGTCCCAGAAACCAAATGCCTCAAGTTGTCAAACTATCGGCCTTAAGAGGATTATCTTTAAAGAAAAAAAAAAAGGAATTATATTTTCAAGTGGCATACTCTTCTGATGTAATTTTTTTAGCTTTTCATTTTCTTTCGTAGAGCAACTGAAATTCTATGCAATTCATTTTCACTTAAGGTCTTTAACATAAGCCTGGAAAGGATGGGCCATATGTCTTTGACTTGCTTGCCATACAGACCAGATTTACACAGAAAAATATTCTCTCCTTTGAGCACAGACATCACCTACAAGGAGCTGATGCAGAAACTCCTACTTTTACTCACAAAGGGGACAAGGCAAGGGAAAATGGAGAACACAGCCCAAATCCAGTTCTGGAAATTCAAAGTGTACAGCTGCTGACAGTAGATCAGTAGTACAACCTTTGTGCAGAACAGTGCAGAAAGCACATTCAAATTTAACTTAAACACACTGCTTGTTTGCAAATGTCCTTACAAAATCTGAATCCCATCAGTCACAACTTGGCATGACAACCTTGATTTATGTACAAGAGGATTAGTTATCCTTGGAATAACCAACTCTTAGTTGCAAAGCACTACCAAAAAAAAAAAAAAAAAGAATTCCTGCTCTGGGGATGGTGTGCATCTTTGTAAACATCTCAGTGGTAAGGATTCACTGCTTTAGAAACAGGTCACATACCCCTTGCCACACAGTTACATGGGTTTCCTTGTTCCTGAGGTTCAACTTCCCAAATATTTTATGAAATCTCTCATGGAAACTCCTTGACCTACAGTACTCTTATTTTGTTGTGCAGCTGTAACTTATACATTATACCATATAACTGGTACCTTCAACAACTGTATCTTAAAAGCAATTTTATTTTTTTCTCCCTTTATCCCTTTAAATTTATCTAGTGGGGCTAATCCTTCCCCTGGCAATCTCAAATGTGAGGTAATCTCAAAACCATTTTGACCAATTTTAGTTCATATAAGGTTCTACATTTACTTTGTTGCAAAATACAACCTTGATCGAGTAATACAAAATGACCAGTCCTTGTGGTAACCAACACCCCAATCCTTATTCAAAAATAAGATCCCACACACAAACGCCCCCATCCACACCTCACACCGCACACCCCAGGGACCTCTACAAATGGGAAATCTAAAGCCAGGAAGGAAGTATGGCCAGCTTCTCTCTTTTTCACTCCCTCCTCCCCTGCTTCACTAACTGCTGTTCCCAACTCCTTCCTTTCCCAGCCACAGAGGGACAAAAGCTGACTCCACACTGGCTCTGTCTCATATGTGGCCCATATGTGTATGACAGGAACCATCACAAGTCCTCTGACCTGACACAGTGCAGGAGTGTGGGCCACTGAAAGCAACCTTCAGCTTGCCCACCAACAAAAACCCTCCTTGCTCCTCACTCTACATTTCTTAGGCAGGAGTCAGATACCAATCCACTGGAGGAACACAATAAACACTACAAATGGGTCTATTTAATCTCTCTCAACAAACTGGAGGTGAAAGGCAGGTACTCTGGGGGTAGAGGTGGAGGTGGAGGTGGGACACTCACAGACATTAATAGCTCTTTCCAAAGTCTTCTCACTGGATTTTCTCCCTCCTGACTCTTTCGTATCTCTGATGAAGGTGAAGAATATCAATCATCTAACCTGTCCTTAAGCACCTGCTTTGAAATTTCTGGAGGATACCTTGTCTCCCAACTCACTTGTTTTTTGATATCTAACTCATCTTGGTGCCTCAGCAGAATACAACTGTATCCTCAGTACATAGTTACAAATGGTATATTTTAGATAACTCATTGAGTGTTCTGTTTTCATCACCTCCCAACCTGTAGTACTGGTAGAATAGTAAATACGTAACCGATATGTGTACATTTATAGAAAAACAAAACCTGCGGATTTTCATCATATTGCTTCCATAGTTCCTTTGGTTAAATCAATTCAAACATTTATAAATTCCATAAAATCAGGTCCCAACTTGGTAAAATCAAGTTCCTAAAAATAGCTGTTTGGAATACATGGAGACAATGTGGTATTTGTATTCTCAGGCAAGTGCTCAAAAGCCTTAGGTATCACCCATTTGTTCCTCAAGTATAGATATAATCATAACTTACCACAATGTACAGTAATACTTGTTTGGAAAAATTAGATCATACTTTCAATATAGAATTTCAGGAATTCATTTCCCCCCCCCCCCCCATAGTAACTCTGACAATGTAATTAGCCAGGAACTTACCAGCCCTCACCCATCATGCAGTAGAAGCTGCAGAGAAGGTTCTTTAGCTTGGAGCAAGGACTCCACTAAAATAGTGGCTAGAGGCGGTATGCAATGGATTGGGAATTTGGGGACTTAAATGAAACAAGATGAGAAGCCATAAGAAGCTAAGACCCCTTGCCACCCTCACAAAAAGCCTGGGTTATCCTGAACTCCAGGATCTGTGTGTGAGGTTTGCAAACTATATGAATTATGCTTTTGACTATTATTTTTAAAATACTACAGCTATTTAGCACCTACCTCACATAGTAAGAGAATAAAATGACTCATTGGTTTTACTCCTAAACATCCAAAAAATAAACAAATTTGCTAAAAGGAAAAATAATACCCATTTAGGAGCATGAATGCAATTCAACAAGGAAAAAAAATATATTCCTTATGGGATTTTAAATTGTCAAGACTAGGAAACATTTCAAATTTGTGGGATTAGTTAATGTATTTATGGAAAATATACTCGCTGTATAGTATTAGGTTGAATAATTTGAAATTGCTGATATTTTTACCTCTTTTAACCCTCAAAAATGGCAATTTCATGTAGTTCAAACTAATAAGTAGATAGTTGGAAGCTTTAAGTATTAACTTTAAAAAAAACAACCCAAAATGTAGAAAATAGTCTTAATACTTTTAAACCAAATTGGGTTTCAAATTAGAAGTGAACAATCTTTTACTTTAATTAGTTTGTTTATCTGATTAAAAATTAATACGCTTCACTGGAGATGAATCATTTTTCTACCCTGAAAGAGCTGTAGATGTATTTTGTTCACCCAGTCTGAGATGAGGCTGAGAGGGAAGATTTAAAATTGGTTCTAAGAAATTAAAACCAAGAAACATTTGGTGTCCGTGTTTCCTAAGTTCCAATTCTGCACAAATTCAGGCGATGATATGTATAAGACAATAGCTAGAGGACATGAATGATGTGGTTTAATAGCTTGAGAACATATCTCATGAGTCCTGAACTCAATTACTCTGCCTATGACTAGGGGGCAAATCAGCCATGTGCTCCCAAATTCCACTTTAGGGGCATCCTAGAACCATCTCCATGGGGCCTACCTAAATCATAAAATTATGGTTAACTAGAGTCACAAGTTTAACCAAAGGGCTCACCCTCACCCCAAGCACATGGCTCCAGATTCCTCAAAGATACAGTAGTGTTGGAACAAGTGATGGCTCCCATGTCGTTCATGTATTCTTTCATTCTTCAGATACTCATGGAGCACCTGCCATGTAGCAGGCACTCACTATTCCATATATGGTTGATATCGTGGGATGCAAGACAGACAAGAGCTCTGTTTTTCTGATGCTAACATTCTAAGGCTTAGATATATTCAATCATTCAATCAATATACAAACAAGAAAAACACTAGACAGCAGTCCATGCTCTGTAGAGAATTAGAATTGGGAGTTACTTTAGATGAAGTGGCCTGGGAAAGTTGCTTTAGGGAGGTGACATTTAAGCTTGATAGAATAGGGCAGGATAGGCAATCAGAGGAATCCAGGATAAGTTCTAGATTTAGGTTAACTCGGTGCACTCAAAGTGTGGTCTTAGACCTGTGCCAGTCTGCAAGCTGTCATCTCTCCACCTTGAGATAAGTATGGAAATTGAAAGTAACCATTAAGAAATTTCTAGAGCATTTGACAGAGAAATTTTATGTCTACTGAATATAATAATTCTGCATGCTTTTTCTATTTTATTTTTCTAGTAATTCATTTTTATTTTATTTTTCTAGTAATTCATTTATATTTTGGTTGAAAAATCTATTGAAAAAATAGGGGTTTTTTTCAGGTTGAAAAAATCTATTTTTAAAATCTGGTTTTCACCATAGGTAATGTGAGAAACACCAGCTTAACCACTTAACCAAATGGATGAAGAGTGGTGCCAGTTCCAAAGATGGGGAAGGGCAGGGTAGGAGTATCTTCCCTGGGGGACAGAAATCAAGTGCATGTTGTTTGGACCATGCTAAGCTGGTCCATGGGTGCACCCATGAGGCACCCAAGCCATGACAGAGAGTATACTGGTGGGTATATGACTCTCATGATGTAGAGTAGATCACTGGGCGTATGGGTTCTGGGGAGAGACCAGGCTGAGACACATGGATTTGGAGTCATCAGCATACAGAAGGTATCTGAAGCTGTGAGACTGGATGAGATCACCTAGAGCAGAGGAGGAAGAGCTAGTAAAGGAGACTGATAAGGACCAGCTAGGGGAAGAGAAGGAAAACCAGTAGGGTGTCATGGAAACCAACAGAAAAAAAATGTTTCAAAAAGGATAAAGTAGCCATCTGTGTCTAATGCTATTGAAAGGTCAGGTAAGGTAAGAACAGATAAGTGACAACTTATCTGTGGATCTGGCAAATGTGAAGACCCCGACAGCAGCAATCTCAGTGGAACTGTAGGAACACAAGCCTAATTGGAGTATGTTAGTGACAGAACAGGCGACAAGGAAATGAGGCTGTAATAATAGAAAATTCTTTCAAATAGCTTCATCGTGAGGGCAGCAGAGACACAGTGTAGGCAGACATGGGGTCAAGGGAGATTTATTCAAGACAAGTTTTCCTCAAGTATGCAGACGGGAATGTCTAGTAGAGACAGGAAGCTGGTGATGCAGGCATGTATCAGAATGCAGTTCAGAATAATTTTGCCAAAATACCACAAAGGCAGCTCTATATATTGAAATGGACACTATTAGTAGCTACAAAAATTATATTCCATCTTCATTCCATTCCCTACAATATTCTACCGGGGCTCCATGCTGAAGGTGAGGAATCAGGGTTCACTAGGACAGTTTGGGATTGTAGTAGAAACACAAATCTCCTTCAGTGCTCCATGATGAGGAACTGGAAATGGAACATGCCTGGTTTACTGAGGTTCCACAATGTAAATCTAACATTCGAATCTTAAAAAGTTTCGTCCTCACGTTGTATTGATGAACACATTCTTCCTCACCCACAGAAACTGAAATTAAAACATGTTTGCCATTTTGACAGGAGTACAAAATTTCAAGCTTTGAGCAGAGGCTGATGAATGAAATAGAGTTTCGCTTGGAACGCACCCCTGTTGATGAATCAGATGATGAAATCCAACATGATGAGATCCCCACGGGCAAGTGTATTGCTCCCATCTTTGACAAAAGACTCAAGCACTTCCGGGTCACCGAAGGCTCTCCAGTGACATTCACCTGCAAAATTGTTGGGATACCCGTCCCAAAGGTAGGGGAAGATGACCAGCCAGTTGGCCAACCAACAGTGCAAAACTATAGACAGTGCCTTCAAGAAAGTCTTACCAGACTCTAGTGCAGTATCTACAGAGGGAATGAAAATCAATACCAGAAAATTAACAAAGCCCAGGTAATCTGACTAAAAAGATACAATCAGGAATAGAATCATTAAATAGCCAGGCAAAAACAAAATCAGATAACTTATGGGTAAATTAAAATTTTTATAAAAGTTGAAAATAAATTCCTTAGTCATGATCCTCTATTTTGGGCTATTGATTCTCTCAACCATCAAACTCACCAAACTGATACTTTTCTTTCTATTTAACATCTGCTGAATATCTACAGCCTGCCTGTTGTACAAAGTGAGGTATATTTGTATTATTACTGTTAGGTTGGTAAATGCCAAAAATGTCACATCGTTATCACTGGCTGCTGAAAAATCTTATGAGTCACCAGACTTTTTGGCAGTCAGCTGAGAGAAGAATTTACACCCAGTATGTCTACAGCAGGGAATCTATCCACTCTACTTTCACAAACATTAACATGGCGTTAGTATGTATGATTAGGTAACCAGGAAAGGTAGAGAAGGGCAGCTGCAACCAGTACTTTAACTCCCCTGTCTTTGAAAGATCTCCTTGATACATGCATAACTTAACTTGAAAACTATGTATAGTTAAATTTTAGTCAGAGGAGAAATTTAGCAATTTAGCAATTGAATCCTGGCCTCATTCCATTTGGTATAATAAACGATACTATCCTTTCAAGTAAGGTCAGCTATTCTAGGCCCTGAGATCTCGGACTTCAGGAGACTTGAGTTTGTAAAAGGATAATAGGAAAAGTTCCAGGCTCCCGGTTTTAATTATTTTGCCTCTGAAGACATGTCTGGTCCTTAGGGTGGCTTTTTAAGTAATTATAAATATAATAAAAATAATCAAAAGCTTTATCTCAATCTTAAATTATACATAATTTCTTACTTAAATATTGTATATGTACAAGTGGAGGAGCATATTATACTGTCATTTGTAATATGTTTAAAAATTGTTTTCTAAGTGTTGTATAAGGGATGGGTTACTAGTTGTAGAGATGGCAATCGATCCTTGCCTTATCCTACTCCTTGTACCATTATCCTCTAAAGATGTACAGAACAGGGACTCCCCTTGTGGTCCAGTGGTTAAGACTCCACGCTCCCAATGCAGTGGGCACAGGGTCCATCCCTGATCAGGGAACTAAGATTGTGCATGCTGCATGGTGCAGCCAAAAAAAAAAAAGATGTACAGAACAGTGTATATTCTCCTTGATTATTTTTCACTTCAGGTTTACTGGTTCAAAGATGGGAAGCAGATTTCAAAAAGAAATGAGCACTTCAAAATGAGGCGAGAAGGAGACGGGACATGTTCTCTGTACATTGACTCCACCACCGGCGATGATGACGGCAACTACACCATCATGGCGGCCAACCCCCAGGTAGAGACGCAGGGTTCCACGCTGTACTGCACTCAGGAAGGAGTGGTTCATGTCATTGTGAATAAACCTTGAGAAGTGCAAGTTACTAAGGATTTCTGAGGAGAATGAATAAGAAGCATAGAGACTGTGTAACTAGAGCACAGTATCACAACTTATAAGACCACTTAGCCACTGATGGGTCACGCCACCCTTCAGCCTTTGTCAAAGGACATTAGTAGTATCTACTCACTAAGTATATGCCCCAGACCTATTGGAGTAAATCTTGTTTTGATCAACTCATTGACTCTCTTGAAGAGTCAACAAATTATTCTATCAAAGAATGATTTGCGAGCTTCCCTGGTGGCGCAGTGGTTGAGGGTCCGCCTGCCGATGGCAGGGGATGCGGGTTTGTGCCCCGGTCCGGGAGGATCCCACATGCCGCGGCGAGGCTGGGCCCGTGAGCCATGGCCGCTGAGCCTGCGCGTCTGGAGCCTGTGCTCCGCAATGGGAGAGGCCACAGAGGCCCGCGTACCGAAAAAAAAAAAAGATTTTCTAGTTTTTGTTCTTTAGAGAATAAGCAAATTACTTGTGAATATCCCTCACTCATAAAAAAAATTTTTTTTGGTAAAAGTTGGAAAGCCATAATCTTTCACTTTCCTTTTCTGAAGAGACCAAGACTTAAAATTCCCCTTAAAGATATGGCAGAATAAATATCTTCAACTACTACTAGAATAGGAGGTACAGAACTATAATTTCCACTCACCCACTCCTATTAAAATGTTAGTTTTGAAGATAACTTCTATTGAGGAAAGTATAAAAATACTTGACCATGATCTCTGCATGTGCCTACAAATAATGCTAAATGCACAAGATTTCACATTTTTTTAAATTTATGTCTGTTCATCTCTCAGCTTAAAAATGAAAGTCACAATATTCTTAAAAATCGTTTCCCCTGGAATATTAACAGTGATTTAAGGAGTTATATTGTTTTCATCCCCCCTCCAAAAAAAAAAAAAAAAACTCATAATAGTTAGCCAAAAAGTTCATAATGTTCTGGTCCATAAGAATGTATATGTACTGAAAACATGTAGAATTGTTTTTATTTATTTTAATCTCCTTCATTTTCTGTTTCTCAGGGGAGAATCAGCTGTTCTGGCCACTTGATGGTACAAGGTTTGCCCATTCGAAGTCGACTAACAGCTGCTGGTCAGCCTCACAGGTAAAGACAGTAAGAATCTCCCTTCTCTAGCCCCTCCCAAGCAGCCACCCACCACAATGAGCACTGAAGTATCTGGTCTACAAATTGTCAACTAAAGTGTAGTCCTCCACCTGCAGCACCAGCATCACTTGGGAGCTTGTTGCAAATGCAGAATCCCAAGCCCCACCCAGACATACTGATCAGAATCTACATTTTAATAAGCTCCCCAGGTAATTCATAAGCGCATTAAATTTGAGAAGCATTGGTCCACGGCACACTTTTAATGGTTCAAAAATTGCAACCATCAGTAGCACCTGTGCACATAATATATAAATTAGACTCTCTGAATTAAATTACCTTGTCTTTAAAAAACAGAAACCGTTAATGAGTATATGTATACTGATAAAAGATTTCTGTTGTTGTTATTGTCTCCAATATAACAGTTGTCTCCAACACAGCAACTGACTTTCCTCCTCTCCAATTTTACTAATCACTAGGAAGAAAGAGCCTGGCTTTCTCTTGAGTCTTACGGTGCCACAAAGTCTTAGCAAAGCATTTCATAGTTGCTGACGTGGATGAATTACATTAGACTTACCAAAGGGACAAAAATAGTGACCCATGTTTCAGATACAGTATTTTACCACCGTTGCAACTCTACCTTCTTGTTCAGTTGTTTTTTTTTTTTTTCCTTCTTCAAGAACAGCTGTTACTGTGGTCAGTCTTAACCAGTTTAAGTTCATGATCATCTTTAATGGTCTGACATAATTTATTAGCCAGGTTAAATTTTATTACTCAGAGACACAGGGATTGCAGCTGCCTTGTTCTGGGTGATAAACAGGACTTCTCTTTTGGCTCTTATTTGAGGTTCAGATTGAATACTGATTTCTTTATTCTGAAACTTCTGAACAACTGGTCAAACCCAAGGCAAGGGGAGCTGAGTCACTTAACCCAGAATGACTTCAGAGAGAAAGAAGCTAAAGCCTGTTTATTTAATTACAGATCTCACAAGATAACCCTACAGTGGGTGAGATAGCTAGTACTTTGCTTTTTACATCAGCTCCACACTATTATTTATTATCCCTTCATGGTCCAGCCACCCCCACTCCCCCAAAAAATCTTTCTCCAGGCCCGAGAGCCATGCCTAAATGTCTATACTGTGGTAAGTTTTGAAGTGGTTTCTATGCGTAATGCCTGAACATGCTTGCTGTTTTAGAGTAAGGTCCCGAGCGCAAGAAAGAGACAAAGAGCCCCTACAGGAACGATTTTTCCGACCACATTTCCTGCAGGCTCCTGGGGATATGGTAGCTCACGAGGGGCGCCTCTGTCGCCTGGACTGTAAGGTAGACTCTAGTACACCATTCTTGGTTCCAAATCTGTTCATATTTTGTATTTGTTTGTTTGTATGCACCTGTTTTTGTTTGTATTTGTTTTATGTTTGTTGTTTTTTCGGGGAAAGGGGACTGAGGAAGAGAGAGAGAGAGAGAGAGAGAGAGAGAGAGAGAGAGAGCGCGCACTTTTTCCCCCACAAGGTTCTTCTGGAGCATTTAATACCAGACAAAGTATTTCATAAAATCTTTAAGTGTTTATATCTTAATAAAAGTTACACTGATACTGTACCAAGTTAACTCTATGCTTGTAAAGACAACCGAAGAGGTGATGTAATTCAGACATTTTCCATATGGTACCTGGAAAGTCTTTATTACTATAAAGGCATAAGGATGATTTCTGCAACCTTGAAGTGAATTGCTGTGAGGTACAGCCTTTGAAAACACTAGAGTCATGAAAAGATGGCTCCAAGGCAGTTTATGAAAACAGAAGCTGGTTTCTCATACTACTCAACATCCATCACCTTCAGCTAGTCTACATTCTAACTCTTCCACCGGAAACTAGGTTCAGTTGGACAGTGTGAATATTTCTCAGTATGAACAGTAACTTAAGTCACCCCTTCTGTCCATAGAATGCTATGGACATTTAGACACGAATTAGTAAAGGCTTAAGGTTACGCGTTTATAGAATCCACTTCTCTAGGTGGTTCTTGCTCTCTCACTAGTTACCTAAATAATATTTGGGATTAACGTCTTCCACCCTAAAGCCTGAAAGAAACCCATGACTGGGTCCCACCCCCAAAGATTCTGATTTAATATAGTAAGTGGGCATCAGGATGGTCAAATGCTCCTCATGTGATTATGACACACAGCCGGCTTTGAGAACACTGGTTTAATGTCTGTGCCTTTCTTGGCTACCTGTTGCTTATTAGGTGTGTAAGCAATATCTCTGAAACTGATCCCACAGGCCTATTTCATCTATCTATTTAGCTTTTTAAGAATTCAGCCACCAAATAAATCTGTCTGTCATCGATCTGTCATTTGCCTCGTCTGTCCTGTTGCTTATTAGGTGAGTGGCCTGCCGCCTCCGGAGCTGACGTGGCTGCTCAACGGCCAGCCTGTGCTCCCCGACACCTCCCACAAGATGCTGGTCAGGGAGACTGGAGTCCACTCTTTGCTCATTGACCCACTCACTCAACGTGACGCAGGGACCTACACCTGTGTTGCTACCAACAAAACCGGGCAGAATTCCTTTAGTCTGGACCTCACCGTAGTAGGTAAGGTTTGCTGCTGGGACCCCTAAACGTAACTCCCTCCAAGGTGATTACAGAAACATGCAGAGCCTCTGATGTAATCCCTTAGTCCTTTGTCCCATGGAGTCTCATCTTAGTTTCTCCTTCACTGTAATAAGGGCTGTGTTTCCTATGTTGCTTTCGAAAACGTATCAGTAAGCTAAAAACATAATATGGTACTTTGTGTATATCATGCTTGAAATAAATGGTGGTCATTGTAATTACTAATTGACTATCACTAAATTCAGGTCACTTGCCCTATAGCCCATCACTCCTGGAACACTCCAGGGTCTCCCCCCACCCCAAGCTTCCATGCCTTTGCATCCGTGGTCCCTCTACGTGGAATGCCCTTCTTTGCCTAGCAACCTCCTACTCATTCTCTAAGACTTAATTCAAATGTCACCACAAAGGCACAGTGGATCCACCAGGTTACATCCTCCTCTGGTTCCATAGCACTTAGTAAAGGAGAGTCTCTTACAGCACTCATGGCTTCGGTGTAACTATTTCCCCTTTTGCCTCCCTGAAGACACCATGAGCCTCTGAGGTCAGAGATTCTGACGTTCTTCTGTGTATCTCTGACATCTGACTCAGTGCCTGGAATGTGGAAGGCACTTGAATCTGTAACTACACAACCAAACCCTTACCTTATAAGATGATGTGAACAAAACACTGTCATGTCCACAGATAAGGACAACAAGTCACTGTCACCTGGGAGGTGCCAGCCCCTCGGGGCAGTAGTCCAGCCAGAATTAGATTTCAGAATGTATGAAATCTTGTGCTGGGCTTTCTCCCGCTGTCTCCCTCGTATGGCCCCTGAAGGAAATCAGGGTAGCTTCAGAATGCTAATCCTCTCTCTAAGCTAGTAGCTGTCTCCTCAGTATATTTTTTTCTTTTTCTCATCCTCATCTAATTCCATCTAATTCCATCTCACCAACAGAGTAGGAAAAGCTCATTCTGCGAGGATACGGTGATTGCGGCTTTTACTCTTTTCCCACTGTTTTGCTATTGACTAGGGAACCCTGAGATACGAGGTAGCTTTGCCTTAATTGGTTCTGTGGGGGGAAAAAAAGCCTCCTTAGGAAGCATAATTTGTGTGTGTGGTTTTTTTTTAAATAGTATACTTCTTTCAACTTTTCTGTAGCTATAAAATTTTTCAAGATAAAAAGTTGAGGGAAAATTAATATATCTTCTACAAAATAAACTCCTCTAAAAAAGAAAAAAGAGATATATTTAGTACATATAATATACTGTTTCTCAAAATTTACTGCTGAGCAATAAAAGAAACTCCCTCAATTCCACACCTACCATACGCATCCCATGTGTGTGACCCAAATCCTTAAGTGTAGTCCCTCATAAGACAGGCAGAGACAGTTTCCTCATTTCTTTTTTATCAAGCTTCATTTCTGGAGCCTTTATCAAGGCAGTGATCTTCACTAAGAGGCTTGAGAAGTGTTCTAAAGAAGAGGTAAAGGTGGGTGGGGGCTCACTCTGCTAGATTCCAGAACTGTAATTTGTTTGAGGCATGGACCCCAAGGCACTTACTCTTCAAACTAGCACTGCCCTTCTCTCATTCAGCCAAAGAAGTGAAGAAAGCACCTGTAATCCTGGAGAAACTGCAGAACAGCGGCGTTCCCGAAGGCCACCCAGTGAGACTGGAGTGCCGGGTGATAGGCATGCCTCCACCTGTGTTCTACTGGAAGAAAGACAATGAGACCATCCCCTTCACCAGAGAGAGGATCAGGTACAGGCTCCACCCTCGGTCAAGTTCACCGAGGCTTGTCAGGCCGCCCAAATAACTCTGTAGCCTTTTGAATCTGGTTTCTTTCACTTAGCATCATGTATTTGTTTCACACGTTACTGTGCTTATCAAGAATTTATTCCTCTCTGTTGCTGAGGGGTAGCGCAGTGTACAGATGTCCCACAGTTTTAAAACCTTAATTTTCAAGCTTAAAAAGGTATGAGGAATTTATAAAGATAGTGCCTATTTTTTGTCATGTGCCTTCAGTCGCATTAGCACACAGAAAACCTTTTGACAGTAAAAAGCTAAAATAAAATAAAGCAAAATAAAATATTAAAGTAATACTCCTTCTCCATCCATCACGACAGGGCTGTTTTTTAAGTAACTTTAAGGATCCAGTTTCTTAAAGTGGGTGCTTTCCTTAATTTCCCCTAAGCATCCTTCATTCTTTGCCATTTTGGTTTTATGCTACAAAGGCAGCTTATGTACAGAAATTTCTACTGAGAATTATTTCTTCACAGTAAACTGAATTTGTCCTAGAAAATATTCGGTTTTACAGAATCTGGGCATCTAAAAAAGTCTATGTACATATAAGTCAGGGTTTTTCTCTGGTAAAATATAAGCAAGAACAGAGAATATTCTTGAGTTAACACTTCAGTGTAAATTAATGAAACGTGTCAAACACAGCCTGAAATTCTGATGTAATTATCTAGGGTTGCAATATGCAGTCAAGGTTAGTTAAGAACTACTGACATAGAGAAAACAGAAGGAAAGAACATGCTGATTTGCTCCTGAACTGTATTAAGCTAAATGCTGCACATGCCCATGGATATATTAAGAAATACCCCCTCCACCCTAAAGACTGCATACAAAAACTATTAGAACTGATAAACAAATTCAGCAAGGTAGCAGGATACAAGATTAACATACAGAAATCTGTTGCATTTCTTTACACTAACAATGAAATATCAGAAAGAGAAAGTAAAGAAAAACAATCCATTTTAAAATTGTATCAAAAAAAAATAAAGTACTTAGGAATAAACCTGACCAAGGAAGTGAAAGACTTACACGCTAAGAACTATAAACGTTGATAAAGGAAACTGAAGATGCTACAAAGAAACGGAAAGATGTCCCATGCTCTTGGATATCCCAGCGTGGTATTGGCACAAAAACAGCCATATGGATCAATGGAACAGAATACAGAGCCCACAAATAAACCTACACACCTAGAGCCAATTAATCTTCGACAAAGGAGGCAAGAATATACAATGGAGAAAAGACACTCTCTTTAGCAAGTGGTGTTGGGAAAGCTGGACAGCCGCATGTAAATCAATGAAGTTAGAACACTCGCTCACACCATACACAAAAATAAACTCAAAATGGATTAAAGACTTAAATATAAGACATGACACCATAAAATTCCTAGAAGAGAACATAGGCAAAACATTCACTGATATAAATCATACCAATGTTTTCTTAGGTCAGTCTCCCAAGGCAACACTGTAGAAATAAAAGCAAAAATAAACAAATGGGACCTAATGAAACTTATAAGCTTTTGCAGAGCACAGGAAACCATAAACAAAATGAAATGAAAACATACAGAACGAGAGTAGATATTTGCAAACAATGTGACCAACAAGGGCTTAATTTCCAAAATATACAAACAGCTCATACAGCTCAATGTCAAAAAACAAACAACCCAATCAAAAACTGGGCAGAAGACCTAAATAAACATTTCTCCAAAGAACACAGCCAGATGCCAACAGGCACATGAAAAGATGCTCAACACTGCTAATTATTAAACAAATTCAAATCAAAACTACCTCACACCAGTCAGAATGGCCATCATCAAAAAGTCTAAAAATAATAAATGATGGAGAGGGTGTGGAGAAAAGGGAACCCTCCTACACTGTTGGTGAGAATATAAATTGGTGCAGCCACTATGTAGAACAGTATGGAGGTTCCTTTAAAAACTAAAAATAGAGCTACCATATGATCCAGCAATCCCACTCCTGGGCATATATCCAGAAAAGACAAAAACTCTAATTCAAAAGGATACATGCACTCCAATGTCCACAGCGGCACTATTTACAATAGCCAAAACATGGAAGCAATTTGAGTGTCCATCAACAGATGAATGGATAAAGAAGTTGTGGTATATATATATATATATATATATATATATACACACACATACACACACACACATACATACATACATACATACACACAATGGAATATTACTCACCCATAAAAAAGAATGAAATAATGCCATTCGCAGCAACATGGATGGACCTAGAGATTATCATACTAAGTGAAGTAAGTCAGACAGAGAAAGACAAATATCATATGATATCACTTATATGTGGAATCTAAAAAAATGATACAAATGAACTTATTTACAAAACAGAAATAGACCCACAGACATAGAAAACAAACTTAATGTTACCAAAGGGGAAAGGGTGGGGGGAGGGATAGATTAGGAGTTTAGGATTAACAGAGACACACTACTATATATAAAATAGATAAACAACAAGGCCCTACTGTATAGCACAGGGAACTATATTCAGTACCTTGTAATAAATCTATAATGGAGAAGAATCTGAAAAAGTTATATGTATAACTGAATCACTTTGCTGTACACCAGAAACTAACACAGCATTGTAAATCAATGATACTTCAATTAGAAAGAAAGAAAGAAAGAGAGGGAGGGAGGGAGGGAGGGAGGGAGGAAGGGAGGAAGGAAGGAAGGAAGGAAGGAAGGAAGGAAGGAAGGAAGGAAGGAAGGAAGGAAGGAAGGAAGGAAGGAAGGAAGGAAGGAAGGAAAGAAAAGACCCCATCCACACTAACAGTCCATCCATCCCTGGACTCTCGTTTTGGTCTACTTTCCCGTAGCTTTTTAACAAAGTTCTTGTTGCAATGTCCAGCCTGGTTCGGAAAAGAGATTTTCTCTGTACTTTGGTTGTGACAAGTGGGAGTCCTCCTGGGAGGAGAATGGAGAGGGCAAGAACAGGTCTCAGCCATGGCTACCGACCCTCTTCTTTCCACCTTCAAGTTTGCCCCTGCTGCTTGCTTCCAGCTGAATCCCCTTCCCTCCTGCTAGGGTCAGGGAGGTGAGGAGAAGCACTGCACTGCCTGACTTGCTCGAGTTTCCCGGAGCCCTAAACTCGACAAAGCCGCTTCTGCCCCCAGATACAATACGGATACATTCTTTCTTTTCTCCAGCATGCACCAGGACACAACTGGGTATGTCTGCCTCCTCATTCAGCCAGCCAAGAAATCAGACGCTGGATGGTACACATTGTCAGCCAAGAATGAAGCTGGCATCGTGTCATGCACTGCCAGGTTGGATATATATGGTAAGTATAATGGCATCGGTTGATCTGTGTGGACAGGCAGCTTAAAAATCTTTTTTGGGGGAATTCTCTGGTTGTCCAGTGGTTAGAACTTGGCGCTTTCACTGACTAGGCCCCGGTTCAGTCCCTGGTCGGGGAACTGAGATCCCGCAAGCTGCACGGCGTGGCCAAAATATCTTTTTTTTTTTAGGATAGATGTAGTATGTTTTCATAAATGAATTGGTTAGATCATATTTTAGTGCTTAAGAGATGGATTTTTTAAGTCATTTTATCCTAGTCACCTCAGGCTTTCATACACTCTTTCATTTCACTAGAAGGTTAATCTTCTTCCAAAAGAGGTTAATTTTTCTGTACTTCTAATACTAGGAATTACAACTACTTCAGAGTGTACCTGTGCTTGTACTTCTAATCACCCAGCATCTTCATGCCATCTCCTTGCCGCCATGGGTCACACACTGGAACTCCCTCCCCACTGCCTGTTATTCCCCAGTCATACCTCCACCCAGCAGAATTTTCCAGACCCTATTCATTTGTTAATTAATTCCACAAATATTTATTACTCCAATCTCACAATCAGACTAATAATAGAGAGCTGTCCTAATGATACTGATATCAGATGACTTTTGTACAGTGACTTGTAATTTATGAAATGGTACCCTAAGATCCTCCTAAACCCATGAGATTATTGTAATTGTTGTTACCCTCATTTAAATGCAGAAGAAATGCAGAGACTCAGAGAGATTAAGTGACTACAGCTGGAATGCAAATCCAGGTTTTATATCGTTCCTTTGAGCCATGTTTCTAATTTTCAAAAACACTTAACAAATTAATCTTTATTAATGTATTTGTGTACTCTACTCCTCTCTATAATTTTGACATTAACTGGTATTTTTGAAGACATATTCCTTAACCCAAAAGAGTAAACCTTTTTTCCCCCCTCTTTTAAAAGAACTAATTTGTTGGCTTAATAAGTTTCTTATTCATTACTGGTTTAACATGATTAACCAGAATAACAAATAAGAAACAGTAACTCTGCCTAGAACCTGAGGTCCCTGCTATTTATAGGTGCACCCGCCCCCCCCCCTTTTTCATTTTTTTGGCCGTGCCGCGCGCCATGCAGGATCTTAATTCCCCCACCAGGGATCGAACCCGTGCCCCCCTGCAGTGGAAGCGCGGGGTCTTAACCGCTGGACCGCCAGGTACCTCCTTTCTTTGGTACCATACAGGAGGGGTCTTGGCCTGCCATTTTCCCTAAGTCTAATATTTAGAGAAAATACATAGCTTTCTGGTTATCTTCCTTAATTCGTGGACTTGAAAAGAAATTCAGCCGTGAGGGACGCTGGCTCGAATGTACTTTCCCCTGGGAGGATCCGAGGAGAGACACGCCAGTGATATGTTTCTTAATCCAGGCTAATGCCTTACCATTTCACCCACTTCACCATGTCAGAAGGAAACAGGTCTCCAACTAAGAAACTCATACCAATAAGCCCTGAAACTGATGACTCTTGTCGCAGTCCTGCTCATCCGCGGCGGAGTCCCCAGTTCAGTTAGTCCTGGCTCACCTCTCCCTGGCTCCCGTCCTGATTCCACAGCACTAACAACGCGAAGCGCTGAATCCTCAGCTGGGACCGGGGAGTGGGGCAAAGCATGGAGGATTGGGGGTACGGCCTCCCGCAATCACTTCCTACCTGTCCGAGGAACGGGGACAGTAGGCATCCGTCTCTCTTCGAAAAGAGGGCTTCTAATAGTACCTGCTATCAGGTTAAGGTGTCCGAGAGAGCCAGGAAAGGCTAAGGGGCGGAGGGCGGCGGGGAGGGACTTAAACCAGTTCATGGCTGCCTTACTGAGTGCCTGCTCTCTCGTGGAATCGCTGTAAGTTTTGTCCTGTTTTGTAGCTTTCAAATTTTGATTTTATCAATTCACTTAGAGGCATTTAGATCCCGAAAAAATTCAAAAGAATGAAATCAACAGAGGACCCGTTTATAAGTGGGAATGCTACAAGGGTCCATAGCTTCGTAGGACCCAGAACGTCCATGTTTCCCACCTGGTGCTTCCCCTTCTCCACAGCAAGGTTCTTGGAAACCTCATGAGAAGACTGCTTGGTAATTTCTGAATCAGTGACAACACACAGGACTGAGCAAATTGGATGGATATTTCATTCAGGCCATGTTCAAGCCTAAGGATCCTGGCTGCTAAAACCAGTGTCCCTTTTGGACAGTGCTTGGTGAACGTGGAAATTCTAATATTCCCTTTTGTCCCCGAACCA
The DNA here is from genome assembly GCF_963455315.2 of Globicephala melas. NCBI lineage: Eukaryota > Metazoa > Chordata > Mammalia > Artiodactyla > Delphinidae > Globicephala > Globicephala melas. Next base: position 63,424,627 of record NC_083329.1, on the reverse strand, counting down.
TGGTTGATTGCACATAAGTTACTTTTCAGTCTTCTTGCTGTAGCTCATTAGAACCTGATTAGGGCGGTAGGTAGGTGATCAATGATTAGTATGATCAGGTGTGCGGTCAGAGGTCTGGACTCATCTTTTGGCTTCCATTTCCATAGATTTCTCATCTCCACCTTCTGAGGTGCCCTGCCTTGAGAGCCTACCGCCCTCTCTACACCGCCCTCCACCCAGCAGACTCCATGCTAGGTCAGGAGAAAATTTTGAGAAATCACCCTAGTCACCCACTGTTCCTTCTTACAGTCCCAAATTTTACTGGATTAGAATCATAGGGTTTGGAATTAGGGGATTAAAAAATCACCAGCCCAATTTCCCTCTTCCTGACAGGGAAGGAGAGATTTTATTTCTCTCTTTTACAAATGAGGCATTTCAGACCCAGATATATTTCAATGCTTTACTAAGATCCTACAGAAAGTGTTGGAATGAGCACAGAATGCACCCCTGACGTGTACCTGCTAGACTGTATTCCTTTGATTGTAACACATTATTTGGTCCATTTTCCAGCGCAGTGGCACCACCAGATCCCACCACCCATGTCTGTCCGGCCCAGTGGCAGTCGCTACGGATCTCTCACCAGTAAAGGACTTGACATTTTCTCTGCTTTCTCCTCCATGGAAAGCACAATGGTGTATTCATGCTCTTCTCGGAGTGTAGTGGAGAGTGATGAACTTTAAGAATGTCTGGGTGCCTGCTGTGTAAGGGGGTGGATTGTGGAGGGGGAAGGAAGACCAGCCAGATAAGATGGTTTCCAAGCAACTGGATTTGAGTAAGTTCCCACACTGCCCGACCTGTGGCAAGGAGAGCTTTGAGTAAGTCAGCTGGGGACTCATGCAGTCTCAGCTCAGGGAGAGATGGAGGGCTGTGCCTTTTAAGATTCCAACAAAATGAGAAGACAATACCGCCGAACCAAAGATGTCCTGCAGCTGCCATCCACTGCTTTGGGAAAAAGCTAGCATGCTTCCCTGCCCCCTGCTGCGTTGGGGTATTCAGGCCCTCCTAGGAGCAATTAGGGGTCAGATGCTTGGGCTGAGAGGAGTTGGACAGTAGTGACCTTTGGAATCACTAACTCACTAAACAATGCAAAGGAAAAAGTCAGGGGGGGTCTCCACCACCTTTCACTGATTGCATCCATAGCAGTAGTTTTGGTGGATTCATTAAATCAGCTTCTACTTAGCACTAGGAGTCTGTGCCATACAACTCACATACATGGAGAAGCACTTTTGATTTGCTTACCCTCGGTGTACTGAGCCACATAATAAAGTGCCAAAATGTGATTGAGATACCAAAAAAAAAAAAATCACTGGAACACTAAATATTGCACAGTGCACTTATTCTATAGCCAAAACAGGGACCCACCACCCTGCCTGTACCATTTTCTTTTGGATACAATGGTGAGTGGTTTTTTTTCTGACTATATATATATATATATATATATATCCCTAGGCTCTAGAACTAAAGGGTTGTTAATAAACCAACCAGAAGGAAATCTTCTGCGGGGTCACTTTTAAAACTACAAGCTTCAGTTGCCACTTGCAAAAATATTCAGGCATCATCATCATCTGCCCAAAGAATATTGGCTCTCCCGCTTCTCCCCTTGCCCCAAAAGTCTGCAAGTATATGAAGCAGTGAGAAAGGAAGAAATGCAAACTAGAAGAGGAAGTGATGGGAGAGTGGTTTTTGTTTTTTCATTTGCCCGAGCAAAGCAGTGGCTGTAGAAGGAGACGTCTTTAATAGTTGTGAACTGCTTTGAGATCATTAGTCAAATTGCATTTTCTATACAGAAAATATTATGCTAACTGAGAAACTGGGAGGGACAGGGAATGTGCATCTTTATTCTAACCCACTAATTCAAAACCTGCCTCTCCACTTAAGGAATTTTTAGACTTAAGTTCACTGTGATATCCCAGTGCCTAGAAGAGTGCTTAGCACAAAGTAGACATTCGATAACTATTTGTTGGATGAATGAATCTTATATTAGAGAAATCTACAATGTATGCACCAGTCAAAAAATTGCCCTAGGGATGGTCATCACGGCACGGTTTGCTCCAGATTCACCAGGGAAATGAATTGAAGTGTCTGTTACCAACTCCTTGTGCCCAAGTCCTTGGTGTTCTCTGAGCCAGACATCCTCAGCTGGCATCTTACTCAAGTGAACAAATAGTAATTGCTTAGAAAGGCTTGAAATTTTCTTCACTTCAAGGCAAGGATTTCCAGTATAAAAATAAATTCATTCACTCAAAAAATCATTTGTGTGTCCACTCTGTATAAGATGCTATGCTAGAGACTATGGGCCATACACAAATATGATAAGACACAGTCCCTGCCTGCAGAAAGCTTACAATCTAGTGGGGGAGGTAAGAAAAAAGGCATGTCAAGTGCTGCTTCTTTGGCCAAAAGTCTATTTTTTATTAAAGGGAAGTTTCTAGTACTCTTTACCCTGTATTTTTCCTGACTCTAAAATCATCTTAATTATTTTCAATCTTTATTTCTTAATTAAATAAAAAACCATAAGTTACATCCTTAAGAAATAAAGATTTCAGCCAATTATTTAGCAGAATTATTAGACTTTTTCCTTTCTTATGTATGCAGGAACAATAGTAAAAGTATAGGCAACTGTAATGAAATTGAATGCATTCCATACAGAATGCACCCTGTAAAATATTCTGTTTCTATATTGGCTTCTATTATCAAATCTCTTTATGACCAAAGAGCATTTTCTAACTCCAGGATTGCTTCTCCACAGTTGGACACCCAACCTCCTCATCACATCTATTAATGTAAACTCTAGACAGTCTCCTATGAGAGGATATTCTTCATCTCTCTATGTATTCGCTTTCTGAATTTTTTTTTTCTGAATCTTTTTTATTTGTTGTTTTACAGTGTTCAACAGTGAACTATGATAAATACTACATTTGGCCACTAGATGGCACTGTCGAACCTAAAATATAACAAGCTTTAAAATTCCTCGAATTTGAACTTCCGGATTATGTTACAGGAAAGTTTCTCAACCTCAGCACTCTTGACATTTGGGGCTGGATAATTCGTTGTTGTGAGGGACTATCCTGCACGCTGGAGGATGTTTAGCAGCATCCTTGGCTTCTACTCACTGGATGCCAATAGCAGGGCAACCCCTCCCCAAGTTGTGGCCACCCGAAATGTCCCCAGACATTGCCATATATTCCCCGGGAGGCAGGATCCCCTTTGTTGAGAACTAGTGTGTTGAACAAATCCAAATTCTATTGGAATTCAATTACAACGAGGAATACTTATATAAGAAATTTTAGTTCTGCTGGATATGTGTGGACTCAACACATCCAAAATCAGATTCATCATCTTCCCTTTCATAAACCATTCATCATCCTAGTTTAATGATTTCTATTAATGGCACCATCACAGTCCTAGTAATCTAAATAAAGAGTATCCAAGTCATTTTTTGCTTCCTCTAATCAACTGACAAATCATGTTAATTCTAACTCGATTATTTCTTTTATATTCAGGCCTTCTTTCTGTCCCCCCGTGGTTCCCCAGTTCAGACTTTCATTACTCTCTTAATTTCCCTCAATTCTTCTGACTTCAACCATAATAAGAGACTTCTAATTGGTCTTCCTGCCTCTAGTCCTGCTTTTTCTCCCACTCAAATCTAGCTGAGATCTCAGCATCAGATCATTCTTCCTGAAGTACTGCTCCAATCATATCATTCCCCAATTTTCGAACCCCCAGTGGCTCCTTGGAGCCAACCCAGGCCAGCTGTTCTGTCCTGTGCTACTCAAGCCTTGCTTCAATATGATCCCAAAGCTTTTCATCCATTACTCAGAAAACACACCCAGTGCATCAGCAAAGTTAACACAGGCCTCAGCTTTCCAGCCACATGGCTCTTTTTTGCCTCCAGCTGGAAGGCTTTCTCCCCAATCCCCACCTACAGAAATCTTACCTGTTCCTTAAACATCTCAAATGCTACTTTACTGCCTCTATGAAATATTTTCTGACCCCCCCCCAGACCCCAATAAAATGTAATTCTACTTTTTTTGAAATCTTATAGCAAATTTCTTGAGTCTGGAAAAAGAGAAGATGAATTTGTATAGTATTTTATATAAAACACAGCCTCTATATACCTGCCTGACTCTCCCCTTGCACTAGCCCAGTCTTGCCTGCACTAGATTTTAGCTATTTGTTAGTAAGGACTGTGTCAAAAGTTTGCCTTATACAGAGTAGGCACTCAATAAATATTTATTGACCTAAATTGGACTTTAAAATTCTATGTAAGTCAGTATGTTTCCATATAAAATGAATTGAGTCTAGAGCAGTGGTTTTTAACCTTGGCACACTAGAATCTCCTGGGGACCTTTTAAAAATCCCAATAGCCATGCCACAACCCCAAATCACTGTCATAAGTTCTGGGGTTCTGGCATAGGCATCAGTATTTTTAAAGCTTCCCAGGTGATTCCAATGAGCAAGTGAGATTGAGAAGAATCATTTTATTACCATGATTTGATCACAGAACTTACCCTAAAAGATCCGAAGGGCTGCAGATAGCATAGGCTGTAGCGTCGGCGTCAGTGAAGAATGTACTTCCTCCTTGTTGCACGTGCAGTGCATGTCTGGAAAGTAGAAATAAACATGCACTTTGGCCTTATTAGACCCTACTATTTTGCACTACACTTTTTGCACATGCAGCATTCATGAAGCCCTCGGAGAAATCTCCAAAACTGCAAAAATGGCCCGGGGAAAGAGGGAAAGTTGGTACAATCCTTCTGGCCCTTTTTTCAAAAAGCTATGCAGATCTCATAAGCACCCTTCTTTCCAAACAAGTGAAGGGCTTTTCATAACTTGGTTAATCATGGAAATGGGGATCAGAGGGAAAATGGAGAAAGAAAATTCAGCATTAAAACCAAACCGCCGGACTTCCCTGGTGGCACAGTGCTTAAGAATATGCCTGCCAATGCAGGGACACAGGTTCGAGCCCTGGTCCAGGAAGATCCCACATGCCATGGAGCGACTAAGCCCATGTGCCACAACTACTGAAGCTGGCGTGCCTAGAGCCCATGCTCCGCCACAAGAGAAGCCACCGCAATGAGAAGCCTGCACACCAAAATGAAGACCCAATGCAGCCAAAGATAAATAAATTAATTAATTTAAAAAAAAAAACCAAACCGCCAAGCAGCTAATAGAAGAAAGACTACTTCCTCCTTTTTTGTGTCTACATGTCCAAGCTACAGTGTCTGAGGTCCTTTCTGCTTCTATCCCCATTCCGTGTTTTTCTCTGAGATGCCCTGTGCCCCATGTTCTGTAACCCCCCCATGCTGTAACCCATCCCCTCACCGCTTCCCCACAACCTGCCAACATGCCTCATGCTCCAAAATGACCTAACTCCTGTTCCATGCATCTTGGCTTAGGGGTCAGAAGAAAGCAGTCCAATCGAACAAATCCTGAATGCCTGAGAGTCTAACTTCACAGAGGAGCTGAGCTTTTAAAAGCAGTTGCTTCCTTACTTCCATCAACTTCTAATAGATGGAACTGCTGGCAAAAGGAAAAAAAAAAAAAAATCAGGCCGGGAGGGGAGGTCTAGAAAACTGAGTCAGACATCCAAGTTATTCTGGTTGATCACAGCCTCCTCCTGTCCTCTTCCTCCCTACACACTCCCAAAGAACCTTCCAAGCTGAGATCCTGGCCTGAGTCTGTTTGTATATGGGCTATTTATAAGTTGGTTGTAAACTCAAAGGCAAATTTACTCATAATGACCTTTATTCAAGGTCCCTTCAGGGGTAACCTGGACTCAAAGTATTTCCACTTACGGTCGAGTTGAAAATCACTGGGCCTCACCAGGAAGATGAACAGATACTTAGATTGCAATAGAGCTTGTTGAAGTCCTTTTCACCACTGATTGTCTTTTCTTGTTTTAAGTGGATCAATATTTCAGAAAGTTAATTACTGAAGCATTGCTTGAAGAATGCCAAGCATCTTCTAAACTTTGACAATGCAGTGGTCATCAGTATGCTAAAAAAAAGTTGCTACTACCATGTTTTTTAAAAAATCTGTGCGATGCAAAAAAAATGCATATTTGTTAAAAATATGTTTGCCTCCTTTTTCTGCCTAATTATATTAGTTAGCATACTTGGTGCTATAGAACCATAAACAGGCTGTTTTTTGTTCGTATTTAAGTAATGGCCACTTCAAACTCCGAAGAGCAATAGCCTTGAAATTGCAAGAAATAGAGAAAGAACACACTTTTCAATCCTCTGAGAATTGTGCCATAAATGCTGAGTGTAAGCAATAAAGAAAATTGCTATACTGTAGAGGCATATATACTAATTTGCTAAAAGATTTAACATACAAGTGAGTAGAAAATGTTTCCCTAATAGTAAAAACTAAAATATTTCAACATTATTTGACAATAAATATTTGACAGTTGACATAAATGGGCATTTTTCTTTAAAATGCAGAAAACAGTGCTAGTTTCCAGGTTTAAAGATTGGTTTTTTTTGATGATGATTGAACTGATTTTTTAATGTACAAATACATATATTCGATACTTAAAAGAGATTTTTTAAATTATTCAAATTGTAAAAATTACCACATATGTTATAACCTGGTCAGATATCTCTAGAGGAACAGAAAGATAACTGGGTTTTAGTCTTCCTAAAATATCCAGCAAGTCCAGTAAACTTCTCATAGAATGTTTTTTACTTTCTAAGATAAAAATTCGTTCTACCTCCTAACTGAAAACAGGAACACATTAAAATGAAACTTAAAGATGGGAAAGATGGGGGTGGCAGGGTGGGGGATGCTTGACCAGTTTCGATTGGAAATGAATGGAGTTACAAGTATAGTTTTCTTACAATAAGAAGTACTTTAATACACACTAAGAAACATGAATGATTTTCACATAATGTGGTAAGAATGAATTGCTCAATGTTCCAAAATTCCAAAGAACCTGATGTTTCTACACATATTCAGTGAGTTATCTGCAAACTGGAGACAGATTCCTATAATTTCCCCACAATTAGTGGGGCAAGAATCCAGTGAACTAACTACATTCTAGTATTGACCACAGCAGTCATTACCAAAAGATTACTAAATGTATGTGCACACAGTATAAACAGTTTTACCGTTTTGGGGTTTTTTTTTGGCTGCGTTGGGTCTTCGTTGCTGCGCGCGGGCTTTCTCTAGTTGTGGAGAGCGGGGGCTACTCTTCATTGTGGTGCGTGGGCTTCTCATTGTGGTTGCAGAGCACGGGCTCTAGAAGCACAGGCTTCAGTAGTTACAGCATGCAGGCTCAGTACTTGTGGCTCGCGGGCTCTAGAGCGCAAGCTCAGTAGTTGTGGCGCACGGGCTTAGTTGCTCTGCAGCATGTGGGATCTTCCCAGACCAGGGCTTGAACCCGTGTCCCCTGAATTGTCAGGCGGATTCTTAACCACTGCACCACCAGGGAAGTCCCGTTTTACTGTGTATTTTAAGGAGAGGTAAAACCCTGAAATAATTCAAATGAGATAATTTGAGTGCAACTGTATTTTTTAATGCACACTGGTTAATTAACTTTTACTTTCTCAGTATTTTGATTTCAGAGGTACCATATCCTCTTTTCTGATTAAATTTCACTTATTTTTTCCAAGCTTTAGCATTAAGTTTCATGACCTACTCTTCTCTCTCATTATCTTCCTGTCAAGATAAAAATCTATAAAACATTTAATAGCATTCGGAGAGCTCCTTATGTCTAGGAATTCTCAGGTGAATTCCAATAGGGATTTTAATCATTCAGATGAATTTCAGATACGTTCTCTAATTTTGTTATAACTCTGGAGTCTCTGTTTCTTTATCTGTGAAATAAACAAAATATCTGAGACTTTCCCAGGATGGAGGGTAGGATAAATAAATACTTAGGAAGTTTACTGTAGAGACCCTTTAAAAAAGTGATAGCAGGGGTTTTTTCAATCCAAAGAAAATGGTAAAAATATTTTTCTCCAAAGTAAGTAGTTAATTTGTTTAACAAGTTCACATTTCTTCCCGGTCCCACTACTTTGTATTTCCTGAGAAGGGTAGTACACAGTGGGGGAATTTCTTCTTCCAGGATGCTATGTGTGAAGAACCTAGGGGTAAGACCGGGAATAAAGACACAGACCTACTAGAGAATGGACTTGAGGATATGGGGAGGGGGAGGGGTGAGCTGTGACGGGGTGAGAGAGTGGCACGGACATATATACACTACCAAACGTAAAATAGATAGCTAGTGGGAAGCAGCCGCATAGCACAGGGAGATCAGCTCGGTGCTTTGTGACCACCTAGGGGAGTGGGATGGGGAGGGTGGGAGGGAGGGAGACGCAAGAGGGAAGAGATATGGGAACATATGTATACGTATAACTGATTCACTTTGTTATAAAGCAGAAACTAACACACCATTGTAAAGCAATTATACTCCAATAAAGATGTAAAAAAAAAAAAAGATGCTATGTGGTTGAAAAAAATCTGGAGAAAAATTAAATAAATTCAAGAAATATCCTATCTGCTTTCTACAAGCAGATTCCAGGGAAATTTATTTCAACATAGGCAGAATAGCCTAAGGGAACTCAGAGTCCTGCGTCTATGATCGAAGCTAGTGGAAATAATGACTCCGCAGTGCACAGAGAAATAGCAAGAGAGTCCCTGTATTCCTTTCTGGATTACGCAGTTCAGGACAACTCCATTGTACTTCTTCTACAACTTCATTGTGCTTCTCTAGGCTCTAATGAAGAAATATTCCATACTAGCATGTCATTAGCCTTATGTTGAAATGAATCAACCTTAGGATAACAGATGGATACGTACCCTCAAAAATGAACATATCCTTTGGTCTCTGTTTTCAAATTCTTAGCTACATCAAGTCTGAATTTAAACTCCATGATTCATTTCAGCCATGAGAACTGACAAAGTTCTTGTGTCCGAAGGCATGTGCACACACACACCAACACACACACACACCCATAGCTAACAGTTCAATCATGGTCAAGGGACACATCTTATGCTTTTCCTTTCTCTTCCTGCATGAGTTCTTTCCACTTGAAAACACACCAGGCCCCAGAAGGCTTACAAACATGATATGCTTCCATCTCAGGAAGCTAGAGTCAACTTATTTTCTAAAGTACCTTTTTGGTTATTGAAATCCTAATGGAAAAACTATTTTAGTAACCATTTTGAAATGTGTGAACTATATAAACTGTATATTTCGTCTCTATTACTAGAAAGCAATGAATGGATCTTGGCTTTTATTCCTTTCCTCTGCATCGTGCATGTTAGATATTCTTTGGAAATGAAAACCAATGATCGCTTAAGCCAAAATGTTTGTGAGCATTTACTGTGTCTTTCCCCAGGAAGTATATGGCATTGTATTCCAGTAGCCCACATCATCTCCATGACACCCGTTGCTGTTTCCTAGTTGTGTTTTCTTACAGATTTATTGGAGGTTGTGTTTTGTTTGGAAACTCTGCAATTAGAAAAAGAAAAATTAAGAACCAGTATTTAATTCAACCTGGATGTTTTAAAAAGCAGTTTAGAGGATGTGATGGACTGTTTCTTTATTCATTAAATAAAATTTTATTTATTCTCAGTTAGTTACTGGGTTTGTTTTGTGTTTTGGTCCCAGACTTTGTTATGTGAGATGGGTAAGTTCTTGCTCTCAGTAGTTTTTTTTCGGCTTGGGTATTTTGGGGGTACACTACCAGTTTGAAACAGCCATCCAAAAGTCCTGTGTTAATTCAATAAAACACTCGTTAAAGCTTGCACCCTCTAGTACATTCATGATCAGAGCAAGGAATGGGTATACATGTGAAAAGGTTGGTCATATATTTATGGTCTTATATGTGCTTTGAAATCTCTTGCACCCACAGGCAGCAAAAAGAGATATCTTTAGTGAAACCTAAGCAGAGAGCAGAGCAAAATTCAGTCCAAAATAACACTTTGCTTTTACTCTAAGATGGCAAAATTTAAGTAGTGAACTGAGCCTTAACTGTTGAATCCTGTAGCACTGTTACCCACAACCCAAATACATTCCATCTGGCTCATATCCAGCAGAAATGTTAGATCTTCATTAATATAATGGTCACCTCATTAACTAAGAAATTGGGTGTAACTGGATGTTAAGAAAGATAGCCTAATCCTTCTTAAGATCTGCAAATACAAAGACTGTGACAACAATATAGTCAGTTTTTGGTAACAAGGTTAATGGTGTCATAGTAGATATTGTATAATTAAGCAGTTCTCAACCCCATCAGCCAGTTAGCATCACCCGGAGAGTCCTGAAAAAATATCTATGCCTAGGCCTCACCTCAGAGCAGTTAAATCAATTCTTGAACGGGGGGCCCCAGATTTGGTATGTTTTTCAAGACTCCCTACCTGAGATTCTAATGAGCAGTCTGGGTTGAAACCACTAGCTTAGATGGCCTTTCCCATCTTGATAGCCCCATTCACTTGTATAGGGTTCTTCAAGACTTCTGACCCTGGGGTTTGGCCTCAACCTGCAGCTGGCACCTAGGGAGAGCCCACATATAATAACCAATGGGACTCAAACCCTGCCTGGGAGTGGGTCTTCTTTTGTTACTTAATCTCTCTCTTAGGAGCTCTTATGGCACATATTCCCGATACTCTACAGTTGAAGCATTCAGCTGCACACTGTTCAGGGCGGCTTACTGATTAGTACATGTGTATTCTTCTTGGCTGCCTACACAAGGACAAGGATGATGTTGAAGAAGGCAGGGTATGGGTAGATGCTTGATAACATTTGTTGATTTCTTAAGAAAAGGAAGCCCAAATAAAAGAATATTTTTGAATTTCAATGTGTTATGAAACTAGAAAGAACAGATTTACAAAGGCGAGACAATATAGTATATTGTAGCAACTTTTAGGTTGCTTGGTAATCTAAATTCTGTTATGTATAGTAATAAATGAACCTTAACTCCACAAATATTTTACATTTGTTTTATCCAAGCTCCTAATCCATAAACCATGATGGATTCCCCAACATACAGTTTGAGGAGTTTTATCATAGATTGGGTTTGATCACTGAGACCCATTTACTTTTCCCTCAAATATCTTTCAGGAAAAAAATAGTACATCAAGTGGGGTGGAAAGCTTAGGAATTTGGTAAGAGTTAAGTTGCTTCCAGAGATTTCCAAACCACAGAAATGGGCAACTAAAAGCATAACAGTTAGCAGATTCCCACTCTTTGGGGGGAATGGGGATGGGGGAGAAGAGGCATAGGATTAGAATAGCATCATTTTAATTAAATTGTTTGATTTCATTAAGAAGTAGACACAGATGTAGAGAACAAATGTATGGATACCAAGGGGGAAAGGGGGCGGTGGGAGGAATTAGGAGATTGGGATTGAGACATATATACTATTGATACTAGGTATAAAATAGATAACTAATGAGAACATTCTGTATAGCATGTTCTCTACTTAATGTTCCCTCTTAGTTCCCTCTACTTACAGGGAACTCTACTTAATGCACTGTGGTGACCTAAATGGGAAGGAAATCCAAAAAAGAGGAGGTATATGTATATGTATAGCTGATTCGTTTTGCTGTACAGTAAAAACTAACACAACATTGTAAAATAACAATACCCCAATAAAGATTAACTTAAAAAAAAGAAACTGCTGTTAAGGTGATAAGCAAATATATATATTGCATGTTTATCCCTGTATGGTTCTCTTTTGCAGGGTATTTACAGTCCAGAGAGAGGAATGTGCACCCTACCTAAAAAAAGGACTAACCATCTGAATACATTTGTGAGATCCTCTCTGATTAACACATTCTATTTTAACACTGATTTTATTTCATTCTACAAACTCCAGAAACTTACTGGGGCTACTAATGAAGCATTTTAAGTATAAATAAGTAGAGTATTGTGCCCAAATAGTGAGGAAGGCAGGTGCCCTTAGGGTTGCCATAGCCCCAGTACCCACTGCAGAGTGGAGTAGGACCAGAAAGTGGTCTGGGCATCATCACTTCTAGAGCCGTGTTGTCTGCTGGAACTATAATGTTTTCTAAGAGCTGCTGAGGTCAAGAGGTTAAACATTTTATTTTCTAATTTGCACCGAGGAAGGAAAGTCCTGAGGACACCTCAGTTTTTTTTTGTTTTTTTTTTTTTTGCGTTATGTGGGCCTCTCATTGTCGTGGCCTCTCTCGTTGCGGAGCACAGGCTCTGGACATGCTGGCTCAGCGGCCATGGCTTATGGGCCTAGCCGCTCTGCGGCATGTGGGATCTTCCCGGACCAGGGCACGAACCCGTGTCCCCTGCATCGGCAGGTGGACTCTCAACCACTGCGCCACCAGGGAAGCCCACACCTCAGTTTTTTATTAACAGATATCAGAAGGAAAGGGAAATTCATCATTAGTCTCTCAATGGATTTCTAGTGATACACTTGTGATTTTGTAAGTTTTAGTTTATGGGGAAGATACTTCTGCTCATTACAAACCAAAAGGATTTTGATAATCAGGGATAACTAAGAAAGTAAAAATTTTGAAGAAGACTTTGTAGATAAACTGCCAATAGGTGGCTGTGCCTTGATGTTAGGTGTTGGAACACATAATAAAAGGGTTTGGGAAATGCTGTTTTTGTTGACTTGTGACAAGTTCCAAATGCATAGAGCCTTGCTTTTTCCAATTATTAGCAAGACATTCTCCCAAAAGCGTGCAGTGCTGTTGACCAAGTCGTTCTTTACATTAAGGACTTGGTTTATTCATCCAATGGTTAAGCAAATTTATAAAAGTAATTCAAACCAATACCATGTGTATTATATTGCTCCTTTTTTGATTAGCCTTGATGGTAGTGAAGCCCTTATTGCTCAACTGGTACTGATTAAAAGAAAATCACTTCCAAAAGCCATATATATATATATATATATATATACACACAAATGTATATATGCAAATATATTTGGGTACTTGTAAGGAATTAGTAGTTAGTAATTGGTTTAATAAGGAAAATAAAATATTAAGGAACTGTAAATCTCGTTTCTTAAAAGCTAAACATTATTTCAATTAATTTAATCTTTTTAAAAACCATGAAAAATATATCTATACTTCCAAGTTGATAGAGAAAACTTTCAAATTAATTACTTGTACTCTCATCAGCTTGTCTTTTTTTTGATGAAGTATATGAAGTATTACAAAACAGCACTTTGCCAATTGGTGGGATTAGATTTAAACACTCCACATCTTTACTCAGATTAGCACTCAATATCATCACCCCCCCAAACAAACAGGCCTTTAGTGCCATCAGGAAACTAGCAGGGCACTTGGCATGAAAAACAAACCCACGTTTTTAATTATATTTTACAAAATCTATATTTTAATAATGTATACACAGTTTTAAAAATACAGAGCACTCACGCCCATGTACTCTACCAAAAAAAAGAAGAAAACTTTCTACTACTTCATGCATGCACACACAATGCACTAAGCATAACTGCATTTACAAGACAGGAAGGCAGCTCTCTATTAAGTATACACAAGTAATAGATACTGTAACTTCACCCTAACAGGACAAACTTACAAAGTTTAAGAAAGTAAGGGCTAAACCTGCAGTATAACCTAATCCTATTTTTCTTAAGATTGTTTTCTCTCAAGGTAGTCCAGAAAAGGGGGAGGGGGCATTACTTTCAGCAATCAAAACCATTCCAAGATCCATTAATGAAATCTACAACATACTAAGGAGGAATAAAAGAAAAGCAATAAAGTCATTGCGTCCCTAGGACTGGGGATGCGAATAAAAGTAACCTGGAAATTTGCTAATTTTATTCTAAGAATGCATCCTACGCCACCGATAACCCGACCAGCTACTTGGGGGAAGGTTACGGCTCCAGAGCGCGGATCACTGGGCGTCTCATTCCGGCAGGGTCGCGCGTCCTAACTGGCCAACGGGAAGGGCTCGGGCTGGAAGCCGAAGAGCCTTTGGCCGTAGGGCTCGCTCTCGCCCGGCAGCTTCGCGCCCGCGAACGGAAGGTAGTGGTCTCGGCCGAAGTGCTCACAGTGGAGATTGACCCAGTCCCGCTCGGAGCCGAATCGCTCTGCCTCGGCCAGGATGCGGGTCAGAGCCATGATGTAGCTCAGCGCCATCTGCAGGGTCTCGTACTTGGACAGTTTTTTATCCTGGCCCCATTGGGGTACCACCCTGCGCAGACGGTCGAAAGCCGTGTTGAGCCCCTGCATGCGGCGACGCTCGCGCGCGTTGGCCGCTAGGCGCCTGCGCGCCGCGCTCTCCAGCCGCCCCTCCCCGGCGCACGTGCCCGCGCACTCGGCGCCGCCCACGCACGGGGGCGCGGCACGCGCTGCCGCCGCCGGGTTGCTGGGCTTGCAGGACTTCATCCCCCGCTGGACAGAGGGAGGCGCCGAGCTCTCTGGTCTGCTCAGGACGTGTGCGTGGGCTGGTGTATGGAGCCGCTCTAAAACTTGGCTCTTCGTAGCAAATAAGTCATGCACAAAGCAACCGTGTGGAATCGAAGTTTGTAGTGGGAGTGCGGGGCCCCGCCCTCTGTCCTATTGGATAACCAGATTGATGTCTCTTCACTTGCCAAAGTTTAGGGGAAATTGAGATGTGGAAGAGAAAGTCATTTTCCCAACGTGAAGTTGAAAAAGAGAAGGGAACTTTCCTGCAGCAGAATTGGCGTCGCTGGTTCGGGAAATGTCTTTCAAGTCCTCTGGGAAAGCCCGAGACTTCTTTTCTGGAAGACAAAATCTTTCCCCAAGCTCAGAGGGGAAAGGAGCGCTTCTTCCGCAGTAGCTGTCGGAGAGTGCTGGATGAATCTTTGAAGGAGGAGAATTTATAGCAGAGGGCTGAAGGAGGCAAACAGGTGGTGGCAGGTGGGCGGGCGTCCCTCGGCTTCCATCTCAGCACCTTCCTACCCTGGGAACTGCAGGGGGGAAGGGGGACGACGCACGGCAAAATCCTGACATTACAGCCTTCGTCTGTTGGAAGTTTCTCCAAAGCTATGTCCAACACTAATACACCATCTGGAGTGGCCGGGCTGTCCCCAAAAGAATAACAAGGTGGGGGTGGGCGGATGGCTTGGTTCATCCTTTCCCATATCAGCGAGCAGCTTACATTACCAAAAACTGAACCAAGGTTTTTAAATTACTAGAAATCACTTGTGTGAATATGTTGGTCTTGAAAATTTAAGATATTTAGACGTTTAGTGTCAGAAAATTTCGCTTTGTCAAGATGTGTGGCAATTTTGCACAGTGCTGATTGAATGTATTCAACTGAGTATATTCATTTTATTTTAGCTATTAAGCAAGTTGGGACAAACTAGCAGGTCCTAATATTATTTCAGACCTGAAATTTTACTGTGCAAATAATTTGGCTGTTTTCTGCAGAATAATTTATTACAGCATATTAAAAGATATTGATATGCTCACAGACATAGAAAACAAACTTATGGTTACCAAAGGAGATAGGGTGGGGGATAAATTAGGAGTTTGGGATTAACATATACACACTCCTATAATATAAAATAGATAAACAAGGACCTACTGTATAGCACAGGGAACTATATTCAATATTTTGTAGTAACCTATAATGGAAAAAAATCTGAAAAAGAATGTATATATAAACTGAATCACTTTGCTATACACCTGAAACTAACACAATATTGTAAATTAACTATAGTTCAATTTTAAAAATGGTTTGAAAAAGATATTAATGTGGACGTAAACGATGTATATTATCCTACTATATAATTGGATTGCGTGAGCTTGGATACTCAGGCAAATTTAGAATTTATACTAAATTCCCCCTGACACCAGTTTATAAATGTTTTCGGGACATATATTGAGATGATAATCACTTAATTATTTAATTTGACTTTTAAATCTAATAAAACTAATCATAATGTGCATACATGTGCAAAATGGAAATATCTAAGT
Organism: Globicephala melas; assembly: GCF_963455315.2. Lineage (NCBI taxonomy): Eukaryota > Metazoa > Chordata > Mammalia > Artiodactyla > Delphinidae > Globicephala > Globicephala melas. Next base: position 63,408,688 of record NC_083329.1, on the reverse strand, counting down.
GATTTGTGAGGTTTTAAAAAATAATTCCTAATGGAAGACTTTTTCCCCCACCTCATAAAGCTATAAATATGTCATACTACTTGGATGTTTCAGTTGTGTCAGCTGTCCTCAGGAACAATAATGAAGCATGATTTCCACTATTGATAGTGATGTGCTGATTTATAGAGAAACCATTAACTTGATTCTCTTATCTCAGCTTCTTTCTAGCTCTTAAGGAAGAGTAAGGTGGCAAAGAAACCAGTTCCAAATAGATTCAAGCCAGAATCATTTCTGGATTCTTTACTAAGACCAAGTTTGTTCTTTCTCCTTTTGAAATATGGATTATATAGGCATTATTCTCAGATATTTTTGTTTAATTAAATTATCAACAAGCTCCCACAAATCAGGAGGCTTTTAACTGTGTCTTACTTCCCTTACCATTGCTTGAGACTAAAACCCCATTGTGACTGCCCTGACTCCAAGTCCTGTCTTCCCATAAATAGTTGATTAATCCCCAGCTGAAGCAATGACAATGAAATGAAGTTGAGTAACATGAAGACAATAGAATGCAATTGGACGTTAATGATCTCCAGCATGACAGATGTTGAACACAGAATTTTGCATGGAGACACTCAGCTCTATTACTCTGATTCTTAACAGCCTTGGTCAGGAATAGCAGTCCTATGACAGGAGAGACTATGTTTAGTCATCAAAATGTCAAATACATTTTTGTGAGTTTTCATGGAAATCAGCCCTACTAATGCTATTATTTCTCATGTTCATTTATCTCATCTGTTTCCCCCAAGGAGCCTCCTCTGTGCTACCCTTTGGAATGTTTCCCTAAAAAACATACTGTTCTGGACACTATTGACCAAAGTGCTAATGAGATGCATGATTTTGCAGGCCATGTATTCAGGGTTGGTGAGATTATAGCCTGTGCACCAAGAGAATTGTAAACACAACTTGAAGAGAAAAAGGAAGCCCAGCAGTGTGCACACCACACAGCTATATTAGAACAAACTAGCAGATATCTGTGACATGAAATTGATCCAAGGATAGACAGTATTGCTGCAATAAAGGGCCTTAGAAGGTATATAGTAATTCATTGCCCAGATGTATTCTGAAGGACAATTTATTAGTACTACAAAGATGCTTCTGGGGGAAAAGGATTCCACTGTCAAGTAAATTTGGGAAGCACATCTGCTATCTCCTGCTTAGAGTCATGAAGCAAAATTGGTATAGTAAAGTTTCTGAGAAGTCCTGGAGTAAAGAAACATTCTGACTCCAGAGTTTCCTAGACCTTCTCGAACACAGAACCCTTTCTTCCTAGAAAGGTCTTTTAACAAAGTTCCTTGGAATACACGTTTCCAAAGCTGCTCTAATACCTTCCATTTATTTTATAGAGGAGGAGACTGAGATCCAGAGACTAAACATTAGATTCAAAGGCACTGAGCAACTTAGTGACTGAATTAAGAAGTCAAATCTCCTGTAGCCTCTAATTTCAGAAGTTTTAAAATTGAGATCACTTAATACAAGCCCCTCAGTTTATACTGGGGCAGCTGAGATCCACTAATGACTTCCCAGAGTCAGCAGAATCACTAGTAAAAGTTTCAGGAATAGAATCAGAAATTTTGTGCTTAAAGGACAGTGTCATTTATTTCATAACCCTAGTGTCTAGCACAGTGCATAGAAAATAATAAATAATAAACAACCCAGCCTGAGTGGCTGAAAAAAATGTTACATAAATGATAGATAAATGCCAATCAGAATGCGTGTGTTGCCAGTGAATAACCTTTACAAATAATTTACATTCCCTCACTTTGTAAGGAACACACATTAGATCCACATTTTGAATGCAGAATTGATCCTTTCTTATCAAGAAACACAACTATAGCCATTTGAGCCATAAGAATTTGCATGTGAGACTAATTTCTACCATGTTTCTATACTGAGGGCATGATCCTACCAGGTGAATTGGCAGTTACTATATGTCTAGGGTTGGCCAGAAATCAAAACTGGCAGATGGAGATGGGAGAGAGTGGAAGATAGAAAGAGCTTACACCTGTAGGAGCAGAAAAGTAGGAGAAACATTATTTTAGCGGTAAAAGATCAATGGCTGGAAATTACTACATTAAATGGATAGACTAGGTTAGAGGGTAAACATCTTAATTATCCAAAACTATAATTTTCTAAATAAAAACTCTCCAATGAAACACACAATTAAAAGAGAGGAGAACACTTGTTCATTCTGAATTTGCAAAAAAAATACGGAATATGAGGAATGGGGTTTGCTTCTGGAGAGCATGGCAATTGGGGGACTCTGAGTACCTGAAAGACATCAGAGGTGAACCAGCAAAAGACAAAGGAACAATGAAGCTGAGTTCCACTTATATTTCATTAAAGACCAGAAGTGCAAGGTCTTAAACATTCTTGTGATTTTATAACGTGCTACGTAGTTACCAAGTGGGGGAAAAAACTGCAAAAGGATTTAAGTGTTTACAGAAAGGAAGGGAGAGGCAAAGTCTGGCATCTCTGTTGCCTGCCCCTCAATGATCCAGGGAAGAGAAAACCCAGTGGAGGGAAGAAACTAAGAAGCGACAGAGACTAACAATGGGGCCAAGAGAGAGATGAAAAAGATGGGAGGCCCTGTCCTAGGCCCCAGAAATGATCTCTCACCTCCAGAAAATACGGGCTCACTAAAGGGCCCCAGCTGATTCTCCAACCCCCAGCACATGCTGCTTGAGAATTCCGGCTTGGGAGTCTGATTTAGCTTCTAGTGCCAAGAGCCAGAATGACTTGTAGGGTTTGGACTCTGGGTGGTGGATCTTAGCCTCCTCTTAGTGTCTGGGCTGAGCAGCATCTTTGAAGTCAGTTTTGAATCCTGGATCTCCTTTCAACTAGCTGTGTACTCTTGCACAAATCACTTCTCTGATTTCTCCATCTGCAAAGCGGAATCATAGTACATACCTCACAGGGCAGTAGTGAGCATTAAATGAGGTTTTATTAAATAAAGACCTCTGCCAGGTCCCTAAGAAAATCACTCTTTAAATGACATCTAATACTTTACAAGTGATAATGAAAATGATATTTCATCATCAGTTTCTGCAGCTTTTGACTTTAATGAATAATTTTTGAACCTTTTACACATAAAGCTACAGTTAAGGGGGAAGGGATAAACTGGGAGATTAGGACTGACAATATACATGCTACTATATATAAAATAGATAACTAATAAGAACCTACTGTATAGCACAGGGAACTCGACTCAATACTCTGTAATGGCCTATATGGGAAAAGAGTCTAAAAAAGAGTAGATATATGTACATGTATAATTGATTCACTTTGCTGTACACCTGAAACTAACAACATTGTAATCAACGATATTCCAATTAAAAAAAAAAAGCTACAGTTAAGCATGATGTGAATTCCAGTTGTGTGACCTTGAGCAATTTACCTAACCTCTCTAAGCCTCTTACCTTATCTGTAAGGAGGGTTAATAATAGATCTTATAGAACTGATATGAGGATTGAGTTAGTTACTCTTTGTAAAGCACTTAGACCTATGCCTGGCATATAATTAAATGCAATACAGGTGCTTGTTTAGATAAACAAAATGACCTGTTGCAATTATCCAGATCATTTTTATTTCCTTTCTCTTCAGTGCTTGACCCACAGAGTGAATAGGGACAGGAAGATGAGGTTAAATTCAAAGGAGTTCCTTCTGCCTTTGATACTGGAGCAATCTAAGTTTGAAATATCAGAGGCTAAAAAAACGCAGCTCAGGGCCTTACTGGGTAGCAGATTCGGTGTTTTCATTGTAGTTAGAGGTTCAATCTCACAATGACAGACACATATTTTAAAGCATTAATTTTCAGGAGATGCTCCACTTTTCCAGTGACTGAAATGTTTGCACTCACCATCCAGGGTCCTTCCCTTCCTAGAACTGAGGTACGTATCTGAGAAGATGAATCAATAATCATGATGTTTCTCAGACATCCCTGGCGGTACAGGGTGGGTAAGACTCTGCACTACCAATGCAGGGGGCCTGGGTTTGACCCCTGGATGGGGAACTAGATCCTGCATGCATGCTGCAACTAAGAAGTCCGTGCTGCAACTAAGGCCCGGTACAGCCTAAATAAATACATTTTTTTTTAAAAAAAGTAATAATCATGACATCTTTTCATGAACGTAGATAGATGCATAACAAAGGGAATCAGTCTCAGGGGTGTGCTGGACTGTTCTATGGTAAATTTGGGCTGGGAGCTATGTTTTTTAGAATGCCCTTCCCTGTGTGCTTCTGGGTTTGAGTTAGGCAAAAGTGAAGCTGCATGAGCTTGGGAGGCAGAAGTGAAGCCACCATGGTCTGAAGATCAGTGTAGATTAGAGGCCGTGAGAGACAGATGCAGAGGTGCTGGTAGATCCCAGTTTGTCCTTGCTGCCTCCAGTGCTCCCTCCCAACCGCCAGCCCTGCTGACCAACAGCAGCCCCAGGCCCACCATTAGATGCTTCACGTGAACTCACAGAGGTGGTGGCCTCAAAGAAGCGGACTTCTGCACCAGTGCCCCCACCCAGTCTTACTCCTGCAGCTGGACATGCTTGGCTTCCAGACTCCCCTGCAAGCTCTGACTCGTTCAGCCCAGCCAGGGCTGCTTAGCGACTGTTCTCTCATCCTTCAACAACCCTTTTTGGAACTTTATGTCCCTAGCTCCTTCCCCAATTGTGTAAGGACTCATCCTTATAATAAATTCCTTCTTCTATAAGACTCACAGTGGCTCTGCTTCCCTGGCTGAACCCTGACTGATACAAGGAATCTTTCACCTGGCCACAGAAAGGCCACAGGACCTATCCCTGCACAGAGACCCTCCACACTGGTGCCCCATGGTCTATGTCCCCACCAGAATTAGAGCCTTTGTCTCTTGGACAGTAATTACTATTTCCATCTGTTCAGCCCTGTGCCAGGCAACAGCAGGGATAAGACAGCATTTAGCCTAATGGAATCACCATCTAGTTGTGGAGATAAGATCCAAGACACATCAAAAAAGTTGCCTGAGGGAAATTCCTGGCGGCTCGGGATCCAGCAAGCCTTGCAGTGCAGCCAAATAAAATAAAATAAAAAATAATAATAATAATAAAGAGAAGCTTTAAAAAAAGAAAAGAAAAAAAAAAAAGACTAGCCTGAGTAGTAAACCAGGGTCATGGCCCCCAAGAGGTGCACTAGATAGTCCATTAGAGTATGCGAAATGATTAGAAATTTTGCTGATTTATTTTATCTCATCCTTTTAATTTCTGTCTCAGGGTATGTTTTATAGTGTACAAAATATAAATACATATATTTATATGTGAGTATATACCAGTGCTTTTTGTTTTTTTTAACTGATAGGAGCACATGAGCAGAAAAGTTGGGACCACTGTCCTAGGCATGAGGCAGTGTGTGGTTAGTACAGTTAGGAGCTCAGAGTAAGGAGATTTCACTGTGCTCTGGAGGAAGAAGGATTTCGGCTACCTCTCTTACTGCTGCCCGCTCAAAAGGCTACTCCTCCCCCACTGCCCACACTCACCCACACCTTTGGGCTTCTTCACTGGTTGCTCCCCCAGCCTCAAATGCCATTTCCCCAGATCTTCCCTGGCTGGCTCCGTTGTATCATTCAGCTCCTGCTCTATCCGATGCTTATGTCCTTAGTTGTTTGTTTAGAAACTCCAGGAAGTCAGGGGCTTCCTCTGTACTGTTCCTAGCTATATCTCCAGTATCTAGAATTGTGTCTAGTACATAATAGATGCTCAAGAAATACTGGTTGAAGGAACGAAGGAAAAGAAGGGAGGAGGAAAAGGGAGATGAAGGGACCCCACACACAAAGGGAGAGTAGAAACTGTCCCCCTTAGCAACACAGCTCTTTTTCCTCCTGCTAATAGGATTCTTTGGGGGGAAACTGCGCCCTCCAAAGGCAGGGACCACAGGCCTGCTACTTTTGTTTCTGCTCTGAAATTGTGATATCTGCTGCTTCACAGTGAGCAGGTGGCTTACTCTCCCAAAGGGTGGCCAGGTTTCAGGCAGTACCTGAGTCAGCGCAGAGTAAAAGCCCAGAGGCCTCGTCGGCCCAGGCCAGTCGCTGATGCCAGCTCCCTGCCCCAAGGGGAAGCGGTTTTCTGTTGATTTGAGCTGGTGTTGCTTTTTTGTTTCCTTGTGCAGTTTCAGCAGCTTGGCTGCACAAGTTATTCTAAATGTCCAAACACCCAGGTCTTTTAATTCTGAGGTTGTGTCCCTGTCCCTCCTCACCATCGTGTTTGAGTCTTACTTTCCTGCCTCCTACTGACCTCCCCTGAGTGGGGAGCAAAAAGAAATCATGCCTAGCTGACCAGATATCTGTACCCATCAGATTCCTAGGCTCTGTCTTAGTGGAGTCCGACATTGGTAGTCATAGGAGTATATACTCTTTTCTATTCATTTGGTAACCATACACCAATTTGTTTCAAACTAATTTTCATTCGTTTATTCAACAAATATGTATTGCACACACTATGTGCTGGGTACTGTTGTAAGCCCTAGAATAGTGTTGACTACACTGCAAAAATCTCCACCCTCATGGATATTTAAAACTTGGTATTGTTGCTATATTCTGATGAATTTATTTTCTGTTTCTCCAGATAGGATATAAGTTTTTTTGAGGGAAGGGGCAAATTTTAGATATCTGGGTCTAGAGTGTTCAGTGAATACATATTTGCTGTTGTTGTTGACTGAAGGTCTTACTCAGGCTGATCTTAAGCAAAGGAAACCAATATCATCACCATAAATAAATTAACACCTACAGGAAACACCAAACTTACCAGGTCTTAGCTCCTAGCCTCATCATATCTTTTGAGTAGGGACTGTTACAATCTTCATTTTGTGGCCAAGAAAATTGAGGGCTCTGGTTAAACTAAGCTACACAGCCAGCGACTAGATGTGAAACCCAGTTCTCTTTCTTTCTAGAGTCCATGCGCCATGCTGCACTGAGTCTTGTCTAGAAGAGCTTTGATGTCAGAGAAAGAGACTTATTCATCACTGGGCCCCCAGTGCCTAGAATGATGCCTGGCACATAGTAGATCCTCATTAAAGTGCTGTGACATGTTCACAGCACTGTGTCAGTCCCAGCAAGTCTCAGCCCTGCTAAACAGTAGGCAGTGGGGTGGGTTATTGGCAGGCACGATTAGACTATTTCTGCGAACCAAGTCTGAGGTTTCCTGGGAGCACCATCTCCCACTACTGGTATAGAATTAGTACCTAGTGCTGAGCTTGGAGTCTGATGTGCCTGGGGGTGGATCAGAAGCTTCTAAGGACTCATTGACCTCAGTCTTCCTCTTTGGACCCTTCTGCAACACCCTCACCCTCCACTTCCTGTCTCCCACTGTGTCACTGTATGCCCTCCTCCTTAGGTTCCTGGAGCCTGTACGACCCTCAGTCTGGTTACTGGGGTCCCTCATTTACCATGAGCTCTCTTCTCCCAAGAACTGGTCACTTGCTCTTCTCTCAGAAGAGGACAAGGGGCCTGCCTCATCCTACACATTCTTCTGGAGCCCCAGGACCCACGACTTGATCATTTCCACATTTCGCCAAACATAAAGGCTCCTGCTTCTGCATCTCTTCACACAGTCTCAGATCCTCAGAAGTCAGTACCAAAGGAGAGGGAGCCTAAGTCTGCAACACCCCTCTGACACTGGGCTCCTGACCATCCTCCTCCTGGGCCAGTTTCACCACTGAGTCGGCTCTTCCAACTCCAGCCTTCCACTGCTTGCATGTTCACCTCCCCGCCACTGCCTGCTCTTGAGGCTTCAGTGGACCAGACAACTGAGCACCTGACGCTTTGCCAGTCATAAAACCACTGCTGACTGCAGTGCTCAGAATACAAGTAATGCCCGCAACCCCTTCCTTTCAGCTCACTTGTCCTGTTCCCCAGTGGCTAATGCCCGGTTGCCATATAATCTGTCACTCTAGGTCATCTAGGTAACTTGATCCACCCTAGCAAGTTTGCTTTGCTACTAACTGATGAACAGGGAATTGGGACCCAGGTTACACTGGTTCAGGCCTCCATGCTCCCCGGTGTCACGCAGGATGCAGGTAAGTCATCTCGGATGGAAGCCAAAAGTTTACTTAACTACTTGATGACTTTAGGCCAAGAAACACCCTGGAGCACAAGTTTTCTGCAGAAGCCCACTATAAGAACCTTTTACCAATTCGATCTCCCAAGTGTCTCCATCCTCAAATAGGTCAGAGAAATTCCAGAGTGCTGTTTCCAACCTTCAGTGCCCCCTTTCTCCCATGCCTCACTTCACCCAGAAGATCAGCTTTATTTGTTCCCCCAAAGTATGTTTCCCAAAGTGTGCCCTGAAACTCTTACTCTTCAATAAAGAAAAGGAAATTCTGGCTTAAACAAAGGTGTACAGGCTTTACTATGATCATGGTCCTTCTCAGAACGGGAAATGCAGAGTTTCCTAAATTATGTGGCCATGGAAACTCTTCATCTCAGAGGATATCCAGAGAGCAGTACCCACAGAAACATTTTTGGAAAATGCAACCTGAGTCCACACTCCTACATTAAGGAAAAGGCCATCTTAAAAATATCTGTGTTTTTTTTTTTTTAATCTGTATATCTTTACACTCAAAAGTTTAACTTGCTATTTTGAAATGAAGGAAACAACCTCTTCTCTTTGACATTCTAGTCATTCTTTTGAGTCCTGAAGATTTCTCTTATAAAGTGACTTGGGAGCATGCAAACGCTCCAGGTAGTGCTGAGGGTGAGGTGGCTGTGCTGGGAGAAGACTGTTGGGGCTGGGAAAACTTTCAGGGCAAAAAACTGGCTGGTGAACAGGATGGTCAGATATCACTGCTCAGCTGGCAGCCAGCCCAGAATGTGACTGTACATAAAGAGACCCAGGAAAGGAAGTTGCCAACAAAGAGAAGGGCATCGGTGGCAGGGTAAGATTCAAACTCCAGCCTAACCCACAGTTTATTGCCAAGGCCTGGTGGTAACACATGCCTGTGAATAACCTACCACTGTTATTTGAATGTTTCTAACTATTGTCCAGTTAATCAACTAAAAAGAGATAGAAACAGACAGAATCAGACATTGTATGCCTCCTGATGGAAAAACACAGCACCTGGTGTATCAACTAAAAAGTTGAACCTGAATCTTATTAGGCCTCCACTTCCAACAAGCAATTTGCATGACCTCCAGGGCACAGAGAAACATGTTAAGAGATACCACGTGGAGCGGGGTGGGGCGGGCACAATCAGCAAAATCCAGAACTGAGAATCTCAGTAGGACAACTGACACATTGATAACAAGTATCCTGCATGAAGAAAGTGAAGAGGGAACCTAGGAAATTAGAACAAGAGGCTAGAACCATATCAACCAAGTACAATGTGTGGATCTTGTTTGAATCCTGACTCAAACCAACTCTAAAAATATTTATGAGACAATGAGGGAAATTTGGACACTGATTGCACATTTGATAAGGAATTACTGTTAATTATTTTCAGTGTAATAAAAATATCATGGTTACATTAAGTCCTTATATATTTTTTTTTCTTTAATATTTATTTATTTGGCTGCGCCGGGTCTTAGCTGCGGCATGCAGGATCTTAGTTCCCTGACCAGGGATGGAACCTGGGCCCCCTGCATTGGGAGCATGGAGTCTTAACTGCTGGACCACCAGGGAAGACGCAAGTCCTTATATTTTAGAGATACATACTGAAATAGTCACAAATGAAATTATATAATGTGTGGGATTTGCTTCAAAATAATCTAGGGCAAAGGGAAATGGGTGGACGTATAGGTAAAACAAAATTGCCTATGAGTTAATAGTTGTTGAAGCTGAGTGACAGAGATATTGTGGTTCATTATAACTGGCCTGGAAATGGGACATGATTCAGGAATTCCCTGGAGGTCCAGTGGTTAGGACTCAGCACTTCCACTGCATGGGGCACAGGTTCGATACCTGGTCTGGGAACTAAAATCCCGCATGCCACCCTGGGGGCCAAAAAAAAAAAAAAGAAATGGGGACATAACTCATAACAGTAGCAGTGTGTGTCTTCAGGTTTCAGGTGCTGGTGGACAGCATCAGTGCCTTGGGGTCAAGGAGGTGACCCAGTTCAATCAAACCACCAAGTCTGCTTCTGAAGCTGATCCAACTCTTTTCTGGTTTTATCCAAGACCTGCCTGGAGATACACCTAACTGCTTCCCCCTGATCTGGTCCCAGTCCGTTTACCATGTGGGGAAGAGAGGAAGAGTGGGAGACTTAAAGAGACAAATGGAAGGCACTAGAGTCCTCAAGCAGGAAGCTCAGTAAGAGAAGGCTCTAACTGCTAACTTATGACGTGGAAACATGAAAATTCTGGGAAGCTGGCAGAAGTTTTGGTGAATTATGTGAAGTCTAATAAGCTAAAGCAAGACCACTGATACTCCAAGTGGCTCTTGCAGAAGTGAGGATGGGTTGTGTCGAGGGCAGCCATCTGGGTGGAGGCTGGTCATGTCCATAGGGGGAGGATGCACTCCATGGCTAGAAAAGAGCAGGAATTGAACTGGGCCTAACAGGGATTCATGTCTTTAGCTCTGTTACAAAGTTACCCACCGCTTGGTGACATCGTATGAAAATCTCCCTATTTGAGGGAGCTAGGAGGGAGACTTTGTTCTCTTCCTCAGGGATTTTGCCCAGCTTCAAAGATGTCACTGATAAATGGACCCAACCTCACATTTGGATCCTCAGAGGAAGCCCTTTGCAGAAGATGAGACCCGAGCCTTCCTAGTCTGAATCAGTGCCCGAATGTGGATTAGAAGCGTGGATCCTATGGAGGAAGCCATTTCCAGTAATAACTGTAAGAAACCCATGGCTTGCTTCACTGGATGACTGGGACAGCCGAGGCTGTTTTAATTAATCACTGAAGGTAATGCTATAATTCATTTTTTAAAAATGTACTTAGCTGTACAAGTTTGTGCAGCTTAGATGAGCCCGGGGCCTTTTTTTCACGGATTTTAGCACTTGCAAAATTAACGCTACAGTGTCACCTATATACTTGAGGAAGTGCACTTGGTTATTTTGTGTAGGCACAAATTTAAATCCCAGGTTACCAGACATAGATGTAAATCGCTTAGCCAAAGAACAGATCCAGCTGGCTAACCATCTGGCACATGCATCTCCATGCAGCCTTATAGCTCTTGTGGCTGAAGATGCCTTTTGTGGGGGAAATTTTATGTTATGATGATATTCTCAAGGTTGGAGAACCCAAAGATTTTGGATTAAACCACTTGCAAACATCACAAACTTACTGTACAAAACTTATCCCTCTCTGCTTTTTTTTTTTAAGTTTTCAGTAGGTAACATCACTTAAGGTTCTTGCAGAAGAAAAAAAGAAAATGGAACCAGTCTTTAAGCAAAAAGGAGATATGGCACGATATGAGGAGTAGCTCACTAAATCAAAGGAAACAAACAACCCATTCTCTGGCAGGACGTGAACGAAGGTGACCTGGGACCTTAGCAACCATTGCTCTTGGCCCTGGAGCATTATCATGAGATGACTCTGCTCCAACTTGCTTGTCTATTCCAGTCAAGTTTTCAAATACCGGGGAGAGAGAAATGGACTGGCCAGCTTGTCAGGCATCTTTAGCTATGGCTAGGAAACAGTAACATGGTCACTGGGGGCTGGTTGTGAGCTAGAAGCCACTGCAGTTTGTGTCTGTTAGAGAAAGGGGGACCCTTTCATCCTGCCCCAATGATGGGGATCCAGCAGAAACTGTAGAAACTGTAGATAAAGAAAAAAAGTAATCAGGCATCTCATGGAAACTGAGATTCTGGCTATAACACAGTTCTCAGCCAACCACTGCTCTCTCTTCATCTGGGAGAAACGGCCCTTCCTCTCCTCTGTTCTCCTCATCCAGCTCCACTCAAAAGCAGGGCTCCTCACCCCTGTTCCCTTGTTGTCTATTGCAATAAAATTGCCTCTGACAGAGGAGAGGAAGCTTGGAGTACATGTGGCCAGGCAGGCCCATGCACCATCAGAGTGTCTGGCCCTGAAGAATGCAACCCCATCCTCAGCTACACAAAAGTTTTTCTCCCATGTGAGTAAGCACTTGATCTTGATCTCTCCACATCTCTCTTGGGAATCTTATCTGTCTCCTGGGAATGATCCACCTGAGAAACACAACAGAAGTCCTTGCCATGGCTGTTGCTGGGTTCCCTGGAGTTCTGGTTCTAACAGGACTGGGGACTGGCATGAAGCGCTTCTAAAGCAACAACCCATTCATCACAGCATCACAAAATACGGTGTTATGCCTGGATCTTTATCTCTTTGTTGAAAAATAAGAAAGACTCATGAATGAGAACAAGGGAGAAATGAGCAAGTTAAATAATTCACATACAACTTTAAGACTGTGGAGTTTGACGGTAAAATGTTAAAATTTAAGATTTTAAAACCAGCACTGCTCACTCAAGTCTTCTGTTCCTGCCTATTTTAACATGCCTACCTTGTTCATATTTGGCCGCGATTATCATTATCCTTATTGTCATTTTTTAATACCCAAGATGTATTAAAAGTACATCCATGTACCAGACACTATACTAAACACTTTCACCATATTATCTTATTCCATCCTCTCAGCAGCCCAGTGAGGTGGGTACAATTATCCCCATTTTACAGATGAGGAATGTGAGGCCCAGAGAGGTTAAGAAACTTGCCCCAAGGTCCTTCTGCTGGTGAGTGGTGGAAACTGGATTTGTCTGACTGCAGAACATGACCTCTTAACCACCATAAAATCGGAGTCGGAACATTGATAATGATTCAATATTGCCACAGGCAGAGGAACCCACATGTCTCCCTCAGGCTGTGGTAAAGCTTTGGGGGCTTACATGTACTGCATTTGTGGTCAGACCTTTAGGGAACTGTTGACCGAAACCACCTGCCTTGGCCAGGCCCACTTGCCTGAGTTGTCTCACATCAGGAAGTCCTGATAAGGAACATGGTTCTGCCTCGAAAGCTAACCGGGAGAATTCAGGAGGAGCCAAAAGAGGGAGGAGAAGACCAACCTCCCAGAGTCCTTTGCTCTGGAGCCCATCTTGGCTGAGAAATGCTCGTGCCACCAGGAAGGACCCTGAGTCAAGACTATGGGCCAAGCAAGATGATTGGCCAGAGACAACCCGGAAACTAACCCCATTACCATAAACCCTGAGACTGTGAGCCATGTGGCAGAGCAGTTCTCCTGGGTTCCCTTACCCTGCTGCTCTCTGCCCAGGCGCCCCTTCCCAATAAAGTCTCTCGTTGTCAGCACACGTGTCTCCTTGGACAATTCATTTCGGAGTGTTAGACAGTAGCCCACTCTCGGGCCCTGGAAGGGTTCCCCCTTCCTGTCACAAGACCTCCAGGTCTTGGATAAATAGTGGCCTGACAGCCAGGCTCCAACACTAGCCTCTAGTAAACAGACTCTTTAATTTAGCTTATCGATGGGCAGTGAAGACGTCAGACTCCATTGGAGCAATCCTGGGAGGATGCTCTGAGCTCTGCCCTGCCCATTAGGAGCTGTAAGTTTGTGCAAACAACCAGAAAATTAAACCCACCCAGGGAGGGGACATTGATTTCCAATTGGCATAGTTCAGCAGATGCTGTTTGGTCTAAGAATTGCTTGACCTCTACTAGTGACGCCACCTGCCCTTGGCTTTGGAGGGAGTGTTCCCAGCAGGGAAGGCCACTGCACTCCTGCTTGCTGCTGGAACTTGGGCTGTAGGCGTGGCGGGCTCCCCATATGTTGCAGGGGAGAGGCCAGCCACGCCCCAGGATGGATTCACCCTCTTATCCAACTCTGGGGCTAAAGCCAGCCCCAAGAGATTACAGGCGCTCCCACCCCCAACTAATTAAATAGGTGGCCTCCTGATGCTAAAAGGGAATGAGGGCGGAAAAACAGCCAGACCCAGAAACCACCGATGCGTGCCTAAACAGTCTCTAATGGGTCAGGGTGGTTCTATGCCTGAGACCTGGCGTTCTGTATAGTTTCTAGTTTTCAAATCTTATAGTTCAAAACGTGTGTCATAGAAGCTTTACACATTACTTAAAATAATATTACCTATTAATGAGTGTATCTTACAATTATTATTATTACACACCAATCCTTGTGTTAAAACATTGAAATAAAAGTAACTATTCAAAGACAATATTTTTTCTCATGGGACAACCTGCAGATGATTCTAATACTTTATACAACACACACACACACAAACACGTAAGCGGAGGCTTCTGGATTCAAAGCTAAGTGTCTGCCTAAATTACCTAAATCTAAATGTTCATGCAATTATAAGTTTAGATGAAAACTAAAATCATGGTTTGGATTAAGGAAAGAAACCTTTAGAATTTTTCAGGAGTTCAGCCCTCAAGTGAGTTATTATTAGTTGTTCTGCTTTCCATTCTGTTTTGGCTACAAATGGTTTAGAAGAGGATCTAAGATGCAAAGAGGAAGACAGTTGCAATAATAGGAAATTGGACTAAATTAAAATGATACTAAGTCACAGCACAACTTGGCCTCTTTGCCACCAACTTTTGACATTCTAATTAGGGTAAATGGTTATGTAAATCTAGTCAGTCACTCATTTCTCCCCCAGCCAGAGCGCCTGTGATTGTTTAAGTGAGGGCTGTTGATGGCATAATTAAAGCTCTCCTAAAAATTAACTGGGAATTGGAGGACAGCCTCCAAAGATGCCCTAATTTGTGGGCAGCCCAGCACAGCTGTCCTTTTGTCCAGCCTGCCACCAGGACTCCTCGAGTTTCCCCATCAATATAATAGAATGTGACACTCGAGGTGTTCTCAAGCCTCAGTCCACAGGATGGAGTGGAAGACACAGACCGGCAGGAGTCTGCTGTACCCAGGGTTGCCTCCTGGGTATGTTCAGCTGAGAAAATGGGGTTTCAGGTGACCCCAAACACGGAGCACAGAACACCTGGGTTTGGGGGTCAACTATGAAACAGAATTAATTGGTTATGAGTTGATAAACGTTGAAGCTGCATGATGGGTGCAAGGGGTGGGGAGCAGCAGGGAAGAAAGCCAGGAGTAGTAACTATAGTATCAATATTTGTTTTGTTTTTGTGCATGCTTGAAATTGTGCACAATAAAAACAATTTTTTTAATGTGTACAATACTGTTAATTAAACAAGGAGGCCTTTCAAAATAAACAAAAAAATAAATAAACAAGGAGGTCGTTAGACTCAGGTGGTTCTCATACTTAGCTACATAAGCAAACCAAAACCTAAGCCCATAAATGCCTCAAGGGTAAAAAGTCAAAACCTAAGGACAACCAATTACAGACAGCCAACTAGGCTTTCCCAAACGATGTTTGAGCTTAGCCAATCAAATAATTTCCTTGCTCTGCTTCAAAGTCTTCTCGATAATAAAGTCTTGTCTCAGGCCCTGTCAGTGAAGTGCTCCTAACCACTTCTGGTTTGGCACTGCCTGATTGGAATAGATGTTTGCTCAAATAAACTCTTAAATTTTTAAAATATGCCCCAGTTTATCTTTTTTTTAAAAATAAATTTATATATTTATTTTTGGCTGCATTGGGTCTTCGTTTCTGAACGTGGGCTTTCTCTAGTTGTGGCGAGTGGGGGCTACTCTTCATTGCAGTGCGCGGGCTCCTCATTGCCGTGGCTTCTCCTGTTGCGGAGCACAGGCTCTAGGCGCACAGGCTTCAGTTGTTGTGGCACACGGGCTCAGTAGTTGTGGCTCGCGGGGTCTAGAGCACAGGCTTAGTAGTTGTGGTGCACGGGCTTAGTTGCTCCGTGGCATGTGGGATCTTCCCGGACCAGGGCTCGAACCCATGTCCCCTGGATTGGCAGGCGGATTCTTAACCACTGCGTCACCAGGGGAGCCCCCAGTTTATCTTTTAACACTACCAAGAAATAACATTGACCATGAGGAGGAAGTTCTTAGTAGCAAAAGTCAACTTATGGTTATCCTCTTAAAGAAGGAGAGTCATAGAGCATCTACTGGTTAATATATGAGTATGCTGTTCTATTACTTCTTATCACATTAACAACACCCCCCACATCCCACCCTGACTCTTCCCAGTAAGGCCCCAGCTTGGAATGAAGAGCAAAGACTGAGGAGAGACCAGGAGAGAAATGGGTCCAGGTAAGAGACAGAAGAGGGGAAACCAGCTGAGAGGGTGAGAAGAGTGAGATCCCCAGGTATCCATCCAGAGGATAACTGAGAGTTGATTATGAATTAATTCTATGTCGCTGTTGGGCTGCACCCTGCAGGCTTGCAAGCCCTGTACTTGCCCAGCTTCAAGAAAGCCTGGAGTCAGCAGCAGAGACATCTATGGGTTGATGGATGGCGGAGCTTACATGTCTGAAGCAAGGTCGTGGAGGAAGACCGCACAGTGTGCGGTGGCTGACGGGCAAAATGGCAGCAGTCTTGGCTTCTGGGGGGCGGGGCGGGGGGGAGGAAGAGAGATCAGGTTGGCTCATTGGTTACCGGGGAAACTAGCAGAAGGGCACGCCCCTCACCGCCCTTTTGAGAAGCTATCAGGTAAAGATGTTCAGATCTAAAGATTAGAACAATTACTAGCTGGGGTCTGGGGCAAGTACATACATAGGAAGGTCAGTCATGGGAGTAGGTATAGATGAAGCAGGCACTGGTCGAGGGGATGAACAGAGAGCAAGAGAACAGACACCTTGAGTGGCCTAGGTGGCCTAAGCATACAGTCATAAAAAACCAGTACAATCCCATTTGACTTTAAAATAACTTAAGTAGGGCTTCCCTGGTGGCACAGTGGTTGAGAGTCAGCCTGCCGATGCAGGGGACATGGGTTCGTGCCCCGGTCCGGGAGGATCCCACATGTCGCGGAGTGCCTGGGCCCGTAAGCCATGGCCGCTGAGTCTGCGCGTCCAGAGCCCGTGCTCCGCAACGGGAGAGGCCAAGACAGTGAGAGGCCCGCGTACCGCAAAAAAATAAAAAATAACTTAAGTAAACACTGCTAAATTTAAAAACTAAAAAGTACCTGATAGTCAAGGGGCAGATTCTCTCATGTTTGACAAGCTTCCCTGGCAGCCATGAGTTAAGATGCAATGGGAAAAGAAGTTGGTAGTTTCAGTCCTATGGGTGGAGGTTTTTTAAAGACGGGAGCCCCTTGGCTACAGGAATCACAATGCAAGATAGCTGCAGGCCTTGGAAATCACCTATCTTCCCCAGTGCAGAATGATGTTTTTTCTTTCTTTTACAATTATCCATGTCTAGGGTGACAGTAATTAATGAGCTAGTAAAAAGCCTCCCCAGTCAGGCTGTGCCCAGGATTTCCTAGCTTTGTTAGGAAAACTTGAGAGAACCAGTGTGGACTAATTAATTGGTCTTCAGGTAGTAACTAAATCAAAGGTGTCTTGGGTACCCTGGGAAACCAGAATCTCCTCTTTCTTGAGAATCAATCAGCTTAAGATTGATGAAGGGCTGCTAAGGTCAGGCTTAGAAACACAAAACCATCTGCCAATTCTCTAGGGCTGGTACCTGCAGTAGAGCAATTTTAGAAGAACAGGTGTTCACTTTTAACTTACCTCTTCTTTTCTTTATTGCTGAAATCATGACTTTAGCTACGAAGAGCCTCCAGTTGGTTGATGAAATTCACAAACGGCCTATTGTAACTTAAAATAACCTGGCCCAAAGGTATTGTGATAACCTCAACCGTTCTTGCACAAAGTCATAAACCACTCATCCCGGGACTTCCCTGGTGGTCCAGTGGTTAAGACTCCATGCTCCCAATGCAGGGGGCCTGGGCTTGATCCCTGGTCAGGGAACTAGATCCCACATGCCGCAACTAAGAGCCTGTATACCGCAACTAAAAAGGTCCCGCACGCCAAAACGAAGATCCCGCGTGTGGCCACTAAGACCCGGTGCAGACACATATATAAATATTAAAAAAGAACCAAAACACTCATCCCCGACAATGGCCACTCTGGCCTCTCTGGAAGAATTTGGCAGCATCAGAAAACAGTAACTACAAGGCATTGCCCCAGAACGGCCGCCATTGCCCCAGAATGGCTGCCATAGACTGAAAGTTTGTGTGTCCCCAAAATTCATATGTTGAAACTGAATCCCCAGTGTGATGGTACGTGGAGGTGGGGCCTTTGGAAAGTGCTTAGGTCACGAGGGTGGAGCCCTCATGAATCAGATTAGTGCCCTTATAAAAAAAAGACACAACAAGAAGATTGCCATCTATGAACCAGGAAGCAGGCTCTCACCAGGCATCAAATCTGCCACTGCCTTGATCTTGGACTGCTACCTTCCAGAACCATGAGAAATAAATGTTTATTGTTTATAAGCCACCTAGTCTATGGTATTTTTGTTATAGTAGCCCAAACAGATGAAGGTAAAGACTAAGCCAAGGAACACTGTTTCACTCTGAGTGTGGAACAGATCCAGTCTGGTCGATCTCTTTTGCAGAGTAGGCCTGAGAGCCCACAAAGTCCATAAAACCTGACACTTAAATGTTTCTGGTTCCTTGAAAGTATCTCCAGTAGGCTAAGAACATTTTCATAAGTTTTTGATGATGATCTATAAACACATCCATATGTTTGTTGATGATGGCTCAATGACTATAGTTGTTGTTCCTCTATTAAAAAAAGAAAGATTCAGGGTTAACACCAAGTTTTCTTCTTTTAAATGGAGGTATTTCTTGTCCTTGCTAACCATTTATGTCTCCAATTTCCCGAGAATATGGGAAATTCCTCAAAACACTCTTGTGGTAGATCGTATTTTTCCAAAGATTGCTGCAGTCAAATATACCCCATCTCATATGCTCTTATTACAATGTGACATTAACAATCCTCCATTAAGAGGTGGGCTTTGTGTCCCTGCCCCATGAGCCTGGGCAGACCTTCATAAATGCCTCAACCAATAGAATGCGGCAGAAGTAAAATCATGTGACTTCCTGGTATAGTCATAAAAGGTGAGACAGCTTCCACTTGGTTTTTTCGGGGCCTTGGGAGCCAAGCCTACATGGAGGAAGTCCAGCTCTCCTAAACCCGCCATGCTGGAAACATCACGTGGAGAGATTATGTAGAGACAAAGGTGTTCAAGGAGGCCCAGCTGGGGACTTCCCTGGTGGCACAGTGGTTAAGATTCCACACTCCGGGCTTCCCTGGTGGTGCAGTGGTTGAGGGTCCGCCTGCTGATGCAGGGGACGCGGGTTCGTGTCCTGGTCCGGATCCCACGTGCCGCGGAGCGCCTGGGCCCGTGAGCCATGGCCGCTGAGCCTGCGCGTCCGGAGCCTGTGCTCCGCAACGGGAGAAGCCACAGCAGTGATAGGCCCGCGTACCGGAAAAAAAAAAAAAAAAAAAAGATTCCGCACTCCCCATGCAGGGGGCCTAATCAAGGAACTAGATCCCACATGCCTGCTGCAACTAAGAGTTTGCATGCCACAACTAAGGAGCATATGTGCCGCAGCTAAGGAGCCAGCGAGCCACAACTAAGGAGCCTGCCAGCCGCAACTAAGACCTGGCACAACCAAATAAATAAATTAAATTAAATTAAAAAAGGAGGACTTCCTGTTCCAGCTCTCAGCTGTTTCAACTCTCAGCTGTTTCAGTGTCCCCAACTCAGGCTCCAAACGTGTGTAAACAAGCCTTTGATGATCCCAGCCCTGCCTTTGAACCACCCTGGCTGACACCAGGTGGAGTAGAAGCCTTCCCAATATGTCCCGTGCAAATTCCTGGGGACCCACAGAATCTCCGAGCATACCTGTAAATTTGGGGGTAACATTATACAGGACAGTAACCAAAGCAACCCTCTAGGGATATTCCTTGAAGTATAGCAAGGGCACTAGATTTGTCATCACATAGCCTGGTTTTGAATCCAGATCTAACCATCTCACTAGCAGAGTAAACTTAAGCAAGTCAATTTCCTTTCTGAGCATTACTTTCCTCATCTATAAAACAAGGATAATAATGACTGCCTTAATATACATCAAAACATTGGGGAGAAAATTTCCACACCTATGACAGATAAAAGTTCATAATAAAGAAACTGGTAACAAAATGCAATCGAAAAAAAGCAAAATACATGAATAGAGAGTTCAGAGAAGATAAAATATAAGTAGCAAGTTACTGTAACAAAAGATGTTTAACTTTCCTAATCAGGTAAATGCAAAGTAAGTAATACTAAGCTATCACTTATCAGATTAGCAAAATTCTGCTGGTGGGTTGTGGTGAAAAGGATACAGTGCTCTAGCAACATGAACAGCTACAGTCTCTTTTGGAAGGGTATCTGACAATAGCTACTAAAATGAAAAACACACACATTCCTCTTTTTTTTGCATGTGAGATCTTATTTCCCCCACCAGGGATCGAACCCATAGCCGCCTGCATTGGAAGCGTGGAGTCTTAACCACTGGACTACCAGGGAAGTCCCCCAAAATACACACATTATTCAAACCAGAAATCTCTCTCTCTCAAGACTATCCTAAAGAAATAAAAGTACCAGGACATAGAAAATAAAATAAAGTTGCTCTCTGCAGTACAGCTTCTAATGGTAAAGCATCAGGAAATAAAATCAAAGGTCTTCAATAGGAGACTGAGGGGGGAATTCCCTGGCGGTCCAGTGGTTAAGACTCCGTGATTCCACTGCAGGGGGCACGGGTTTGATCCCTGGTCGGGGAAATAAGATGTTGCATGCCACGAGGCATAGCCAAAAATAAAAATAAAAAAAAAAATAGGAGACTGAGGGGATTGATTAAGTGGTGGAACAGCTAATAATGTTAGAACAAGCTAGAATGAGCTATAGTATGGATCTCTATAGTATAGGTCTCTAGCCACCTCTACAGTACTGCTTCCCTTGTTCAGGATCCACATTCCCAGGAGATGGTTTCTGATTTGGCGGAGCCCGAGTAGCATGCCTGCTCCCTGAAGTGCAGAGAGAGGTAGCACCTTGCCACCTTGGCTTCCTTGGAGGAAGCGGGCCAGTACCTACTTGACTATTCACAATGATGCTGCATAACTCCAAACAAATCATCATAACAACAAAAAGTCAGGAAACGGCTTTAATCTATCTTGAGCTAAAAACTGAAAACAATTTTCCCATTCTTTAGCTATCCTTGAGTTTACCTGATGCCCCTTCAGCTGGACAGTCTCATTTCTTTCTCTGCTCCAATAGTACAAGGCTGTGACTCCTCTTATTGTGATTCAATACACAGGGTGTTCATGGTCTCCAAGAGTTCAGTCTCGCACTCACCTGATGCTCTCTGACACGAAGGACTGGTTTGTGGTTTTGACTGTCTCTGCTGTATGTCCCATCCCATCAATCAATGGTCTCTGTTCAGCAAAAGCCATTTTGCATGTGTATAAAAGAGAAAGTAGGCTTGAATGATCTTCCCCTTTACTAGAATCTCACTAGAGTGCTATATACTTTTTGATATAGGGATCAATCCCTGCTGGGAAAGATTACAATATTAACTTGCAGTGAATGACTAACATTGCCAAGCCAACTCCCTAATACTGCATAAAATAAAATGTTTTGGCTCCCCTAAAAATCAGGGTTTCTTATTCTTGCAGGTCTCAGCAGCCCAACTTGTTTTGCATATGGTTGCATGTTTAATTAGTGATCCTTCTGTAAGTGTCTGCAATTAGCACCATGATGATTAATAAAATAACTCCTTTAAAGCTCCATTTAGCTAGCAGAACTGCACAATCAGGTGTAATTAATTCATCATTAATAAATCATGGCTGATTAATCTGTATATTACCAACATTTTACTGAACAGCTCCCACCTGAGCACAGCTAGTTTTTCTATGCTGAACAGAACTGGAAACTAAGAGGAAAAAAAAAAAATCCAGCTCCTCCAAAACTGCACTAAGCAGCAAGTATATTGGTATGGTCAAGGAGATTTTGAGATAATGCACATTTAAAGTTATTGAGCTACATAGGCAATTGTCACTTGCGAGG
The DNA here is from genome assembly GCF_963455315.2 of Globicephala melas. Lineage (NCBI taxonomy): Eukaryota > Metazoa > Chordata > Mammalia > Artiodactyla > Delphinidae > Globicephala > Globicephala melas. Next base: position 63,386,771 of record NC_083329.1, on the reverse strand, counting down.
GAAGAAAACAGTGGCTGAATACTAGAGATTCTCAAACCTAAGTATACACCAGGATCACCTGGAGGGCTTGTTAAAAACCAGATTTCTGGTTTCTATCTCCACAGCTTCTGATTCAGTGGGTCTGGGATGGGGCCTGAGAATTTGCTTTTCTAACAAGCTCCCAGGTGGTACAGATGCTGCTTGTCCAGGGACCACACCTGGAGAACCATAGTTCTCCCTTTCTCATACCCTGGGGATGACTCACAATCGCCATGATTCCTATGTCCTTTCTATAGGTTTTAATAGTTTAAAAAACAACAATAAAAATAGCTTACAGTATTATTTATCTATCCTTGTGTTTACATGCTATCTCTTCAACTGGATTGTAAGTTTAATAATTACTTTCTTTTATTTCTCTCAGCCCCCATAGAACCTAACTACTTTCAAGATGTAGAAACTCTAGACAAAACCCAGACATGCCATGTGCATTCATCTCTGAAGCCTTGCTCATGCCCCAGTCTTTCGAAGCCCTGTCCTTCAACACTCCCCAGACTACGCCATAGCATTCAGTGTCTGCCATATGTAGACCCTAATCACAGACCAGTGCAAGTGCTCATTATCTTTTCATGAAAGGATGAGCCTGGTTTTCCCAGTTAGATTCCCTTGAGAGCTCTATAAGCTTCCCCTCTAATCTCCTTTGCAGCCTGGCCCCCAGCTCTCCACCCCACCAGCTTCTAGCCCAGTGTCTTATACACAGGAGACAGCAAATTGCTTTTTACCAACCACGTCAGATTGCTGAGCAGTAGATCTGACACATGGGCTGGGAATTCAGATCCCAGCTGGGCACCTAACTTGCAGAATACATGGGAGCCACAGCAAGGGGAATTCCCACCCCAAAAAGAACTTGGAAAGAGGCAAGATATTACTTTTCATGTTTAATTTTACTACCACTCTATCACACATACATTTAAAAAAATTCTGGGCTTTTTAGTTATTTAGCTACATGTCCTGATTTTTAGTTATTAAACATGAGTGTGTTCCAATGAAGAAAATAACTTTTTAGGTACATTAAAATTACTCCAATCTTACCCTCTACACGTGAACTCTTTTCACTTTTCTATCTTCATGATCCGTCTCTGTCCATATAAATTCGTATTCTCCACAGACACAGCATAACGTCGCTAACAGTTTATACTCTACTGTGATTTTCTTTCTTGGTATTGTATCATGAAATTTTTTTTAATATTTCCTCATAGTTATTGGGTCTTTTCAATGGCTACAAAATAGTCTATCTGGTACTCACACCTAAGTTTAAATGGTTTGATCTTACTCCTCATAAATTTGTTCCTCATTTTGTGATTGGTACTCATAATCAAAGGTGACATTATTCTTTGTTATTAGTTACTTACATTTCAAATATACTCACAGGTAGAGCCAAAACTCCATTAGTTAATTAGTCAGGAAGCATTATTAAATTTCCATTAATATGTCTTTGTTGTTCTATGTCTAAGGTGAGGATTAAGTAGACTACTATGCAAACTTTATTCAAAGCAGCCCCTTACATTTCTTTCTACGTGGAAAATAGTAAGTCAAGATCGCAGCATCGCGCACAAGCGCGTCTAGGCCGTCAGCATGCCCTCTAAAACAAGAGCAGCACGTCCCTTGATGTCAACTCGTCCATCAGGACGCAGGGAAATCTTCAATTCTCCTCCCCGGCTGGAACACTGAAAGGCTAAAGAAAACATAAAACGAGTCACAAATTAAGATCATTTTCACCCTTTTTAATTAACAGGGCATAGTGACAGACCACGTATTACAAGCTCTAGAATCCTCCCAGGTCAGTTTAAAGAACACATTCCTTCAAACAAACAAAAACAAAATAAATAACAAACGAAACACAAATACATAGACACAGAGAACAGAGGGTGGTTGCCAGAGGCAAAGGGTCAGGGAGGGGCGGGGAGATCAAAATGGGTAAAGGGGATCAACTGTACGGTGAAAGATGGAAAATAAATTTTTGGTGGTAAGCACGTTGTAGGGTATATAGAAGCAGGAATACAATGTACACGTGAAACTTATATGATGTTATAAATCAATGTTACCTTAATAAAAATCAATTAATCTTAAAAAATTTTTGAAATAGAATGCATTCCTTCCTCTGTGCATGGTATTGCCCAGCCCACCCCATTCTCCTGAGGACTGAGACCACAGATGCAATTTGATCCACAGAATACACAGCTCTACAGCTTCGCTTCCTGAGCCACTTCCTCTATTACTTCCTGTAATGCCCCAGACATACCCCGCCCATATAGCATCCTCCCTGGCTCTGTCTAGAAGGCAAGCACATGTGAAAAGACAGAGGCAAGGACTAAAAGTCTAAGAAGATAAAGAGGGGTGCTCTTGGCCCTTCTGAAAAGGCCCCACCTTCCGCGGTCTAAATACGATAAAGGGAGTGCTTTACTCATTGCGGTTAGCAAGCAACCACACTTGTCAGGCAACCATGAGGCACAGCCTCAGGCTTCCTAAGGTCAGAGGAGTAATTAGGCTCACCAAAGAAAGAGAACAGTCACCGTGCTGTTCCCAAATCAGGGTCACAGAGGCTTAACCATCCCACTAAGTAAGAACCTCCATCCTTTAAAGTCAAACTCCTACTTTGATTGTGTAGCCTGTACCACATACAGACTACTAGCGGCGTAGTACTAGCTGTGTAAATTCCACTGGCTGCCATTTATTTTCTCTGCCTCAGGCACTATGTAAATCACCAGGAGACTTGGTTCCAAAGCAGTTTGTTTGATTTAATCTCATAACTAGCAGCAGCAGTAAGGAACCTTGGTAATCATCCAGTCTCAACTTGTCACATTATAAATAACCTTTCTGGGTCAAAGTTATACAGCTAGTTAACCTTATTCAACAAACATTTATTGGGTACTTACTGTATTAGAAGTGTGTCCTTGTGTTGGGAGAGACAGAGGTGGAAGATGTTTGGGGTGGAGGATGTTTTGAGTAGAAGGTTCAGGGGGAAGGAATTCGAAACCTCTCATTTTCACGTGGGTGATAGTTAACACTTTATTACATCTTCAAGTGGATAGTACATATGAGAAGAAATACTGGCTTCAAGTTAAGCAAATTTTTTAAAATTTGAAAACAAGCTGTCCTACCGTGCATGACTTTCTTCCCCAGTTGCTGGGACCAGTAGCTGCTGAGAACAGTATGTGCAGACCCTTAAAAGAAGTGAAAAGTCATGGTACAATCCCAAAGAAAACAGGGGCAACTCTGTGCTAAGTTCATAAACAATCAACTATCCAGTTTGACTAAACCTTAGATGACGTAGTCATTATGTTGGCCGTGGCCACAGCCAAGTGTGGAATTAAGGATGGAAATAGAAAGGAAGACATAGAATTTACGGATAACTCCTCCAAACGATGTATCTGCTGTGTCTTATACTTTCTGAAGGCTGAATTAAACTGTAGGTTTTAATTCTTGTCTTGTCTACCAGTTCATTGTCAGCCCATGGTAGAATCAAGGTCTTCACATAAATCTGTCTACATCTTTCAAGGGAAAAATATCTCCTTCTTCTTAGGACACACATGAAAGAAAAGGTGGGAACTCTGACAAAAGGCTATATTTCCCAAGTCAGCATTCACAGGTTTTCGGTGCCAGAAGAACTTTCTTTTAGTGAGGTATTTTTTCATATGATTGTGCCCTAGGTTTCGATCAGAGAATAGATATTAAAATGAAGAAACAGGGCTTCCCTGGTGGCGCAGTGGTTGAGAGTCTGCCTGCCAATGCAGGGGACACGGGTTCGTGCCCCGGTGCGGGAAGATCCCACATTGCCGCGGAGCGGCTGTGCCCTTGAGCCATGGCCGCTGAGCCTGCACGTCGGGAGCCTGTGCTCCGCAACGGGAGAGGCCACAACAGTGAGAGGCCCGCGTACCGCAAAAAAATAAATAAATAAATAAAATAAAATAAAATGAAGAAACAAAATGTAAAGTAATAACTGACAGAAAAGTCTTTGGGAGAAAAAAGGATGGTTTGGAAAAGGTCTCTCCTTCAGGAAAACTTACTAATGTTATGGGAGGTCCACATAGGGTGCCCGAGCATCCCAGTATGCCTGAGACTGTCCTGGTTTTAGAACTGAAGATCCTGTATGCTGAGAAGTCCCTCAGTCTCAAGCAAACTGAAATGGTTGGTCATCGCTGCCCTTCCCACTCTAGAAAAGCATCAGTACAGGGGGAAAAAACTTGCCCTCTGTGGTAATTAACATCTTTGGGAAGCAGCTGTGCAAGTGTAAGTCCACTCAGAACTTCTTTTCTGTTGGGGAGGGTTGAGTTGGACCAACAGTCGCTGGGCATTTTCCTGAGTCTTTAAAAGTGCTTGCTTGCTGAGCTTTGAATTTCACATATTTTGTTCCTCAGAGTAACTAAGTCAAGGCCCTGAAACCATCCCAGCCCCTGCCATCTGACCAGAACAGGAGGCTCACAGTCTCTGCTCAGCCTCCTTTTACCCTGGCCACTATCCCATCCACCAGTCTCCTCCATCCAGCAACCCCCGTTTTGTGGCTCAGGCCATTCTTCTCCAGGAGGATGAAAGTACGAGGCTTCACATTTTTGCCCATCTTTGACTTCATCCCTCTGCTTCTGTCTGGTAGAAGATCCTGAATACCCACGTTCCTGAACCCATCCCACCCACTTTGTGGGCAGGTCAGGGAAATGAGGAAGGGAGGAAAAAACAAAACCACTATGCCTGTCCCAATTTCCCACCAGCAGTCCAGGGCTTGATCCTTCAAAAACCAAATCTTATCTAGATCAATGATCGTGCAGGCTGGTCACTGAAAAGGAAAAAAGGCTTTGGGAATGTAGTGGACATTGGCCACTAGATTTTGCAAATGGCAGCTCTAGAAGTGTTGGCTCAGGGAGCCAGTTTTTTTTTGTTTTCTGTTTTTTTTTTTTGCAGTGTGCGGGCCTCTCACTGTTGTGGCCTCTCCCATTGCGGAGCATAGGCTCTGGACACGCAGGCTCAGCGGCCATGGCTCATGGGCCCAGCCGCTCCACGGCATGTGGAATCTTCCCAGACCGGGGCACGAACCCGTGTCCCCTGCATCGGCAGGCGGACTCTCAACCACTGCGCCACCAGGGAAGCCCTGTTGTTATTATTAAAATACCTAATAGCTATTGGGCACTTACCATGTGCCAGGCACTGTGTTGACCACTTAACATGCGTTGTGTTTACATAACCTATGAGGTATTATCCATATTTTATAGCCAGGGAACAAAAGCTTTAAAAAGTTAAGTCAGGGACTTCCCTGGTGGTCCAGTGGTTCAGACTTCGCCTTCCAGTGCAGGGTGTGTGGGTTCAATCCCTGGTCGAGGAGCTAAGATCCCACAGGCCTCGCGGCCAAAAAAACAAACAAACAAACTCCAAAACATAAAAATCGAAGCAATATTGTAACAAATTCAATAAAGACTTTTTAAAAAATGGTCCACATCAAAAAAAAATCTAAAAAAAAAAATGTTAAGTCATTTGCCCAAGGTCAACAGCTAGGAAGCTAAGATGCAAACCCAGCCTGTCTGACCCTAGTTTAACCCTGCTATACTGCCTCCTTAACTCTGTTTTTCACATGAGACTTCAGCGAAGGGGTGGGGGAGGGGTAGGTAGGGAAACAAAGGCAGCTCAAAAACCAAACAACCTGAAAGGTCACGTGGAGGGCACAGCAACAGCTACTTGTTATCCTCCTCCCTCTCCACTGTTTAGCCCTCTTCAGGACTCAAGTCAAAAAGTACCTGTTACAGGGTCTTCGGCCACACCAAACCATGGACTGAAATATCTGGAGTAAAAGTCAAACGCTTGAGTCTGCCCATCAGGCTCTCCCTTGATGGTGAGAATGAGTCCTTTCACCTTCCCTGTGTTTTCCACTTGCGGCAGATTCTGTGTGTTCACTTTCAGGCTCTCCAGAAATGACCTTGTTCAGAAACGGGGTGGATCAGGACAAAGCCATTCCATAGACTACCCACTGCCCACACTCTGTAAAGCAGGCCAGGATGCAGCTTGCCAAATGGCTCACCAGGAGGGGAACAAAACTCTCTGGCTGTGTAAATCATGGTTTGACAGAACATGGCACAGCCAGACCAAGCCAGAGCCATAAATCTGGGTGCTCGGCCATCCCCAGGGTGCTGACGAAGCCAAAAATCTTGTTTACCTGTTGTAAGTATCACTGAGCCGTACCAGGAGCTTTCGGGTATCTGGGGAATAGCGGATGTCCTGAACCAGTGTGTCACCTATGGCAGTCTATGGAGACAGACCAAAACCTCCTCAGGAATTTATGAATTTGACCCATGTTTGGAGAGCAACCTCTCACGAGTGTCTGCTCTGTGCCAGGCACACCCAACATCTCCAATCCCAGGAGTTTCAGGTCAGTTTCGGGACTCAAGGTATTGCTCAAGAAGGCCAGTTTCCTGGCAGCCAGAGACCTTGATGAGGGTTGAGTTTACCCTCTGAGTTTAGCCAGAGATAGGCATTGTTCACACGTTACTACGTCCCTCAACACACAACTCCTTCAGGTGGGTATTTTCCCCACAGATAAGAAGATTCAGAGAGGCCCAAGGTCACACACACACACACACACACACACACACACACACACACACACCCCTTGACCCAGGTCTGAGGGGCCCTGGAGTCAAAGCTCTGAATTACTACTGTCTACTATCTGTAGAGGTGCGGGCTTCATGCCTGCCTCTTGGAGTTGTTGTGAGGATTAAGTGAAATAATATGTGGAGTTCCTGCAGCAGTAACTAGAAGCTTCCACATGGGAAGGACTCAGGGCCAGCAGTCTGATTGGAAGTGGGGACTAGGGCACTTGTCTCAAGGCTGCTCTGCTTGGCAAGCTCGCTGTTCTCACGTAGACTTTATGCTACAGATCAAGAACGTAGCAACATTTTCAACATTTTCTAGAGATACCCTGATTCACCCTTTACTGGGCTGCACATAGCCTCGCTCATATCCAAGACACTGTATGTGTCTTGTGCCCCTCCGAGTCATCCTGTGGCACCACCACCAGCTGCCTTCAGAACAGACAAGAGTTACACAGTAGTTGTCTGGTTGTCACTAGGTGGCTTCAGGTTCTCTAATCTTCTTTAGGGACTGAGGTGTTCTAGGTCCTATCGCCAAGACTCCCTCTGCCGTGGGTGATGCCTGGAATGTCTGCCTCTGTGACCACTGCTGACCAACGTTCCCGACCCCCCCCAGAAATGGGAACGCCTACAGCCCGATCCCATCTGCTCTCCGGGGCCTCTCAGTCTCTCTGAAGGGTCATTCTCTGCATGGATTCTTATGTCAATTTGAAAGTTTAATTCTCAGCTGAGAATCTTATTGCCAGTTTCTAGGAACACAAAATGACAATAATCACAACAAATAACCCTTCATCATCCTCATTTTACAAATGCCGACCCTGCGGCTTAGAGAGATCAAGTTAAGCTCTTTCTACCATGAACAAGGTCTAGCACTGTGAATATTTTCCATTTTCTTGCCAATATGTTTAAAGTAGTTCATTTATGAATTCGGCTTGCCTCCCAAAACTCAAGCCATAGGAAGAGCTGAGTGTAAAATCAGCAATCCATGATTCTTGCTTATACTCTGAAAACTTAAAGCAAAACACTAAAGAGATTATAAATCCTGAGTTGAAAATTCACTGAGAAATACCACAATACGCCATTTTATAGAATCATTTTTTCTCATGGCTGCCCTTGGCCTGGTCCTGACCTGGGCCCTTCCTGCTCTACAAACTAAGCACCTGGCCATCCAGGGCTGCTCTGGCCTTCTGGAATCTCTGGGAGACAACTGTAGTGCTTGCTGCACTGGGTGGCAGTGAGAATTAAATGAGATAATACATTAAAACACTTAGGGCTTCCCTGGTGGCGCAGTGGTTGAGAGTCCGCCTGCTGATGCAGGGGACACGGGTTCGTACCCCGGTCCAGAAAGATCCCACATGCCGCGGAGCAGCTGGGCCCGTGAGCCATGGCCGCTGAGCCTGCGCGTCCGGAGCCTGTACTCCGCAACGGGAGAGGCCACGGCAGTGAGAGGCCCGCGTACCGCAAAAAAACAAAACAAAAAAAACCAAAACCACTTAGTGTGTGGCACTGCACAGGGGAGACTCTCAAAAATGTTCATTGTCATCATCGTCATCATCACCATCATCATCAAGCCCCATTCCCACACAGACTCCTTGAGGAGGCCAGTCTATGTATCTTGTCTTCTCTATCGAGGTTCCCATGCTTTCCTGCTCTCTTCCATCAAAGCACAGCCCTGTCATCTCAGGTGTATTCTCCACTAAAGACATCAGGACTCCGACAGCTGCCAGGCAGTTTCCACTCTTTCCTTTCACTCTCAGCCTGCCACACGACAGCCTCCCCTCCCCCACCTTTCCATGGAGGCTAATCGGATAATGAAGAGTCAGGGAAAACTGGTCAACCTTCTCACTAAATAGATTCAGTATTATTTTTCTTTTTTTTTTTCTGGCTGTGTCGGGTCTTTGTTGCAGTGCAAGGGCTTCTCTCTAGTTGTGGCTCACGAGCTTCTCTCTAGTTGTGGCTCTCGGGGTCTGTAGTTTGCGCACCACGGCTCTATCGTTGAGGCGCACGGGCTTAGTTGCCCCGAGGCATGTGGGGTCTTTGTTCCCTAACCAGGGATCAAACACCCATCCCCTGCATTGTAAGGTGGATTCTTTACCATTGGACCGCCAGGGAAGTCCCTAGATTCAATATTAAAATTCAAATCTCAAATGCACGGTGCAGTATTCAACCAAGCTTAGAATGGAACACTTGTACTGGTAGAAGGCCTATCTGTTGAGATCAAATAGTACCGAATCTTTGTTCAAATGATAACAGATGATCATATCACATGGCTCAGGTTTGATTCTCTTCACCAACCTTTATCAAATCCTCCACTTCATGGAAGTCCTAGATTGGGAAAAAAGACAAAACTACTGTAAAACAGGAAAGCTGTCAGTTTACGGCAATAATTAAAAAGAGCTGGGAATTCCCTGGCGGTCCAGTGGTTAGGACTCCATGCTCTCACTGCCGAGGGCCTGGTTCAATCCCTGGTCAGGGACCTAAGATCCCATAAGCCGTGCAGGGCAGCCAAAAGAAAAAAAAAAAATTAAAAAGAGCTGACCTGGGGATGGGCTGGATAAAGAGGCAGGTCCAGGACGATACCATCCTCTTCTCTTCTGGCCTTTAGTTCCCCACTCAGAGTGACAAACGTTAGGGTGCTATTCATGTTTTCTGGCCAAAAAAAGAATTCTATTTTGTCAACTAGAAAACTTTTTGAAAGGAATCAAGAAATAGGAAAATAAACATTGTTATATAGTTGCATGTCTGTTTTGATCACTGTTATGTAGTCTTAGATTCTCTGGCAGTGTTGTTCTTTCCAGTAAAGGGGTCCCAGGTTTGGGTTACTTGGGTCCTAAGTGGAGAAAACTCTCACTGGATTCTAACTTGAGAACCAAGAACATAACTGATTGGACTTGACATCATGCTGTGCCCTTGAAAAAATTATTTAATCTCCTTAAACCTCAATTTCCTCATTAATAAAATGGGGTAATAATTAAAACTATACTAATTTCATTTTACCAATAAATTGGGGGTAATAATTAAACATAGCTCATAGGGATGCTATAATGTTTTCTAATGCAGATTTTTAACTATACTATATTTTTAACTATACTATATTTTTAAATACTATAGAGTTATAAACTCTACTAGTTTAAGATAAGCCAAAGGGATGACAAATAGAACATACAGGTCATGTACAACAGTCTGAGATGAACAAATCAAGCTTACCATAAACAAACCAAACTATACATAAAATCTTGATTTAAAGATTAGATCACCAAACCTGATATAATATCCCTTCATGTTACTGATACAACTTGGGCCACTTATCTCAGTGTGGGTAACATTTTTAGTGAAAACAAAGATTTGTGACTTAATTCTTTTCTCTTCCCTAATATTTCTGTAATACTTAACCATATCTCAAAGGTGAGAAAATTCAGCACCACTGATTAACTTTCACAGAATAAAATTTACATTCTGAAACCCAAAGTTTAATTCTTCTCATTATAATTGGTGTAAGACATCATTATTTACCAAGCATTTTCTCATGGAACCTCAGGCCCACCCTGTGGAGGACTATCAGGTCTTTCTTTGGTGCTACCACTTTGCAGTTCAACTTCTCCCTGTGTTCAGTTCTGCTTTCTTTTACTACCTTAACAATACTGATCTCAAGAACACCGCCCCCAATTCTTCTGGCATGCCAGTGTGTCTCAGAGTCTGCTTTCTGGGCAAACCTGACCTATTAACACCTTCCCTTATCATCCCCACCTAAGTTGCTCCCCCAGAGAACTTCTTTTTCCAACACCCTCCTCCCCACAGTTACCCCTCCGTCGTATCATCCTGTTTATTTCCTTGTTTAACTTTCTGTTAGTGGTCTACACTTATTCATGGCTGCTTCCATCTCCACTTTTAGGACATTTCCAGGCATCTCTCTGCCCCATTCCCACAAAGCCCTGATCTTTATCTGTTATACTAAGTGTAGCTGAGATGGACACAGGTAGGATTAAGGTGCTGCATCCTCTCTTCACAGGGTAAATGTATACAGCGGGGGCTCATTAATATTTAAAATTCAGAGTAAAAAAGCTCTTATTGTGAAATGAATTTCAATGTGGGTGGGGACATATTCGGGGCAAAGTTATGTCTTTTGGTTCCCCAGTATCATATCATGTTAGACAACTATTCTGCCTTACAAGCTCTGCTCCTCTGTTTGTCACAGAGACCAGAGAGCTCCTATTTAGAAGAAAATGGCGTTCCAGGAAACAATGGCTTTCCAACATGCATGGTACATACTCTGAAAGATCAAAGTGTTATAGAAGCTTGCTGTTTTTGTTTCTGCATAATAAATCGCATGAAATAAACTTTGCAGTGTCTTTATACCAGTCACTTTGGTTCACAGGAAAGAATGTGTGCGAGTTTTTAAAAATATTTGCTATTTGCTAAATGGTAAGTTCATAAAAGAAAATCACGTTACTTATTTTGTGAAACAGCACAGCTGCAGAAGCCAGGGTAGCGTGGCCACAGAGAGGAACCTCACTCACTGGTGTAAACCACCTTAATCCAAAGCAGGAACCTTCAGAGGAGAAAAAACAAAAGAGAGATGAGATCATTCCCATACAAGGGGGTCGTAAACTTTTCATTTTCTTATTCTTTTCTAAATATTTCATTAGCATGATTCATCACTGAAACATGTTGTGAAAGGAGGAGCAAAGTCTAGGCAAGCCTCCTAGGGCCCCCCAGTGCTAGATCTGGAGCTGAAACACTCAAATTCACCAATATCTGCTCCCCCAGATGAAATGAAAACCAGATTAGAAGCTCCCCCCCCCTCTCCTATCTGCATGCAAATAGTAAATGGACATTTCCCTTAACTATCATTCCCCCACTGGAAAAGCAGCTTCTTGTGCCATTCAGGAATGGTTAAAAAAAAAGCGTATTTACTTTGTGTAAAGTTGTCAGTTGGGTGTAGTTTTTGGATAAAAGCAGTTTCAGAGAGATTCATTTCCTTTGCAATTTTTTGATGCATGTCTTCATCCAATTTCTAAATTAGAAACAAAAGGTTATTGAGACTCCAGAAACAAAAATCTGACTTCCTTGGACAGCAACTGCCACTAGTAAATAACAGTTTATTAATATTAAAAGTTATATGCCTAAAAGGAAATAATCACCAAGGAATTCAAGGCACTTTTATAAAGATGGTTTTTCAGAAATCCATGCATGCAACCATGTGAAGAGCTGTGGAGGTTAAAAGCTAGAACAGATTCTGAAAACCTACCGGCCTGGGCTATCCTTTGTCAGATTATTATCTAGTCTATCTGAGAGCATGTGTTCTCTTCTAAAAATAATTTCTGCAAATGGAAACTCCACAATCTCTCTTTCCTGTTGGATGAAGAGATGTCAGGTGCCCACTCTGAGCAGGCTGGACCACTCTGCCCCCATTTATGCACAGTTCACTCCCTTTCATGAGTCAGGCCTCAGGCCAGAGGTCACCTCCTCCAGAAAGCCTTCCAGACTGCTCTGTCTCTTCCCCAGTGCATAGACCACCTGAAATTACTTGCTATGTCCTTTTAATGTCTGTTCCCCCCACCTCTGACTCTGGCTCTATGAGAGCACCAACTGTGCTACTTTGCTTTGTCCTGATTTAGAACAATGCTTTTATTCATCCTGGGATGGAAGGAGGTCAATAAATATTTGCTAAGAGAATAATTATCCAGTTAACCTTCATTTTAAACACCCTCAATATAGATATTTTTATCCACTTACAGATAAACAAATTAAACACAGAAAGTTTATGTAATACCCTAAAAACACAATACGTCTAATAAATGGTAGACTGATTAAGAATGTGGGTTTTGCAAATGGTAAGAACCAGTGAATCTAGAGGAAAAGTATGTAGATGTTCATTCTTGAAATTTTTCTTAAGTTTTTTAATTTTTCAAAATAAAACAATTTTTTTAAAGTAGGCTTTGGAAACATACATAATTGGATTTGTAACCTGGGTCAGCTCCTAGAAACAGTGCAAGAGTGGGCAAGTCATTTCACCTCCTGGAGCCTCAGCTTCTATGCCTTTAAAGTGGGAATAATAGTACTTAGGTCGAAGGGTTATTGTGAAGACACCTACATACATATACATGCATAAACACACATATACACATTCCTCTTAACTCAAGGGAAAAAATGGGCTGAAGCATGAATTTTCTTTTTGAGAATGAAAAGCAATTTTTTTAATCAACAAAATGATCACTACTTAGATCTTGAATTCTAAAGAAATCTCAAGACATTAACTATACTCCAATAAAAATTTATTTTAAAAAAAAGAAATCTCAAGACAAATGCATCTTTGCTTTGGCAAAACTTACTATTCTTGAGCTCCTGAAACCCAGAAATAAGAATTATGCTTTATTCTAATAAATTCATAATTCACTTATCTGAGTTATGCAAGTTAAACACCCTTGTCTTTTAGTTGATTCAAATTCTTTTGAAACACTTTCCGTATACTCATATAACATTACAGATATGTTTACCTATTAAAGTTTCTGTATTGAAAAAAAAGGCATAAAACAGCAGTTGTGAAAAATCAGTCATGATTTTTAAAATATCAGCTGATGTAAAAATCCTAACAGGGGACTTAACGAAGCTTTTCTTAAAGGAGCTCTGTATTAAAAATCTGTAGAGGCTCTGTAGTCCTACAGAAAGAGAAATCACTTAAGAAATAGATACTTATTTTCTGAAAAAAAATAACACAACGGGTTTTTCTATTTGTTTTTTACTTAATGTTTTTCTTTCAAAAGATTTAATCCAATAATGCATATAAAGTGCTCATCACAGTGCCTGATGCATAGTAAGTACTTGATAAACGTTACCTTTTTAAGTGGTTCAAAGCCAGTGCTTTAACCTGCCACGCCGCACTGCCTCCCCATAACAAGGAAATTATTATTATCCCTTTAACAGGCTGCAGGCAAGAAAACCAATGTCTATCAGATAAAATGGACTCCTGCAAGCAGAATCAATCACTGAGTGCCACGCTAGGCCACCAGCATCAGCACCATTCCCAAGGGAATGTGTTAGAAATGGAGAGTCTCAGGCCCTGCCCCAGACCTTCTGGATCAGAATCTCCATCTTAACCAGAAACCAGGTGATCTGTGAGCACATTAAAGTCTGGGGAGCCCTGGTGTGTAAGGTATGGTCCTCTGGTCAAGGGCCTGAGCCTCTCAGTTGAGAAGTCAAGATAGATACAGAAATCAGCAATGGATTTTGACATTAAGTACTCTAGGACTTTAAAGGTGAGGACTTGATGTGGACCTAGAAAAAGGGAAGATTTTGTTGAGTTGAACAGGAAAATGTGGGCAAAAAGCTTTGTATTGGGGACGCTTCTTGGGCAAATCACTTGACCTCACTTCTTTCTCCTTCTGTTAAATCTTTGACACTCTAGGATTCTGTAAGCTAAGGTAAGGAGAATTAGGATGGTAGGAATGAAGTGGAATGAGCACATGTCACACCTCTGGGCACCTGTGGGCCTGGGGAGTGAGAAGTCCCACCTGAGTAGAGGAGGGGGTTGGGTGCTGCTGAGGCCAACAAGGCAACAATGTTCAGAAGTGAACTCAAGCGCTTCGCAGTGGCCTGTTGAATGTTCTCCATGGAAACTGGCCCACCTGCCCGTGCATGTAACACCTGAGAGAAACTCAGAGCCATTTAATTCCCCAGTGCTGAGTCTGCAGTCACAGGCCTCAAAGGTGATTGAAGGGTTAATGAAGAAAAGCCTGGATTTGCCTCCTTGACTAAAGGAACCTGCTGTGCCTGCCAGTCCCTCCTGTATCTGATCTGGCCAAACTCCCTATCCTTGTCCTTCCTTTCTTTGCCTATTGCTTCCCGTGATCTTTAGGACCAGAGCCTCTAAAAGTATTAAAGCATTTCGCATTGTAGCCAAGCTCACCATCTATTGGTAATAGATTCCTTTGCAAATGGGCTTTTTTGCACATCAGCTAAAACACACACTTCACAGACCATCAACTCTTTAATCTTCTCTGCTTTGGTATATTTCACCAATTACAATTTGAATTTCTATAAGTGCAATTTCTGCCCCAGAACACTGAAAATGCACCTGCTATTTGCCTGAGGGGCCAGAGACAATGTAGAAAGTATGATAGTAGCAGCCCTCAATGTGCACCACATGTGGCTGAATTTCTACACTGGAACCAAAGATCAAAATAATGGTGAATCATGAGAAGATTAATATTGCTTCAACTTGGAGAGCTTTAGGAAAAAAAGAATGAGACTACATTCATTCAAAATACTGAATTTTGGTTCCAATAATGTTTCCATTTTACACTACAAGCTTATTTTTAAACGTAACATAATAGTTTCAAACCAAACCGATAACTGTTAGTTCTCTTGCTTTAATATCCATTTCCTTTTGCCAATTTCACATGAGTCAAGCTTCCAGCAGCAAAATTAGAGCCATGTTTGTTTTTCTGCCTTCCAATGTACTGCGTTGGGACACTGAGGTTCCATCACTATATGGCCCACAAAAGATTAATGATCAGAAAATCAGAGTAAAGTTTTAAAATACTCCCACCTTGTGGCAGTTTAGAAATATGACAGCCTAAACAGGACAGTCCTGCTCTGTTCCTTTGTCCCTCTGCTTTCCTTCCAGCGACGTTAAAGCACTTGGATGTAGAAAGTTCTAAATCATCTAGGAATGGGAGATTCCTTTCGAGGCACTTGGATTTCCGATTGTAAAGTTATGCCCATACAATGCAGCACTCAAACTTCAGGCCATCTTCAGTTGCTTCTAATGGATCTTATAGATGCTTAGTGTCTCCAGCTCCATCACAGAACCCAAAGAACATACTCACTTTGCATACCCTGCCCACCCCTCCCTACCAATGAGAACAAAAGATGAATAACTGTTGGCTAACTAGAACTCTTAGAAGGAGATTTTGCCATAGTATCACTGATTATAATATTTTCACTTTCACTCAACAGATATCTATTTAGTGCCTCCCATGTGCTAGGCCTTGTGTCTTGGAACAAGTCAGAATAGATTAAGATCTCATGGAATGTACAGTAGTGAGAGAGACAGGCATTGAATGAATTACAACAAGAGTGATGCATGTTATCAACTGGGAAAGGGTGCCATGGGAGCACATAAAAGAGGAAGATATCTTAGTCTAGTATTGAGTACAGTGGGTTAAAAGCATGGGCCCTGCAGTCAGGCAGACCTGGGGTGGGATTCTGAAGTCAGCCATTTAACCTTCTTCTGCCTCCATTTTCTCATCTGTAAAATGGGGATAATAATAATAAGACCTACTCATAGAGTGGTTGTGAGGGTGAAATGAAATAATATATGAAAAGAAATTAGCACAGTATGTATCTGGCTGAACTTGCCTGAAGTCACTGCCCTCAAAGCTGAGAGTTATGTTCTAGAAGCCAGTGAGGATACTTGGGAAGCAGCAATTCCCACATTAACATTTCCTCTTCCTTTGCGTTGCTCTCTTCCCTCAAATACTTGGCAAAGGAAAACACTTCAATGTCCTAGAAGAATCTTCTCTTCACTTTGCATCATTTTTCTGGGCATAAAAATGAGATATGAGGTTGTAACCCTCTAGAAACCCCAGGAGCCTCTGACCCAGTGTGGTCACACCGAGCCAGTGATCCTCTCTCTAAGGAAGGGTAGCAAGTTTGGAAATGGCCACTGCACATGAGTTAAAGCATGGATTGAACACAGCATTGCTATACACCTGTTTTTCTTTAAATATATAACCCACCAACCTGTAAAACGGGCTTTTGGTTGTCCCTAAATTTAACCAGAAAAACCAGAACAGCAAGTACTTTAGGAACTAAAACTAAGCATTCGTCTTTAAAAGTGTGAAGCCAGGGACTTCCCTGGCGGTCCAGTGGTTAAGAGGTCACTTTCCAAAGCAGGGGGTGCAGGTTCGATCCCTGGTTGGGGAGCTAAGATTCCCACATGCCTCAGGGCCCGAAAAACCAAAACAAAACAGAAGCAATATTGTAACAGACTCAATAAAAACTTTAAAAAAAAAAGTGTGAAGCTGATCCTCCTTGCTGTCACTGGAAATGATTAGTAGTGTTTAAAAGAATAGAAACACACATATATGAATATTACATTTGATCCTAGCACAGTGTCCAGCTTATGGTAGACAGCCAGTAAAGGCCAGCTGAATCGGGATAAATAAATATACTGGGCACATAACAAAGTTGTTTTTATGGATAATTTAAACAGGAAAACTCCAGAATAAGCCTCTCTTTAGAGAAGGTATCTTCTGAAACAATGGTTTTCAACTGGGGGCTTTCTCTAGTTGCGGCAAGCAGGGGCTGTTCTTCATTGCGGTGCTCGGGCTTCTCATTGCCGTGGCTTCTCTTGTTGCAGAGCACAGGCTCCAGGTGCACGGGCTTCAGTAGTTGTGGCTCATGGGCTCCAGAGTGCAGGCTCAGTAGTTGTGGCACACGGGCTTAGTTGCTCCGCGGCATGTGGGATCTTCCCAGACCAGGGCTCGAACCTGTGTCCCCTGCATTGGCAGGCGGATTCTTAACCACTGAGCCACCAGGGAAGCACCTATATTAAAACTCTTGACAAGCAGATTTAGTCAATTTCACAAGTCCTTGACGTGAAGCTATGTTTGCCATATTGTTTCTAAACAAAGTTCACATTTTAGAATCCGGCTGTTATTCTCTCACTAATACTCCTAAGCTCTTGTGTTACTTGACAAAGCCTATTAACTTTATTACTTTCTGCACTTTGTGGTTGGAAAATGCCAACTGCAAGGTTGCATGATGAATGCATCATCAAAGTAGGATGAGGACTCTTTGTTTTGTTTTGTTTTATTTATTTACTTATTTTTGGCTGCGTTGGGTCTTCGTTGCTACGGGCGGGCTTTCTCTAGTTGCAGTGAGTGGGGGCTACTCTTCTTTGCGGTGTGTGGGCTTCTTGTGGGGTCTTCTCGTTGCGGAGCATGGGTTCTAGGCACGGGGGCTTCAGTAGTTGTGGCGTGTGAGCTCAGTAGTTGTGGTAGGTGGGCTCCAGAGCGCAGGCTCAGTAGCTGTAGCGCAGGGGCTTAGTTGCTCCATGGCACGTGGGATCTTCCCGGAGCAGGGTTCAAACCGGTGTCCCCGCATTGGCAGGCAGATTCTTAACCACTGCGCTACCAGGGAAGCCCAAGGTAAGATGAGGACTCTTGATCACCATTTTGCTGCTCCATTTGACGGAGAAAATAAGTATACCAAAGACTCAATTAACAATATTCACCTGTCTCAGTAAAACCTCAGCCATTCTCCATCTTGATTTACACTACAATCACCCGGGGAGCTTTAAAAAACAGTGCTGCTTGGGTCCCACCCCCAGAGATTCTATTGTGATTGGCTGGGCATAGGAATTTTTAAAGCACCTCAGGTTATTTTAATCTGCAGCCAGCTTGATGTTTGCACTCAAAGGCCCCAACTTAATAAGACTTTTTTTAATGTGTTATTTTTTTATTGGAGTATAACTGCTTTACAATGTTGTGTTAGTTTCTGCTGTACAGTGAAGTGAGCCAGGTATAAGTATACATATATGCCCTCCCCCACCCCACATCCCACCCATCTAGGTCATCACAGAGCACGGAGCTGAGCTCCTTGTGCTATACAGCAGGTTACCACTAGCTATCTATTTTACTCATGGTAGTGTATTTATGTCACACTTAATCTCCCAATTCATCCCACCCTCCCCTTCCCCCCACTCCCCACCGTGTTCTCTACCTCTGCCTTTCTATTTCTGCCCTTTAAGATCATCAGCTGCTTACTGTGTTCCTGAAGTAATTTTCAGAAAATCTACTCTTGTACTAACTGCTCTGAGTAGAAGCGTACCTTGGCTTGTTTCCTAACACCCAGGTAACAACACAAAGCATCTAAGGTCAAAGAAACTTTGACTATTCTGTTAAAACTTATCCAATCAAAGAGCCATTTTTAAAATGAGACTTTCAGTAAGCTGAGTTCTCTCTATGTTAGAGCTTAATTCCTTCTATCTACTACATTACTTAAGTCCTTGCAAAATGTCTCATCTTTGGTCCTGAAAAGAATTTCTAATTGTCTGAACTATAGGTAAGGTTAAAAATATCCAGCTAGAATCTTTTAAGCTAAATGTAGTATCAGCCACGTCCAGTCACATAAAACTCATCTAATTTCATTCTCCTCCCCATTTGGTGCTAACTAAATGAAAACACAGAGGCTACAAGGAGCTCGAGCTCTTTTTTGGGGGGGGCGGGGGCGGGGGTCTCAACTACCAAACCACCAGGGAAATCCCCACACACTTTTTTTTTTAATTGGCTCTAGTTCTTCTTTACATGAATCTTCATTTCTCTTACACCTGCATCTAGGTGTAAGCAGTCTCATCATAAGATTTGGTCAATATCAACTTGCAGACATGAACATTGCTGATATCATTTGACAAAGAAAACAAACCAGAGAGGTACACAAATAGGTGGGTCTGATTTTTTTTTTTTAGGAAATACTTGGTTCTACAGGAATCTAGGATTTGAGGCACTGCACTTCAAAACAAAATACTACTTACATTTTCTAGGAGGCAAACAGCAGCAGGATTCCCACGAAATGCTTTTGCTGTGAATGCATCTGCTATGAAAATAGGGAACTTCATTTTCCTTGCAATGTTTCTGCAAGCTCTCAAAATTGCTAGTAGCCTGCTTTCATGCTTGTTGCTGCAAAAAATCAAAAAGTTAATGTTTTACTAGCATTTTCCAGGTACAAAGTCAAGCAATTATTCTAACACACCTAACACACATTTAAAGTGATCCTCTGATTTTAAGCCTCTAAATTGAATTTGTTTTAAATTACTGGATTAATATTTTTTCATAGTGTACACATACTTAACAACATAATCATATTCCCAGAGTAGCCAAAACTACATTAGGCTATGCTTTTAATGAAGTGCATGAAATTTTCAAGGGGCATATATGTTGCTTATAGTTTCCCAATGAATATTACTGCCCTTTTAAAATAATGCATTTTTTCTAATTATAAAAGTATGCCCATTATCGCTTCCTTAGTGGCGCTGTGGTTGAGAATCCTCCTGCCAATGCAGGGGACACAGGTTCAAGCCGTGGTCCAGGAAGATCCCACATGCCGCGGAGCAACTAAGCCCGTGTGCTACAACTACTGAGCCTGCACTCTGGAGCCCATGAGCCACAACTACTGAAGCCCGTGCACCTGGAGCCTGTGCTCTGCATGAAGAGAAACCCACGCACTGCAAAGAAGAGTAGCCCCCGCTCGCCGCAGCTGGAGAAAGCCCACGCGCAGCAACAAAGACCCAACGCAGCCAAAAATAAATAAATTTATATTTTTTTACAATGCCCATTATAAAAAAAACTTGGAAAATCAAAAAGTGACTCATAACCATGTAAATCAGCAATAACTTTTTTTTTTGGACTTAACATAATCAAAGGAGCCTCATGCTTTAATTTTGTGTTATTTTATAAATCTGCAGATGAAGACTTTTTAACTCATGATATAGATTTGTTAAAATAAAGCTTTTCATTATAAGAATAACACTTTCTCTTTACTGAAAACCTGTAAAATATAGAAAAGCAGGGTGGGGAGGGGATCTCCTGTATTCTCATGCCCTACAGAGAGAAATTCTGTTAAACATTCTCAGTGTTTCCTTTGCTTTACTAGAAAGCATGGGTTTTGTCATAGGCATGGAGGGATTCTTCCCTCCCAAAGTTATAGAACTTTTAAAATATTCAGCAAATTAGAAGGTGCTTTGTTTAAATCTAAAAGAAATTAACCTATCCTAACATGTATTTCTTGTTCTCAACATTAAGATAAATAACAGTGGGACGCCTTGCTGGCGGCCACACCTGGCACCAGCCCACTGGCAGCTCCCAGGCCTACAGGTTTCTTTTTCTTTTCTTTGTGTGTAATTTATTATACAAGTGTTTTGCTTAACTTTCTTGCCAAATGCCTACGTTTTTCTGCCTTTTTTTTTTTAGGTATAACTGATGTATTACTTTCAGGTGTACAACATACTGATCCGATATTTTTATATATTGGGAAATGATCTACCACAATCATTAACTACCTAGTTAATCCATCACCATACAAAGTTACAAAAAAAGGGTTTTTTTGTGTGTGATGAAATTTTGAAGATCTACTCTCTTAGCAGCTTTCAAATATGCAATACATTATTGCTAACTATAGTCACCATGCTGTACATGACATTCCCGGGACTTATTTATTTTACAACTGTAAGTTTGTACCTTTTGACCCCCTTCAATAACTTCAGTAAGGTTGCACCTTCTGACCTCCAAGCAATAACATTATTAATATTTTAGATATACAGTTTTTAATCATAATTTTTACCCTTTTAACAGTATAGCATGAATATAAATGCTTCAAAAACATCATTTTAATAGATTTACAATAGGTTCATGCATATGCTATAAATTATTTAACTATTTCCCCTTTGGTGAGTATTTATTTCTAATTTTTCACTTGTAAAGATAATGTAGTGATCAAATTTTTTGACTGTAAATCTTGGTCTGCATTTCTGATTCTTTAATTATAATAGATTCCCAAAAACCAAATCCCTGGGTCAAAGTGTACAGACATCTTAACTTACACATACAGTTAAATTTATCTTCAGGGCTTCCCTCGTGCTGCAGTGGTTAAGAATCCGCCTACCAATGCAGGGGACACGGGTTCAAGCCCTGGTCCGGGAAGATCCCACATGCCACGGAGCAACTTAGCCTGTGCGCCACAACTATTGAGCCTGCGCTCTAGAGCCCGCGAGCCACAACTACTGAGCCCATGTGCCACAACTACTGAAGCCCACGTGCCTAGAGCCCGTGCTCTGCAACAAGAAAAGCCACCGCAATGAGAAGCCCACGCACCGCAACGAAGAGTAGCCCCCGCTCGCAGCAACCAGAGAAAGCCTACGCACAGCAATGAAGACCCAACGCAGCCAAAAATAAATAAACGAATAATTTTTTAAAATTTATCTTCAGAGAGTGTATCAACTTAGCATATGAGAACGCCCCACCATTGGTGATCTGATAGATTTTAAAATACCTTGAACTTTCATTTGTGTTTCTTGGATTATTCTAACCAGACTGCAAAGAGCATAAAGTCAGAACCTCTTCTTGTTTTTCTTTGCTACTAAAATCTCAGTTTCTAGAACAGTGCCTGACACAATAAATGTTTATTGAATTAAGTAAATAATATACTGAGCATGCATCACAACTGAACTTTCATACATTGACTGGCAAATACTTAGGGCTTCTCAACATGGTATCATCTGCCAGCCAACATTTCAGTTTCAGTAGCATCACCATTACTGACAGTACACTGCAGTTTGTTGATGTAATTATTTGGAAATTTTATTACAGATTGCCTTTATTATTTTAGAAAAATTGAATAGAGACCAGAAACAAATTAAAGTTCTGACAATGAAGCATAGTTTTCATAAATAGAATTGACATTGTTACAGAAATCATAGGTATGCCAAAAGGAGCAAGTTTTTAGCCTCATTGAACTACAGCCCCGTTGGTCTCAGCCATCAGCTATGTGTTCAATTGGATGAGAAAATCTATATTGAAAAGACTGTATAACTTTTCTACAGAGATCATAAATTACATGTTTATGTTTTTAAAATGTTTCTTTAGATAGTCTTGTTTTCTTGCTCTAATTTGGTACAGAAAAATAAAATTCTACAACTAAGTACTTTATCAGGCTTCTAGAAATACTGCATTGCTTCTCAAGTGAGAACATTTCTTTAAAGGGAAAAATCCTCCAAGACTCTAATATCCAATGTCATTTGCCTGTTTGACAACAACTCCTCTACACCCCACCCCTCCCACACACACACTTGCACTTCTCTTTTTCTAAAAGAACTCTGATTTTGTTTGGGGAGGCAATGCGCCCGGCCCCATCAATGTATCATAAATGGTCTAAGCCAATCTGTATGATTTCATTCTCCTGTGCCAGATGCTCCCTCTTCCAGATCCTCTTGCAGCTAGAGATGGCCATAGGACCCATTTAGAGCAAGATTGCTGGAGAGATTCTAGGGACAATCTTTGGCTTTCTGATAAAAGGGGCAGATGGGAAAGGAAAATGGACAGCCTCTTTTTCCCCCTCCTCTTTTTCCTGTCTTGAATATGTTGCTGATGCCTGGAAATGCAACGATCATCTTTTGACCATGAGGTGACAAATATGAAGAGAAAAAGCTAACAAACTAGGTAAGGAAGAAATAGTATAGGTTCTTCACAATGTAGTTAACCTGCTAAATCAATGTTAGATCCTCCTACTTCCAGACTTCTTAAGTAAACAGAAAATATCCTTAAGGTTCAAACTATTGTCAATCCATGGAGTAGCCAAAATAATGGCCGAAGTAGCCAAAGGTGTCCACATTCTAATTCCAAGAACTTGTTAATGTGCTATGTTGCATGGCAGCAGGGAATTAAGGTTGCATATGGGATTAAGGTTGCTAATCAACTGATTTTTTTTTTCAACATTTGAAGGCAGGACTTTTTTTAAAAATTTTATTTTTATCTTTGGCTGCATTGGGTCTTCCTTGTTACGCGCGGGTTTTCTCTAGTTGTGGTGAGTGGGGGCTACTCTTCGTTGCGGTGCGCGGGCTTCTCATTGTGGTGGCTTCTCTTGTTGCAGAGCATGGGCTCTAGGTGCACAGGCTCCAGTGGTTGCAGCAAGCGGGTTCGGTAGTTGTGGCACCCGGCCTCAGTAGTTGTGGCTTGTGGGATCTAGAGCACAGGCTCAGTAGTTGTGGCACATGGGCTTAGTTGCCCCACAGCATGTGGGATCTTCCCAGACCAGGGATCAAACCCGTGTCCCCTGCATTGGCAGGTGGATTCTTAACCACTGCACCACCAGGGAAGTTCCAACTGACCTTAAAATAAGATTATTTTGGATTATCCCAGTGGACTAAATGTCACAGGGGTCATTAAAAGTGGAAGAGGGAGGCAGAAAAGTTCAAGGCAGTGATTTGAACATGCTGTGCTGCTGGGTTAAAGACAGAGGAAGGAGACACAAGCCAAGAAATATAGATAGCCTCTAGAAATTGAATAAGGTGGGACTTCCCTGGTGGTCCAGTGGTTAAGAATCCGTGCTCCCAATGTAGAGGGCATGGGTTTGATCCCTGGTCAGGGAAGTTCCTCGACCCCATGCCATGGAGCATGGCCAAAACAAACAAAAAAAATTGAACAAGGCAAGGAAACAAATTCTCCCCTAGAACCTCTAGAAGGAACAAATCTGGATTAGTCAGTTGAGGATGCCATAACAAACCATAGACTGTGTGGCTTAAACAACAGAATTTCTTTTCTCACAATCTTGAGGCTGGGAAGTCCCAGATCAAGATTGATTTTATCCCAGTGAGACCTATTTTGGATTTGTGACCTTCAGAACTATAAAATAATAAATTTGTGTTATTGTTACTCACTAAATTTGTGATAATTTGTTATAGCAGCAACAGGAAATGAACACAATCCAGTATTCTGTTACTTGCAGCCCAGCAAAATCCTAACTGCTGCACAAATTTCCAAGAACAATAATAATAAATACTTACTGAGCACTTATTCTGTGCTAGACATGGTTCTAAGAGCATTTAATCCTCAGAGCATCTCATGAGATAGATCCTTATTATAATCTCCATTTCCATTTTACAGGTGAATAAACAGAGGCTCAGAAATTTTAAGTAACTTGCCCAAGGTCACATATTTAGGCAATGCCTAAATTTGAACCCAAATAGTCTAATTGAAGAGTCCATGTTGTTAACCACCGTGCCTTAGAATATATCCCAGGACCAGAATTTGAGGAACTCTTACTTAAGGAACTAAAATCTTAGTTCCATGAAATTGTAAACTACCACTGCATAAGAGAAATTTTGTCTTAAGTGTTAAAATACTTTAGACCATCTTTGAAATGAAAACTCAAGAGTTTAAAAATTCTCTTAGAATTTGCAGACACTCAAGAATACAAAGGACCCTGGTACAAGAAACACTAAATAATTGTACTATGTATGAAAACTAAACAAGATTTCTGATTAAGTAAAAAGAGCTCTTGGTCAAGTGTGAAAGTTTCTTAAGCATTTTTATTTGTTCTAGAACAGTGCTTTTCAGATTTTAGCATTCATCAGAATCACCTGTGGGGATGTATTAAAACACAAATTGCTGGACTCCATGCCCAGAATTTTTTATTTCATAAGTTGTATTAAAACACAAATTGCTGGACTCCATGCCCAGAATTTTTTATTTCATAAGTCAAGAATTTACATTTCTAACAAGTTCCCAAGTGATGCTGATGCCGTACTTAGAGACTCACTACAAAAAGAGCATGAAGTTTCTAACACCATAAATGTATTAAAACTATCTTTCTAAAATGTATTTTATAAATTTAATTTTTATTCTCAAAGGGGAGAAAAAGTATTTTTATTCATTTAATTTGATTAATATTCCTGTTTGTGCTCTATGGTAACCAGTTATGCTTAACATAGGGTTCACATTAACAATTTAATTTTCAAAAATTACTGTGTATTTCCTAAACACCAGGCACATGCTAGATTTGGGGGATAAAATGATGAACAAGTCACTAACTCTCTGTCAAGGTATTCTCAGTCAGTGAGGAGACCAATGTAAAAATTATAAAATATAAAATAAAAAGATAAAGATACAATGCTTATGAACACAAGGAGAGAGCAATAACTCTGCCCAGGAGACAGTCAGAGGGAGCTCCAGAGATGAGGTGACATTTGAATGGGTCCAAAAACATATACAAAAAAATGTCCAGCAGTTCCATAAGGGGGGAACAGGCATCTTGGGCAGAGTGCATGGATTAATCCCAGGGTAAACAATTCAATATGGAAATAGATGTGGCAAGAGGATAGGAGAGGGTGGAGTTAAGGCTGTAAAGATCTGCTGGAGCCAATGTTCATGATTTCTTCTTTATCTTTGTGGGTTCAGAAATCCAAAGTTCAGTTCAACAGCTACTGTGTGGCAGGCAGACTCCAATACTAGGCACCAGGGAGAGAAGAGAATCTCATGAATGAGCCATACACCTCTACCCTGAGGATCTAATCTAGAATTTACTTTTGAAGATGTCTTTTTTTTTTTTCTCTCTCTCTCTCCTTAAAATTAGTTTTGGTTTCATTCCTATAAGGAAAAGGCAGGATTAACATCCCCCTGAATTGCTGAGAGAAAATTTGAGGCAGGTAAAGTTTAAGCAACTTGCTTTTATTTACCCAGTAAATGGGCTTGCACAAATTTTGGCATCCAGTCAAATGGCTGGTCCTCAGGTGCAGCTATCAGGCAGGGCTCTGAGCAACTATCCAGCACAGTGTTTTTCAAATGATCCAAATAATTTAAATTATCCTTCTCTAGTTTCACTGACATTCCGTTTGGACACCTAGAGTGGCTTTACATGTCCCTCAATAATGCCAAGCAAATATGCTGTTTAAAAAGAAATAAATTCCCCCAGAGGGTACAAGCTCATAAATCTAAATTCATATGATTTCAGGACTTCCCTGGTGGCGCAGTGGTTAAGAATCTGCTTGCCAATGCTGGGGACACGGTGTCGATCCCGGGCCGGGGAAGATCCCACATGCTGTGGAGCATCCCATGCACCAGAATTACTGAGCCTGCGCTCTAGAGCCCGGGCTCTAGAGCCCGTGAGCCACAACCACTGAAGCTCGCGTGCCTAGAGCCTGTGCTCCACAAGAGAGAAGCCACCGCAATGAGAAGCCTGCGTACCGCAACGAAGAGTAGCCCCCACTCGCCGCCACTAGAGAAACCCCGCGCGCAGCAACGAAGACCCAACGCAGCCAAAAATAAATACATAAAATAAATTTATAAATTCATATGACTTCTCAACTACTCATATTTATCTTTTATAACTCTTTAGTTTTTAATAATCAAATTAGTATATGAATATAATCCTTTTATAAACAATAAAATAGTACGGAAAAAACTAAAATCCCATTTGACAATTCCCTGTCCCACTACCTTCCCCGGAGTTCCACTGGGTTTGTTTTTGAGAACACAGTAGACACCTTCCTGAATTCTAATCTTGGTTCCATTTACCATGGAAATGTAGGGAAATCATAAACCTCCCTTGTTCAAATAGCTTAGTCATTAAACCTGCCCATGGGTATGCCTGGGAACACTGAGGCTTATTTGTCCCTCTGTAACTAACTGTCTTAGCTTGTTTACAGTCTCCTGTGGCTACAGACAACAGAAAGTTGATTTCTGTTATTCTGTAGCTGTTAGCATAAAAGAATCCACTTAGCTTTTGCTTATGACTACTGCCTCAAAACAAGGATACCCATTAATAAATGCCAGTTTAGTTCTTTGAAAATGTAAATACTTACTAATAGAGCACTGACTGGCATTCAAAGTGTACTTGAACACAGTCGACTTGCTGGTGAAAAGAAAATGAGTATAAAAAAGAATTACAAATTATAAGTAAAATAAGTTTTTAAATAAAAATTTGGAAGAAAGTCTATTTTTAAATTAGTTTCATTTAGCTACTAAGACCATATATATATATATATATATACACACACACACACACGCACACACATACACACACACACACACATACACATATATATGGCATTCAACTACTTTGTGTTTACTTTTACCCATATTTCCTATACTTAATAGAAGCTCTGAAACACTTCCTTTGTTCAAATATTTTTAGACTCGTTCTGATTTCCTCAACTACATTTATGTTTGAATACCCACTGTTTTGGATGGAAATTTTTCACTTTTCTGTTAAAGTTTACAGTTCTCATCTTATCGTCATGACTTACCATTTATCAACCAAATTATTGTCCCCCGCTTCCTCTCCCCACTGGTAACCACTAGTTTGTTCTCTATATTTGTGAGTCCGTTTCTTTATTGTTATATTCACTAGTTTGTTGTATTTTTTAGATTCCACATATAAACGATAACATACAGTATTTGTCTTTGTCTGACTTATTTCACTTAGCATAATACCCTCCAAGTCCACCCACATAGTTGCAAATGGCAAAACTTCATTCTTTTTTATGACTGAGTAGTATTCCATTGTATAAATATACCACATCTTCTTTATCCATTCATCTGTTGATGGACACTTAGGTTGCTTCCATATTTTGCCAATTGTAAATAATGCTTCTATGAACACTGAGGTGCATGTATCTTTTCAAATTAGTATTTTTGGTTTTTTTCAGATACATACCCAGAAGTTGAATTGCTGAGTCATATGGTAGTTCTATTTCTAGTTTTTTGAGAAACCTCCATACTGTTTCCCACAGTGGCTGCACCAATTTACATTCCCACCAACAGTGTATGAGGGTTCCCTTTTCTCCACATCCTTGCCAACATTTGTTATTTGTATTCTTTTTCATAATAGCCATATACATATGTTCTTTATAGATATTCATATTCATATATATAATATCTAGTTAATACAAAAGCAAGCAGTAATGGAGGAATAGAGAAACAATAAAGACATGACATATAGAAAACAAATAGCAAAATGGCAGACTTAAACCCCACCTTAATTACATTAAATGTAAATGGCTAAATTCACATCAAAGGGATTTTTTTTAAAAGACATGATCTAACTATATGCTTTCTATAAGAGACAAACTTTAAATTCAAAGACACAAATAGATTGAAAGCAAAAAAATGGGGAAAAGATATGCCATGCAAAGTATAACCAAAAGAGAGCTGGAGTGACTATACTAATAACAAACAAAATAGACTTTAAGACAATATTTGTTACTACAGACAAAGAATGACTTTTTTTTTTTTTTTTTTTTTTGCGGTACGCAGGCCTCTCACTGTTGTGGCCTCTCCCGTTGCGGAGCACAGGCTCCGGACGCGCAGGCTCAGCGGCCATGGCTCATGGGCCTAGCCGCTCCGCAGCATGTGGGATCTTCCCAGACCAGGGCACGAATCCGTGTCCCCTGCTTCGGCCGGCAGACTCTCAACCACTGTGCCACCAGCGAAGCCCAAGAATGACATTTTATAATGATAAAAGTATCAATCTATCTGGAACATATGACAGTTATAAATATGCACCTAACAACAGAACCCCAAAACACATGAAGCAAAAACTGACAGAATAGAAGAAATAGACAAATCAACAATAATAGTTGGAGACTTCAATGCCTAGTTTCAATAATGGATAGAACAACTAGACAGAAGATCGACAAGATTTAACAACACTGTAAACCAACTAGACCTATCAGACATCTCTAGTACACCCCACAATAGCAGTAAACAGCACATCCTTCTCAAGTGCACATGAAGCATTCTTCAGAATAGACCATATGTTAGGTAGCCCATAAAACAAGTCTCAATAAATTTAAAGGCCTGGAATCATACAAAGTGTGTCCTTCAACCACAATAGAATAAAATTACATTTTAATAACAAAACAAAAAGGAAATTTGGGAAATGTGGAAACTAAACACCATTCCCCAATAATAAAAGTGAAGCTCCCCGGAGAAATGGCCGATTCTAGGGCCAGGGTAAAGAAAATACCAGATGAGCCTGCAGCATCTTCTAGTACCAGAAAGTAAGGCAGTCTCAAAAAATAAAAGGGATAGGGGCATGTCAAAGGGATATAGAAGCCAACCTGAAAGTGCTCCCAGTGGCCTAAGCAAGAACAATTTGAGCAACAAAATTAGTAATGTAGTAGTAGATTATAACCCAAAGTACAAAAATGAATATCCACGAGTCTGTACTGACATATATAAAAGATGAAAGAATGAAAGAAAGAAAAACCTTACAGAATAATATCAAATAATTTATCTAGCTACTCTCTCTTCCAGGAGATGGAGTTTATTTATTTATATAAATTTATTTATTTATTTATATTTTTGGTTGCGTTGGGTCTTCGCTGCTGCGCGCGGGCTTTCTCTAGTTGCAGAGAGTGGGGGCTACTCTTCGTCAACGTGTGCGGACTTCTCCTTGCGGTGGCTTCCAGGAGATGGAGTTTAAATACCCCTTGAGTATGGGTGCACTCAGTGACTTGTTTCCAAAAGAGTAGACCATAGGAAGAGGATAAAAAGCAACTTCACAGTGGAGAAATCTGGCAAACACTACCTCACCCAGGTGATTAAAGGTAACACCATCAGTGATAAGTCATGTTGACAGCATATACTTTTGATATGGTGTGATGGGAATGGCACTTTACTTCTGTAGTCTTCTTCCCAAGAACACATTACTCTTGTCTAATTATGCCAAAGACATCAGAGAAATTCCAACTGAAGGATATTCTACAAAGTACTTGACTAGAGGATGCTAAGGAAAATGTTGACTAATGTAATTTAGCATCCCAGATCAGATACTGGAACACAAAAAGGATGTTACAGAAAAACAAGTGAACCCCAAATGAAGTGCAGCGTTTAGTTAATAGCAATGGACCAATGCTGGTTCATTACTTGTGACAAACATACCATAGAATGTAAGATGTTAACAACAAAGGAAACTGAGTTAGAGGTATACAGGAACTCTTCGTACTATCTTGGCAACTTTTTTGTAAACCTACAACTATTCTAAAATTTTTAAATAATTAAAAAAAACAAAACAAAACTGAGGCCTGCCAATAACCATGTAAGGGCGCTTGGAAGCAGATCTTCCATCAGTTGAGCCTTGAGTAACTGCAGGCCCAGCTGACACTTTTTTTAAAAAATTTTATTTATTTATTTATTTATTTATTATCT
The DNA here is from genome assembly GCF_963455315.2 of Globicephala melas. Classification (NCBI taxonomy): domain Eukaryota; kingdom Metazoa; phylum Chordata; class Mammalia; order Artiodactyla; family Delphinidae; genus Globicephala; species Globicephala melas. The sequence goes on along the minus strand of NC_083329.1, from coordinate 63,356,458 downwards.
TTGGCCACGTTGGGTCTTCATTGCTGCACATGGGCTTTCTCTAGTTGTGGCGAGCGGGGGCTACTCTTCGTTGCAGTGCATGGGCTTCTCATTGCGGTGGCTTCTCTTGTTGCAGAGCATGGGCTCTAGGCACACAGGCTTCAGTAGTTGTGGCACACGGGCTCAGTAGTTGTGGCTCACGGGCTTAGTTGTTCTGTAGCATGTGGGATCTTCCCAGACCAGGGCTCAAACCCGTATCCCCTGCATTGGCAGGCAGATTCTTAACCACTGCGCCACCAGGGAAGCCCCCTGTTGACACTTTTGATTGCAGCTTTATAAGAGACCCTGAGCCAGAGGCACCCATCTAAGCTGCCTTCAGGTTTCAGACCCACAGAAACAATGAAATAATAAAAGTCTGTTGTTTTAAGCTGCTAAGTTTTAGAGTAATTTGTTAACAGCAATACTAAGTAATACAGTATGATTTCTTTTTTTCCCCAGTTTTACTGAGATACAATTGTTACACATTACTGTGTAAGTTTAAGGTATATAGCATAATAGTTTGACTTACATATATTCTGAGATGATTACTGAAGTTTAGTTAGCATCCATCACCTCTTATAAACACAATAAAAAGAGAAAGCAAAATAAGAAAAATGTTTCCTTGTAATGAGAACTTTTAGGATTTACTCTCTTAACAACTTTCATACATCATATAGTAGTGTTAATTATAGTCATCATGCTGTATATTACAACCCTAGTACTTACTTGTAAAGTATAATTTTTTTATATATAATATTCAGAAGCAGCCACTGCAAAACATAGGGACAAGATGCAGTCAATCTGTTTGAATTATATTTCTCATTATTCCTCATTGTAAGTTAATCTGTTCTCATTCCAGTTTTTACAAGAGATTCTAGACCAAATTTACCTAGCCTGAGCCTATCTCCCTAAACTATCAGAATGTAAAAGCAAAATATACGTTGGTGATCGCCAGCTATATATCCTAGCACATATTAATTTCCTACTAGACACATCCACTTGGATTGTATATGGCACCTCAAAATCAGTATACTCAAGTCCTATATTCCCTATGTCAGTTACTACCCACCATCAAACCCTAAACCAAAAATAACTCATCCTTGACTTTTTACTATCCATCCACAGCTTCTCTAATCAATCACTAAATCCTGCTGATAATGGCTCCTAAATATCTCAAAGACATCCTCTTATATCTATCCCAGTACCATTGTTCTAATTTAAGAGCTCATCATCTCTGCTGGGCCTTCTTTGCTAGACTGTGGTGAAAATTAGTTACTTAAATAAGTGCCTCCACCCCCAATATAACCATAGTTATTTATACACTAAGAGGCATAGGTACATATATGAAGAAACATATTTTTATCTACCACTCAGAAGCTTAAAATCATGTGTGGGGGAAGAGGGGAATGGTGTGTTACTCTTAACGGTACAGTGTTTTCTAAGTTATCAATGTGCTTATAAAATATGAAAAGCAGTACAATAGTTTGACTTAAATTCCTTAAGTAGCTATCTTTTGTAGCTGCTTTCCCTGTTCTTCACAGCAATCCACTGGGACAGAAATAATGTTCAACACTTTTAATTATTTTCAAAAATTAGAGAAAGTGTGCTGGGTGCTTTTTTCCTTTTAAGTTGCAATTTGTTTACTTAGTAATTATTCCAATTGGATGAGACCTTTTGGCTTCCCTAATCCCAGAATGAACACTAGGGTGACTTGAAGATACAAACAAGTATCAAGAATGTAAACTGTAATTAAGTCTTGTCTTGAGAAATAATTTTGAATTATGATGGAGAAGACTACTGCTTTCTAAAGAGAGTAGATATATATGATATAAATCAAAGAACAAGCATTTCACAAAACCTTAGTAAGACAGATTTAGTGTTCAAAAGGCATTAACCACCTTAATTAGACACACTCCTAGAAACTTATTTGTGGGTTTGTTACGTTTTTAGCTTATTTGATTTTCCTGTAGATAAAAATATTGTAATCCAGTTTTTACATTATTTCAGAATGCCAGTGGGGGTATGTGAACAACTATCTTAGCCAATTTTTAGTTAATATGCCTTCCCTCCCCCAAAAGAGTACAGTCTCTTTCAATTTCTCTTTCTTTCTTTTTCAGGCTCTGCATGGAATTTTCCTGTTTCCTTCATCCTGGTGGTATAATCAGGATCACGTGTTAGCTGTCTTGTTTTCCTCTGGGCCGTGTGGGTACTTCTATTTCCTTCTCCTTTTTCATCTCTTCTCTCATTTTGGCCTCTAACAAGACCCTCTGCAGGGTCCCTCTGATCTCTGTACTAATAGGAAAGCACTGAAATGACGAAAAGGAAGACAAAGAGAGAGAGAAAAAAAAAGCAGCTGGGAGTCCTTAGTTCTAACCATCTCTATGGAAACAATTCCACAGAGACCAATCTGGAAACAATTCAGTACGGACCACTGGAGCAATGGTGAGCCAATCTCACCAAGCCTTACAGGACTCAACTTGCAAATGAGAACAGTTGATAGACTTTTTTTTTTTGAGAAAAGTAATAAAATAGGAAGCCAAATAAAAATTAAGTTTACCCCTATATAACATACTTTTTTTTAAACTCAAAACTTCCTACTTGCTGTAATAATAAAAAAGTCAAAGGCATGCATGTGCTAATTTCAAGTCCTTCCCAAGCATTCACACTGGCAAACAGCAGAATGCCCAATACAACGAAATGTGGCCAAAAAAACAAAGAAAGCATTGCAGTTTGGTGCTGAAAAGTCTTAAGAATGATTTTAGGATTATGGCCCGTAACAATAAAAATATGTGGAGAGAATGGCAAACTCATTCAGGCAGTAAACATATTGTTTGAATTCACGCAAGGGGTAAAAGGGATTACAGAATTCCATCTACCAAATCAGATTGAAAGACAGAAAGAATAAAGTAGTGATGTAATTTGAATCCAGGGAAGAACTCCACCTGAAGCGGGAGCTTGGAGTCTTACTAATAAAGCAATCATTAGAGAGAGAAAAGAAAGCTCCCCCGACACCCTCACAGTGTCAGACACCAAGATACCAAGTTTCAGTCCTGTTCAAAAGTCTCCAGCCAATAAACCGTTAACTGCAGGTCTCCAGAGATGCTAACTGCAGTGTTAGTTAGAAATAACTTCAATTTGGGGACTTCCCTGGCAGTCCAGTGGTTAAGACTTCGCCTTCCAATACAGGGGGTGCGGGTTCGATCCCTGGTCAGGGAGCTAAGATCCCACATGACCTGGGGCCAAAAAACCAAAACATAAAACAGAAGCAATATTGTAACAAATTCAATACTTTAAAAATGGTCCACATCGGGCTTCCCTGGTGGCGCAGTGGTTGAGAGTCCGCCTGCCGATGCAGGGAACACGGGTTCGTGCCCCGGCCCAGGAAGATCCCACATGACGCGGAGCAGCTAGGCCCGTGAGCCATGGCCGCTGAGCCTGTGCGTCCGGAGCCTGTGCTCCGCAACGGGAGAGGCCACAAGAGTGGCCACGTAACGGGGGGAAAAAAAAAAAAAGGTCCACTTCTTAAAAAAAAGAAGTAACTTCAATTTGCCTAAAATGATGTTTGTTCCCTCAAAGGTTATTTACATCTCCAGGTAGGTACATAGTGCTTTAAGACCCTAAGCCCCTGGAGTAAAAACCACTTGGGTTTAATTCCTAGCTTCTGCCACTAGGTGTATGACCTTGGGCAACTTTTTACATTTCTCTAGAACTCAGGCATACCATCTGTAAAATGGGGATAAAAATAATTATTTTTCAGGGTTATAAAGAGTCAGTGAATTGAGCACAGCATCTAGCTCAAGCAAGCTCTCAATAATTGTGAGCTATCCTTATTACATTATCCAGTTTCGTTTTTCTATCTCTTGTAAATGATGACATTGCCCCTTCTCCCTTTCTCTAAGGGTTATTTTGAGGGAGTGGTCTCAAGAAAGACAGTAGGGCATTATGACCCAGACAATTCTTACTGTCGCACACTTGTCTTACGCAGGTTTGAGAATGAATTAAAGCCACGAAATGGAAGTTTCCATTATATGACGGTAACTGGCCTCCTGTCTCCACCCTACACACTGCAAACCTCATGAAGGAAAAATTATTCAAGCTTCTCCACTGCTAATACCCCTTGCGCCCCCTCATCCCACTCTCGACGGGCTTCCTAGTGACTGTAGTACAAAGTACAAAGTCTTTGGATACTGAAGGTGTACAACTTAGGTTCGTCCACATTTGCAACCTTCGGGAACATTCCTGTACTCGAACTCATTTCCTTCTCTCCCTCGCATTTGACATACGTTCCTTCGCTTGCACTTTAACTTGCATTGATCTCGGTACCAGGACTGCCCTCCACTCTTACAGAAATTAGGCTTGCTTGTTTTTTGGGTTTTTTGTTTTTCCCTAAAAGCTGTCACTAGGAACCTCGGTGGTATGCGAATCTGCACAACCAAAAATTATTTTTTAGGCGTCACTTGTTCGTGCAATTTTCAAGAATGCAAAGCACTATTCAGAAAACCCGAAATCGGGTGCCTCAAGCGGCTGATGGGTCACTGAGATTACAAAATGGGAGACATTACAGGTGAGAGAGAATGCGAAAGCGAGAAGAGGAAGCGAGGAGTGATCTGCAGGGAAACTTCAATCATGAACATCCTCCCCCTCGCCCCCAACGATGGGGCGGCTGGGCCGGCAGTGTCAAAGCCGGGGGAAGGAGCCCCAGCCCAAGAACCTAAATCAGGGCCTGGCGGACACTCTTGTATCTTCCCAGCTGAGAAGCCCTACTATTTTTACCGCATAATGCAAACATGGTGGACAAGAAATGCCCTCCCCGCGTTTGGCAGCCGAACCACGTGGCTCCCTTTCCACGCAGGTGACGCTGAGGTAGGGGCGGGGCCTTTACCGAACTTGTTCTTGGTGCGGCAGAGCAGCAGAGAACTTTTCCACACCCCGACGCCACGGTTCCTGCAACACAGGACCACTATTGCCTCTTCACATCCTCCCCGAGAGAGCAGAAAGGTGACCTCTGAGGATCTGATAGTTTTATGGGAAGCAAAAAGGTGGAGTTCGCAACCTCTTTCTTTAACTGGACTACCTCCGGGCTCCTCTCCACCTCTCCCCACAACAACCGGGCTTCTCACCAACGCGCAAGCGCACTTCCTGCCGTCCGCTCCAAGGCTGGGCTGACTCTCTTGTCTCGCGTGAGTGGGGCCTGCCGGTCTTCCTCGCTCTCGCTCCACCCCCTCCTCCTCGCTCGCTCTCTCCCATCCCCCCAAGCCAGTCGCTCTGCTGCGCAGCTCCCTTAGCGGTTGCCGCCGCCGGAGACGGTTGGAAGAACCGTTGTGGGAGCGCTGCACGAGGCGGGCGACTTCTCCCTGCTCACGACCGGACCCCCTGAGCACCGGAGTCGGTGCTACTGTCGCCCGACAGGGTATCTGAAGTAAAAGGGGGTAGGTTGGGCTGGTGGTTTCGAGAGCGGAGTCGGGAGAAGGACGAAAGAGCGACTGGGAGGGGGTGGGGCTGCGGGGGGGAAGTGTGGAGGTCGCCGCTCGGAGGCGGCCAGGCTGCGCCTCCCAGGCGATCTCCCACTTCAAGGAGGGCGGCCTGCCGGGGGGAGGATTTACTCAGGTGGAATTCAGTGAACGAAACCGAGCCCCGAAGTGGGGGTCATCCAGCACTTCTCCTTTCCCTGCTGGTTTGGCCTCCGCCATTTTGGGTACGGCGGCGCGGCCAGCTCAGCTTCCCGCCCTTCTCATCTCTTTCTGTTTTTTGCCCATCAGCTTCCGAAAACTGATTTATAAGTCCGTGGGGTGGTTAAAGGTCCGTGGAAGGGATGAGGGTGGGGAAGGAAGCGAGCAGGGAAAGGCTGGGCACTTGGGTGGCGGGAGGATCTGGGCCGTCGGGCGCGCTCCCGATGGAAATGGCGCCAGATGGGCCTGGCCTCCCACCGCGGCCTCCCTTCCTCCGCAGTCTCGGCTGGGCTACCTGGGCCGGCGGGACTGCGAGTGACTTCTGACGCAGATTCCCAAGATGAGAGAGGCTGGAGCTGGGGGAGGAAAGCCAATGGCGACGAAGGCGCTCAACTCCCAAATCCAGGACAAAGGAGCCAGACGGCCTCCTTTGTAATTCCGCCGCCCGGTGGCGAAGGTTTTTAAGCCAGGCTTGGCTGCCGGGCGGGGAGGGGGGGAAGGGGCGTACTCTCCCTAGCTCTTTGGTCTCTAGGGCAGCTAGATAAACGAAAAGTCTCCGGGGCGGAATAAAGGACGCTTAGCCGGCCCTTATAGTCCAGATTTGGAACTTCGAAAAGAGTACGTACTCATTTTCCAAAGGGTTTTTTTTTTCCACGCTTCTCTTAAACGTATCGAAAGACTTTGTGGGTAATTGTTTTGTAAGCAGAAAAGCGGGTGACTTACCAGATAGGAATGTGAAATGGACTTATTTCAAATAGGTCGTCTGGATCCAGTGAACTGTGGAACTAGGCTTTTGAAACCTGTGGGCGGGGGTGGGATGGTTTAGCAGTGGTTTTGTGTAGTTTGGTAAATATTGATTGGGTTAGAATTTAAGTAGGAGTTTTATTTTGGGGAAACGGTTGTTAAAACACAACCAGTGATGGCAAAACTGTGTATAGGAATTGAATGATTAAATCTCCAAGGGTTGGATTTTCTGCAGAGATTGTTTGGGGATTAAGGCTGTAGAAGTAAGATACTTCAAAATACAGTTAGGGTTTATTTTCTTTTGGTAGCTAAGCATGTTTTCTATTTGGTGTAGGGCTGTAGTAACGTTTTGACCAAGAAAATAAGCCTGCTCAACAGAAAGGCAAACTGCAAGTTCAGTCATGTGATGCTGTGATGATTTTCGGTCCTTAGAACAGTCGGAGAACTGGTTCTGTAATTTTCACTGAAGACCATACAAAAGGGACAGGCAGGCTATTTTTCCAGCTTTAAAAACAAAAAACTCTTCCTGTTGAAGATGTTTTATGATTCTTGTGGACTTTGAAAAGAAAGCCCAGAGTTTTCTATACTAGTTTCCTAGTATGTGATGTAACAGTTTCCCTGCTTGGATTACTCTAGAAACCTTTTTTTCTGCCCTCTTTTTCATCTGCATCATAATCTGGAAATCCATCTAATTGCCTTTATATTTTTAATAACTGTTCTGGTGTTCTTGGCTGAACTGCAGTGGCTGGTAACATTGTTCTAGAGAAGAACTTGATCATTTTAGAGACCTCACCACCTTTAGGTACTAGAGGTGTCTCTAATTTTGTTTTTATTTAAAAGTAATGATGGGACTTCCCTGGCGGTCCAGTGGTTAAGACGCCGCGCTCCTAATGCAGGGGGCACGGGTTCCATCCCTGGTCGGGGAACTAAGATCCTACATGCCTCATGGTGTGGCCAAAAAAAATTAAAAGTTCAATTAAGGAGCAAGCATAGTGAAAGGGAAATGATGTAAAATTACCATGTTAAGCATTTCATCACCACTTATTGACCAAATATTGAAGTTCCTTCTCATTTTTTTAGCAGCAGTGGACTACCATTTAGAAAGTTATTAATGCATCAAACTCTTACTGTGTGTGTTATACTTAGGAAAATAGTATATGCCTCTATGTTATAAAGGAATTTTATCTCTTGGTCTCTATTAGATGCTTTTTCTTAACAGCTTTGGGATACAGTTCACATACCATAGACTTCACCCATTTAAAATCACACAACATGTGGTCTTTTGTGACTGGCTTTTTTCACTTAGCATAATGTTTAGGAAATTATATTTAAAATCTCATATAGAACTGACTGAAGTTATTTTAGTATTTCAACTGCTGGTATTTTAATTGGTGCTAACACTAGGAATTCTTTAAAAAGCATTGTGATTAGCCATGACACTGTTGCGAAGAAAGGTTGAGGTGGATTATCCTGAATAATTAGGAAATGCCATTTAGGTAGTTGCCGAGAGAGCTTTATTAAGGTATTAGAGCAGATTGTCTTTTTTTATGTGTTTAGAGTTCGTCTTGGTTTTGTTTTGTAAATAGAATTCTAGGTTCAAATTTTGAGTTTTGAAGAGATAGTAGAGTATGGCTTTCTTTATTGTGTACTCTTCATAAACATGGGATGGAGAGTCACCCTATAAAATAGTTTGTCTTCCGAATCTGCTTAATTTATCCTGATTTAGAATTGTATTAACAGCTTGGTATTTTTTTATAGGCTATGTTTGTTGTTTTTATATAGGTCTCATTGATATAGGCTGATCCAAAAATCAGAACTAGTTTGCCTAGTATTTCTTGGAAAGTGCTAATAAGATTTATAGTAAAGATACGTCAGTTTTTGTTTTTGTTTTTGGTATTTGTTCCTGAAACAGTACCTTTACATTGAAAAAAAGGAATGTTCTAAATGAAATAAAACCACCATATCTACGGTCTTTTCACAACAGATTAGATTGGCTTTGCAAAGTTCTTAAGTTTTTCATGAGGAAGTTAATATTTGAGGTTAGAGCCTCCCTATTTTTTCCTATTCTGTTCTTAAATTCCCTTTTGTAGAAAACAGTTTTTAGGTTGCTGACAGTTTTTGTTAAGAAAATGATAAAGATCTCCAAAATGTCTCAATTTTTTCCTCAAAGCCTACTTTCAGGGTGACTCGAGCTAGTTTTTTAATTGTCTAGCTAATCACATATCCTAGTAAACATTTCCAGAGACCCCTTTTTTTCCTCTTTCTCTCTGCTTTAGACAGTTCCTAAGGACACTTGAAAACTTAAGCCTTTGTTGACTTTGAAAAAGACTTGTAACAGTCCTTATTTCCTTTCAAGATTCAGGATGGTTTCCTATCCTTTAAGGTTCAGTTATTTTGTTTGTGGGTTATTTCATTAGTTTTACAGGGCCCCTTAAAATCCAATAACAATGGCCACCATTGAATGATTACCATGTTGCAGACAAAGCCCGAATTCCTTAACAGTCCAGTGAGGTGTAAGTACCACTGCTGCACTTTACAGTTAAATGCAGAGGTTAAGTAGTTTGCTTAAGTTAAGTAGCCAGTGAGTGGCAGACTAGGGATTCAAACCCAGGGTTTCCTTTCTCTTAAAAGTTCTTCCCAGTTATTTTTGTGCATAATAATTAGTTGTAATGTCAGATAAAAATTTGCATTCCTATTTTGAACATCTGTGTCTAGAGTGGCACTTAGCGTTCAAAAAAACAGCGAAACAAGTACCAAATGTGATTCATGTTATTCATATGCCAGAGGTATTTGCTTAATAACCACATTTGGATAATTTCTACATTAGCTTGTTTTAAATGTGTGGATTCTAGGGAAAAAATTTTACTCTTTTGAGATGCTACCCCTAACAGTTGCACTGATAACTAGATTGTGTGAAATTAAATATTAGTGAATACTGTTTATATGAAATATAATCCTCAAGCTTAAAGGAGTCAAGTGAACAAATTGTTTTGTTTACAGGGGAGGAGGTGGTGAGGGAAAGGTTTGAAATATTCAGGTGAGTAGGATTCCTACAGCTGCATAGTGAAATTTATAAGATGTGGTAAGTTTCTGCAGCTGAAGGACTTCTGCATTAACCTCTTTAAAATGTTGGGAAATTTTAAAAGAAAGGATGATTGTCTCTTGGGAAGGGAATTTGGTGGATGGGTTCTTTTTTTGGGGGGGGAAGGAGGGTGTCTGGTACCGTTTTTAATACTTTTTGAATGTGATTGCATTACTTTTTAAAAAGTTCTGTCTAAAGTAGTGAGTGAACTGGTTTTTAATATTACTGTCTTCAATAATTTCTAAACAGGTGGCTTCAAAAAACTGAAAGCCATTCACTTTTGAGTGCCCTTTTATCTCAGTTTTAAAAGTCAGCCTAATTAACTAATTGTAAAACTTGCTTTTGGGGAGTGTTTAAATCAGGTTTAAACACAGATAGGAATTTTTCCCCCTTCGAAAACAATTTGGTGTGTTCAGAATTATAGTGCATCTATTAAGTTGAGACTTTTAATACCATTTTTCCAACATCAAAGGAGAATACTCATGGTACTTGTGACTTAGGCTCTTACTGTGAATGAATGATGGTACTATGTACAACTTTTGGGTAATTAAGTTTTAAAGAATTTGCATAACTATTCAAGTGAATAATAAAACCTGGAAAATTTGAGATGTGAGGAAGAGGCTAGAGTTGACATTAAGATGACAGGGTGAAGAAATAGAGTTTGAAGACTGATGGTGGAATTATGTAAGTTTTCTTAAAATTGGTTAATATATAATATTTGATACTTAGAAATTCAGTACTTTGGTGGGGGGGGGTTCAGGTTTCACTGCCTTTTCGCAGTCTTTTTGTCTACCCCCAAATAGAAGGTATTGTACCGTTGTATCGTGATGCTGTCACTGAAGTCACTGAACCATAGTTAACATTTCCTGTTGTGCACCCACTGAGAGGTGTTTCTTCAGTACCTCTGGCAAGAGTGTATTTTGATTGACTGCTTTATGTGCTTGTTTATTTTTTATAGCATTTAAATCAAACGGTATTGAGATGGATTGGGTTATGAAACATAATGGTCCAAATGACGCTAGTGATGGGACAGTACGACTTCGTGGACTGCCATTTGGTTGCAGCAAAGAGGAAATAGTTCAGTTCTTTCAAGGTACCTCTAGTATTAGTCAAAGTTTAGTAGTATTTTAATTTTATATTTCTATTACTCAGTTTTTAATTTGTAAAACCCATTTGTTTGGGGGACTTTTTGATTTGAGTATATCTGGGTTAATGTATTAAGTTACGAAATGTGCTCCAGTTAATATTCAATACAGAATGTGTAAAAATATATAAAACCTAACTAATACGCAATAAACTTAATTGAGAGTAATTATGTGTGATGAAATGAATCATGAATTAGCATATGGAGCATAGTTAAGTTTGATTTTTTTTTTCCATGTAATATTAGGTGGGCTTTTAGAGTGTGTGTGTAATTTTAAAAGACATTGGTCGCAGAGAAATTTTTATGTAATCCAATAATATTTGAAAAAAATCTTCCTTTTATATTATGGGGTGATGGGAAAACTAAGCTTTTTTGTTTTGTTTTGTTTAGACTTGTTTTAAATATTTGATTCAGATGGGAATGTTTCAGCCTTTAACACTGTTCCCCTTGATGGGGTTATTTGTCCTTGGGTTAAAGGGTTGGAAATCGTGCCAAATGGGATAACATTGACGATGGACTACCAGGGGAGAAGCACAGGGGAGGCCTTCGTGCAGTTTGCTTCAAAGGAGATAGCAGAAAATGCTCTGGGGAAACACAAGGAAAGAATAGGGCACAGGTGGGGATGGAGAGTTTGGGATGGTGTTAAATTTTTATTTTTGGGGGTTGTGGGTCACTATTGCTTAAATGGGGGGGTAACAGTAACATTTTTCTGGGGTAGTTTAAAAGAATTGATAATTATCTAAATTTAACTTGGAAACTACAGATTTGGGTGGGGAATTAATGCTATAATAGTTTGCTTAAATTAAAATTAGATTGTTTCCATTTTTTGTAGGATGTTGATAAATGCTTTTGTATAATCAACTGTTTTCTCTAAACACCTATTACATACTAAAGGAAACAAGCTTAAAATTATATTTTGTGAATTGTTTTCAAATGATTTGTATGTAAAACTTAAATATTAATTATTTAAGTTTGTAGGTGTAAAAAATGTTAACTTTTGGTGTATTTAGGCAATTTAAATTGGGTTATATCTAGATGTAGAAAAACTTACTGCATTTTGCCCAATATTTTATTTACTCTAGTACGTTTATGCTGAAACCTGTACCTTAAACCATTTTCAAATAGGTATATTGAGATCTTCAGAAGTAGCAGGAGTGAAATCAAAGGATTTTATGATCCACCAAGAAGATTGCTGGGCCAGCGACCGGGACCATATGATAGACCAATAGGAGGAAGAGGGGGTTATTATGGAGCTGGGCGTGGAAGTATGTATGACAGAATGCGACGAGGAGGTGATGGATATGATGGTGGTATGTGTATCTAATGAACAAAGGTTCTGTTGTCATTTTCTTAATGTTCCTGACACTTTGTCAAGAAATACAGAAATGGCAGTAATTCAGTACCTACTAGGTTTTAAAACCTGTTCATGAAAAGATGGATTCCCATGGCCAGCTATGGGACTTGATTGATGCACATATTGGCACCTGGTTTACTTAACACAAAAATTTTTTAAAGATTGTTACGTTTTGACATTTTCTGTTTGGCATCAGGGTGAAAATTAATTTTGATGTCTAAATGGATCCTTTTCATATTTTTAATTTCCACTAAGTGTTAACTGATTTTTTCATATGCACTAAGTTGGAAGTTGCAAACTTTGTGGGAGGGCAGAGTTGCCAGACTGCTTGCCACAAAACATGCTTTTGTAAACTGGATTATAGAATTTGTCTCTTCAAAGCTTATTCGTGTATTTCTCCTTAAATTACATAGGTTATGGAGGTTTTGATGACTATGGTGGCTATAATAATTATGGCTATGGAAATGATGGCTTCGATGACAGAATGAGAGATGGAAGAGGTAAAATATATATTAAAGACATAGTCATTTTTAGGTGAATTTCAGTATTTGCTTTACATGCACTTAGTGGTAATATAGGTGACTTGTATACAAAAGTCAACTCAGGCATATTTCAGTGCATTCCTGCATAGGGCTTTAATACAGATGTATACTTACAGGAAAATTCTCCATTTGATATTTAGAACAACTATAAGTATTAAGATTTCTTGGGATTGTCAAAAAAGGGGTGTAGATAGGAAAAGGTGTGTATAGGGAAGAAATAATCTTTGGAAATCTTATTCTCTAGGTATGGGAGGACATGGCTATGGTGGAGCTGGTGATGCAAGCTCAGGTTTTCATGGTGGTCATTTTGTACATATGAGGGGATTACCTTTCCGTGCAACTGAAAATGACATTGCTAATGTGAGTAATTTTAGTAATTTATTAGTGACTTTATGCATAATCATAGTCTCTAAATTTTAAAACTCTTTAATGTACTCATCTTTGTCTTTTTAGTTTTAATGTCAAAAATCCCTTTAATAGGAAAATACATATGTCCTTACCTTCACTAGTTGATGAATGTGTGTCCGTTGTGTGCCAGCCTACATAAGATTCAAGCAAGTTAAAAGCTACATTTATATAAAGTCCAGTTAATAATTTCGTGAAAGACTGACGAGCAGAGTGGTGATGACTGGAAGATTTTCCTTGTGTCAGGTTTTGAAAGTGTTGTAAATATGTGATAAGTCAGTAAGTTTTAGTGGTGTGGTTTAGCTTTCTAGGCTTATGTGATAATCAGAAATTGAACTGAAAATAATGGTAGTAGATGCTGCTATTACTGATTTGAAACTGGTTTGTTTCAAATTGGTTAGAGAATCAGCAAATTTCGGCCCATGGGGCCAAGTCAGTCACTGAGTAGTTGTGATAGAGACCCAGTGGCCTACAAAGCTGAGGGTATTTATTTATCAGCTAGCACTTAAAGAAAAATTTTGCTGTTGATCTTACTGAGAACCAATTGGACTAAGTTCCAGGTGCCTTTTGGGGTCACTTAAATCTGGTTAACTTGTGATTAGAACTAAATGATGTATTTTGGGAGCTCTGCATATACAGTGGGTAGGTTTATCAAACTCCATTGTTCTGAGTCATTTAACACCCAATTTCTCTGCATATGTCAGTCTCAGGTGACTTTTTTCAAACAATTTTGAAATACCTTTCTTGGGAGTGGGCTAGGGGAGCTTACTCTTCTCCCTCTCAGTATAGTAAGGAAAATATGGCTTTTTCATTTGTTTAAGGTAAACTGTTCTCTGACTTAGAAATGTTTTTTAAATTTAATATCCCCTGGCTTATTTTAAAAGAGATCTCTTCTTTTCATTTGTTTTAATATACTTAAAACCAAAGTGTGTGGTAATTGGCTTTCAGTAATCTAAATAGAAAAGTAAAATAAGTGTTTTCTTTAGTTCTTCTCACCACTAAATCCAATCCGAGTGCATATTGATATTGGAGCTGATGGCAGAGCAACAGGAGAAGCAGATGTAGAGTTTGTGACACATGAAGATGCAGTAGCTGCCATGTCTAAAGATAAGAATAACATGCGTAAGTGGTATAACTTTCTTATTTGTAATTCCTCAAATGTAAGAGGTTCTGGGATCTGTAGGTAACTCTTAGCAGTCTGGGGCCTGAAACCATGTGGCCTCTAATAAGTTCAGACTTCAGTGGCTTTCTAGGGGGCTTTTTATTGAAGTTTACTCAGACTCTTAACACTTGACAGATTATTAGAGTTTAAGTTACTAAAGAGAAAAAAATAAGTATGTTTTTTGTACTTGCCCGAGTTTCTGTGCCATTTGCAAATTGTTTCTTAACGTATTCGTTGATAACTTGGGTAAGTTATTCCTGCATGTCATCAAATCTGTTTTTAAGCCATTGAATTTTAAACTCCACTAGTGATTCCCAAATCTGGCCACACATCAGTCACTTGATACTTAATAAGTTGTTCCAGACCCTACCCTCAAGCTACCCTCAATATTCTAATTCAGTATTATGAATGGGCCTGGAATATATTTTTAAGACGTATACCAGCAGGTTCTAAAATAATGTCAGCCCTTTTATAGATAAGGAAACTGAGGTGTCAAACACTTGTTACTTGTTCAAGCTTGAACAGTTTGAACAAAACTTAGATTTTAGTCCTATCTGGCCTTCACTTTGTCACTCCACTAGGAATTTGCAAGCATACTTTTTCAAGTTAATATCAGCCATTCAACCTTTTCACACTTCTGCTGATAAATTTGATCCATCATTCCTTTCTTCCATATTACTTTTTTTCCCCTAAAGAACATCGATACATTGAACTCTTCTTGAATTCAACTCCTGGAGGCGGCTCTGGAATGGGAGGTTCTGGAATGGGAGCCTATGGCAGAGATGGAATGGGTATGTAAAGTTTTTAAAATAAGCTGACTTAGACACTTAGCAATCAGTCTCAAACTTTTTTTCTTTTTTTAAAGATAATCAGGGAGGCTATGGATCTGTGGGAAGAATGGGAATGGGGAACAATTACAGTGGAGGATATGGTACTCCGGATGGCCTGGGTGGTTATGGTAAGTGTCTGATTACTTTGGTTCAGTTTGTGTTAGTCCCCTTATGTGGTGCAGAGTTAAAGTTCATTTATTGTTCTTTTTTAAAAAAATATTTACTTATTTGGTTGCGCTGGGCCTTATTAGTTGCAGCAGGCGGGCTCCTTAGTTGTGGTTCACTGGCTCCTTAATTGCAGCATGCTTGTGGGATCTAGTTCCCTGACCAGGGATTGAACCTGGGCCCCCTCTATTGGGAGCGTGTAGTCTTACTGTGCCACCAGTGAAGTCCCTTTTTTTTGTTGTTTTCTTTTTTAATTGGAGTATTTACAATGTTGTATATATTTTTAATATCTTATGCAGTTATATCTTCTAAATGGTTCTTAATGTCTTTTTTTCCCTAAGGCCGTGGTGGTGGAGGCAGTGGCGGTTACTATGGGCAAGGTGGCATGAGTGGAGGTGGATGGCGTGGGATGTACTGAAGCATAACCACCGATATAAAAGTCCTGACAACAGCATCTGGTCTACTAGACTTTCTTACAGATTTAATTTCTTTTGTATTTTAAGAACTTTATAATGACTGAAGGAATGTGTTTTCAAACTATTATTTGGTAAAGCAACAGATTGTGATGGGAAAATCTGTTTTCTGTAGGTTTTATTTGTTGCATACTTTGACTTAAAAAAATAAATTTTTATATTCAAACCACTGATGTTGATACTTTTTATATACTAGCTATTCCTGAGGATGTGCTGCTTTCATAAGATTTGGGTTGATGTATTTTACTATTAGCTGTACAAGAAGTAGTTTAGTGTAATCTTAGAGGACAGTGGTTCACCTCTGCATAAACTACAAGTCTTAATAAGCAGACATCTAGAATAGAGCTTGGAAAATAATTAGTGTAACTCTTTAATAATTTCTCCTTGACAATACTGTAAATATAAAACCTTAAAGATGAATTTAGGTGGCTTCAGGAGTATAAATTCAGCTAATTCTATATTATTCTTTTTCAAAAGTCATTTATCAGGCATAGCTCTGAAATGTTAATGATCTAAGAGGTATCTGGCTATATGAATATTCATAATTGTGTTACCTGCAGATGGGAGTGTTTAAAGTTTAAATTCTAGCCCTAGATTTTAGAATAAATCCCCTCAGCACTTGACTGACGTACCAAAAAAATGTTACCCAAAAGTGATAGTTGTAAGTTCTCAAAATGTCTTAGACTAAGTTAAGGTTCTCAGTGACATGAGCATTCAGTGCAAGTACAAAGATATTTACCATGGAGTATAATTAATTCTCACAGATGTATTTTCAGTTTCCAGCCCAGTAGTTAAAGCATATGGTTTTTTAATAACAACTGTATAGATGACTACTTTAAAAAAAAAAATGTAAGACACAAGTCCATGTCTTGAGAGTCTTGAGATTGGATTTTGCATCTGATGATATGTTTGGAGTTTTAGAGCCATTGTGTTAAAAAATTATATGTAGCAAGGAAAAGGTGCTTTTTTACTTTTAATCCCTTTGATCAATATGGCTTTTTTCCAAATTGGCTAATGGATCAAAATGAAACCTGTCAATGTGAATTCAGTTATTGAACTTGTTACTTGTTTTTGCTAGAAATGTTATTAATGTAATAAATATCATTGTGGGAGATAAGAGTAATGGCGTCTGTCCTAGAATGCTTTGTGTCAGTTACTGATTATAAATCAAATTGGTAGAAGGTACTATGTCTAATTGAAGATTAGACAGAGTGACTAAGGAATGATTTCTCCTTGTTAGAGAAGGCAGCTTGATAACGTAAGTGGAGCCTATCAACTGGAGTAGTGATTCATCTTATTGCCTGTACTCCCTTAATTACCTATTTAAGTACTAGGCTCATACCACTTTTTTTAAAAAGATGACGTGCTTTTATTTCCCCAGGATTACCCTATTAAAACATACGCCTTCTAAAGTGGGCTAATTTTTCAAATCTTTTATTTGTTATATAAAATTCACATTTTAAAACTGTGGATAGAAGAATTACAACCACAATTCCTTGGCACCATGATAGCATTACTGTGGTAGTACTCCTAGATGAGGGAATGGTATGTGAAGTTCACAAAGTACAAATTGACAGTTCTGTAACATAAAATCCAAAATTAGTAGAATGGTTTCTAGATAAAAGTCAAAACAAAATGGAGCAACTTGTATTACTGTCATAAAAGCCTGCCTACAAAAAGCCCAAATCAATGGTGATGACATGAGTTTTGAGTGGCAAAGAATTTAAAGGGGGACTAAAAATCATGGTTTATTTGTTGAATGAAACCAGCCTTGGAATTTAAGAAAATCACATTTTAAATTTAAGCAGTTATAAAAAGCAGTATTTGAAACTTTTCATTTTTGCTTATTCTCATTTTCAGCAATCATAAAAATGTTAATCCAATCCCATCAGTACAAAATAGTTCCAAGAATATAATTCATGTCTCAAATATTCCTATCAGAGCATTAAGGACCACCTATAAATCAGTATGTCAGTTCTAACTGAACACTGAAAACTGGATTAGGGAGAAGATAAATCCGAAAGTAAAACAATGGTTTCATACTTTGGCAATTTAGAAAGTTAAATAATTTTAAACTTCAATGGAAGAATGTACTCTGAGGAAACAATTCTATAGAATAAGCAACCATATCCTAGCGGGGAGGGAGGTAGCCATGATTCATTAGTGCTCTTAGGAGTAATGTGGATACCTATGACATGTTTAAAAGGTTCTCAGACTTAAAGTGCATGATTTAAATTAGGCTTGAAAGTAGAACCCCAACTGCTGAGGCTGTTCAAATGGTTAATTATACAAGGGTAACTGGATTAAATTCTTGCTATGGCAAGGATTAGTGTTTATTGACGTTCATGCTTGAAGTAGTTCAAATATGAATTTAATGGCAGGGCTGAAACTACATCTTTACCCTAGGCCCTGGCTTGGGAGGTGCTCAGTAAATGGTAAATATTTTATTCTGTACATATACTGTAGTAGTAGACTGCTACAGTGTAATGCTTCCTAAAAGTTACTGGAATGGAAACAATACAGAATTTTTTTACTCAAGACTCATCAAAAGCAAAGTTTTATTGCACTTTAGACTTATTAAATGCTTAGGGGAGAATCAAATCAGCCTGTAATCCCTGCTACTACATTTTTTTCTGGGGAAGGGTTTATGTTTTGACTTTCAAAGGGGGTGTGAGTCCTCCCTAAGAAATGCATATGGAATTTTAACTTACTTTCAAAATAAAAAGTTTTCAGGCAAAATAATACCTCTGTAACGCACTGTTATCTGAAAGTTATCAGCAAATGTCACATTGACTTTTTAGAGAAGGAAGGCCTTTTCTAATGCAAAATGGGCAGAGGAAGGCAGAGCAAATAAATATTGTGAAATCTTACCAAGGTAATGAAAAATGTGTTGAAATATAAATGCTTCTAAAATGTGCATTTCCAATTTTTCAGAACTGTGAAGCTTTAAAGTGCATTAAGAAAATTACAGGCACCATCAAATATCAGTTTGACAATCTGGAGAATCAAACAATCTGAATTCAGCCCTATTTTTAAGGTCTTTACAAAATAAGGCAAATGTGTTAGCTATGCTATCTGACCTCTCAATGGCATTAAGAAAAGAGTTAACATGATTACTACATCAGGAATTAGGATAAAGTTACTGTAAAGCATGCCCTATCAAATTCTTTCTGAATTACAGTGGGGGAGGAAATGTCAAATTATACAATTTATAATTCCCGTGAGTTGAATATGGGTACAGTAAAACTGGTACCAATGCTGTCTGAAAGCTGCTTAAGAGGGACTGTCTTAATATGCTGTATACACGTTCATACATAACATTCATCGTAGGTACTTTTCATACATAAGAATTTAGTTCTGGAATATTATGGCAAGTTAGATGAGCATCTTTGAATCAGTAATGCGTGACAGGAATCACAAACCCGTACTGGCTTTGGTGAAGAAGGCAAAGGCAGTTCGTTGTCAGAGCAAGCATTACAGAAAATTTCCCCACAGTTTCTACAGTGGTGCTATTAAATGGAAAAATCAGAGAAAAAAATTGAGTAAAATTAGCCATATTTGCAACATAACTTTTGGACTCACTTCCTATCTCCCTTACCTTTCTCTTAGAGAGTGAGAATTCCTTTTCACAAAGTTTACAATGTGTTGCTTCTTTGTCTTTCAACCAAACCAGTCCCTAGTAGGAAAAATACAAATATTAATGCTCAAGTTGGTAACAAAGTTACATGTGAAAATATTTTCAACTAAGAGCATTTTATAGGAATAGATACGTAGATTAACCAAAAATGAGTCCTTTTCTTTGAAATAGTTGTAGATTTAACGAGTGTGGAATTTGCTTCAAAATAATCTGGGTGAGGAAGAAGGGATGTGGGTTGAATATAAATAAAGCAAGGTTGGCCATATATTGATAAATAGTGAAACTGGGTCATGGTTCATTTTATTCTCTTTACAACAGAATATTTGAACATTAACATGACATGTTTTTAACAAAAATCTATTGTGGAAAGTAATTCTCTTTAAGGAAAGAACCCTAGTAAACCTACATCGTTGGAAATGCCTCATAGATTAACTGTGGTTTCCTTTACTCATAGAACTACCTGTTACATCTGTGGGAAAGAACTACAAAACAGAGCTGCCAAGTAAACTATGAAAAACGTAACAGTCAAACTTTTTATCTTAGGTATTGGCATATCCCAATGATCTGTACTGTTCTAGGGTGTGATGGCTTAGGAGTGAATATGATTTGAACCTAATACATTTTTAGAGGGTGTCAAAATCAGAACCAGGAAGATCCATCTCCTGACACTAAACATGGTCCTAAAGTAAATCGCTTGAGGAAATTGGATCCCAAAGATTACAGGAGGGGAATTTTGAAGTGTGTCTTTTTTTTTTTTTTTTTTTGTGGTACGTGGGCCTCTCACTGCCGTGGCCTCTCCCGTTGCAGATCACAGGCTCCGGACGCGCAGGCCCAGCAGCCATGGCTCACGGGCCCAGCCGCTCTGCAGCATGTGAGATCTTCCGGACCGGGGCACGAACCCGTGTCTCCTGCATCGGCAGGCAGACTCTCAACCACTGCGCCACCAGGAAGCCCGAGTGTGTCCATATTTCATTGGAGATCAAACAAGCCTAACTAAAAGAATTGTGGGCTGACTCACATGATAACTTATTTTTGAAAGGGCTATTTTATCTTGAAGATTATGAGTTTGGATGAACTAAGGTAATTGGCAGTGGAAAGAATCAGAACATGTGAAATTCCTTAAAAATTTATTGACTTAACTTTGTGTTACACATAATTAAAAAAAAAAACCCTTTACACTTAAAAAACAACAAAAAAAAGGAAAGAACCCTAAAGAATATCCAGTCCAGAAACACTTAAGGATAAATTTTCATTATGTGAAATGCATGAGTCTGGCATTATGTATATATACCTTATATACAGCAAATCCACAAAATTTGAAGAGATTTTGGAAATCAGATGATTGATTTCGTTATTTTAGGTAAGACTTCACCTTAAATTCAGTTCTACACTGCTATTAATTTCCCTCACCTTCTGTAACTCACAAATTTAATAGTTACTATGTAAATTTTAGTGGCAAATATAAGTAGTGTCGAACAGGTGGAAGTTAACTTGATACCTAAAATTTCTAACTTGACCCATTCTTTCTTTGTTGTTGTCGTCGTTGATTTAAATTGAAAACAATTATTGAAGAATTTGGAGGGAAAATTTTGACCCATTCTTAACTAACCAAGCTCTTGGCTAGAAAAAGCATTTGTTTTTCCCCTATGAAAGCAACTTTGTTTTTATTTCAAGAAGACCTAAGTGAAAGATGAGTCCTCTGCTTCTGATTAATCTCATCACATCTCCCTTTCAGAAACAGCCCAGACTAAGCTACATCGCCACTGCTTCTAAAGAACCAAGTATATCTGATTACCACTTGGGAGATGGAACAAGTGCCACCTACAACAGTGTACCTCTAAGGCGTAAGACCTTTACCAGCTAATGAGAGAAAAGTCTTCCAAGCAGAAGAGCCCACAGACATATTTCTCAAAAGCCTGAGTTGTCTTGAAAGCCTTTTCTACCTGACAGAGTTCTCTGAAGAAAGTGAGACAAGGACTAAGTATTCACAGATCAAGGTCACAAGGTTAATATCAGCTGTTTTTATTTCACAGTCTTAACCAGCAGCTATTATCTGATATAGCAGAGGTAAGACAAACGGTGTTGGGTTACTGCACTTCAGGCAGTCTAAGGCTCCTTCGAACACAGGATTGTAAGAAGTGAAGGTTTTAAAAAAAAGAAAAGAAAAGGGAAAGCCTAGACAGCTTATATCAGACACACCAGCAGAGTCATATGACTTGAATCGCGGAATTTTCTTTTAAAGCAAGATGGGGCCGTAAAGATAATTCAATCCAACTTGAAGAACACCATAAAAAGGAAAGTGATTTGCCAAATGTCCCAAAGCCACCTAGTGGAAGCAACTTTGCTTCCTGCCCAGCTATATTTGTAAGGGATGGAGAGCCTGATGTGAAGCAGATTTCCAAGCAGTATCATTTGGTTCAGAAGTAACCTTCTGACATCAGGGTTGAGCTTCCAACTTTATTTCCAGACTTATTTTAATTTGACTGAACTTACCCTGCCCCTCTCCCAAAGAGAAAAGCTGTACACTGTACGGTAAGCCTAGTGTATTAGCTGGAAGGGACCTCAGAGATCAGCACCTTCAAGCTTTCATTTTACAAATAAGAAAACTTGACACCCAGACAGCTGAAGTAGCTTCCTCAACGAAACAAAGCTGTTTACAAGCAGAGCCAAAACTAGAAGGGAGAAAGCTACTGCTCGGCAAACAAATGGCTATTTTTCTCTGCCCAGTTCCAGAATGTCAGCCACACAGCTTAAACCCTCCTAACAGGATATTAGAGGATCCTTCTCTAGAGAAAGTCAACTGCCCCAGAGAGAAGTCTTGTAGGTACTAACATTGAGAAAGGATACCCATCAGTTCGGTAGTTAACAGATTTTTCTATGCTTGAGGCCTACCAGTCTATTACAACCCACTCCCATCCACCTAACCAACACAGGGCTTTCAAGATTTTTTTTTGTGCCTTTTATTGAAATTGGGAGATTATCCAACATTTGAGGAAAGATTGGGGCATGAGGTACTCCAACCAAAGAACAAACCCAAGAATGGAATTCAGAAGAAACAGAATGGAAGTAGCAAAATAAAACTTTAAAGAAACTATAATGAATATCCTCAGAGATAAAATAACAGGATGCTATTTTAAAAAGGAAAAATGAGCGAATAAAAGCCTGCTGAGGGACTTCCCTGGTGGCACAGTGGTTAACAGGCCACCTACCAATGCAGGAGACACGGGTTCGATCCCTGGTCCGGGAAGATCCCACATGCTGCGGAGCAACTAAGCCTGTGTGCCACAACTACTGAGCCTGCACTCTAGAGCCCGCGAGCCACAGCTACTGAAGCCCGTGTGCGCCTAGAGCCCGTGCTCTGCAACAAGACAAGCCACCACAATAAGCCTGCACACCACAACTAAGAGTAGCCCCCGCTCGCCGCAACTAGAGAAAGCCCGCACACAGCAACAAAGACCCAACAGAGCCAAAAATAAATTAATTTAAAAAAAGAGCCTGCTGAATATTAAAAATATGATAGCAGAAATAAAAAATGTCTCACAGAAGGCTGAACCTGAATCCAACCAAGCCTTTAGATTTAATTTCCAGTTTACAGGCTTAAATAAGGGGATAGAGTAACAAATTTAAGACTACTATGAACAAGCAATCAGATAAAATCTGAAATGTGAGAAACTGTAGGACAGCTGTTCCAGACCCATCAACTGGACAATAGCAAGGACCAAAAAAAAAAAAGACAAAGTCACATATAAATCCATTTTCATACATATAAAAACAGGGAAATCTGGATAATATTTTGTTAAAGCTAGACATGAATGATAAAACTATAAGAAAAACAACATAATGATTAACTAAACGTAGAAGACTGTTACTACAGGGAAGGGAATGCAATCAGGGAGCACACATGTTCTATTATAAGCTAAAACAGAGTATGCCAGTGTTTTTTTTTTGTTGCGGTACGCGGGCCTCTCACTGTTGTGGCCTCTCCCGTTGCAGAGCACAGGCTCCGGACGCGCAGGCTCAGCGGCCATGGCTCATGGGCCCAGGCGCTCCGCAGCATGTGGGATCTTCCCGGACTGGGGCACAAACCCGTGTCCCCTGCATCGGCAGGCAGACTCTCAACCACTGCGCCACCAGGGAAGCCCTGTGCCAGTGTTTTTAAGTTATACTATATGTGTCCTCTTTTGCATATATGATATATATTTAACAGTGAAAAAATTTTACAGAGTTTAAAAAATGACAGTTGGGCAGACATCCCTACGTATCTCCTAAAAAAAGTGTGAAAGCAGAATAAAGGCATACAGATTCATAAAATCTTTATCTTCATTCACCATTTCCTAGGAGGCTACTAAAGGAAGCACTGCCCAGTGGGGATTCCCTGGCAGTCCAGTGGTTAGGACTCCACACTCTCACTGCAGAGGGCCAGGGTTCAATCCCTGGTCAGGGAACTAAAATCCCACAAGCCGAGTGATGTGGCCAAAAAAAAAAACCCGAAAACAGTTGAAAGAACGAATGGCAGCAAAGGGAAATGCCAAGACAAGAGTGACCAGACCAGGGACTTCCTTAGTGGCACAGTGGTTAAGAATTTGTCTGCCAATTCAGGGGACACGGGTTCAATCCCTGGTCCGGGAAGATCCCACATGCCGCGGAACAACTAAGCCTGTGCGCCACAACTACTGAAGCCTGCACGCCTAGAGCCCGTGCTCCACAAGAGAAGCCACCGCAAAAAGAAGCCTACGCACTGCAACAGAGTAGCCCCCACTAGCCGCAACTAGAGAAAGCCCATGCGTAGCAACGAAGACCAAAAGCAGCCAAAAATAAATAAATAAAATAAATTTATTAAAAAAAAAAAAAAAGAAAAAGAGTGACCAGACCAGACAGGAGCAGTAAAGAAAAGACTCCAGAAGGGATGACTCCGACGGAAAAAGAAAACTAACCAGTTACCCGATTCATTTTACTACGTGAAAACCTTTTATCAAGAAGCACTTTACAGATTGTTTGAAAGTATAAGAAAACTCTGATGCTCAAATATAACAAAACTTAAAGGGGCGGGTAGGGGGAGAGTAAATATTAACTCCAGAGGAAATAAAAAGTAGTTCAAGAAAGAAAATATAATTGCAATATATTACCTGGTCCGGCAAGGAACAATATTTAAATAGTCATAATGAAGAATACACAGTAAATAAATGTCACAAAAACTTTTACTTAATTATACTGGGAGGGCAGTGAAGAGAAGACAGACCAGGGTGAGACTGAACAAAACTCCTCATCCACCATGCTAATGAGGCAATAGATAGGTCTAAATAGTACTTAAGAAATAGGGGAATAAATACCAGAAGAAACAACTAAAGGAATTAAAAGTAGCCTCCTTCTGGTGGCAGGAGCTGGGGTGGATAAGGGACAAGAGGGTGAAAACAAGAGACTGCTTCCGTTTTGTTTTTTTAAGTTTTCCTTGTACAATTGGACTTTTTAAATTACTTTCATGTAACACTTTGATAAACCAAATGGGTAGCTTGTGTAGTAGGAAGCTATCTGCCACTGAAGTACTCGCACGGGGACTGTATTTTCTCCTGTGTTGTAAAGAGATTCTTGCATCCAGATACATTCAGAACCATATACTAATAAATTGTACCAAATCACTATCACATACATTAACTTACTCAATATTCAAAGCAACCCTATGCAAAATCATAAGCCAATTTCAGAAGAGAAAACTGAGACTCCATGGGGATATTTACTTGATGAAGGTCAAAAACTAGTAAGTAATAGACTAGCACAGGAATTTAAGGATTATCAAATTCAAATGCAATTTCACTCTATCTTGCCACACTTTGTAGGAAAGTGGAGAAAATTATTTCCAAGGTCATTTCCAACATGAGGAATTTTAATAATGTGTTCTAGAGGTATAGGGAAGAGATGGACACCATCCTACAAGCTCCCCATTCACTGCTTCTGCTTCTATATATCCCAGGATTCAATAATAGTACACAGGGCCTTACCTTTACTGGAGACTTTCACATATATCCATACCTTCCTACTTGAGGAAAATACTTACACTCACCTGCAATGCTTTGTTGGCTTCTTTTATATCTTCTATTTTAAGTTTTGATCTAAAAAGATTATAAATAGGTCCAAATTTCAGTACACATTTTAAAATATAGACCATCTAGTAATTCATTAGAAAGGTATTGAATTTTCATAGGATATAAAATTGTATACACTATATTATTCTAATGACCTTCTTTGGCTAGTGGGATTATATTTAATATTTTCCTATATTTCCAAAATGTCCTAAAGCAAAAATAGTTTTGAGATTTAAAATTTGCTTTTTTAAAGAAACAATATTGGGCTTCCCTGGTGGCGTAGTGGTTAAGAATCCGCCTGCCAATGCAGGGGACATGGGTTTGAGCCCTGGTCCGGGAAGATCCCACATGCCGCGGAGCAACTAAGCCCGTGAGCCACAACTACTGAGCCTGCACACCTAGAGCCTGTGCTCCGCAACAAGAGAAGCCACCGCAACGAGAAGCCTGGGCACCGCAACAAAGAGTAGCCCCTGCTCACCACAACTAGAGAAAGCCTGCACACAGCAACGAAGACCCAATGCAGCCAAAAATAAATAAATAAATTTATAAATTAAAAAAAAAAAGCATATTGGTGTTTTCATGTGGTTATGACTACTAATGACAGCTATTATTTACTGTAGGCTTATGATGTACCAGACACTATGCTATAAACTTTGCATGCATAATGTCATTTAGTCTTCAAAAACACTTATCAAGATGAAAAAAGTGAGGCCTGCTGAAGTTTAGGTGGTAACTGGGGAAGCCACAATTCAAACCCTGGTCCTCTGAGAACCCAAAGCCGACAGGTTAACCATTATGAACACTATTTCTCTAGCAGATGCAAAAGAGTGGTAAGTGAGAGTGGAAATATTAAGGAAGATGTAATTGTGATAGTTTTTCACCTTTTGAAAATACATATTAACATACAGGCTATAAATAACAATAATTATCTGTGATCCCACTACCCAGAGATGATAATCTCTAAATATCAATGAGTATGTGTATTTCAAATGGAAAAATTATTTACACAGTTTCCCACATGACTTAACAATATATCCTGAAAGGCTTAGAGCTACTGACTTGTTATTAACTATCTGTCACATCATTATATTAAATGGTTACATGGTATACCATGAAAAAGAATATGAAGTATGTAGTTTATATAATTATCCAGTGCTGAACTTTCAACTTGTTTCAAGTTTTTTTGCCACAAAATTGTTCATTAAAGTTGAAATGACCAAAACATTTATATTATTTTTCTTAGGTTAACAACTTAGAAATGTAATTACTGGATCAAAAGGTACATAAAATACTAAAGTCTCTGCTACTGAAGCAGAACATTAGGAAACTTGCTTTGCCCTACAAATGCTCTGTTCCAAGACATAAAAACAAAGTGTTAGTCTTTTATCTGGTGCATAATGACTCTTACAGTGGGAATAATCAATGTAAAATTACACAGTATAAAAATATTAACAGACTAATCAAATTTTCTTGGCTGAATTCACATCTACAAAATGTATCCAAGGAAAATTGATGCTGGTGGGAATTTTGGCCAAAACAGTAACTGCTATATAGAAAAACTAAGTATGGAATAAAAGAGCTTACTTAATGGCATTCACTACAGAAATACTTTCTATATGAAAATTTACTGGTATTGATATATTTCTGGTTAAAATGCCTCTATTCATAAATATGGACTCTAAAAAGCTTGCCCCCTTCTGATAAGAATTGCCAAAGTACCTAAAGAGTATCAGTTACAGTTCCACTAAACACAATGTACAAGAACAACTTTTCCTTGTCCCAGACAAGGAACAGATGTCTATATTATTAATTTTAATTAAATTCTATTTAGAAATATGTATTTGTTTGTGAAAATATTTCCACAGAATGAAAACAGCATAGAGAAGGGTCAAAATAAAACATGAGAATGTAATAAATGTGATACAATTATGACACTAGAGGAAAACATCCATAAATTGTATAAGCCTCTGATAATCCTGAAACCCCTCCTTTGAGGAAAAAAAATCTTTAAGTTTCTTTATATGGAAAGAATAGCATTTACAGAATACTACATTTGGAAGAGTCCTGGTAATTTCTTTTTTATTCTTTCTTTTTTGTGTGTGTGCGGTACGCGGGCCTCCCACCGCCGCGGCCCCTCCCGCCGCGGAGCACAGGCTCCGGACGCGCAGGCTCAGCGGCCATGGCTCACGGGCCTAGCCGCTCCGCGGCACGTGGGATCTTCCCGGACCGGTGCACGAACCCGCGTCTCCTGCATAGGCAGGCGGACTCCCAACCACTGCGCCACCAGGGAAGCCCCATTCTTTTTTTTTAACTCATATTCTTAAGTAAAACAAAAAACAAAAAACAAAAAAATCCTACCCCCCCTCCCACACACAAACCAGCAAACTTCAAAAGAACATGCATACAGTGCCGTTACACAGGGATTAGGTATGAAGTCAGTATACAAGGGAAAAATTTAGTAGTCAAAAAAACCCTTGAGGGGCTTCCCTGGTGGCGCAGTGGTTGGGAGTCCGCCTGCCGATGCGGGGGACGCGGGTTTGTGCCCCGGTCCAGGGGGATCCCGCATGCTGCAGAGAGGCCGGGCCCATGGGCTGTGGCCGCTGGGCCTGCGCGTCCGCAGCGGGAGGGGCTGCGGCGGTGAGAGGCCCGCGTACAGCAAAAAAACAAACAAACAAACAAAAAACTATAATTTGAGAATCAATGAACCAGAATAAAAGGAAAAAGGAAAACAACGAAATTCTGAATTCAGCTATCTGGACATCTAAGTGATCATGCCTTTAATACAACTATAAAGTCTCTAGTATTGAGTGGGAGATGGGTGAAAAGTAATACACATTCCTTGTTTTACTATTCTAACCTGTTTTCATATTAAACCTTTATGATCTTAAATAAATGTAAATATATTTTTTGTTGTGGGGATTGTTCACTGTTGAGTCCCTAGCACTTAGAATAGTGCCTGGCACATAGTATGTGTCGGATGAATACATGGAAAATCAGCACCTGGTGTGGCTCAAAATGATCAATGAATGGATGCCAGATTAGAATAAAAATCTTGCTTATTGAAATCATAATGCAAATTGTTCTTTGTAGAAACAAAAACATCTTTATCTTTTTGAGAGCTGGTATTTCCTTTTGTGGTTTTAGGGAACTACTCTTTTCTTGGCTGAGCCTCACAGCATGTGGGATATTAGTTCCCTGACCAGGGATCGTACTGGCGTCCCCTGCATTGGAAGCACAGAATCTTAACCACTGGACTACCAGGGAAGTCCCAGGGAACTACTCTTTACTATGCCCTTGGTAATCGTTCTCAAGACTTCCTAATGGAATCCCAACTTTAGCAATTAAGTCTCCATGCCAGTATGATTTCTATTCAGTTTAATGATTACAAATGATATATATGACATATATATATAGCTAATCATATCCATATATATAATGAAATCCTCATATATGGATTTGTTCTGAGGTTAGCTAATTTTGGGGATTGATACTTGGGAGGAGGGAGGCAACTGTTTATTTTATACCTTTTGGTGCTCTTTGTCTTTTTTTGGCCGCGCTGCGCATGGCATGAGGGATCTTAATTCCCTGACCAGGGATGGAACCCACGTGCCCTGCAGTGGAAGCGCAGCGTCTTAACCACTGGACCGCCAGGGAAGTCCCCTTTTGGTGCTCTCTGAGTTTTCTAACCATATAAGACATCAAAGGGATTTATATAGGTGATAGGCTTATGGGTCATTGTGGCTTTCTTTTACTTTTTTGTATTAAAAAAAAAATGACACTATTTTTTTTTAATGTGACAGTGGTACATTCAATACTAAATTAAACACTCCAGAGTTTACCCTAGATAGTTGACAATATGTTCAATCAGGGCACAAAGATGAAGCTAATCCAAAACACAGACCATGTGGAATAAGGAGGAAAATGTGAGAAAGACAGAACGCCATTTCTCCTTCTTGTCTTCATATAAACCCAGGAACACTTCATTGTGACAGAACCAACCACAATGCATGAAGTCAAGCCTCAACTCCAGACAACATCAAATATCATTCACTTTTCAAAATGCTGGCTCCTTCTCAGAACAGTCTGAAAAAGTTCTCTCCATATATTTTGAAAATTTGACTTTTGTTCTGAGAAAAATATATTAAATGAACTTCTGAATTCTCTGATTGGAAGAAATTAAACAAGAGTCTTAGATTTCATCTACTGGAAAATGTTTAGAGCTAACACTTACTAAAATGAACTTTTAAAAAAATCTCTCCAATCCACACCCTTATTTGTTAATCTTTAAAGTTGCTGTTTGGCTTTGTTTTTAATAGTTCATATCTTTCTATTTTATATTTAAACTCTTCTGTCTACTTGGTTTGGCACACTCATAACTTAATAAGGGTCAATGACTACTTAGTTGGAGGAAAAAAGAGAAATTACTCGCTAAGTTTGTTGCCAAGTTCTTGAAGAGCTTGCTCCTGTTCGTGATATATTTTCTTCAACTGGTGATTTTCATCCTGGAGGTGAAGGAACTCCTTCAAAACAATAAAAGACAGAAAATGCAATTTAAAAGAAACAAACTAGACACTGCATACATACAATTAAAGGATAGGAATGTATCCTTCAGCTTTTCATAAAAAATAGCTGCTCTAAAAAAAAAAAAAAAAGCTGCTCTATCAACTATCAGCTATTTTCCATTCATTTAATCTCCTTACTGATATTTTTAAAGATGACCAGTATACTCTGTTTCCTTGGTATAAAAGTAAATTATTATTTGATCCTCTTTTTAAATAACTTAACTGTCATCAAGATAGAATTTTTTAAGTTTTACCACCATTATTTACTTTTTTAAGACTAAGGATTTGTTGGGTCTCATTTCTAAGATGAGATAAGGTGTCTTTCTCCTTTTGAAGATCTTCTTGCAAAGTTTGCCTCCATTCCTTCTCAATCTTCAGATCGGTTTCCAGTTGCACCCTTGAATGACAAATAATACAGAGAAGTTCAGTGTTGTTTCTCACATGACGGTTGTATGTATTCTTCATTAACAGCATCTCTTTGGTTGATTACTTTCACCTTTGTAATGCAATTCTTCAGGTAGTTTCTTTCACAAATATTTTTTAGAAAACAAGTTCAGTAGCACAGGGTTTTCAGATCTC
Source organism: Globicephala melas (assembly GCF_963455315.2). Lineage (NCBI taxonomy): Eukaryota > Metazoa > Chordata > Mammalia > Artiodactyla > Delphinidae > Globicephala > Globicephala melas. Next base: position 63,326,012 of record NC_083329.1, on the reverse strand, counting down.
AAAGTCTCAGTTAATTTGTCAATCACAAAAACCTCCTGCTAAATGACAATTTGTCATTTATTAACTCTGTATACATAAATGCTGTATAAGCATGGAAAATGCCTGGAAGGGCACACCATACTATAAAGACTGGTTATATCTTAGAAATGGAACCATGTTCTGGGCCATGAGAAAATTTTTACCACAAACTAATGAAAAGTATTATTCTGATATAAGGATTACAGCAACCACAAAATCAATTCAACATCAGAAACAGAAAAATCAGCCCTGGTGCCAAGTGCTACTTTGCAGATTACTGTTGGAAGCTGACCCATTACAGTACAGAGCTAAGACCAGGGAGACACTAGAGGAAAATTCACACTGTCTGAAAATGCCAGTTCACATTTGAAAGCTCTATTTCATCATTCAAACAACAGGTGCTAGCTGGAAAAACAAAAGTAGTCAAATTCTTACATTTTAGGAAACCCCCCCAAAATAATTCCAATAATTATTGCTCATAAGTAGTTGTAACAGGTGAGGTATATACTAATAATGCCATAGTTCCTAATACTATACATTTTAAATTATAATGTTACGTCATAATATTGAGAATATCACCGTATTACATTATATTATATTTTTGTGTTAATATAATTACTTTTGTTTCCTCATAAAGTTAGCATTTCCATCTACAGCCAAATTATTTTCAGTGAAGCAATTTTAGATTTTATAATTAAGGTTGAAGAGACAAGATACCTCGAAATGGAATTTACAAATTGTTGAAAAATACCATTTCACCACAAATTTAAAAGGGATACAGAGGGACAGGTATATGCTACTAACACTGAAGTAAGCAAAGTACAGAGTGAGTGCATTGTTGAGTGGCCGCATCATCCAGAATCAGAAAAAACTGAGAGAAAAAGCAAAGGAAAAATTTTGTTTTTAAGTTATTTAAAATATATTGTCAAAACACATGTTGACCACGAAGGGCAGAAACCATAAAGGGAAAAAAAAAGAGAAAATAGAACTATATAAAAATGTAAAACGTCTAAATGAAAAAAACCACTATGAACAAAGTTTAAAAATAGGGCTTCCCTGGTGGCACAGTGGTTGAGAGTCCGCCTGCCGATGCAGGGGACATGGGTTCGTGCCCCGGTCCAGGAAGATCCCATGGGCCGTGGAGCGGCTGGGCCCGTGAGCCATGGCCGCTGAGCCTGTGCGTCTGGAGCCTGTGCTCCGCAATGGGAGAGGCCACAACAGTGAGAGGCCCGCGTACCGCAAAAAAAAGATATAAATAAATAAACAAACAAACAAACTATAGGGGCTTCCCTGGTGGCGCAGTGGTTGAGAGTCCACCTGTCGATGCAGGGGACACGGGTTCGTGCCCCGGTCCGGGAAGATCCCACATGCTGCGGAGCAACTAAGCCCATGTGCCACAACTACTGAGCCTGTGCTCTAGACCCCACGAGCCACAACTACTGAAGCCTGCATGCCTATAGCCAGTGCTCCGCAACAAGAGAAGCCACCGCAATGAGAAGACCCCGCACTGCAAAGAGGAGTAGCCACCACTAGCCACAACTAGAGAAAGCCCGTGAGCAGCAACTAAGACCCAATGCAGCCAAAAATAAATTAATTTTTTAAAAACACACACAAAAAAACTATAAACTTAGAAAACATTTTCATTGTATGTGAAAAACCCACAATAAAAACATAAAGAGCTCTTATATAAATAAATATTAAAAAGCTGAACACCACAGAGGAAAAACTAGAGGCTATGAACTGGCAATTCACAAAATAAAGAAATACAAAAGGCTATTACTAGTAATCAAAGATATGCAAATTCAAACAATAAAGCACAATTTTTCAGGCTAAATGATTCCTTTAGGTTAACTGAGATACAATAGTGTAGACCTATAGTAACTGATATGATACAATGTCCATAACGTAGTAAATACAATAAACAAGATACTAAAGAGCATGTAGCATGATCCTCTTTCTATTGATAAAAAGCAAAAAATATCTATGCATACCCAAAAAGAATGTTCATCAAAATGCTAGAAAAAGGTATATCCAGGGAATTCCCTGGCGGTCCAGTGGTTAGGACACCGCACTTCCACTACAGGGGGCTTGGGTTTGATCCCTGGTTGGGAACTAAGGTTCCCTCATGCCACAAGCGCAGCCAGAAAAATAAAGGTATATCCCATTTTTATTTTCTTCACTTTTTTCCATATTTTCTTACATTTGGTCAACAGCATGTAATATTTTCATAATCAGAAACCAAAAAAAGTTATTTCCATTTTAGGTGAAAAAATGGAATTTGTTTTTCCTGGACAAAGTCCCAACTGCCTATTTCTATAGAAACAGTTCCAATTTTTCTGAGGGATCCCCTTGATCTCCAAATTGTTAACATGTTTATGCTCTACCAAAATGGCACCCAATGAGAAATGAAATTACTTTCACAGTTTCAGCAGGGACAAACATCTTCTCTCCACAGCTGTACCCAAGACCTATTGAGTAGGTTAGCCCTACAGGGAAGGACCAGGTCCCTGGAGCATTATTTGGGTCATTCTTTGGGCAGGGATCAAATAGAGGCATCACTGTAGAATTAATATCAGACTTGTCTTACCTACCCTTTTGTCAAACTCTAGAAAAGTCATTCAGTAACACAGAGTACTGAAGTTTCAAGATTGTATTCTATTGACTGGCAAAGTGTCCCAGTCTTACTTTTCACATTTTTCCATTTGGCAGGGTACAGGGACTTAAACAACAAAACCCTTGGCACCATTAATAAACTTGATGACTTAAATGTTCTTTGTGATTTCTGTTGCCAAGGGAGTCCTGAAAGTGCTTTTGTGAAAGTCTTAAAATTAAGAGAAAATGTTCGTTTGCCGAGTGGTGGTTTTTTTTGGGGGGGGGGGGGCGCGTGTGAGTTTTAGTTTCACAATTTACAAATGATGTAAGTTTCCAACCAAGGTAACACCCCCTGGCCTAAAGCCTTATTCTATATACCAATTTCTCAAAATGTTATTTTTGTGGTAGATTTAAAAGGAACTTAATTCGGTTCTGAACAAGGTGGAGTAAACACATTTCTACCTATCCCTCCAACTAAGTACAGTTAAAATCCCTAGACATTATATATAAACAAACATAAGAATATCTTGAAAGGGGGAGAGAAGAAAGCAGACCAGCCAGAATTCAAGGAATAACATGGTGATGAGTTCCCTGAGGCTTCTTTTTGCCTTCCTTATAGCTCTGACTGGATGTAGAAGCCCACAACCCACAAACAGCAATGGGCACAGACAAAAAAAGCCCCAAGAAAAGCCTACTCTCTCCTGCCAAAGAGCTAGGAAGAAGCAGCCTAGTGTGATAGAAACCTTTTCAACGATAAATGCCCTATTCCAAAAAAAAAACACCAGAGGAAAAAACCATGCCCACCCCAACCACTGTCAGCAAAAGCCAAATGGGGAGCCTAGTTTCTACCCTCACCTGGCAATAATGAGGCATCCCTCCCAATTCCCACTGTTGCAGTATCAGAGAAAGAGCCAAGTGCGGAGCCTGGACTTTTTTTACCACCACCCAGCAGTAATGAGGTATCTCTCCCCATCCACCTCTACGGTATTAGTGGAAGTCACGTGGAGAGCGTGGACCTTTATTCTTATGCATCAGTAACAAGGCTTTTCTCACCCTCTCCACAGTGTCAGCAAAGGCCAAGTGGGGAGCCTAGATTTCTACCCTGGCCTGGGGTTAGTGAAGTACCTCTCTCACTCCCCTCCAGGGTCGTGTCAGCAGAGACCAAGAGGGAAGCACGGACTCCACTCCCACTTGATGGTAACAAGGCACCACTCTCCCTCTCCACAGTGGAGACTGAGTGGAAAGCACAGATTTCAAGCCCTGCCCACTAGTTAGGCACCCTTCTCCATTCCATCCAGGATGGTCCTGGGCTTCTACCCCCACTTGGTATGAAGAGTCAGTGTCCACGTTCCCCTGCTGGTGTGGTTTCAGTAGAGGACTGCTAAAACATAAGATTTAAGTAAGATGCAGTCTCATAACATAGTTCCCAAAATGTCCAGAATGCAGTTGAAGAATACCTGTCATACCAAGACCCAGGAAAAATCAACAGATTCCAGGAAAAATCAACAGATGGCAACATGTCAGATAATTCAAGATGTTGGATTTAACTAATAAGAATTTTAAAGCAGCCACCATAAAAATGTTCCCATGACCAACTAAGAATATGCTTGAGGAACCCTCCTACACTGTTGGTGGGTATGTAAATTGGTAAAACCACTACGGAGAACAGTATGGAGGTTCCTTTAAAAACTAAAAATAGCGTTTCCCTGGTGGCGCAGTGGTTGAGAGTCCGCCTGCCGATGCAGGGGACACGGGTTCGTGCCCCGGTCTGGGAAGATCTCACATGCCGCGGAGTGGCTAGGCCCGTGAGCCATGGCCGCTGAGCCTGCGCGTCCGGAGCCTGTGCTCCGCAACGGGAGAGGCCACAACAGTGAGAGGCCCGCGTACCGCAAAAACAACAACAAAAAAAAAAAACCCCTAAAAATAGAGCTACCATATGATCCTGCAATCCCACTCCTGGGTATATACCTGCAGAAAACAGTAATTGGAAAAGATACATGCACCCCAATTTACAGCAGCACTATTTACAATAGCCAAGACATGGAAGCAACCTAAATGTTCATCGACAGATGACTAAATACAGATGACTAAATGTGTTATATTTATACAATGGAATATCAATCAGCCATAAAATGCCATTTGCAGCAACACAGACGGACTTAGAGATTATCATAGTAAGTGAAGTAAGTCACACAGAGAAAGACAAATATCATATGATATCACTTACATGTAGAATCTAAAAAAAAATTAGATAAATGAACTTATTTACAAAACAGAAATAGAGCCACAGACATAGAAAACAAACTTATGGTTACCAGAGGGGAAAGGGGGAAGTTTGGGATTAACATATACACAGTTTGGGATTAACATATACACACTACTATATATAAAATAGATAACCAACAGGTCCCACTGCCTAGCACAGGGAAGTATACTCAATATTTTGTAATTACCTATAATAACCTATAAGGGAAAATAATCTGAAAAAATATATAGATGTACATATAACTGAATCACTTTGCTGTACCCCTGAAACTAACACAATATTGTAAATCACCTATAGTTCAACTAAAACAACAAAACAAAAAACTCCCAAAATGTCATTTCCTCTACCTGGAAATTCCCTCTCCTGCCCAGATAGTGACTTAGACTCTTGGGTATCATTTAAAATACAGTTTATATTTTAACTCCTCTGAAAAAAAAAAGAATATGCTTGAAACAAATTCATGAATAGGAAGTTTTGAAAGGAAGAAAGGAAATTTTGGAAGGGAAGAAGAGTCAAACGGAAATCTTAGAACTGAAAAATAAAATAATCTCACTGTATGGTCTCAATAGGAGAATGAAGATGATGAGGAAAGAATGAATGAATTTCAAAACAGAACAACAGAGATTGCCTGATCTGAACAACAGAAAGAAAACTGACCGAAAAAAATATATATAGTGTCAGGGTCCTATGGGACTACTAAATAAAAAAGACCTAACATTCATGATATCAGAGTCCCAGAAGAAGAGAAGAAAGCAGGTGGAACTGAAAAAAAAATATCTGAAGAAATAATAGCTGAAATTTTTCCAAATTTGGCAAAGATAAGCCTAATGACCCAAGAAGCTGACCAAAGGCAAAAAAGGATAAATCCAAAGAAAGAATCTGGAGGGTAACTACAGGAACAATGATTCAAATGACAGTCTACCTTTCATCAGAAACTACGAAGACCAGGGCTTCCCTGGTGGCACAGTGGTTGAGAGTCCGCCTGCCGATGCAGGGGACACGGGTTCGTGCCCCGGTCTGGGAAGATCCCACATGCCGTGGAGCAGCTGGGCCTGTGAGCCATGGCCGCTGAGCCTGTGCATCCAGAGCCTGTGTTCCGCAACGGGAGAGGCCACAACAGTGAGAGGTCTGCGTACCGCAAAAAAAAAAAAAAAAAACTACGAAGACCAAAAGAAAGTGGCACAACACTTTTCAAATGCTGAAAGAAAAGAACTGTCAACTCAGAATTTTAAGGATATTCTGAAAATATCCTTCAGAAATAAGGTGAAATCAAGACATTCTCAGATGAAAGAGAACTAAGGGAATTTGTTGCCAACAGACCTACCTTAGAAGAATGGCTAAATGAAGTTCTTCATACACAAAGAAGGAAACTTGGAGCATCAGGAATGAAGAAAGAACAATAGAGAGTTTTCTAAATTATGTTTAATGGTTGAAGCAGAAACTATCTCATTGTCTGATGTGGTTCTCAATATTACACAGAGGAAATATTTAAGCAAATTATATTGTAAAAAGACCTAAGTGGAGGTAAGGCTTCCACACTTCCCTTGATATAGTAAAATGTTGATACCAGTGGTGAAAAGTTGCAGATATATGGTACAATGTCCAGAGTAAACACTTTAAAAAATCTATACAAAGAGATACACTAAAAAATACTATAGATAAATCAAAAGGGAATTCTAAATAATGTTCAAGTAACCCATGAGAAGACACGAAAAATCGAATAGAGGAATGAAAATACACAAAACAGCAGATTTAAGCTCTAACATATCAACAATTATACTAAATGTAAATAGGCTAAATACATCCTTAAAAGAGAGATTGGCAGAATGGATAAAAAACATGCACTATAGGAAACTTACTTCAAATATAATGATACACATTAGGCTGAAATTAAAAAGACAGAAAATGTAAACATTAATCTTTTGTTTACTACATGAAAACATTAATCAGAAGAAAGCAGGAGTGGCTATGTTAATATGAGATAAAATAGACTTCAGAGCAAATAAAACTACCAGAGACAAAAGGCACATTATATAATGATAAAAAGGTCAATTCACCAAGAAGACACAGCAATCCTAAATGTGTAGGCACCAAACAACAGAACTCAGAATACAAGAAGCAAAAACTGATAGAACTAAAAGTAGAAATATACATATCCACAATTACAGTTGGGATAGTTCAACAAATACTCTCTTGATAACTGATAGAACTACTAGACAGAAAATCATCAAGAATAGAAAAGAACTTAAAAACATCTCAATGGATTTAAAGGTAGCTTAGCAAGTTACACATCATACATGGTATGTGATCTTGTTAATGATCTGTTAAACATAATATTGGGTTGGCCAAAAAGTTCGTTTGGGGTTTTCTGGAACATCTTATGGAAAAACACGAATGAATTTTTTGGCCAACCCAATATATAACTCTTTATTTTCTATTGTTGTTTTGCTGTTTTCTTTAATAACAAAGTGGTACATATTTATTGGGGAAAAAATACTGATGTTTATAAAGTAAAAAGTAAAATACCCCTGTCAATTTACCATCACTCCCTTGAGATAACCATTTTCCAGAATCTGTATTCTTTAAACTCTTTTCTATGTATATGTAAATACACACATACACAGTTTTAATTTTATAAAAAATGGGATAATACTTAGCATACTGTCTGCAACTTATTTTTTTCAACTCAGTGACATATACTGACATCTTTCCTAGCTGGTAATATATAGATCTATCATATGAAGTACTAATAAAAATGTTTTCAGAAAATATCACTTTCTTTCATAACGTAAGCTCCTTTGAGTTACAAAGGCCTATTATACTCAGTATCTAGAAACATAATGGCCGTCAGATTAATGCTGAACAACAGCAAAAAGAATAAAAGTCTCCTTGAGCAAGAAGACAGCAAGACAATTGAAAGTACTCTATAAACAATAAAGGGAGCAAAAACATAAGTTTTATCACAATTATGCTTTCTAGTTTTTTTTTCTGTTTTCTTTTTTGGAAGGAGAACTCCACAACCTAGCCAGCATCATTAAATAAATAAAAATATAGGTTGTCTACCATTATGTGCAAAAAAATGGGGGGGGGAAGAGGGGGAAATTATGTTAATACAAGTATTTATTTCCAAATATACTCACAGCTGTTTCTCCTTTTGGGAGATTTGTTTCTGCAGACCGTCGAATTTACTCTGGCATTCTTGTAGATATTTCTTGTCCTCATCTTCAGTGTCCATTTGCGCCTTCTCTGCTTGCTGCAATCTGGTGTAATTCAAATCAACTTTGGGTAAAACTGAGGCTAGAACTAGGGTGTAAAAGGGTGAAGAAGACAAATAAAAGAAAAATGGGGAAATAGAAACATTTCTAAATGAAAACAAAGTTTGGGGGAAAACTCACAAACTCAAACGTGAAAGAGCCACACAATGTCTAGAAATTGTTTTGTGATTTTTTTTTCAATATAACACATAATATACCCAGAATACTATCTTCAAATGTGCTTTATTTCTTGTTCATAATTAACAGTGCAAAGCAATATAGCCTTTACCACTTATGTAAAGCATAATGTGTTAACTTTCAAAGTATAATACGTGTGTTACTGCCTTTTTACAAAACCATGAAAGTATAGTACTTATGTCTACACTAGGTGAAGAAGCCACATTGTTAATATATTATGCTAGGATGTGTATGCTAGGAATCAAGTGTGCTACAAGGCCAAGAGCAAAGACCTGCAATTACTTCAAATAACAGCCAAGTCTTCCCTATAGAATCTTTATACATTTACTAAATTATGCCAATGTTTTTTTTGTGTGTGTATATGTGTTTTAAGATTCAAAAGAATTTATTACTAGTTGGCAACATTCTCTAGAGATCATTTTTGTTCCTCATCACTGAATTTTTAAAATTAGCTTAAAATGTGTATTTCTTTTTTTCTGCTTTTATTTGTAAGTCATTGCTTCTCCCTGTGCTTAGCTCCACTCCCTGCCTCCTATGGCCATCTAGGATTTCTTAGATTTAACGTCACTACTTTTATAAGAAAACATCTCCCAAGTATTCAAGGGACATTAAGTCCTTGTAGGGGATCAAAAGAGAAATTTCTATTCAACTAACCAAAAAAATTACCTCTTCTTTTCCTCCTTAAAACCATGCCAATGGCGCAACCCTCACACATTTCAAAAGTATAAAGGCCACTTCCAAAAAAAGAGAGTTAAGTGTAACATTCAAGTTATCTCTAAATTTAAATTTAAAATATTAAGATGGAGAGATGGGAGACCTAAGCTTTTCTCTAAGGGTACAGAAATGAAAATAAAAGTCAGAGTGAGGTAGGCCTTGAAGTTGTGCTATCACAGAAGAGGGCTAAGGGGAACTGGAAAATCAAGGAGCTAAAGCATAAGATGATGGCCAATCTGGGTTATAAACTATTTTAAAACATAGTAAAAAATCAGTAAAGGAGCTAGTAGGCAAAGAGTGGGCCAATGGGGAAAAAAGTCTGTGCCAACACATTGTGAAACCAAAGATTAACTTATTATTAAACAATTTTTATATTTTCCATCAAAAAGTAGCTAAAAAGATAAAACTGCATTCGAAAATTCTGACCTTCAAAGGGTCAATACTCAAATAAGCCCTTGTGCACAAGGTATGAGGAATTTTTGGAAATCCAAGTGCACCCACTCTGCTTTATGGCAGTGTATTACCACAGCAGCTGATCAATAAGTGTACAGGGTTCCTAATACCCTTTCACAATACATAATAGCATAAATTCTTTTTCAATTTAACATATTATAAAATTGTTGGTTCTCTTTTAGTCTGTTTGAATACAAGTGGTTTTCAGAAAGATATATCTTTGACCAGCTTGTACTGGTCCTGAGTGTCACTGCTGGCACATTTCACCAATGACATTGCAATTGTTCTAGTTTGAGTTAACAAATCATTGTCACTTCATAATGGAATGGACAGAAATCAAAAACAGAAAAAGGTAATAAAGATGTCCAAAATGTAAAAATGGGGATAAAGAAAACAAAAAAGAAAAAAGAAGAAAGAGGATGTCAATAAAAGAATATTCATGTCAATAAAGCATTAATAGTTATGTTTTTCATAAGTAGATTCAAAGAAAGCAATGATAAGACATATGTTGACACCAACATGACAGGTCAATGGAAATACATTACACTTTCCAACAATAAAAGTGAAAAATGCCAATATAAAACAATTCAATTTAAACAAAATTATTTCCTGGGTTAGGCTGAGGGTCCTAGCTCAAAGAAACACAACTAAACTGCCAACTCAGAAAGCTTGATTTCACATAAAGGGATGGTGAATGACAAGGGATATGACAATCAATATGCATGGAAATCAATCAGGGATAATTCCACCATGGATTTTGTTCGTTTTTCACTTTTTCGAGGTTTTTGTTTGTGTATTTGTTTTATGTAATACATTGAACCAAATGAAACTGCCGATATTAGGCCTTTCTAAAAAATCTACAAAATGGCAAGTTCAAATGAATCAGGCTAATATAAAGCAACTTGATTCCATGCAACAACCAAAACAAAAAAGGCAAAATTCTGCTGGGCTTTAAAAAAAATTCCTAATCTAAATTTTCCTAATGGTCTTTGTGGCAGGTGTCAGAGTTGAATAAAGAAAAGGGGGGTAAAGAAAGGAAAAAAGAAACTAAGACTGGAAATGCTGTACCTTTGTTCCAGCTGCCTCATGGCTGCAGTAATTTTATTGGTTTTTTCTTCTAGTCGGGCAATTATTTCATTTTTTTCTTTCAAATCAGCTTCAGAACCCTATTTAGAAAAACATAAAAGCTACAGTGGTTTTGATTTTTAAACCTGAATATCTATAAGCTTTGTATATCATTTTGCTATGGGATTGTTACTTTGAAATGAGCAGAGTTTATTTGTTGATTAAAATACTCCTAGATGCACCCCTATGTTCATAGCAGCACTATTCACAATAGCCAAGACATGGAAACAACCTAAATGTCCATCAACAGATGAATGGATAAGGAATATGTGGTACATATATACAATGGAATACTACTCAGCCATAAAAAAGAAAGAATGCCATTTGCAGCAACATGGATGCAACCAGAGATTATCATACTAAGTGAAGTAAGTCAGAAAGAGAAAGAGAAATACCATATTATATCGCTTATATGTGGCATATAAAATATGACACAAATGAAACTATCTACGAGACAAAAACAGACTCACATACAGAGAACAGACCTGTTGCAGCCGAGGGGGAGGGGGAGTGGGGGAGGGATAGACTGGGAGTTTGGGGTTAGTAGATGCAACATGTAACATACAGAATGGATAAACAACAAGGTCCTACTGTATAGCACAGGGAACTATGTTCAATATCCTGGGATAAACCATAATGAAAAAAATATAAAAAAGAATGTATATGTGTGTATAACTGAGTCACTTTGCTATACAGCAGAAATTAACACAACATTGTAAATCAACTATACTTCAATAAAAAATAAATTAAAAATAAAATAAAATACTCCTAGATATAAAGCAGTACTACTACAACTAGTCTTCATTTAAAATGTAATAAAGGGAGAATTCCCTGGTGGTCCAGTAGTTAAGACTCTGAGCTTTCACTGCCGAGGGTGCTGGTTCAGTCCTGGTCGGGAAACTAAGCTCCCACAAGCTGTGCAGCAAGGTCAAAAAAAAAAAAAAAAAAGTAATAAAGGAAAAAAACCCTCAACCTTCAATATTTTCAGAAGATGACAGAATAAACTCGTGTAAAATATGCTGTTTTTTCAAATTAAATTGTAAAGGGCTTTTGGCAACAAGTCTACTTAACAGCAATGTCACTTTATTAGAAAATTTGTAACAATTACAGTAAAGCATTTCAATCAAAATTAAATCTCTTAGGACTATACTGTGTAAAGAAGTTTACAAAAATGTCTTGCACATTTTGACTGAATTTTCCCAAAAGATTTAAGCTTCATCTGTTAATCTGTCAGCATTAAGAAACAAACTCAGGTAATTTTTTTGTTTGTTCTTTGACATTGCTACATTTCTTCAGCCTCCATTTAGGAAGTCACTGGTTTTTACTACAGACATGGCACAATTAAAATGGGCTCATAGGGCTTCCCTGGTGGCGCAGTGGTTGGGGGTCCGCCTGCCGGTGCGGGGGACGCGGGTTTGTGCCCCGGTCCGGGAGGATCCCACATGCCACGGAGCGGCTGGGCCCGTGAGCCATGGCCGCTGAGCCTGCGCGTCCAGAGCCTGTGCTCCACAACGGGAGAGGCCACAGCAGTGGGAGGCCCGCGTACCGCAAAAAAAAAAAAAAAAAAACGCTCATCTCTTAAAAACCGAATCTTTCATACAAACATTCATTTTCAATTTGTTTTTTATTTATTTATTTTTTGGCTGCATCAGGTCTTAGTTGTGGCACACGGGATCTTTCGTTGCAGCGCATGGGCTTCTCTCTAGTTGTGGGGTACAGGTTTTCTCTTCTCTAGCTGTGATGCGCAGGCTCCAGGGCGCATGGGCTCTGTAGTTTGCGGCACGCAGGCTCTCTAGTTGAGGCGCGTTAAGTCCAGTATTTGTGGCGCGAGAGCTTAGCTGCCCCACTGCATGTGGGAACCTAGTCCCCGACCAGGGACGGAACCGCATCCCCTGCATTGGAAGGTGGATTCTTTACCACTAGACCACCAGGGAAGTCCCTCATTTTCAATTTATATAACAAGAAGTTCCAAGAATTTAAGAACATTCCTTACCTGCAACTTTTGATACATCTCTATGTTAATTGCTTTAACTTCCTCTAGTTGTTGTCGAAGGCCTATCAGAGTATCTTGTTTCTCATGGATATCTTTCTCCAACAACTTCATGGCAAGTTCAATCTCATGTTTCATACTAACTTGTACCGCGAGCTCATTCTCCACATCCTGCAATTCAATACAGCCTCAATTCACACACTGCTTCAGGATGTCAAAGTCAGATACACAACAAGTAATGACAACAAAAAACAGTTACTATTTATTATGCAGACTACTCCTTTTGAGTTATAAGCCCCACTATAGGGAATCAACTAGGCCCTATAAGAACATTCTAAACATTTTCAAATGCACGTTTTGTTAAATGAAAGCATTTTCCACATTGTATTAATTATCATTATTTTAATGGCTAGAGAATTATGTATTCTTATGCCTCATAAACTCAGTATTAATTTTCCTTAAACAAAGAAATGAAGTAGTCCATATCAGTAAAGGCCAAAGATAAATCAAAAATCCCATTTCACAAACAGTTTTAATTTCTTCTCTTCAAGAATTTTACATCAGAAGGATCCTAACATTAAAGACAAAGAGCAAAAGGGATGGAAAGGCTGGCAATACTCTCTTCTTGACCTGGGTTGGTTACACAGGTATTTATGTTATAATCCATCAAGCTACATATTTGTATTTTTCTGTCAGTATTTCATAATTTAGGAAGGTTAAAAAATAAGTTAATTTTAAATATGACTTTACTATTTGAATATTGATATCTGAATACATCATTCTATTTTTTGTAATGCTGGTCACAATATACTCATTTCACAAACACAGACTGTAACATAGTTTAAAAACACTGTTTAAAAAACACTGACACACACACAAAAAAAAAAACAAAAAAAAAACACTGACACAATGGGATTTTAAAGAATTTGAAGGGACTAAGGGGATCAGATTGCTATCCTACACCAAGGAAGATAAGGCTGATAGAGATTTTAGGTGGTGCTTAAGGGTAAACTATCATTTTTTCTAACGTAACTGTAATGTAACCTACTTGTCTTAACTGAGATTCATCTCGAAGCTGCCTTCTGGCTTCATTGTACATTTCATCTAGCCCCTGCCTAGAATGCTTATATGTTTGAAGCTCAGTTTCCACATCTACTTTGGTAACCTAGGAAGAAAACATAAAACTTTTAATTCTATAATCACTACTATTAATACAGCACAGATATATCCAGTCTATGCAAAAGTCCCCAAAATCAATCTATACTTACTTCTAGGTGCTGCTGTGTTTTCATTAAAATCAATTTATTTTCACTTCGTAATTGATGATTTTCTTCTTGGAGTTTAATGATATTATTCTTTGCTATTGCTAACTAAAAATAAAACAGGGGCAAGAAAAAAAGATTTTAAACATCTGTATTTATACTTGCTTTACAGGTTATGTTCATGACTATAACAATAGAAAATAAAATTCGAAAACTTGTAAAATATCTCTCACATCTACAGAAATTTTCGTAAGAAAAATGTGCTCCTATTATCCCAAGATACCAATTAAAGGAATTATACTCTTATTTCTATTTCCTTTTGTTAACCAGTCAAATCGTATGTTAGTAGAAACATATTGCTTATCTGATTTATAATATGTCCTGAATACAAAGTGCATGAGTAAGCTTATGAAGAATTATATGGTAAACAGTAAGACTGTAAAGACTTGTGTAAAGGCAAAAACATCTATAAGGGAAGTTCCGCTATTACTGAAAATGTAACACAGACATTCATGATAATCAAATAGGACACCCTTGTGAAATCTGGGCATGCTGAGTGACTGACGATCACAAATATGAGACAGCTCTCACCCTCAGAGTTAAATATGAATGACTAAGTGACTTGGCTCTGAAGCCTAGAATGAAAAGAGGGATCCTAGGAAAGGAAAGCAGGAACTACTCCCCAATGTTGGCTTGCAAATAAATTTCTGAACACTTGGTCAGAAAGGCAACTCGAACTTCACAGTGCGCCTATTATGGTCAAGAGGCACAAACTAGTGAGGAGCTCTCTCTAATGGTCCCAATCTATCAAACTATCAAATGGTCCTCAACTATCAAAATGAAAATGCAGTCATGCAAACAGTCATGTGTTTCCTGGTTTGGGAAAATTAGGCCAATTCTAAAAGAAATATGAATTTTAATTAACATGTAAAGTAGGGTTCATAGCACTAATAACAGATTTCTTCCTCTAGCCTAAATAATTCTGAAAATGGAAAGCAATAATTCTTTTTAATTAATTTATTTATTTTATTTTTATTATTTATTTTTGGCTGCATTGGGTCTTCATTGCTGCGCGGGCTTTCTCTAGTTGCGAGTGGGGGCTACTCTTTGTTGCGGTGCGCGGGCTTCTCACTGCTGTGGCTTCTCTTGATGCAGAGGACGGGCTCTAGGCTCATGGGCTCTAGAGCACAGGCTCAGTAGTTGTGGCGCACGGGCTTAGTTGCTCTGCAGCATGTGGGATTTTCCTGGACCAGGGCTTGACCCCGTGTCCCCTGCATGGCAGGCAGATTCTTAACCAATGAGCCACCAAGGAAGTCCGGAAAGCAATAATTCTATGGTTAGATAGATTAAAAAAAACCAAAACAAACAAAAAAAACCACAACTTATCTCAAAAGCAACTTTATAAATAGTATTAAAAAGAGATCTGAGGGAGTTCCCTGGTGGCCTAGAGGTTAGGATTTGGCACTGTCACGGCTGTGGCCCGGGTTCGATCCCTGGCTGGGGAACTGAGATCCCACAAGCTGTGCGGCATGGCCAAAATATTTTTTTTGAAGTTTTTAAAAAAATTTTTAAAAAAAAGAGAGCTGGGGTAAATTTCTGGTTCTGCAACCACCAGACAACTACTTCGACAATGCAGGAAACCAGAGCACATGGGATGAGTTTTACACATGGGAGTGTGGAGAAAGGGCGTACATGATCATGGACTGATGCTTGTAAGGAAAAGTAATCTGAATAGGAGAACACGAGGGACAGGATCATTTTAATGGTAATTCCTAACTATAGGTGGTACAGGTCATCCAGATTAAAAAATGAGACTCATGGCTTATTTATAGAAGAGTTGTATGCATTTCATCTTTAGGGCTCATTTCTAGAAGCTGAGTATCTCAAACAATTCACAGATTCACCTAAGAATTTGCCGGAGAATACATGGTTTCTTTAGAACTTATGATCATCAATTACAACTACACTATAAATATTCCATCATAATGATGAAAATGTGTTTTTGTGTGTGTGCACGCTTAATGCATTCATACTTAAAATGGAAAAGGATCACCAATACTAGGTCCATGAAAGGCAATTATCCATGGCTAGGTGACAATACCTCTTCAATCAGCTTAGTATTTGACTTTTCTAAAGAGTCAACTCTTGAATGGAGACTGCTGACTGTGCTGCTGAAATTAATAAAGAAAAAACTCATTCAGAATCACACAAACTCACAAAGGCAAGAAAAAGTATGTTATCCTGGACTCATCATGTTGACTGACATGCACCAACTGCCCTGTCTGAATTTTTGATTTTGGGAAATTTCATTAAGTTGGAGAACTTGATCTGACTAACAGAGCAATAAAATCTGTAGCAAAAGAATAAAATTTTCCATTAAAATTCCATTTGGTGCTGCTCATTATATTTTGCTGTCTTCTTAGGGTCCTTCTTACATTTAACTTATAACATTTAGGAATTAAAATTCCACACAAAGATTACTAAATATTGTTAAAACTAAATTCAAAATTATTTTAAATTTAGGATGAATTTTAAATGTCCACTTTATAATTAAGTGGCTTAATGAAGCTTGTAAATAGTGGTCTTCAACACAAGCTCCATCTGTTCACCCTCTCCACTTTCATAATAACTTAAAGACCTCCAAACTCACCCATGGTTTGGGAAATGTGAATATGAGACACCCAGCAACAGGTATCCAATCAGCCTGCAGCTAAGCAATCACCCGTCTTTCAAGGATAGAGTCAAAAGTCAGGTTACAGTATATGAACAAATTTGTTCTGTGTATTTTTACTTAAATCGATCAAGATTGGACATTATTGTACGTTTTACTGAGTCATTTTTCAAGGCCTGCTTGATTCTACCATCTCAAACTTTCTCTAATAAAATGAAATATGCTGTATACGTTGCAGTAAAATCTATAATAGATTCAACAAATTTTACACTAGCCTCAGAAATAAGTAATGGCATATTAGTTTAACTGATGAAACAAGAAAAATGTTTTTCTACTCATATTAAATCATTTTTAAAATACAATCATTCTTAGGTAAACAACTTGAATTTTTCACAAACAGCACAAGGGTATCCTGATGGTGATATGTAATAAGTACAGGACTAGGAGATGGAAGACCAAGTTTATAGTCCCTGCTTTTCTACTTTGTAATTGTGTCACCTTCAAAGTTGTAAAACCTTTCTGAGCTTCAGTTTCCTTATCTATAAAATCAGACAATGATATGTGCCCTACTTTTATGTGAGAATCAGTAAGATAATAATCAAAAAGCACTTTTAAAAACAATAAACCCTCAACAGTTTTTTTCTTTAAGTGAAGGATAATAAGTGAGTTCTATTTTTTCTATTTTCTATACTTTTGAAATATTCTAAATGTACAAGAACTACTTTCTAAAGAGACAAACAATAAAAAAATTAATACATAAAATATACAAAAGTAAGGTACCAATATTGCTGTAAGTGAATAATACACATAATTGAAAAGGGAATGAGAAAGCTCTTCTGAACTGAATGAAATAAACTCTAAAGATAAACAGTTGAGTAAGAATAGTAAAGTACAGACTAGTGTAAAAAGTATGCTACCCTATGTATCTCTGGAGGCATACACAAGAACCTAGTGTATTAATTACTCCCAAAGAGGGAAACCAGATGGTTGGAGATCAGGGAAGAGGGAAATTTTTCATTTTATGTTCCTTCTGAAGTTCGAACCATGTGAATATATTACCTATTCCCAAATAGTGAGTAAAAATTTAAAAGTAAATAAATAAGCAGTACAAGGTTGCATTCAGATATACAATCTCAGAAATACAAATTACAAAATACATATATATATGCATATATTTCCTATATCAATTATTAAAACTCCATGATGAAAAAAGAAAAGACACTGATATAAGATCTTTCTTCTCTCTCCAACTTCAGAGAGAAAGCAAGAGTTACAACTTATTAGTTTCTTTTTCTAAAATGGGAAAATGTTTAACTGTATTTTCAGATTGTAATGCATGTTTATTGAGTGAAACTCAGAAAATACATAAAAGTATAAAGAAATTTAACAATTATTCATAATATCACCCAGAGATAGCCATTTTTGAATTATTCATCTTAGTTAATGAGAACAGTCTGTTTCTAACAATGTAGTAAATATTATTCACTATACCTGTGCTATCTGGTATGGCAGCCATAAGCCACATGTGGCTTCTCTGAATTGAAATGTGCTGTAAGTGTAAAATGCACATTGAATTTTGAAAACAGTACAACAAAATATATAAAATATCTCATATTTCATGTTTCTTTTTTATTTTTTTAATGTGGTTACTAGATATTTTAAATTACCTTTGTGACTCACATTATATTTCTACTAGACAGAACTATACTACACTATTTTACACACAAGATCTCAGAAATTCTACCCTGATAGAGTATTCACTAACAGCTTCAATGACCAGGTGACATTGGAAGGAGAAAACTTCCACCATGGAAGATGACAGTCACACTGACACGTGAGTCCTTTGAAGTAGGAAAAATGAATTTTTTTTTTTTTTTGCGGTGTGTGGGTCTCTCACTGTTGTGGCCTCTCCCACTGCGGAGCACAGGCTCCGGACGCACAGGCTCAGCGGCCATGGCTCACGGGCCCAGCCGCTCCGCGGCATGTGGGATCTTCCCAGACCGGGGCACGAACCTGTGTCCCCTGCATCGGCAGGCGGACTCTCAACCACTGCGCCACCAGGGAAGCCCAGAAAAATGAATTTTTGAACCACCAAAATGATATAAACTTTCACCCTATCTAGCCTTTTTTTCTCAAGGGTAGAGGAATAAGTCTGAAATTCTATTTTTAAATGTCTCTGAAGATTCTATTTAAAAATATGACTCTCATTTTCTGCTGAAAATCAGTTATTTCCAATAATTCTCTGTATTCTCAATTTCCATTCACTCTCTATCCCCTCAACCCCTTTTCAAAGATGCTTAGAAAAAAGGAATAGGGTTAAGATGACCTGAAGGGGGAAAAAAAAAAACCTAAGACAACATCCAAAATGTACTAAGTATCCATGTGTCCATAATACTTACTTCAGTTGTCTATTTAATTCTTCAACATAATTCTTCTGGTCTAATATGGCAGCAATTTGAACATTCCTAGAGGAGGGGAAAAAGCAGCTTTGTGCTAACTGGAAAGGTATTTACTGGGTGACCAAAAAAAAAAACCCCCACAAAAGATCTAAATTATCTAAAATTGTGTTAAACCATAATGGTAAAACAACGTTATCTTGCCTTTAAAATAAAATTCAAGAATCTTTATAATCATATAGCAGCAAGCTGTGTACTAAATAACTACAACTTTTGTTAAATAAATTACTTGCTAATATTAAACAATACCATTAGTATGTTTTTAAATACTTTTGCATTTATTTATTTTATTTATTTATTTATTTATTTTTGCGGTACGCGGGCCTCTCACTGTTGTGGCCTCTCCCGCTGCGGAGCACAGGCTCTGGACGCGCAGGCTCAGCGGCATGGCTCACGGGCGCAGCCGCTCCGCGGCATGTGGGATCTTCCCGGACCGGGGCACGAACCCGTGTCCCCTGCATCGGCAGGCGGACTCTCAACCACTGTGCCACCAGGGAAGTCCCATTTATTTTTTTAAGAAATATATTTGACATATAACATTGTGTAAATTTAAGGTGTACAATATGTTAATATGATACATTTAATATTGTGAAATGATTACCGTTATGTCTTAAAATAAACCAGCATTTGTAAGCGTATGAATAATAAGCTTTCATTTCTTTTTATCACAGAAACAGAGCTGACCATTAAAATGGGTCTCCGGGGAATTCCCTGGCAGTCCAGTGGTTAGGACTCCATGCTCTCAGTAACAAGGGCCCAGGTTCGATCCCTGGTCGGGGAACTAAAATCCCATAAGCCGTGCAGCACAACCAAAAAATAAAGAAAGAAAAAAGAAAATGGGTCTCTGAACTACTGGTATGACCAAAAGTCATACTTCAGATTAAAACCTCCTTCTAAGTGATTTTTGCTTTGTAAACCTAGTAAATGGAAGTGAAAACAAAACAAAGCAGGAACTACACAGAAAAAAAGGAAATAAAAACCACATTGCAAATAGATGGACCTCATACTGATTTGTAAAGAGCTACATATAAAATACAACATGTGAAATAACTTATGAAAATCATACCTTTCTTTATTTCCAATATCTTCTTCGTTCTTTAAATACATGGAAAAATCAATCACTCCAACCTAAAGTAAATAAAGTTATTCTTATTTAGAGGGTGGAAATTCTAGAAGTACCTTTAACATACAACTGACTTTCATCCCTAATTGTTTTCTAGTGTTTAACAGCACTGTTTACAACTTAGAGTAATACCTGGATCAAAGAGGAACAGTACAAACTGAAAACACTCTGCATTTGGCACTAGTCATTCTCACTTACTTGTGAGTCTAAATCCTCTCCCTTTACACACAGATTAGCGTCTATCACATTCAGGCCAACCAGCAGCCCAACAATTACTGCTCCTTCTTCTTCCATCATTAGTGCATGATACTCATAGAATTCACTGTGAAAATTAAAATAATAAAAATCTTACATTACAAATTTATTTTGAAAACTAAATTTTAAAATCTCAATACCTTATTACAAGAATGGAACCAATATAAATTAGGTAACTTGAAATTAGCCTTTCTATATGCAAATAACTTAAAATTTTTGAGATTTAAATGTCCATAAAGAAAACGTAAAAGAAACGGACTGAAGGAGATAAAAGAGGAAAAGGAATTTTGAGAGAGAGAAAAGAGAAGCAAACAGAGATTTAAAAAAAAAAAGGGAGCAGCATTGAGCCCTGGAATGTTTGTGACTCTCGAAAGATACAGTGACTGCTGCTGATCTGATTACGATACTTTTTAGTACAGTTGAATTTTCATCCCAGGACTTATTAAGACGCTTAGGATAAAGACTAATGTGGGGAAACGAACATAAGAAACATTTCAAGTCCATTTTCTAGTCAATGCATTTGGTATATCTATTGCAAGTGCTCTTAATAGATAAGCATTAAAGATATTTATGGATATCTAGATCCCAAAAAATGTTCAAACAAGGGACTTGTGAAAGAAATAGGACAGCCTAAAAACTAAGACTTGACAACTAATACTCAGAAAACTATTTATCACTGTCTCATGCCTTCCTCAAGAAGTCCCATGTATATTACTTAATCACCTTAATTAACCTTCAGAATATCGTTGAGAAATTGAAGGCGTTTAAAGCATGGTCATTCTCATTTAACAAATGGGAAAACCAAGATGTACAACTGGAGTCACAAGTAAAATAAAAAACGACCAGGTACTTCCCTGGTGGTCCAGTGGTAAAGAATCCACCTTCCAGTGCAGGGGATGAGGGTTTGATCCCTGGTTGGGGAACTAAGATCCCACGTGCCGAGGGGCAACTAAGCCCACAAGCCACAACTACTAAGCCCATGTGCCTCAACTAGAGAGCCCACGTGCTGCAAACTACACAGCCCACGCGCTCTGGAGCCTGCACACCACAACTACAGAGCCCACGTGCCATAACTACAGAGAGAAAACCCACACGCCACAACTAGAAAGAAGCCCGCACGCTGCAATGAATAGCCTTAGCACCGCAATAAAAAAGATCCTTCATTCCACAACGAAGACCCGATGGAGCCAAAAATAAAAATAAATTTAAAAGAAGAAAACATTAAAAAAAAAAAGACCAGATTCTCCAAAATATCACAGAGGCACTCTAAGAGAACAAGGGCGAAGAGAGGGGCTGCCATGGGCCCACTCCCTTTGAGAACTGATATCCTTGCTTTGAAAGTCTGTCTTAAACATTTGGCCTTCAATTTAAACTGACAGTTTAAAAAGCGTCCACAATACAATCAAAGCAGTAGTTTGGACATTCAAGATCTAAAGAGAAACCTCCTGAATTAAAGCCCCAAATTCCAATACAAATTTTTATTCATAGAATTAACTAATTTAGGAAAAAATTAAAACTTAGAAATACGACATATAAATTACCACCTTGTCAGCCAATAAAAATCTTACAGTATTCATTTTTTAGGCTAGTTCTTGGTCCATGTTATGTCTCCACTATGCTTCTCTATCTCATTTTGCTCCTCCTTTTATTTTATGCCATCGTAATGTATTTTACATATCCTTTCATACTATATCTTCAACCATTTTTGGGAAACAGGATATAAATGAAATAAAAAATGAAAATGAACATGATTTAATGGTAGTACCTCAAGAGATCCCTTTGAATAATTAAGCAACGCAGGTAGTCAGCCATTTTTTTTTGCATGAGGGCTAATCGAAGCCACGCTCTTGCACGACCCAGGGGGGTCCTGAAAAGCAAAACCCAACAGTCAGAAAAGAGCCCCAGCCCAAAGATTATAGACTACATCTTCTATCTTTGTTGAAGTACACATTAATAAAGAAAAAAGCAATTTATCATGGTTTTATGTTAGTTTCTAGAGTTTCAAGCTGACTTAGTTTCAAGTCAGCTCTTTGAGCATGCAAACCAATCCCTGGGAGCTTTTTAAGTCTCTAAGATAAATCTACACCTACAGGACATCTAGGTACCATTTTATGTCTTGGAAAAAATGACTCTCTAAATAGTGAGGATAATTCCACAAGAAATATTTTATCAGAATAGGCTTAGCCCTCTAAATATGATTATGCAAAATGCATCAATAAAGGCAATATAATGCTCTCAAAAAATAACTGATATTATATCTGAATTTTAAAAATCATGACAAAGCTAAGAAGGTATCTAGATGCTAATTAATTAGAAAGAATCACTGCTTGCTATTTTTCAAATGTTTCTTTTATCCAGTTGTCGTTTAAAACATTAAATCTCCTCTTTAACGTGGAGGACTGATGGGAACAGAACTTTTAAAACAACAAATTTGTCTGAAAGGCTGTGGACCAGGCCATTTTTGCTGGCTATAAGCAGTGTCTCTGGGACAGAGGGAGCACACAGCTCTTCTTAAAACTGAAGGTATCCTGCAAACTTACCAAATACGTTGATTAGTTCTAGTAGTTTTCTGGTGGTATCTTTAGGATTTTCTATGTATAGTATCATGTCATCAGCAAACAGTGACAGTTTTACTTCTTCTTTTCCATTTGTATTCCTTTTATATCTTTTCCTTCTCTGATTGCTGTGGCTAGGACTTCCAATACTACATTGAATAATAGTGGTGAGAGTGGACATCCTTGTCTTGTTACTGATCTTAGAGGAAATGCTTTCAGCTTTTCACCACTGAGAATGATGTTTACTGTGGGTTTGTCATATATGGTTTTTATTATGTTGAGGTAGGTTCCCTCTATGCCCACTTTCTGGAGAGTTTTTATCATAAATGGGTGTTGAATTCTGTCAGAAGCTTTTTCTGCATCTATTGAGATGATCTTATGGTTAACAACGAAAGGTCAGAAAGAGAAATTAAGAAAACAATAAGAGAATAAAATACCTAGGAATAAACCTACCTAAGGAGGCAAAAGACCTGTACTCAGAAAACTATAAAACACTGATGAAAGAAAACAAAGATAACATAAACAGATGGAGAGATATACCATTCTGCTAGATTGGAAGAATCAATATTGTGAAAATGACTATACCACCCAAAGCAATCTACAGGTTCAATGCAATCCCTATCAAATTACCAATGGCATTTTTCACAGAACTAGAACAAAAAATTTTACAATTTGTATGGAAACACAAAAGACCCCAAACAGCCAAAGCAATCTTGAGAAAGAAAAATGGAGCTGGAGGAATCAAGCTCCCTGACTTCAGACTATACTATGAAGCTACAGTAATCAAGACAGTATGGTACTGGCACAAAAACAGAAATATAGATCAATGGAATAGGATAGAAAGCCCAGAGATAAACCCACGCACATATGGTCACCTTATCTTTGACAAAGGAGGGAAGAATGTACATTGGAGAAAGGACAGCCTCTTCAATAAGTGGTGCTGGTAAAAACGGATAGATACATGTAAAAGAATGAAATTGGAACACACCATACGCAAAAATAAACTCAAAATGGATTAAAGAACTAAATGTAAGGCCAGAAACTATTAAACTCTTAGAGGAAAACATAGGCAGAACACTCTGTGACATACATCACAGCAAGATCCTTTTTGACCCACCTCCTAGAGTAAGGGAAATAAAAACAAAAATAAACAAATGGGACCTAATGCAACTTAAAAGCTTTTAGACAGCAAAGGAAACCATAAACAAGACGAAAAGACAACCCTCAGAATGGGGGAAAATATTTGCAAACAAAGTAACTGACAAAGGATTAATCTCCAAAATATACAAGCAGCTCACGCAGCTCAATATCACAAAAAACAAACAACCCAATCCAAAAATGGGCAGGAGACCTAACTAGACATTTCTCCAAAGAAGATATACAGATGGCCAGCAAATACATGAAAAGATGCTCAAACATCACTGATCAGGAGAGAAATGCAAATCAGAACCATAATGAGGTACTACCTCACACAGGTCAGAAATGGTCATCATCAAAAAATCTACAAACAATAAATGCTGAAGAGGGTGTGGAGAAAAGGGAACCCTCTTGCACTGTTGGTGGGAATGTAAATTGCTACAGCCACTATGGAGAACAGTATGAAGGTTCCTTAAAAAACTAAAAATAGAACTACCATACGACCCAGCAATCCCACTATTGGGCATATACCCTGAGAAAACCAGAATTCAAAGAGTCATGTACCACAGTGTTCACTGCAGCACTATTTACAACAGCCAGGACATGGAAGCAACCTAAATGTCCATCGACAGATGAATGGATAAAGAGGATGTGGCACATATAGACAATGGAATATTACTCAGCCATAAAAAGGAACGAAATTGAGTTTTTGTAGTGAGGTGGATGGACATAGAATTTGTCATACAGAGTGAAGTAAGTCAGAAAGAGAAAAACAAACACTGAATGCTAATGCATGTATATGGAATTTTAAATACCAGTATGGATGAACCTAGTGGCAGGGCAGGAATAAAGATGCAGATGTAGAGAACAGACTTGAGGGCACGGAGGGGAAGGGGAAGCTGGGACAAAGTGAGAGAGTACCACTGACATATATACACTCCCAAATGTAAAATGGATGGCTAGTGGGAAGTTGCTGCATAGCACAGGGAGATCAGCTGGATGCTTTGTGATCACCAAGAGTGGTGGGATAGGGAGGAGGGTAGGAGGGAAGCTCAAGAGGGAGGGGATATGTGGATATATGTATACATATAGCTGATTCACTTTGTTGTACAGCAGACACTAACACAACATTGTAAAGCATTTATACTCTAATAAAGATGTAAAAAAAAAACTGACGGCGTTTGTGCTCAAGATGAAAACTAATTCTACCTAGGCAAGAGATGTGATGTGTACAAAGCAAAAAACAACACAGTAACTCCTTGTGGCAAACTGAACAAAACCAGCCATCTAGGGAAAGGTAACCTGTGCTCATGGTAACAGTGGCATGGTTTGCACCAAATTCTGAAGCAACCTTCCTGCTAAGGTCATAGGACACAAAATCGGTGTGATGCTATACCCCTCAAGGATTTAAACTTATTGAAAAGTAAATAAATAAAAGTGTGGATTTGTTCTCTTGCTAAAAAAAATTTAATCTCGTATCTCTCTTATCCAAATTCTTATCATTTAGTAAAAATAAAACCAAGTTTTACAGAACATGTATGACTTTTTTAAAGAGAAATACATCATTCACACTTTTATGTTTTCTTATGCAGAGAACATTTTAGCAGGTAATGTGGGAGGAAACTTAATCTTCACTTCAAACAGCTAACAACTTTCTTATGGCTTAGCATTTTATTTTATTTATTGTTTGGCTTTTTAAAAACAATATGAACATGTATCTTCATATTAAAATGAAGCCAAATCTTATATTTCTCTTTTTGAGAGTTAAATTCCCCTTTTCCTCTCTTTGTTAAAAATTGCTACACCTTATATACCATTGTAAGAAATATGAAGTGTGAACATCACTTGCTATTTAATTCTAAAAACTGGGTTTAAATCCTGGCTCTGCCACTTGTTAACTGTAACTTCTTTGATCTTTACTTTTCACATCTATACAATTATCATGATAATAATCTCTACCCTAAGGTTGATTTAAGCGCTAAATGAGATAAGTCATGTAAAACAATTATCCTGTTACCCTGATACAGTACTCAATGAATAGCTATTTACTTTTATCACTCAATTAAGTACAACTTGCAAATTTGGATGTTGTGATAACAGAAAACACTACCATATTCCCTATAACATACAAAACCCTAAATTGTAAAGCTAAGAGAAAGCAAACTGGTAATCTGACAAAAAATGGTAAGTATAAAAAAAAAAGTTATCTCATTCACAAGAATTAAGATAAACTAAAGTAAGCTCTTCTATCTTAATCACACCCTGAAGAACATAAAACCTTAGCCTTAACAGCAAAACACCTGCAAAAAATTTTCAACACTCATGAGTCACTAGCTAGAACATTCAGCTTTTAGGACATTTCATATACAGTTTTTCCTCAGTATTTGTGGGGGATTGGTTCCAGGACCCCCTCAGATACCAAAATCCATGGATACTCAAGCCCCTTATATAAAATGGCATAGTATTTTGCATATAACCTATGCGCATCCTCCCATATACTTTAAATCATCTCTAGATTACTTATAATACCTAAAATAAAGTAAATACTATGTAAATAGTTGCCAGGGTGTGGCAAATACAAGTTTTGCTTTTTGAAACCTTCTGAAAAAAAATTTTTTGAATATGTTTGATCCAAAGTTGGTTGTATCTGCAGATGCAAAACCCACAGATATCGAGGGCCAGCTGCACCTTCATCTAGTCAAACAGGCAGATGACAATATAGATCCCAATTTTAAGAATAAAAAAAAGTAATTTGCACAAGTCCTGTGGTACAAAAATGGCTTATCAGAGAACTCAAATCTCCTGAGCCTTTGCCCTGGATTTAGCTTAAATCAGTCTTCAAATAGTACAACTGCCTACTACTGCAAACCAGCTTAATACTCAGGAAACGGAAATGCATAATTGATACATCCTATCTTAAAAGAACTTGCCTATTTCCTGCAATACAATGCAGAATTTAAGTAAGTGATATAAGAGTGACTATAATGATAGCAGTATAAAAGAAACAGCACTTAATTCTTATTGAAGGGGCTAAGAAAAATTTCATAAAGGAAATGAAATTTGAGCTGAGCCATAAAGAATAAACAGAATTTTATTAGAAGAGAATGCAAGAAGGTTACATAAGGCTGCGAGAAGATAATAAACTAGACTGTGAGGTACTTTTAAGGAATAGTAAATATACTTCTACGGTGAAGGAGGAACAAGTAATAAGATTACTTACTTAAGACCAGGTAAATCCCGGACACTAGCTCCTATTTCCTCTGCTTCTGGGTACAGCTTCTCCACCAGTTCCAAAGGGCCCCATATAGTTTTGTTATAACTCAAAAATGATTTTCTTACTTTAAAAAGAAAATATAATGCATGTAACTTCAACTTACAAAACTGTAGTAACCTCATGTTAAATACTTAGTTTCAACATTTCTAACTTAACATACGATTATTCACAGACCTTTCCTCTCTTATCACTACACAGCCCTGTTGATCAGAAGCCTGTTGATTCTGATATTCTCCCTATCAGAAATATGCACCTTGGTCATTTTTCCATATCAGAAATATGCAAGTAGGTAATTAAAGTAGAAGAACAACTAGGCTCATTCTTTTTTTTTTAACTTTCTTTTTTTAATAGATATTTATTTTATTTTGCGCAGGCTTCTCGATAGCTGTGGCGCACAGGCTCAGTAGTTGCAGTGCATGGGCTCTGTAGTTGGTGGCGTGAGGGCTCCAGAGCACACGGGCTCTCTAGTTGTGGTGTGCAGGCTCAGCAGTTGCAGTGTATGGGCTTAGTTTCCCTGCAGCACGTGGGATCTTAGCTCCCCGACCATGGATTGAACCGGCGTCCCCTGCATTGCAAGACCAATTCTTAACCACTGGACTACCAGGGAAGTCCCATAGGCTCATTCTTTACCAGTACAAAAATAAGACTGGTGGCCCTAGCAGGCTGATCTTTACCAGTTTATTCAATAAACCAAGGACAAATAGTTATTTTATTTCTAAACACAAAAAATTGTGACTTTACTTTTTCTTTTATTTGAATGTGAGATTCGGGTAATATAAAACCATGAAATCACTATGTTTCCTTCTAATACTGACCAGATCTCCTGTAGATCCAGTGTGCCTATCATATGCACCACCCAAAAGCCAGCAAGATAGGCAATTTTCCCTGGGGGAGAAAAATCAATCAGCACAAAGTAGCTTTATAATGGTTGATCAAGATAGGCATTTGACTGTTAGGATATGCCTCATGATATTTTGGGAAGTAAAGGAAAATATATTCAGAAAAGAGTCTAAAACGTAACTATCGTGGCCATCATTTGGCAATTCCATTTCAGCAGTCTGGGGGAAAATAAAGACCTATGTCACTGCTATTTTTTTTTTAAATAAAAAGGAAGTTTTTCAAAAAGCAAATTAAAACTCAAGGCCTGAGATAAGACTGTTGACTTCCTGATGTATTAAAAGAAGTATTCAGAGACTGAGAATATCAAGAGTAGGCAAAAATGTGGGGAAACAAACACATTCACTGTTGTTTGATTAATCAGTGAAGGCTTTACAGACATCAGTTGCCTATATTCTTTGACCCAATAATTCTACTCCTAAGAATCCTAAAGAAATCTTAGCACGTGTGTACAAACATATATATCCAAAGATGTCCTTACAGCATAATTTTAATGATAAAAAACTGGAAACACCTAAGTGTACATTAAGAGGAAAGTAGTTAAATAAGTCATGGTACACATATACTATGAAATATTTTACAGCCATTAAAAATGTGATAAAGACTCTATGTAAATGGCAAAATCTCCAAACCATACCATTAAGTTTTTCTTTTTTTTAAATAGGGAAAAAAAGAAAGTCACAGAATAATACAGCATGATTTTATTTAGAGTAAAAGAAAAAATCACCTGTAATTCAATTTAAAAAAGAAAGAAAGAAAAACAGAAAAGAGCTGGAAGAGTGACAAAGATTCCTTTAGAGAGATGAATGGAAGAGAATGAAGGGAAATTATGTTTTTGCTCCATGTGCTTCTATGTTGTTTGATTCATGTACAAAAAGAACATATTTCACTATTATATATAATTTTTAAAATTATTTTAACTCTAATGAAAGAAAAAGTGGAATCTGAAGAAACAAAAACAACAAAACCAAACTCATAGATACACGTTCCAGATTGGTGGTTGCCAGGGTTGGAGGGTGGGAATAGATGAAATGGGTAAAGATGGTCAAAAGGTACAAACTTCTAGTTATAAAAGAAGTCCTGGGGACGTAATGTACATAATGACTACAGTTACTGTATTGTAGATTGTATTGTATATCTGAAAGCTGCTAAGAGTAAATCTTAAAAGTTCTCATCACAAGAAAAAAAATCTTATAACTATGTGTGGTAATGGATGTTAACTGGGTTTATTGTGGTGATCATTTCACAATATATAAAAATACTGAATCGTGTTGTACCCATTAAACTAATACGTTATATGTCAATTATATCTCAATAAATATAAACAAATTTTAATTTAAAAATGAATACATTAATAACATCACATATAGGGTTTCTCAAATTTCGATGCCAAGGCTCCTTCTCAGTTTAAAGTACATTTTATTAAAACCATGTTTAGGTAAATCTCCTCTTTTGCTTTTCACATTTACCCCTACTCTCATGTGCCATAGTCAGAAACTCCCCCTAAGTGTGCATCAGCAGATGAATGGATAAAGAAGATGTGGTATATATACACAATGGAATATTAGCCATAAAAAAGAATGGAATAATACCATTTGCAGCAACACGGATGGACCTAGAAATCATCATAATAAGTGAAGTAGTCAGTCAGAGAAAGACAAGTATCATATGATATCACTTTTATGTGGAATCTAAGAAAATTATACAAATGAACTTACTTACAAAAGGGAAAGAGACTCAGAGACATAGAAAACAAATTTATGGTTACCAAAGGGGAAAGGAGGGGGGGATAAATTAGGAGTTTGGGATTAAAATATACACAGTACTATACATAAAATAGATAAGCAATAAGGACCTACTGTATAGCACAGGGAACTATACTCAATATCTTGTAATAACCTATAATGGAAAAGAATCTAAAGAAGAATATAGATATATAAAATATACATATATAATATATATATAAAACTGAATCACTTTGCTGTACACCTGAAACTAACACAATATTGTAAATCAACTATATTTCAATTAAAATTTTTTTTAAAAAAGAACTTTCCAACTTACCCAGGCTTCTGGTATACCAACATAAAAGCAAGCTTCTCTTCTTTTTTAATAGTCACCTTAGTACACATCTCTTACATAGCCCTCTACACAGCTCTGATCATATGAACCAGAGATCAAAATAGTTACTATAAGTAAAAGAACAGTAATATAATACAAACACATAAAAATAATTCAATGTGAAATGTATAGATGAATACAACATCCAGTTATCATCATTTTCAGGGAGCACTCACATTTCTACAATAACCCAGTCCAGAAGACAATTTTTCTAGATATGTTTCCATGCACTAAGGAGGTTCATATTTCAACAATCAACTATTTTAATGTATTTATTCAAGAGAGCTCAAACTAGTAATTATAGTTCATACCAGAATCACCAAGCTTAAGATTTTCTATATAACTCTATAGTTGTCCTAGAAAATGGAAATCAGCTCAGAGTATGTTGAAAACATTTTTAAATCAAATACACTTTTTACAGGGACTTCCCTGGTTGTCTAGTGGTTAAGAATCCACCTTCCAATGCAGGGGACGTGGGCTCAATCCCTGGTCAGGGAGCTAAGATCCCACGTGCCACAGGGCAACTAAGCCGGCGTGCCGCGACTACTGAGCCTGAGTGTTCTGGAGCCCGCGCGCCGCAACTAGAGAAGCCTATGTGCCGCAACAAAGAGCTGGCATGCTGCAACTAAGACCCGATGCAGCCAAATAAATAAATAATTTGTTTTTTTTAAAACAAAAGAGTATACAAATACATTTTTACAAAACAGTAACAACTAAGGATTTTCTGAAGACCACCCATTAGAAAACATAAAGTAGTAGGGTATTTTCTCCTAAAACCAACCCACCCAGTATTTTTAAAGTAACAGTAATTATGGCCTCAAAAAAAATCACATTTTCAAGGATATTTAAGATGGGAGGGGGGAGGTTCTATAGTTGGTTTTTTAAAAAAAATCTCACAATACCTTTAAGACCATGTTTCAGACAATGCTCCATAACAACGAAGAACTGCTGCAAGGGGGGATAATCAGAATCCAAAGTGCGGCCAAAGCTTAGAGCAGATTCAATGAGTCCTTTAATACTGAGTTTAGCCATGTTTAACAAGTTTGCTCTCTCTACAGCTGTAGGGTCTTTTGTAGCTGAAAGCACAAGAAAGGAGTCCAACATCACTTGCAACAACTGACATTGTAAACTATACAAACCCTTTCCTTCCCCTGTAAAACCAACAGTGGTTTGTTTTTCCTTGGTGGACAAGTAAGTCTTCCTAACATACACCCCTAGTTAACTTCTTTTTATGTCTCTCATGCATACCATAGAACAATGCTCACTCCAGCCAAAGTTTATGAATTATTCTCAAGATCCTGCAAATTGGCTATTCTAGGGTATTTATTTTACTTTTGTGGCACCTCTTCAGGGAGAATGAGTTTTTTTAAATCTTTCTCTGGAGATAAGAGTAACAGACAACATGTTTAAGGGTTCATGCAAAGGCAGACAGCAGGAACCATCACAGATGAATCCAAAAGCAAAAAAATGTTCAGAATAAACTGGCAATACAATAAAAGGTAGTTAAAATTCTAAGATTCCAATTTCACCCATAACAAACATGACAGGTAAGTAAAATAGGGGGCCACAAGAGAAGCCATTCAACTGTCACTCATTTTAACCCTCTTTCTATCTTGTCTCTTTTCATTGCAATTGTAGTTCTGTATTGCAGGACTCCTTTATTTTCCCAGAGGAAATAAAAGCAGGGTCCAGTTTCACCTTAAGGTTTCCTGACCTTCCACACAGCTGATCCAGTTGAATATCAAGGTAATCGATGCATTTTTTTAAAACTGATTTTACCTGATACTTTCAATTCACAAAAATTTTTCTTTCCCACAAATTTTATTCTCAGTTTCCTTATAAATTCAGATGCTTCCCCATACTCTCATCACTGTTGTGACTGGCAGAAATATTTTCAGCAAACACAGATGCCAAAATGAAGTGTAAAAAAATAAAGCACTTAGTATACTGTCTCATAATCCCTGACAAATTTACTAGTCCAAGTAAACCAAATGTCCGTTTTTCCTTCACTGGATAAAAAGTCCAGGGTTCCCAATGATCTAGTATTTTACTTCTGACCACAGATAGCCAGGCGTGAAGCGTGACACTGAATCCTAAGCAACTTAAAATGCAAACAGTCACAACTGCTACGACCAAGCTAGCTGGTGGAGAATCTCCACACAAGACATCATTGCTTCAAATATGCATCGTGGTATGACTCCCTCTTTTTTCGGGGACGAAACCAGTCGATGTTTCATAATCTGCAGCAATTCTCATTTTTCTTAACAGTGCCCATCACAATCCGTAATGTACGATGCCACAACCAGACAAAGGACGCCTTTATAACTGCTCGAAGGTAGGTCCTGGTGGGCGCCGGCAGCTCCCGAGTAGAGGAGCGTTTGCACCCCAGCCGCGCCCCGCCCGAGCTGCGGCCCCCACACGCGCCCAAAGGCCGGTTCCCGCATCTTGCCTGTAGAACCCCTTCCCTGCCTCCCTGCCTGCCAGCCAGCAAGGCTGCCCAAGGGCTCGGGGCGCCCCAACACCCTCACGGAATGCTCACCCGGGGTCCTGCGCGGCATCGCTGCCCCTCTCCCGCCCACTGCGTCTGGAACCCAAGCCCAAACCTGAGACGCTTCCCTCCGCCACCCCCAAACCTGAAAAGTCATCGCCCGTCCCCGACTATTTCCCCCGACCCGGGAGCTGCACCCCGGCCGGCCCTGTCCTCGCTCTCTGTAAGCCGACGGACCACCAAACCTCTGCCATTAGGCCCCTGAACGGGGAAGGGGGCGAGGGGGAACGAGGGGCGGCCGCGCGTTGCCATGGCGACCGCGGGCGCCCCTGCGTCCCCGGCTGCCTCCGCCCAGGCCCAAACCCGGCTTCGGACCCCAGTCCCGACCCCGAGGCCTCCATGACCACACCACCAATCCTCCTGGCCCGGCCGAGCCCTCGGCCCAGCACGGAGGGCCGGGCGTCCGCTCTCGGCCTGCTCCGCTTACCCATGGCGGCGGCGGCGACGCGGTCTCGGGCGGGGACTCCCTGGGCCCCGCCAGCAGCTCCCTTCAGGCGAGCGGCGGCCGCCACGGCGTCTGCGACCAGGCCCGCTGCGGCCCACAGCGCTCCCGGCGGCGGGAGGACGGCCGGGCGGTCCCGCGGCGCCCGAGTGGGGCGGGGGGCCGCGGAGCCTGAAGCCGGCAGCGGAGAAATCCACCCTCTCTGAGCCACTTCGGATCCAGCCGGAGCGGAAGGAGAAGGAAAAGGAGCGTGAGGAGGACCTGGCGTTGAGAGGAGGACCTGGCGTTGAGGAGGACCTCACGTTGAGGAGGACCTCGCGTTGAGGAGCAGGGGGGCGGACCCTGGTCTCTCCCCCTGGGGGCCTCGCCGGAGCGCTAGGGCTGCATTTCCAAGGGGATGCGAGTCACGTGCAAACGTTTTCATCTCCTGGGTCCGGCTGGGTTTAATCGAACACACCTGACCGCTTCCCTTCTTCACCAACTAACTCGCAGGGGACCACCAGTGAATCCACTGGTTTATAAAAAGCAACGAGGAATGGTCTCAGTAATCGAGGGAAAGGCGCAGAGATAAAGCCAGTGTTTTCTCATTTCAGGGAGTAAACACTCTCGTGGTCAGATGACACTAGGTTTAAGTTATATCAATTTGGGGAAACTGAGCTATTACCTAGTTAGATCGGCAATTGTTTTTTGTTTTTTTTTTTAAGAATATATTTTTAAAATTTATTTATTTTATTTTTGGCTGTGTTGGGTCTTCGTTGCTGCACGCGGGCTTTCTCTAGTTGCGGCGAGCGGGGGCTACTCTTCGTTGTGGTGCACGGGCTTCTTATTGCAGTGGCTTCTCTTGTTGCGGAGCACGAGCTCTAGGCATGTGGGCTTCAGTAGTTGTGGCGCGTGGGCTTCAGTAGTTGTGGCGTGCGGGCTCT
This sequence comes from Globicephala melas, assembly GCF_963455315.2. NCBI lineage: Eukaryota > Metazoa > Chordata > Mammalia > Artiodactyla > Delphinidae > Globicephala > Globicephala melas. The sequence continues at coordinate 63,291,738 of NC_083329.1, read as the reverse complement.
AGAGTGCAGGCTCAGTAGTTGTGGCTCGCTCACGCTTAGTTGCTCCGCGGCATGTGGGATCTTCCCAGACCAGGGCTTGAACCTGTGTCCCCTGCATTGGCAGGCGGATTCTTGACCACTGCGCCACCAGGGAAGCCCAGCAATTATTAAAACAGTGTCCGAGTTAGAAATAGACTGATATTTCGAGGAAATGGAGCGATGTTTATCTCTTCATCACATTGGTCAGCATACAGTTCTATTATGTTTCTTTACTTCTTTTGGTTTTTAATTTTCTTTATTGTGAGATAATCATACATGGATATAAATTTATAAAGCATATATACATTTAAAGAATCATAAAGTGAACAGCTGGGAAAACACCACCAGATCAAGAGAGCATAGAACAGGAGAGTCATCTTCCCTGGGGGAAAGGCCTTTAGCCACAATCCCCCTAGAAGTATTAATAAATACGATTCTGACTTCTATGACAATTGTTTCCTTGCTTTTCTGCATGTTACTACCACGTAAGTATGTGCCCCTAATCAATATAGTTTATTTTTGCCTGTTTACAAACTTTTCACAAGTGGAATAACATTACGAACATTACTTGTTTCTTTTGTTCAACATCGTCCATATCCATGAGGAGTTTCCAGGTTAGGGTGTTTTCAGGTTTACATACTTCCTGGTCCCTATATGCAGGAGAGCCTCTAGGGCATGTAAATAAGAATACAATTACTAGAAATCAGGTATGCCTTTCTTTAAATTTACTAGATAATGCCAAACTGTTTTCAAAATTTCTCATAATTTACACTCCTATCAGCAGTGTTGTTTTTCTGTTGCTGTGTTCATTCTAATGCTTAGAATTTTGAGGATTTTTTCATTTTTGCGTCTTGTGGGTAGGTGATTGCATGGTAGGTTTGTTTTTTATTTATCTCATTACTGATGACATTGAGCACTTTACCTATGTTTACTATTTGGAATTTCACTTTTGCAAAGAAATGGTGCCTGTTTTTCTATTGACTTACCTTTTTCTTATTGGCTTGTGCAAGTTACTTAATATTCTACATACTAATTTGATGTCAGTTATGTGTTGCCACTATCTTCTGGCTAATTTTTTTTCTCTCCTTATGGCAACCGTTGATTAAATATAAGTTCTTAATTTTCTTGTAGTGAATTTATAGTTTTTGCCTTAGTGTCTTAAGAAATCCTCCTTATTCCAAGGTCATGAAGATACTCTCTTTTAAGAATTACATAGTTTTGGAACTTCCCTGGTGGTCCAGTGGTAAAGAATCCGCCTTCCAATGCAGGGGACGCAGGTTCGATCCCCGGTTGGGAAACTAAGATCCCACATGCCGCGGGGCAACTAAGCCCATGCGCCACAACTACTGAGCTTGCACGCCTCAACTAGAGAGCCTGCGTGCCACAAACTACAGAGCCCATGTGCTCTGGAGCCCACACACCCTGGAGCCTGCATGCCACAACAAGAGAAGAGAAAACCCGCACACAACTAGGGAGAAGCCCACGCGACTAAACAAGCGCCACAACAAGAGATCCCACATGCCACAACGAGGACCCGATGCAGCCAAATAAATAAATATTTAAAAAAAAAAGAATTACATAGTTTTGCCTTTAATATTTAGGCCTGTTAGTGCACCCAGAATTAATTTCAGTGATGATGTGAGATAGGGTCAAATTTCATTTCCTCAACTATCCCATCACCCTTTCACCGTTCATCTTCCATGCCCATGAGCGTGGAAGTGAAGGTCAATGAGCATGTATGTGAAGGTCAGTTCCTAGGCCAAAACCTCATTTGATCTTCAGAACCACCCCATGAGGAATAAATTATTTACCTCTTTTACAGATGAAACTAACCTCAAAGATTAAATAACTTGCCCAAAGTCACAGTACTATTAACGAACAGAGCCAGAATCTGAACCAGTACAAAACTAGCCTCCATTTTCATAATGTCAAAATACATCTGTGGTTTTTACAGTGTTTGAAGGAGCCTAAAACTGATGACAAGTCTAACCCCTTCCACCATCTTGCTGTTAAACATTGAAATGACTGAATTGTTCATTTTTCTCTTCTCCAAATGATGAGCAAAAAGGGAGGGATTTGTGTTCCAAGTGCGTTTAGAAAAGCAAATAATGTTAAGTATATATTTATTTATTTTATAAAACCATGAGAACAAAGGAAAAGAGCTTTATTTTCTGGATTGCTTTCCCTGCAGTGACTTTATAGGTAACATGTAGGAAAGAAATTTAGTTCAGTAACAGACCAGCTTTATTTAAAGCAAAAAATATTTCTTCCTTTGAGGAAGATGTTCTTAAACTCCAAAATACATATTTGCTGGATACTCTAGCCACCTTGTATTGAACAGAATTGGAATTAGGGTGTATGTTTAAAACCTATTACACTTAATAGGTTTAAACTAGAATATGAATCTGTTCTGAGCTCTTGATGTACTAAAACTAAGAATCTAGGTTTTTAAACGTACAGATATAATCATGTAACAAAATACTGTTTTTTAAAAACTCATCACATACTGAAATATAGGGATGAAATTGAATGATGTCTAAAATTTGCTTTAAAACATGTCAGCAAGGAAAAAAAGGTTGAAAACAATTGCTGCAAAATCTAACTGTTGAATATGGGTGATGGGTATATAGAAGTTCATTATACTACTTTTGTGTGTGTTTTTAAAGGTTTTATAATAATGTTCTAAAGCTCATCATGAAAAGAAAGCTAGTTAAAGCCTTAAAAATAATTTTTATGTAAAAATCTTTCATAATAAGCCAAAGCAGTATCTATACAAGAGCCGAGAGTCAGGAAAGGCAGACTTCACCCCCTGGGTCCATCTTGGTTCATACTTTCCAGGATCATGAGTCCCAATCAGCCGAGAGTCAGTGGTGACTTGAGTGAGGTTGGATGGGCCTATCCTCTTAGCTACAAGCAGTCTTTTTAATGAGCAAGGCTGTCCACTGAATCTACATAGACCAGCTGGTCAAATCATGCCCCAAGGTTTCCAGCTGGCCTGAGATGTGATTTGCTTACACTAACCATTGTAATGCTTTTTTTTCTTTTTGGCTGCACTGTGCGGCTTGTGGGATCTTTGTTCCCTGACTAGGGATTGAACCCCAGCCCTTGGCAGTGAAAGCGCGGAGTCCTAACCACTGGACTGCCAGGGAATTCCCAACAATTGTAATGCTTCTAAACATTTGTATAGCACCTGGAAAATGTACACAACACTGAATGGGAAACACATAGTACCTGGGAAAATTGCTGAATTACTAATCAGAACATCTGGGTTCTAGCAATGACTTGCCCAGAGCCATATGCTAACGTGAAATATCTATGCTAGGTACTCTGTAGGGTTTAATTCAATTGAGAGAATATCTATGAAAATTATAAAGCATATTACATATTATTACCGCTGCTAAAAAAGCAATAAGTGGTATAAAGCTACATATAAAGATGGAAGTAATTCTTTCTGGAAGGAAAAAAATCAGAAAAGGCTTTCTGGAGAAGGTAGCATACTAGTCTTTCAGCCTGGGTGAAGTTGCATAAATGGTATTGGAGAAACAGACAAATATAGATAGAGGATACAACAAACAAGAAAAAAGACATGTATAGGGAAGAGCAAAAATAGTATATTAGGGAATTCTCTGGCAGTCCAGTGCTTAGGACTCTGCACTTTCACTGCCATGGGTCCAGGCTGGATCCCTGGTCAGGGAATTAAGATCCCACAAGCTATGCAGTGCGGCCAGAAAAAAAAAAGTACATTAGAACAAATATGCAAAGAAATAATGGAGAATGACCTCCATTACATACCACACATTCCAACCTATTAGTGGGATATGAAAGAATGTTAGTAGGTTGCAACCAGCTTTGTTTTTTTAAATTAATTATTTTTGGCTGCTTTGGATCTTCGTTGCTGCGCACAGGCTTTCTCTAGTTGTGGCGAGCGGGGGCTACTCTTTGTTGTGGCGCGCGAGCTTCTTCATTGCGGTGGCTTCTCTTGCTGCGGAGCACGGGCTCTAGGTGCGCGGGATTCAGTAGTTGTGGCACACGGGCTCTATAGAGCACAGACTCAGTAGTTGTGGCGCACGGGCTCAGCAGTTGTGGCTTGCGGGCTCTAGAACGCAGGCTCAGTAGTTGTGGTGCACGGGCTTAGTTGCTCCGTGGCATGTGGGATCTTCCCGGACCTGGGCTCAAACCCGTGTCCCCTGCACTGGCAGGCAAATTCTTAACCACTGCGCCACCAGGGAAGCCCTGCAACCAGCTTTGCTTTTAATGGAATAGTGGAAAATATTAGGGTATATCACATATAAAAAGGGTAAATATTTTGTTAAAGTACTGTTTAAGGTGCACGCACATACATATGTTCATGCTGAGTCATGATGCAAAATGTGTTTCTTGTTGTGGGTTCTGGCAATTTTTACTCTTAAGCACCAGTCCAGATTATCATACACCAAACTACCAGTAGTTGTAACTAAATGATAAGATTACAAAGAAATTGAATTTTCTAAAATTTGTAGTGTTTGAAATTCTCACTAAAATCATGTACTACTCTATAATTAGAAAAAAAAAATTTAAAGAAAGAAAATTATGCCAAGACTTTTGAACTCAGAAAATGTGAGGTAGATGGTGTCCTTGACAGAAATAGAGATTACAGAGGAAGGCATTAGATGAAGATGGAAATTTACATTTTGTATGTGCTGACTCAGAAGTGCTCACAGAAGACTCTGAAGGCAGGAGCTGGAACACAGATATAACTAGAATCCAGAAGACATGGCGGGGTATACAGATTTGGTAAACAGCTACATAGGTCATGGTTGGAGGCAGTGACTGTCCAAGGAGAGAGAACAGGACCAGACCAAACATAGAGCTCTGGGAAAGACCCGTCTCTAGAGAGTGAGAGACGAGGAAGAAAAGAAAGGAATAAGAGGAGGCAGCAAGAGAGGTAAGGAGGCAGAACTCTGAACTGATTTTCAGGAATGGGGCCACTGGAATGGCTACACTGTCATCACATCCTGGCTTTACACTATAAGGAAGACCTTGTCTAGGCTAATGATGCTTTTGATCTGGACCTGCACAAAGTGACTGCCCAATAACATTAGAGACTGGTAGCCACTGCTGTCTTAGTCCTTGGCGTGGATGTCATACTTAAACTGCACTATTAGCAATTTGATGGCCCAGTCTGGGTTTAACTTACAGCTCACCCCAAGCCTCCAACTCACAGCATCTTATATATAAAAGACGAATCCTTAACTCTTTCAACTAAGTGGCTAGACTCTTGTAAGCAAGACAGAGTCCCAGGGCTTCCCTGGTGGCGCAGTGGTTGAGAGTCCGCCTGCCGATGCAGGGGACATGGGTTCGTGCCCCGGTCCGGGAAGATCCCACATGCTTTGGAGTGGCTGGGCCCGTGAGCCATGGCCGCTGGGCCTGCGCGTCCGGAGCCTGTGCTCTGCAACGGGAGAGGCCACAACAGTGAGAGGCCCGCGTACCGCAAAAAAAAAAAAAAAAAGACAGAATCCCAAATGACAAGAAACATGGAACCCCTCCCAGGGCTCTCCTTCCACAGGGCTTTGCAGGCCATACAAATCTGTAAAGCAACCACTGATTGAACCAAAAGAATTTACATTATTCATCTCACTCCCAGGAATATCTAACCAATATTTAAGCCTTATCTCTGTAAACTTCCTAGTTTTTCCTGTCTAATCCATAGTATCTCCATGATCAACTCCATTCTGTGTGTTCTTCTTAAATCTCTTTATAATGTCAACACTCCTTGGTTTCAGCTTTAGAGCATTATCAATATTTCAGTTCTCAACACTGGAAAAAATTGTGGACAACCCTGAACTTAATTATTATTTAGTATTAATAATTGACACTGTAAGATCTAACAGTAAGAGAACAATTTATTTAATAAAATCTTCAAGTAATAATTTTTTTAAAACATGTGAGGTAGAGGCAGCAATTTTTAACATACTTAACATTCATTAAAAAGAAAACATTTGAGAGAAGTGAGAGATCTCCCTGCCAAAGATGGATACACTAAGGTTAAAATTGGTCACAATATAAGTAATCAAGCACTTTGAGGTAACTATTTTACAAAACATTTTTATACCAAAAGAGAAAATTGAGAAATGCCCTAAAACTAAGGGGCATATGAACATGAGTAAGTGAAAATAGGAATACACCTTTTTAATTTGTCATCAATTCAGCAAACAAAATTTCTTCTCAAAAGAACAGTAGGAATTATTTTATTTCACTAGAATACTGAAAAGTGAAAATAACAAGTGGGAGAGTAAGGAGAATCAGAAATTAACTGGAATAATACATTTATCAGTGATAATTTAAAAGACTAGGTTTAAAGTGAAAACATCTCTGATAGGAGAAAGCAAAAGTCAGGAAAAAAACCAGCAGAATGGCCTTTGAATCAGGGACCTCAAAATACAGAAAAACGTCTTACTTATGTTCTCATCATCACAAGATTGTCCTTAAATGACAAAAGCAATCAATTTTCTTACCTAATCTTTCAAATAAACAAAATATGATTAAAAATCTAAAAGATCAAATTAATCTTGAAAATTTAGACTTAAAGGTTTAAGCCTCAGATTGAAAAATTCATCCCAGCTTTAAAAGGTGGTAGAAATTTATCAAACTCTAGATCATACAAAACCACATTTATAATACCTATAAATTTAGACTTTTCAGTTTTGGTTCACCTGTACTAAAAAAATACTATGTTAAATTTTGTATGGTAATAGAACTTTATGTTTAACAAGGTTATACCAAAAAATAAATAAAACAAAAAAACTGGAACTCTGAAAGAGTATATTTACATCATTTCTTACCCTTGGGATAAAAGTTATCTTCACAGTGTAACCAGGCACTGATTTTACAGCATATCCGAATTATAAATAGGCAACAGTTAGAGAAGATCATGATGGTTTGGAAAAAGCAAGGAAAACAGTGCTTTATCTTCTTTGAAAATCACCCAATATATGACAAAGACTTTCATGTTCTCCTGATGGAAGATCCATGATGTAAAATAAATTAAGGAAGATATATTTAACACAATGTGGAATTACATAAAAACATATATGACATTATTATCTAACATTCTGTAATTTGGTTTACAGGGATGTTAAAAAAATTGTAAAGATTTTTATGGCATTCTATGGATAATAATATACTTAAGCAATATGGTTTACATATCTTATTAGCCTGAGACCTACATATAATTTTTTAAAGAGATGACCTATTTTTAAAATAATCTATTAATACAATATGACAAGTAATAATCTCCATTTTTAAATATAATACTTTGTCCTAGATTTTTTTTAAAAAAGGTTATAAATTGAGGGGAGAGGAACCAGAAGGGATAACCAGTTTTCCTAGATGTATTCTAGGAAACATGCACCCTGTTCCTAAGGCAAAAAATCAAGTCCCTTTTTTTCCAGCTTCTCATTTCACAAACTATCCTTCACCACCACGTTCATTATTTCACTTTTTGCTTAAAATTACTTCCTGTGAATTGTTTTCTCTCTTTCCTTTGCAGAATCAGATCTTTTGAAATATGCCCATGGAAAACACGAGACACCGAGTTTTAGTTTATACAAATACATAAATGAAGTACTCACAATAGCACAATCAAATGTGACCATAAAAAAAATTTTTTTTTAAATTAAAAAAAAATGTGACCATATATAAAACAAAAAGGATATTAATTTTTCTGAGTTTAGATGATAAAGTAGCTTCCCCAAAGGAGGATAGCGGTTTAGTGAGGGCACACATCCCAGGAGAATCAGCTTATGTTTGGCTCTGGTTATAGCAACATTAAGACGCCGCCAATCTTTCAATAGTTCACCAAGCTGAAAGAAATTGTAATTTTCAATCTTTGAGTTTTCTTATTTATTTGAGTTTTTTGAGCAGTTTTCAAAAACATATACTGCAAAAAAGATTCATCAACACATTTAAAATCCAGACAGTTGGAAAAACTTGCCCACAGTGCCAACTTCAAGTATTTTATTGTGGGTATGATATCCTAGCCATAATTTTAAATTATTAAATACATATAATAAAAATATACTAAAAATTTTTAAATATTAAATATATATAATACAGAATTGAAGTTAGGACTTCCCTGGTGGACCAGTGGTTAAGACTCCGTGCTCCCAATGCAGGGGGCCCGGGTTCGATCCCTGGTCGGGGAACTAGATCCCGCATACCACAACTAGGAGCCCACATGCCGCAACTAAAGATCCTGCACCCAGCAATGAAGATCCCAAGTGCCGCAACTAAGACCCAGCACCGCCAAATAAATAAATATTTAAAAAAAAAAAAAGAATTGAAGTTATCTCCACTCAGTGTAGCATTGTTTTTTTAAAATATCTATGAAACAAGCTCTCTGTTTCTTTTTAAAAAAAAAATTTTTTAATAGATTTTATTTATTTATTGGCTGCGTTGAGTCTTCCTTTCCTGTGCACAGGCTTTCTCTAGTTGTGGCGAGCAGGGCTACTCTTTGTTGCGGTGTGAGGGCTTCCCATTGTGGTGGCTTCTCTTGTTGTGGAGCACAGGCTCTAGGCGCGCAGGCTTCAGTAGTTGTGGCACACGGGCTTCAGTAGTTGTGGCTCACGGGCTCTAGAGCGCAGGCTCAGTAGTTGTGGCACATGGGCTTAGTTGCTCCATGGCATGTGGGATCTTCCCAGACCAGGGCTCGAACCCGTGGTCCCCTGCATTGGCAGGCGGATTCTTAACCACCATGCCACCAGGGAAGCCCCAGTGTAGCATTGTTTTTTAACAGTAATAGAAACTCGTCATAGTAGAAGACTCAGAGGAGTGGTTAAATATACCGTGACCCATATATACAGTAGAAAACTATGCATCTGTAAGAACAGAATGAAATCTCTGTGTAATGACATGGAAAGATCTCCAAGCTGTTAAGTGGAAAAAGCAAAGTCCAGAATAGTGTATATATTACCTTTTGTGCAAAAAAGGAGGGGAATATGAATACTGATTCATATCTTTAAGCATATGCTTAAAGAAACGTAGAAGGTTACCAAAAAAACAAAAACAAAACAAAAACAAAAAACCAAACATGTGATTATCTGTGAGGGTAAGAACTAAGTAGAGGAACCGGGAAGAAGGGAGACTTTATACTATGTGTATTTTATTTCATTTATTTATTTTTGGCTGCACAGCGTGGCATGTGGGATCTTAGGTCGCTGACCAGGGATCAAACCCGCAGCCCCTGCATTGGAAGTGTGGAGTCTTAACCACTGGATGACGAGGCAAGTCCCTCTACTACATGTATCTTAAAAACCATATGAGGGCTTCCCTGGTGGCGCAGTGGTTGAGAGTCCACCTGCCGATGCAGGGGACAAGGGTTCGTGCCCCGGTCCGGGAGGATCCCACATGCCGCGGAGCGGCTTGGCCCGTGCGCCATGGCTGCTGAGCCTGGGCGTCCGGAGCCTGTGCTCCGCAACGGGAGAGGCCACAACAGTGAGAGGCCCGCACACCATAAAAAAAAAAAAAAAACCATATGAAGCTATCGCATAGTCAAGAAAAATGAGTCAAGGAGAGATAAAAATGCAAAAAAACAAAACAAAGCCTGGAATTATCTATAAATTTGAAAGTATATCTAGGGAAGCCTATATGTTTAAAAATGCTCCAAACACGATAACCAAGAGGTAGAAGCAACCCAAATGTCCACTGATGGATAAATGGATAAACAAAATGTGGTATATACATGCAGTGGAATAATATTCAGCCTTTAAAAGGAAGGAAATTCTATCCAATGATGATAATATACAGGAAAACACAAGCCATTTTTATTCTCCTTCATCCCGGTTAACTTGAGGTACAAAGATGAAGTACTCATTTGCACTATGACCTCCTGGAGTGACGTGCAGCTTGGTTCCTCTCTCACTTTTTGTTTCTGTTTAATATGCAAATGTGAGTGTGAGATCTTCAGTGTGTTTGCATAATCTAACTTAAAATGAATTTAAGTACAGTTTTCTGAAATATTTCTATTGGAATAAATTACTTAAAAATAAAAAAAAATAAAAAATAAAAAATAAAAAGGAAGGAAATTCTGACACATGCTACAACACGGATGAACCCTGAGGACATTATAAGTGAAATAAGCCACTTACAAAAGGACAAATACCGTATGATTCCACTTATATGGAAAATTCACAGAATTCATAAAATTCTGTCAAATTCACAGAGACAGAAAGTGATTGCCAGGGAAAGGAGAGAGTGGGAATTAGGGAATTGCTCATGGGTATAGAATTTGTTTTGCAAAATGAAAACGTTCTGGAGATGTGTTGCACACACTGTAAATATACTTAATACTTGTGAATTGTACATTAAAAAATAGTTAAGAAGGTAATTTTTATGTTATGTGTTTTTTACCACAATTACAAAAGAGAGAGGAAAATAAAAAAAGAGAGGTAAATAATGTCCCAAACAAATATAAAATACAAATCAGACAACAAAGCAGAAAATACAATTAACTCACAGTTCCATCTTCATTACTTCTAACAAAAGATACTAGAATGATACTTTTGTCTCTTCCCTGGTATTTGTCTACTGTATTAACTTCGACCATCCCAAGAGAAGAATGTGCCAATAAATCATTGATGACTTTTAACTGTTGCCGGTATGGTGCAATGATACCAATATCAGAGGGATTACAACCAGCCTAAACAGAAAAGAACACAATTTAAAGTGAAAAAATCCTGACTTTTGTTATTTAAGCTTTACTAAATTTATTAAATGTTTACATAATGTGCCCAATTGATGTTTATAATACATGTTCCTATCACAAGGAGTAAATACAATTATTGAGTTCACTCTAAGGCTATATCCACATTTCCTGAAATGAAATAATTTCCTCAAACATTGTTCCCTTGTTATTTAGAAGTTCATGGCAGTATAATGGTTTGTATGCCACCAAAACAGTGTTGCCATACCAAAAAAAGTACAAAGAAATACATTTTACTTTCTGCTATCCCTTACACCAGAGGTTTCCAATTGCCAATCATACTGACTTCAGCACTAAATTGAAACAATCAGAATTATCTGATGTTACAAAGTTATCCTAAATGGAAACTCAAAATGCCATTACTGTATAAAAAATTACATGTCTTAGATAAATGTTCTCAAAATAAAAACAATCAGGCTTCATTCCTCTTTATCTTAATAAACAAAAGTTAACTTTAGATCTAAAGTTCCTGGCATTCTAATATTCTATTACACTGCACCTTAATATTAATTAGCCCTCAAAATTAAATTCTATGTTACCTTAATAAAAATTGAGGTCAGGAAAACAACGAGTTTGGCTTCTGTTATATTACTGACACCTCCCTTTTCAACTTGTTCTGGTGCTGGAACCTAAATAGAAAAAATACGCATCCTGCTTGCAAAACAATCTCTGAAGTTAAGAGTACTGTCAGTACACAGGTGGCCATAGAGACGGTACTACCACATGTGGAAACAGATGAAAAATATCTTCATCTTAAAGTTGAAGGTAAAAGAATTAACAAAAATGAATGATATTAGTCACTTTCAGAAAGCCACCCAGCGGCAACCCATCTTAAACATGCTACATAGAGTTCAGACTAAAATCTCTATGAAAGCCGACCATACACTGGCCTTCACAAACTTTACTGTGTTATCCCCCATTTTATAGGAATCAAAGGTCAGAAGAGATGAGTAGCCTGCCCAAGCCTCACAATAAATCATGGCACTAGGATTCAAACTTAGATCTGGCTCTAATATCTGTGCCCTTTCCATTTTCTTGTTGATTTTCATACAGATAATGGAGCGATAAGGTTCCCCAGTTTCTACCATACCTAGTAGAACTTTCAAAGGATTGTTTTGCTCCTACATCATTCCTTAGTAACCTTGATTAATTTTAATACAACTTATTTGGAATCCTGATGCCAAGAAAGAGGAAATGTGAGTAGCAAAAAAGACTCTGAAATATCACTGGTGAGGTTAAAAAATGGTAAATTATAACTAATAAATTAGAGTTGTGGTTTATAAAAGCAGTCATTTGTGAGATCAGTTTATGTGACTAAATATCCCAGAGCCTGCCTGCCCCTAGGTGTTAATTCTTCATCCTGAAACACTAAGGCAATGTCCAAGAGAATGAAAATCCCACCATGGTACACACATGGTAAGGCCCTATTTTTAACAACCAGCTGGCTCCACCCATCTTAATAACAAGAGATACACCTATTTTAGAATAACATGCATACATATAATTGGTCATTATATTTTTATTTGAACTTACATAGATTTCCAAATCAATAATGAGAAGCACTATATAAAACAAACTGTAGGAACACAGGGTCAAAACTTTGTTCTTAGTTCTCAGAAATAAGACTCAAGTCATTTAAAGTCCTTGTGCAGATTTTTTGTTTAATGACAGATTTGCAAAGAGATCTTTAGATGCATACGGTGGGGGGAGGAGATATATGGGAAATCTCTGTACTTTTAGCTCAGTTTTGCTGTGGACCTAAAACTGCTCTAGAAGATAAAGTCTGTTTTTTTAAAAAAGGTCATCAAAAGGACATCAATTTATCGTATCTGCTGTCCATTTGTAAACCCAGACCTTTGACAATATCAATGCCAATTCCTTTTATCGGAAATGTAATTATACAGTTGAGTTCACTTTCTACCTTTCTGACTTCAAAAGTCAATTTTGACATCTATCAATCACCAGAATAAACCTCCCAAAGACAGTGAGTCTACAGAAAGAAAAGATTCTTTTGTGTTAAAGTACAAGAAGTACACTAGTTTTAACTGATAAGCTCTAAGGAAGCAATCGCTACTGAAAACTGAGGAATTCAAATAACAGAGCAACAGGAGAAAAACTAAAGAAAATGTTTGTTTTTTACCTTGTCTGTGTTAAGGAAACAAACAGGACTTTTTGGCTCGAAAACTTCAACCAGCCAAGGATTTTCAGAATAATCAGCATAAAACTCCAGTTCCAGCTTTACATCTTTAAAGTTAGGTAGGTTTATCACTGCATTGGCCACTTTGTCTGATCCACACTCCAGCTTTCCTTCGTATGTCAGTTTATTACTTAAGGACATAATTTTACTAAGGGAATTACAAAATAATTTTAGTTTTAGTGATGAACACAAATACAAAAATCACTCGTAGCTGACACTGTTACAAATACCTGTTCATTCTGTACTGCACGGTTAACTGTACGACAGCATTCTTATTCTGTTCCAGCCTCTTGAATAAGCTTTCACTCATGCCAAGAGCTCTGTCAACAAATCCAGTTCAGGCTTATCAGTGTACTGAAACTGTCCCTTAAAAAGAATCTAGTTTAAAATTGAAACCTCAATGTCTGCTTACCTTGCTTCGCAGTTTAGCACCAGGGGAGGAAGCTGCTGATGATCCCCCACCAACACAAATCTCCGTGAAAAAAAAAGTGGCCCTAGGCAAACTGGTTGGCTAATTTGAGAGGCTTCATCCACTATACAAAAATCAAAAGTTTTACGAGAAAATATGGGATGGTTTACTCCCATACATGTTGTTGCAACTATAAGCTAAAAACAAATAGGGAAAATAGATCAGTTACTTAATATGTCCAAGAAATATACCTTGTTTTTCCCAGTTTTGAAATTAAAAGATCAAAAAAGAACTCTTTGTCCCCCAAAACAGGAATCCCCCAATATGATCGCAGAAACACATATAGCATACAAAAAATTTTAATTTTTTACTATAAATTTTTTAAAATCAAGTTAATTTTCCAGACACTATAACAATGCTCAAATTTCGATATTTCAAAATGGAAATCAGAAACATTCAAGAGGCAGTAAGTTAATGAATTTATTTTTTTAACGTCAACCAGGACTTTACTTCTGGGAAGATGGAATACTTTTCCCTACTCCTCCCACAAAGTACAATGAAAAACCCAGGACATTATATAAATATAAAACTATAAACATAAAGACTGAAAGGCGGAGAAAAGGTAGACCAGCTAGGAACCTTGGGACACGAGGAACACCACAGTTCCCTGGGTTTTCCTTTTGCCTCACATATCCCAGATTTGGAGGTGATAAGACTAGGAACACAGGAATGCCAATGTATGCAGACCAAAAGAAGTTCCAACAAAAGCCAAAAGAACAGGAAAGGGATAGCCTAGCAGACAGAAAACTTATACAATAATCACTCAACTCTAGCCAAACACCACATAAAAAACTATGGCCTCAATAGAAATAAAAAAACAAAAATAAATGGGACCTAATCAAATTTATAAGCTTTTTCACAGCACAGAAAACCATAAATAAAACAAAAAGACAACCTACAGACGGGGAGAAAATATCTGCAAATGATGCGAACAACAAGGGCTTAATTTCCAAAATATACAAACAGCTTATACAACTCAATAACAAAAAAACAAACAACCCAATCAAAAACTGGGCAGAAGGGACTTCCCTGGTGGTCCAGTGGTAAAGAATCCGCCTTACAATGCAGGGGACACCACATTGATCCCGGGTCAGGGAACTAAGATCCCACATGCTGAGGGGCAACTAAGCCCGCACGCTACAACTACTGAGCCCACGTGCCTCAACTTGAGAGCCTGCGTGCCACAACTAGAAAGAAGACCGAGCGCGGCAACTAGAGAGAAGCCCGCACACCACAACGAAGAGCCTGTGCGCCACAACGAAAGATCCCGCACACTGCAACGAAGATCCTGCATGTCACAACTAAGACCTGACACAGCTAAATATAAATAAATAAACTAATTAATTTAATTTTTTTTAAAAAAGAACTACATCTCCTTTATTAAAAAAAAAAAAAAGTGGGCAGAAGACCTAAATAGACATTTCTCTAAAGAAGACATACAGATGGCCAACAGGCACATGAAAAGATGCTCAACATCGCTATTAGAGAAACACAAATCAAAACTACAACGAAGTACCACCTCACACAGATCAGAATAGACATCATTAAAAAGTCTACAAATAATAAATAATAAATGCTAGCGAGGGTGTGGAGAAAAGGAACCCCACACACACACCGTTGGTAGGAATGTAAATCGGTGCAGCCACTGTGGAGAATAGTATGGAGGTTCCTTTAAAAACTAAAAATAGAGTCACCATATGATCCAGCAATCCCACTCCTGAGCATGTATCTGGAGAAAACTCTAATTTGAAAACATACATGTACCCCTATGTTCATCGCAGCGCTATTTACAATAACCAAGACATGGAAACAACCTAAATATCCATCGACAGATGAATGGATAAAGATGTGGTATATGTATACAATGGAATATTACTCAGCCATAAAAAATGAAATAATGCCATCTGCAGCAACATGGATGGATCTAGATTTCATACTAAGTGAAGTAAGCCAGAAAGAGAGAAAGACAAATATCATATGATATCATTTACACGTAGAATCTAAAAAAATGATACAAATGAAATTATTTACAAAACAGAAACAGACTCACAGACATAGAAAACAAACTTACGGTTACCAAAGGGGAAAGGGTGGCTGGAGGGATAAATTAGGAGCGTAGGATTAACAGATACGCACTACTATATATAAAACAGAGAAATAACAAGGTCCTACTGTATGCACAGGGATCTATATACAACATCCTGTAATAAACCATAAAGGAAAAGAAAAAAAAAACACATGTTCAATCTAATAAAGATTTTAGAAACTCTAAAAAAACAAAAACAAAAAATTATGGCCTTGCCCCCCTACCAATGCCAGCAAAGGTCAAGGGGGGATCCTAGACTTCCACCTGCCTGAGGCTGGAATAAGGCACCCCAATACCTTGCCAGGGTGGTGTCAGAGAGGTCAAGTCAGGATTTTCATCCCTCTTGGCTGGTAGTAACCCTCACCTGGTAATGTAGTGGAGACTGCGTGGGGAGCCTAGACTTCCTTCCACCCCTATCCAGCAGTAATGAGAAGCCTGTCACCTTCTGCATTAAAAGAGGCCAAGTAGGGATCCTGGACTTCAGCTCCCAGCTGGCAATAATGAGGTGGCATACACTCTTGCCCTACCAGGGTAGTGTTAGAGCTAAAACAGCAGTTTTAAATAATACAATACAAAAATGTTCAGATTTCATCAAAAATCACTCATTATATATAGAACCAGAAATATCTCAAACTGAATGAATATAAGACAATCAATAGATGACAGTGATGTTAGAATTACATGACAAAGATTTTAAAGCAGCCATGATAAGAATGTTTCAATGAACAATTATGAACACACTTGAAAAGAAAAAGATATAAAATCTCAAGAAAATAAAAGTCTTGGCAAAGAAACAGAAGGTAAAAAGAAGAACCAAACGGAAATTTTAGAACTGAAACTAGAATAATTAGAATTTTAAAATCATGGAATAGACTCAACAGCAAGGGACAGAGAAAAGAATCAGTGAACAAAGGCATAGAAAAGTAGAAATTATATAGTCTGAATAACAGACAGAAATAGACTGAAAAAACAAAAACTACACAGAGCCTCATGGACCTGCAGGACATAAAGGATCCACCATTCATGTCTTCACAGTCCTAGCAGAAAAGAAAGAGGGAGGGGCTGAAAAAGCACTAGAAGAAATCATGGCTAAAAATGTCCTAAGTTTGGCAAGAGACATTAAATCTATAGATTCAATAAGCTGGGAAAACTCCAAACATGATAGAAAAAAATCCACTACAAGACATATCATAATTAAAATTCTAAAAACTAAAGAAAAGAAAAAATTCTGAAAAGGAGCCCAGGTAAACACCACCTTGCTATAAGGAAAAACATTCCAATTCAAAGGTCAGCCTATTTCTCATCAGAAACCACGGAAGCCAGAAGAAAATGGCAGAATATTTTCCCAGTATAAAAGAATTACATATTTACCCAGAATCCTATAACTAGCAAAACTACCCTTCAGGAATGAAGGGAAGTTGAGACATTCTCACTTTGTATATCACTATCCACCTATCAGAATGGCCAAGATGAAAAATAGTTAACACCACCAAATGCTGACGAGGATCACTCACACTCTGCTGGTGGGAATGTAAAATGTTATAGCTTCTTTAGAAAACAGTTTGGTAGATTTTTTTAAAACTAAACATGCAACTACCAAATGACTCAGACACTGGACCCCTGAGCATTGATCCCAGAGATATGAAGACTTACATTCACACAAAACCCTATACATGAATGTCTATAGCAGCTTTATTTGTAATAGCCCAAAACTGCAAACAATCCAGATGTTTTCCAATGGGTGAATGGTTAAACAAATTGTGGCGCATCCATACTGTGGAACAATACTCACCAATAAAAAGGAGCAAACTACTGATTGATACATGTAACAATCTGAATCTACAGAGCATTAGGCTAAGTGAAAAACACCAATCCCAAAAGATTACATACTGTATGTGAAACCAAGCAGGACCTTGTGGGGCCCTCCTAGGAACAAAAGCCTTTCCGGGTCCCCCATTTCTTATTTGAAGGATAAAGGCTTCAGTCTCCTCGATCTTCCCAGAGTTCCAAAGGGCATATTCAAACAGCTACTAATCAGGGAAATAGGGGATGCAGAAACAAAGGAGGAACAATCAAGAAACTATAGTGCAGGGATTAAAGAATGATCCTGGTTCTTCCTCAAGGAATATAGGTTACAAATATCTTTGAGTTCCTTTTTTTTTTTTTTTAATTTTTAGTGCAGTATAGTTGATTTACAATGTTGTGTTTGTTTCTGCTGTACAGCAAAGTGAATCAGTTATACATATATCCACTGTTTTTTAGATTCTTTTCCCATATAGGCCATTACAGAGTATTGGGTTCCCTGTGCTATACAGTAGGTCCTTATTAGTCACCAATTTTATATATAGTAGTATGTATATGTCAATCCCATCTCCCAATTTATCCCTCCCCCGCTCCCTTGAGGTCTTCTGCAGGAAATAAGGCCGGCACCCAGGTGGAGGATAGTAACTTCAGGCTGAGCACAAGATTCCTGGAGCACCACCCTGTTACCTCACCACCAACCAACCAGAAGAAAGATACACACCCTGCAGCCCTCACCCCAAATTTTGCCTATAAAAACTTCTCCCTGAAAAGAGTTTGAGGTTTTTGAGCACGAGCTGCCTGGTCTCCTTGCTTGGCCCTGCAATAAACATTTCTCTGCTCCAAACTCTGACGTTTCAGTTTGTTTGGCCTCACTGTGTGTCCGGCACACGAACTTTTGTTTGATAACATATATTTCCACTTATATAACATTCTTGAAACAACAAAACTGTAGAAATGGAAAACAGAAAAGTGGTTATCAGGGGTCAAGGAATGAGTAGGCAGGAAAGAAGTGGGCATAGTTATAAAAGTACAACGAGAGTGATCCTTGTGGTAATGGAACTATTCTGTATGTAGACTGTATCACTGTCAATATCCTTGTGATATTTTACTTTAGTTTTGCAAAATGTTACTACTGGGCAAAGGGTATACATAATCTCCCTGTATTATTTCTGTCTACTGTATGTGAATCTATAATTATCTCAAAATAAAAACTTTTAATTTAAAAAAGTAAATCAGATATACATCTTAGCCACTTCAAAATTTTTCAATAATTGGGATAGATATTAGACAAAAGAGTTGTTAAGAAGAGTCTATTAAAATCTATTTTAGATAATTTTTAAGACAAAAATATCAGTTAAGACTTCCCAGTAAAAATACATACAGACATTAAATAAAAATTAGGTTCTATATCAAAGCCTAAAAATACCTATCACAAGACTATTCATATACCATTACTTCTAATTCAAACTCACTAAAAAATCCTGATTATTAGTTTTCTAGGTGTGACACTATAATATAATAAGAAATACACATTTGGTCTTCCTTCTGGTTCTTGACTCAGAGCTCCTAAAACCCTTGGAATTCCCTGATTGCTGGGGTGAGGGGAACATCTTTCGTTATTCATAAGTCCCTTTTAATCATACCTGAGTTTATGCTAATGAGCTGACTTTCTTGAGTTCTGCGAGCCATTCTAGCAAATTATAGAATCCAAGGAGGAGGACACAGGAACCCTCAAGCTGGGCACAGGAGGCTTGAACTCGCAATTGAGAACTGAAGTAGGGGGCAGTCTTGTGGGACTGAGTCCTTAACCTGTGGAGTCTGCACTAACTCCACGTAGTCAGTGTCAGAAGTGTGAGCAGACAGAAACAGAGTTTTCTTTTACTAGGATATTTTAAACTAGAAGATGGGAGCCCTGAATAATAAACCAGAAACCGTATTTCAGTTCAGAAGCAAAGAACAAACTATAAACTCATAAACTGGTCCTGTGGTTTATATAAATTAATCACGTGCAAATTTGGTCAATGCAATTAAATTTCCCAACGTACCATTTCTCCCCTCATTCTGGCTACAAAAATTACTGTCAGTATTATTATACAATAATTGTACTTACTTGACTATTGTAGAGTTCTTCTAGAAGAGCTAAGGATCTAATGGATTTTGATCTGCAAATATCCTCCTCTGTAAATTTCTGGATATCTGGATGTACCTTCTGAGTCTGACCCAAGCGCAAAAATCCAATTTTAAACTTTGCTAACTTCAAAAGAATATTGTCAACAGCTGAGTGTGTATAGCTGGTCAACAAAACACTAAAACCACAGGCATAGAGAATTCTTACCTAATAATGAATAAAAGGAAGGAAAACAGCATTACTTTTAACTCCTGGTAATTTTTAACATTTATATTTTTTGAATAGAATTAGAAAGCTTAATAGAAAGCATATCTAAGAGCTGAGCCAAGTAACTTTTTAAAAAACTATATAGCCAAAATGTTTTATGAAAAAAACACAGCATTATTATCATGTTATTAATGATATGTTAATAATATATTATGTCATAATAAAATTGAATACAAATACACTTTGACTAGTGCCTGGCACACAGTATCAGTCAATAAATATTTGCTGCCGTCATTATGATTATTCTAAGACTGCTCAGTAATTTACTGACATGAAAAAAAAACTCAAGAAAACTCTATTTCAACCGCCTCTGTACAACTTATCATTTTTTAAAGGGAAGGAAAACATACATATAACAACAACACAAAGAGATTTTAGACAATCTTACATGCAAGATATCTACAAGGTGATCACAACTATTGGTAATTTAGGTTTTCTATTTCTCATGTCACTTTTAGTTTGAAATAAAGGCATTTTGACTTAAAATTCAGCCCTTTTTATATCCAGTATCACATTCTCTGAACCAAGGAGAAGCTGATTTAAATATTCAGTTTCTAAGCAAAAGAATAATAACCTTACAAGAGTACATATTGTAGTTGTTTTTCCTGTTCCAGGCATACCCACGATGAGGGTGTAGTCTTTTGAAAGAAGTACCTTTTTCATGGCTTGCCTTTGAGGCTTATTCAAACCTACATTTAAATGTAAAAATAACAGGAAAAAGAGTGTTGAATTTCACTGAGCACCTTAACTATTTTACAAGAAAAGCTGACTCTATTCTAGTCTGTTCTTCAATACATCTTTTCAAAGTAAGGAAATATCATGGTGACAGTAAAGGTCACAGGTAAACTAATTCCAAAGAGATGCTGTCTAAAAGTTGTAATTACAAGTTTATAAATTATTAAAGGACTTCCCTGGTGGCCCAGTGGTTAAGAATCCGCCTGCCAATGCAGGGGACACAGGTTCAAGCCCTGGTCCGGGAAGATCCCACATGACGCGGAGCAACTAAGCCCATGCGCCACAGCTACTGAGCCTGTGCTCTAGAGCTCACGAGCCACAACTACTGAGCCCGTGTGCCACAACTACTGAAGCCCGGGCGCCTAGAGCCCATGCTCCGCAACAAGAGAAGACACAGCAATGAGAAGCCCACGCACCGCAACAAAGAGTAGCCCCCAGCTAGCCGCAGCTAGAGAAAACCCGTGCACAGCAACAATAGACCCAACTCAGCCAAAAATAAATAAATAAATTTATTTTTTTTTAAGTATTAAAATGCTAGACTATAATATAGATTAAATTATAAATAGAACCAAGAAAAATTAATGGATGCAGACACGCTGATTATAACATACCTTTTAGAATGCAGGCAACTGTGTCCTTTGCATCATGTGGAAGAACAGAACTGAGGTAGGATATAAACTGCGGTTCGCGAAAGTCAATGATTAAATCTCGAAGTTTTTGACTGAAAAGAAAAAAAAAGCTTTTTTTTACTCCACGTTCCTTAGGAAAGTGGAGCAAAATTCAGATTCATTTATTGTTACAAACCTGACAGAAGTATTTTCCATCAGTTTAGAAAGATTTCCTAATGGGGTATCTATATTACAATGTTTTTCTTCCTGGTCCAATCTGAACAAAGTTGATTCTGGGAGTCCTGACAAGTTCCTAAAACAGAAAACAGATGTACATGAATGTTTTTCATTTAACATAGTCAGTGGGTCTGTATAAGACATATGCTGCTGTCTGCTAAAAGAGTAAATGAGCCAGAATTGCTATTAAAATGGCTACCAGCCCCTAATACATACTTGCCAACCAGAGACAGGATGAGGCCCTGGATTGGTGGGAAAAGGGAGAAGGGGAAGGCACCAAAGTCAAAGCAGTTAATAATCGGGAACCTACAACATTTGCTAACAACTCACTTGGACCTGGGCAAGTTCGACCTGGGCAATTCAGCCTGGGCTCACCACCCCAGAAGGATCCTAAGCATACGGCTCCTCCCTCCTCCAGCCTGGAGTACAGGTCTCTTTCCCGACAGCTTCTCCCACTCCTCTATCAGCCCCTAAACCATGATGTTCCCTAGGTTCCCTCCCTGGTCCTGTGTACTCTTCTTTCTTGTCATTTTTCCTCTGGTCCCATGCCCCTATGTGGGTCTAAATCCCAACTCTACATCTTCAGGCCTGACCTCACATTCCTCTCCCACCCTGTTTCTCACCCAAGCTTCAGGTTTGGATATCCAGCAAACAGCAAGATATTTATTTCCACTTAGTTAAAACCCAGGCTATGAAAGTTCAATTTTTCAAAACTGAACAACTCTTTATTCCAGCTGAACCCGATCCTTCTTCTGTGGTCCTGACCTCAATTAATGGCTCTTGCATCCACACAGCTGTCTTGATCCTTCCCTCTTCCTCACTCTCTTCCAACCCTGCACACTCGATCAGGATCCCATGTCAGACAGTTTTACTTTCTAAATACTTCTCAAAGTCATTCCACCTTCTCTGTCAAAACTACCCTGCCCTCAATCACCTCAAGCCTGGGCCACTACAACAGATGCCTGACTTTTCGGCTTTCAGTTTTGCCTCCATTAATTAACTCTATTCTCCACAGTGCATCCAAAGAAAAATGCAAATCTGATTATTATCATTCTTCTGTTTAAAACTCTTCAGTACATCTGAAAAAGTAAAGTCAGAACTTCTTAATATGGTATATAAGACCTTCTATGACCTGACCTCTCCAATCATTCCCTTCTTTATCTTTTACATTCCAGAAACTAATTATTACCTGTACTTTCCTGAACACTCCACTTCATACCATCAGGTCTTTCCACACCCTGTTCCCTCTGTTTGATATACTCCTCTCACACTGCTTCATCAGGCTAATTTATTCACCCACAGGGTGAAGATCTGGAATGACCTTTTCCACAAAGCCTTCCCTGAGCCTCCTAAAACTGGGTTAAATGCCTCTCCTCTGTGTTCCCATCAATCCAAACACTTGTCATATTAGACCAAAAACATATTTATTTATTTGTTACCCACAAGACTATGAGTTCCTCAAGGGTTTACAAAGCACGTAATACATGTTAGGTGCCAAATAAATACCTCAAAGGACTGACTGCAGGGATTCCTAAGAAACAACAGAAATATCACAGCTGATACTCCGATATCATGAAAGCTAGGCTAGGACTGGTTATGGCTTAACTAGGATTACTGATTAGCAGAGAGCAAGCCTGGACATTTCCACTGCATCCCAATTACTGATCTCCATCCACTAAGAAATGTGACGCATGCCGGCACTTAAATGCAAGAAAGGCTGGGGGTCCAGGAAGAAGGGAATATGGATTTTTTTTTTTTTTTTTGCGGTACGCGGGCCTCTCACTGTTGTGGCCTCTCCCGTTGCGGAGCACAGGCTCCGGATGCACAGGCTCGGCGGCCATGGCTCACGGGCCCAGCCATTCCGCGGCATGTGGGATCTTACCAGACCGAGTCACGAACCTGTGTCCCCTGCATCGGCAGGCGGACTCTCAACCACTGCGCCACCAGGGAAGCCCGGGAATATGGATATTAACAAATATGGATATTAGTTTCTACCACAAATTTTCATACCGACTTTTCTATTTAATTAATATTATTAAATTAACTCACTTTGTTTTAACTTATACTTTATAAATATAAAGTATTTACAACTCTAAATGGAAAAAAGCATCATCTTTAAAAAAATGAGGGCTTCCCTGGTGGTACAGTGGTTAAGAATCCACCTGCCAACGCAGGGGACACGGGTTCAATCCCTGATCTGGGAAGATCCCACATGCCACGAAGCAACTAAGCCCGTGCTCCACAATTACTGAGCCTGCGCTCTAGAGCCCGCGTGCCACAACTACTGAAGCCCACGCACCTAGAGCCCGTGCTTCGCCACAAGAGAAGCTACCGCAATGAGAAGCCCACACGCCGCAACTAGAGAAAGCCCACACGCAGCAACAAAGACCCAACGCAGACAAAAAATAATAACAATAATAAAATTATAAAAATAAAATATTTAAAAAAAAGGAGAGAATGAAACGGTGAGTGCCCAGAGTGCTAAGAAGGAGAAATAAGCTTTACAGTCAACACAGGGCATCTGTCCTGCCTGCTGTACACATGGTTGTGAGAATCTGATAAGATTACATCCACATTAGCACTATGGAATGTAATGTATTAAACAAAAGTTTAGCAGTTGGATAATTGCTAAATGCCACTGAACTCTACATTTAAAGTGGTTAATGATTAATTTTATGTTATGTGAATTTTATCTAAATTTTTTTTAAAGGCATGGAGTACTGGTACATGCCACTACATGAAGATGATCCTCAAAAACAGTACGCTAAGTGAAAAAAGCCAGTCACAAAAGACCACATATTGTATGATCCCATTTATGTGAAATGTTCAGAAGAGGCAAATCTATAAAGATAGAAAGGGAACTTGTGGTTGCCTAGGGCAGGGGGAGTGACTACAGGATACAGGGAGTCTTTTGCGGGTGATGAATATGGTCTAAAATTGATTTTAGTGCTGACTGCACAGCTCTGTGAATATACTAAACATCACTGAATTATACACTTTAAATGGATGAACCATATGGTATATGTTTACATATCAATAAAGCTTTATCCCCCCCACCCAAAAAGGGAACATTTCATTACCTGTCTAATAAACAGGTTACAGTTGTCATGTTAATCTCCTTCACGTACCCCCTAGACAAAGCAAACAATGTTCTCTCTTCTCCACTTAAAATAATTCTGTCACCTGCCATTAGATTTGTGACAGGCATGACACCATTTTTATGTTGGAAATTATGTAAATATTGTCCATCACAAACTGTCTTTACATGTTCTGTTCTAATCAGGTTCCCAATGCAGCTGCCACTCTCCTCCCTATGAGAGAGAAAGAAAAAGAGAAATTAGTTTTAAAATAATCTCTCAGGACTTCCCTGGCAGTCCAGTGGTTAAGACTCATGCTTCCACTGCAGGGGGCACAGGTTTGATCCCTGGTCGGGGAACTAAGATCCTGCATGCATGCGACAAGGCCAAAAAAAAAAAGAAAATCTCTCATCACCAGATCTCTAGAAAGGTGCTAGGGAGCACCTCCCTTGTTGCACCCACAGTCTGGGATTTGTTTTTGTTAAATATTTATTTATTTATTTGGCTGCATCAGGTCTTAGTTGTGGCACGTGGGCTCTAGAGTGCTCGGGCTTAGTTTTCCTGAGGCATGTGGGATCTTAGTTCCCAGACCAGGGATTGAACCCAAATCCCCTGCATTGGAAGGCGAATTCTTAACCACTGGACCACCAGGGAAGACCCTGAGATTTCTGAACAACTTGCATATCAGCACTTTGATTCTTGACTGACACCCCACCTCCTGTGCTGATACACATATAACACTACAGAAGACAAATCGTAGTAACCTGACTCTGAACCTGAAGTGAAGAAAGTAGTAACGTTATTTCTTTACTGTTTATAAGAGAATTTATAATTATTGTTACTAAAACAATGGCAAGCAAAGTGATAAGTCCACTGCCTCTTAGAAGTAAGCATTAAGCATTTACAAACTCTCAGGCATTACTATTATACTAGAGAAGCTTGCTGGCGCGTACACTGGACGTATTTACTGTACTTATGTAGTCTGTTGAAAATGACTTAAACTTTGTCCACTGTAATGGTGCCTTGTGTTAAAGTCTAGTATTAAGGAAATAAAAATCTAAGGTCTAAAGTCACATTATTATCAATATTCATTCTGGAAAGAAAGAAATGGATCAAAAGCAACTAAATATGACATAAAGAAATATACTATGCAAAGACATAGAAAGTTATAACGTTACAAGTAACTTGTAAAAGAACGGATCTCACAAAATACAATATTGACCCACTTTAGAAAATGTGAATCTCTATCAAAACTTACAAAAATAAAGACTTTCAAAATGCTAGTATTTAAAATATTAAGTAAAACTTCATTAATTTCCACTGTACCAATATGCTAAAATTCACCTTATGATATACTCAAGTTTATAATCTTCTCACTGATGAAAAAGGATTTAATTTCACTAGTAATTTTTTAAGTAAGATTTCTTGAGGTTTATTTATTTACGTATTTGTATATTTATCTATTCTGGCCGTGCCACATGGCATGCGGGATCTTAGTCGTCCGCCCGCCCCACACCCTAAGGAGTGGAAGCGAGGAGTCTTAACCACTGGACCGCCAGAGAAGTCTCAAGGTATATTTAATCTACTGAAAATAACAATGGTGCTCTACTTAGAAACAATTCACTGACAGCCATCTGGAGTTGGCATGAATATACGAAACTGCATGGCTTTAACATGCTACATAGCCTGTATTTGTCATGAATTACAAATTTCATACCACTGGCTAATCCAAATTACTGAACTTTTACTGTATTAAATGGACCACTTACATATCTGAAGCAGGCGTTAACCATATGGTTTGGTAATTTTTTTTATTATGCTTTGACTGTGACTCCAGGGTTAACATAAGACACCAAAGGCTGAAATACTCTAAGTGTGTAAGTTTTAGATGCTGGGTTTCTTCTTTTATTTTGGGCTGCATGCTGGTCGGGACTGAACTGTCATCCATCTGTTGTTCAACCGCTCTAAAGATAAAGTTCCAAGTCAGAGATGCATATGAAACATTTCACTGGCTGGTTATGAAATGAGGCATTTCTAAAATAAATACACATATATGATGATCATCATAACTTATAACCACAGCCCCTAATTTTCTTTTAAAGTCATTTCAACATTTCATAAGCCAAATGGCTTTTTACAAAACAAAATGCCCTAGAAACTCAATACTGCATTATTTTGCCTTGAATGACTGTTCCCCTAACAAGTGCTGAAGTTTCATTATAGCCCAGTCTTCATTCCTATATATAGCAAGTTTCGGCTTTTTGTAGGATTGCATTTCTCAAAATCACAGTATTTGTACATCCAGCTCTGTGCCATTAAGAAAGTCAACATAAAAACATGGAGAACCATGTGGAGTATCAATTTTGCTCAATATTAATTTTGAATTTTTATATAGAAACAAATACATTATAGGATAGCATACAAAACATGGAGAGTAAAACTTAAGAGTTCAAAAATATGTGCTTGTACTATAGGCCCAGATTTCCCATGGTTCACAGTCTCTGCCATTAAGAGATCTTTTGATACAATACAGTTGACCCTTGAATAACATGGGACTGAACTCTATGGGTCCACTTATACGTGGACTTTTTTCAATAGTAAATACTACAGTACTAAATGATCTGAGGTTGGCTAAATACAGGAATGTGGAAGAATCTCGTAATATGAAGGGCCATCTATAAGTTATACTAAGATTTTCAACTGCAGGGAGGGTTGCCACCCCCAACCCCAGTGTTGTTCAAGGGTCAACTGTACTTTTAAAACTCCTTTATGTGAATTTTCAGGCTGATTTAGAACTTTGGTTCTGATTTGATCTTGTTTCCTAGTCTGAATTACATCTAACTACCTTCTTGTTTCCTCCAAAACTCTCACTGGCTATGAAGGTGTCAATACATATGATTGCTCACAAGACAGCTAATAAACTTCCCATATGTAGAAAAACAGACATATATAAGTAAGACAAGTCTACTGAATCATATCAAAGTGTCTGGAAGAACAAATTTCCCTATTTTGAGCTACAAAAGGTTTGAAATTAAAATATCAACTAAGAAAGGGAAGATTTCTTGAAATATCATTTAAGAAAAGCTGTATTAACAATGCCTATACTACATCTTTCTTAAGTAGGTTCCATAAGTTCTACAATTATTTCATTTCCCCAGGAACTATATGCAGCAAGATTAAAATATTCACTTTTGGAAAAAGTTTTAAAAGCATTCTATCTCTCCAAGGAAAGAGGCTTGTTATATAATATGAACTAGCTGTGCTTGGTTTTTTTTTTTCTATTCCCTTTGTTTTAAATAACCAAAATGAAACCATCAATGCCAGACCAGACAACAATGTAAAATCATTCTGAGTTGAATACTTACTTAACTGGAATTAATACTTTTGGAAGACAGTGTGTTTACCTGCTATAAAGAGCACAGTTGCCCATCTGTGAGCAATATTTACAGGTTTGCTGTTCCTCAATTATTTGTGGCAAAGGAGCAAGCTTTGTCTTCTCCTCTCCAGTAGCAGATTTGTTAATACGATGAAACAAAGAGAATGCCATCTGGTTTCTTAGCCTTAATAATTCTATGAGGGAAAAAAGGATGGGTGTTTTTTAAGAATTAAGTAAAGTTTATTACACATCTTTTCCATTATATATAACTTTCAGATTCAAAAACATAAAAAAGGAAAGAACAACATTCATATTTCCCACTATACTAAAATAACCACTGATAACATTTTGGTATATTTCCTTCAATTTTTGTTCACTTGATAAGTTCTTTGAATAACCATGAATCTCATAAGTAGTAAATATTGTGAAGCTGGTGTTTTATTGGCTGAATGCTAAGGACAAATACAGCTATCTAGAGTGTCTTGAATGTAAGACAGCAAGTTTAAAATAAACTTGCTTGTGGTGCAGTGGTTGAGAATCTGCCTGCTAATGCAGGGGACACGGGTTCGAGCCCTGGTCTGGGAGGATCCCACATGCTGCGGAGCGACTAGGCCTGTGAGCCACAACTACTGAGCCTGCGCGTCTGGAGCCTGTGCTCCACAAGAGAGGCCGCGATAGTGAGAGGCCCGCGCACTGCAATGAAGAGTGGCCCCCGCTTGCCACAACTAGAGAAAGCCCTCACACAGAAACGAAGACCCAACACAGCAAAAATAAATTAATTAATCAATAAACTCCTACCCCCAACATTTTCTTAAAAAAAAAAAAAAAGCACCACAACTTACCAATTACAACCTGTTTTAGGCCTAGCGATGGCAGTGAGTGATTGTCAGGTATAAATGTGTGTCACCAAAAATTGAAGGAAAAAACCAACCAACAAAACCCAGAGAAGTAAAATTGAGAGAAAACAGCTCAACCTCTTTTATCGAGATGGTTGGCAGGTACAGGATACATCTGGCCGGTCTTCAGGTAGAGGAGCAGGCCAGCCTCTGGATCAGCTCTCCTCTCTTGGCTTAGCAGTGTGTACAGAACAAGCTGTGAAAACATGGTATATTTCATCAAATAAAACTTTAACTTTCTATATTTACATACATGTTTTGCAATCAATACATATTGTAATTTTAAAATCAAAAGGTGAATCAAGCTATTTCCATTTTGAAAATAACATGATCCAAATTTAGTAAAGGTAATACAATAAATTCAAAGTCAAATATTTAATTTCCACAAAACATAGTATATGCTTCTCAGTTTTACACAGACAAAAAAGAAATATTTAGAATTTTTCTTAGATGGTAAATAATCTCCAATAAGTTAAAGAGGGAAATTAATCAAGCTATGTTTTCCATTTTGAAGTTGTCTTCAGACAGTATTTTCCCTGTTTAAAATGAGTGGATTAAACACTAAAATGCATATTATTTATGTCATAGTTACTGTGACAACTAAATGAGACTAACTCTACTAACAGTTTACTGGGTTTTTTTCCAGAGCAGGAGGGAGCATTAAGTGCTTTAAGTTTATGTGGCGCTCTTCAGAGAAACCATCTAAGACAAGTTAGAAATGGCTCCTTTAGTTCATGGAAACACCTTAGCAGCAACATTTGAGCCTATGTAGCATGTTTTGGGATGTCTTCTTATAAGCACTCCACTTGTGTTGCCTGATACAGCATAAGTAACCAAATAAAACTTTTAAAAATTAAAATGAACTCATAAATGACAGGGTGAAGCCTTGGGGCTGTGGACCAAGGGAGTCAAGCCAAACTAATGGTCCATCTATGTTAAGTTTTTCCCTTCACGGGAACTGAGGCAGAAGGAAGAGGATTCTGCTTCTGGGACTTATTAAAAGGAAAAAATATCTGAAATGAAATTCCCTTCATATTATGATAAAAGAAAGCCGGACTGCAATTTTACAACACTGTTATAATCCAACTATATCACAAGTGAAATAGGTTTCTGTGACCTGGTTTAGAGATCACAGCTCCATATAATATTTTTCCTTTAGAAAATGTGTTTCAGGGGGACTTCCCTGGTGGTCCACTGGTTAAGACTCCACACTCCCAATGCAAGGGGCACCGGTTTGATCCCTGATCAAGGAACAGAGATCCCACATGCCGTGCAGCACGGCCAAAAAAAAAAAACAAGAAAATGTTTCTAATGTCACATTACTGACTTAGAAATGAATTTTTAGAATACAATCCATTTATAAAATAAAGATCTTCCTTAACTAAAGTTAGTTTATAACATAAACTTTTTCTGTATTACCAAAGTGAGAAGTCAAATCTCCTAAAAGGTATATGTATACATATAGCAGATTCACTTTGTTATACAGCAGAAACTAACACAACAATGTAAAGCAATTATACTCCAATAAAGATGTTAAAAAATATATATATACATAACAAAAAAGGAAGTGATTTAAAATCTTTAATGAAAAATTATACCTGGATTTAAAATTCTTTTGCTTATGCACTAGTAATTATATTCATTAAAGTTTTAATTTGAAGAAAAAAAAATTCCTAAAAGGGGAGATCTATGTCTTTCCTCATCCGCAATATCTATTTACCTATCTATCTATGTATATATCTCAATGAATTACTATAATTATTCTTTCAATGTCTCCTTGTTTCTTACTCAATGAATATGCAATATGCACTCCAATATATTTGTTTGAGCCTTGTCCAAATCATTTTTCCTGTTTTTAAATATGATAAACACCACTGTATTCTTAAAAGTTCTTCTTCCAGCTTCTATTCTTGCAAAGATAAAAGTTCCAACTGAACAAAATTAAATACAGTAACATTCTTTGCCTTGAAGGCACTACAATTTAGAGCAGTGGCCTTAGAAGAAAGGTCTTTAAATCTAGACCACTTTAGATGCTGAAATGCTTTTGTATTTCTCTTCCTTTTAGCATTCAGAAGTGATTTCAAACAAACTTGTCCTTAAAAACACAAGTAAAAATTTTCAGCCTCACGTACACAAAACACATTTCTTCAAATCTTTGACTTCCAAATAGCTTTTCTTGGGCTTCCCTGGTGGTGCAGAGGTTAAGAATCCACCTGCCAATGCAGGCGACACAGGTTCGAGCCCTGGTCCGGGAAGATCCCACATGCTGCAGAGCAACTAAGCCCGGGCGCTACAACTACTGAGCCTGCACTCTAGGGCCCGCGAGCCACAGCTATTGAGCCCATGCACCGCAATTACTGAAGCCTGCGCGCCTAGAGCCCGTGCTCCACAACAAGAGAAGCCACCACAATGAGAAGCCCGTCGACGCAACTAGAGAAAGCCCACGTGCAGCAACGAAGACCCAACACAGCCAAAAATAAATAAATTTTAAAAATAAATAAAAATTTTTTAAAAATAGCTTTTCTTCTATCTAGACATGATTTTCCTTTCACAAGAAGGCTTTAATCTAGCCAAGTCTTTGTTCATAATTTCAGCCATTTCTGTTTTACCAAAGTGAAAAATTCAAGTCTTCTGATAGGGGAAGCCTAATTTTTCCTCTACCTCCAGTATCTGTAAAACCCAATGATAGGTGAAACAACAAGGTTACCCTATTTTTCATTCCCAAATGGAAAAGCTTTTGTGAGAACCTTTGGTGCTTGGTACACAATTAAGAATAGCAAGAAAGATTTAATAAGGGAAGATCTTGTTAATCCCTGATTATACAATTCAGTACTTTGAATCTGCACCTATTTTACATAAAATCTGCTGAAATAAAATGTGAAAATTCCATGGGCAAAAGGAAGTTTAAGTTATATTACAAATGCTATGTTATTTGTTATATTATTTGTTCCTTTAATACTTATTATACCATAAAAATACAATAATGTTACTACTTTTAGTTTTATCTTTGCTTATTTAAAAGTGTCTAGGGGACTTCCCTCGTGGTCCAGTGGTTGAGACTCCACGCTTCCACTGCAGGGGGCTCGGGTTCGATCCCTGGTGGGGGAACTAAGATCCCATGTGCCACGAGTGCAGCCAAAATAAAATAAAATAAATTAAAAAAAAAAAAAGTGTCTAGAACATACCATAGACTGCCAATGTGGAGGTTGGCAGAGGGAATGGAAATAATTAGAAAAAATAGAACTTTATGTTAGTTACTTTGATTTGTTAACTCACTATAATTAATATAAATTTCAGGTCATTTTGAAGGACAACAGAAGACATATTTACCAAGGAGAAGATGATTAAGAAAACTTGAATTTAACTTAATGGTAAGATACAGTTCTATATTTCATTTTAAATAAAAATCAATATATTGGGACTTCCCTGGTGGTCCAATGGGCAAGACTCCGCGCTCCCAACAAAGGGGGCCCAGGTTCAATCCCTGGTCGGGGAACTAGATGCCACATATATGCCACAACTAGGAAGCCCTCATGCCGCAACTAAACATGCTGTAACGAAGATCCCACCTGCCGCAACTAAGACCCGGCGCAGCCAAAATAAATAAATAATTTTTTTTTTTTTAAAAAGAACAATGGGGCTTCCCTGGTGGCGCAGTGGTTGAGGGTCCACCTGCCGATGCAGGGGACACGGATTCATGCCCCGGTCTGGGAAGATCCCACATGCCATGGAGCGGCTGGGCCCGTGAGCCATGGCCGCTGAGCCTGTGCATCAGAGCCTGTGCTCCGCAACGGGAGAGGCCACAACAGTGAGAGGCCTGCGTACCGCAAAAAAATAAAAAATAAAATAAAATAAAATTGTAAAAGAACAATGGGACATTTTTTTAAAAAAAAATCAGCATCATTGGATTAAAGGTCAGAAGTAAAAGAATAAATTTACACTGCTGTTTCCTAAAGAGTATCCTATGTAGATGTTACATGAAAACAGTAGCTCTGTGGTAAATTAAGTTTAGGAAATGCTGGGTTAAATTAAAAATCACCTGAATTGAATCAAAATATATAAAGCGACTACATTTCAAACATATTAAAAAAATTTAAATATATTACACACTGATAATTTTCTTATTAATATTTATACCTGACTACGGTGTTCAATAGAATTTGATTCTTTGCCAGTTTTAAGTTCCAGTGGCATTATCTTATATTTCGTTTTACATCCTCTATGTATCTTCACACCAACTGTAACATCTATTTTGCCCTTCAATCCAAACCTAGGAGACCAAATGCTTTCTTCAATATCCAGTGAGTTTATAACTTCGATATTACATGTTGAATTACCGTCACTACCATCACTTGGCCTAAAAAACAAAACACAAAGATATTTAATTAATTAGAAATATTTAACTAAAATATTTAATTGAATTGAATTAGAACACTTAGCTCATTTCTTATATGCTGGCATTGACTCTCTACTGCATGCACGGAATGTGGGGATGGGAAGGAGTCTACAGACATTTATGGCAGTGATTCTCAAAGTATGCTTCCTGGATGAGTAGCATCAGCACCACCCAGGGAATGTGTCATAAATGCAAATTATCAGGCCCCATTCCAGACCAACAGGTGAGGCCCAGAATTTGTTTAACAAACTCTCCAAGTGATTCTGATGCACAGGCAAGTTTGAATCCTATCAGTTCTAACTCATAATTTATTTATTTATTATTTTTATTGGAGTATCGTTGCTTTACAATTCTGTGTTAGCCTCCACTGCACAACAAAATGAATCAGCCATACACATACAGAGAGATATCCCCTCCCTTTTGGACTTCCTTCCCATTTAGGCTACCACAGTGCATTAGGTGGAGTTCCCTGTGCTATACAGTATGTTCCCATCAGTTGTCTATTTTATACATAGTATCAATACTGTATATGTGTTAATCCCAGTCTCCCAATTCCTCCCACCCCACCCCTTTCCCCCTTGGTGTCCATACATTTGTTCTCTACGTCTGTGTCTCTATTTATGCTTTGCATATAAGATCATCTGTATCATTTTTCTAGATTCCACATATATGCGTTACTATACGACATCTGTTTTTCTCTTACTTCACTCTGTATGACACTTTCTAGGTCCATCCACGTCTCTACAAATGACCCAATTTCATTCCTTTTTGTGGCTGCTAACTCATATAATTTAAATTTTCTTAATATTTATCATCTGTCCCTTTCAGTTCATTCCCACAATAATCTTCCTAACTCAGGCCTTTATTTCCTCAAGTCTATCTATATTACAATGCAAAAGTCTCACTCCTTGGACTGCTGGAGCCACTATGACAGTCTGAATATTCTGATGTACAATTATTACACAGATTAACATATAATGGCTTGCACGTGGTTGCACCCTCGGTAACAAGGGATGTGTTTTTCCATGTAACACCATATTAACCTGAGTAAGAACAAGCTGTCTCTCCCCACTATCTATGCTGTGTGGGCCCTGATCACCCAGCGCTTCATCCCTACCCTCAACCCCACGACAGCCCTCAGAGAAGCTCAGGTGCTCCTGCACTTACTCATTATATCCTTTACTTAATCATTAAATGAATCCAGCTCTGCCACTATCAATATTTAACACTAAGTACTCAACATTGTTGTTTTATATTACAAAAGAGGTTCTGATTTTAGTATCTTACCTGTTAAATAAGCCAAGAGCACAGGAAGGAGGAAAAAAGGAATTTATGAATGTCAAAGGAATTAGAAGAGATGAAAATAACTTTTAAAGCCTCTTGCACTTCTCTTATCTAAGATTTACTCATTTTCAAAGCAGTAAGTTATTCTGCAGAAGAAAGGTCAGATAGGAACAGTCTTTTATTTATTAATCCTATTTTATACTCAAAGCCATATAAAATACTAAATGTAATGTAAATCTTAAATGAAAAGGATAAATTTTCTAGTAATAAAACATTTTATATCATTTAAAAATCAAGATTCAAAAAGTATAAGAATTCTGGCTGTCAGAATACATGATTTAGTTGACTTGTTTTGCTAATTTCATGTTATTTAGATCAGCATCTATTTCTTAACAAATGAGAATATTTTCTAAGAGGAAGAATGCTATCTTTGGTAATTTTTTAAAAACCTTTTCAGGATGCTTCAAATATAATCTCCAGGAATATACGTATACTTCTGCAATCTTGTTTTTTTTTTTTTTGCGGTACGCGGGCCTCTCACTGTTGTGGCCTCTCCTGTTGCGGAGCACAGGCTCCAGACGCGCAGGCCCAGCGGCCACAGCCCACAGGCCCAGCCGCTCCGCGGCAATGTGGGATCCTCCCGGACCAGGGCACGAACCCGTGTCCCCTGCATCGGCAGGCGGACTCTCAACCACTGCGCCACCAGGGAAGCCCTTTCTGCAATCTTTGAAGAGGACAATA
This sequence comes from Globicephala melas, assembly GCF_963455315.2. Lineage (NCBI taxonomy): Eukaryota > Metazoa > Chordata > Mammalia > Artiodactyla > Delphinidae > Globicephala > Globicephala melas. The sequence goes on along the minus strand of NC_083329.1, from coordinate 63,256,682 downwards.
GAGGAATTCAGGGAAGCCACAACTTATCAGAAATTTCTTAAATATTAATCTGTTTTCTCTGATGGATGTTATCTGATCATGACATGTATTTAAATATACGTATATGAAATAAAGCAAACTTTATTAAATATGTCACATGTATACTTAGAAGATAGGTAATGAAACTTTTACTATTACTATTACTATTCTTTCCCCTAGAAAAAGAAGTAATGTGGTTTTAGTCTTAGATCTGTAGAACAAATGACAGGTACTTCAATTTAACTTCTATGCTTTTCATCAACATAATGCTATAAAACTCCTTTGAGAGTCACCTGATAGAGAATATAAGAGGTCATGAAGATTAAGAAAATACACATTTACTACTTATGGGTAAGAAAGGTTCTGTCTTGAAATGGCTTTTAAAGGTCTCATTCTCTGCTCTAAAGTCTAAAGTTTTGTTGTTTCTTTTAAAGACTAGCTATAGACTGCTGGGGAAATGATGCAAAGTAAAGTACAGAGAAGCGCCTCCTTCACAGACAGACACATAAAACCCCATCAGAAATAACTGAAACAAAGAAGAGTCTTACACCAAGCTACGGAGGTGAGAACACCAAGCTGAGAATCAAGAAATTCCTTGTTCTAGACTCTGCTCGACCACCGGTTTTTCACATAAAACCTGGACAAGTCACACCACCTCACTGGACCTCAATTTCCTTACTGGAAATCTAAGACTGAAATCTCAAAAATCCCCTTCAGGTCAAAGATGATTCTGAATCCCAAACTCTCCTAGGCTTCCATGATAACTTCTTCCAAGCTACCAAATCCCTTGCTGGTCCACTCCAAGCCTCCTTCGACGGATTCCACTCTCTCCCTCTGTCCTTATACAAGGTAACCTCCCAGGGTTCTATGCCTCTTCTGCTGCCCTCAGCAGATTGCTATTCTCTCTCAGCAATCCCCTCCACTTCTACATTTTCAACTACCACCAATACACCGAGTTCCTGGAGGGTTTTAGTCTCCCTGTAACACCTAGAACAATCCTGGGCACAGATGCAGCATGCAATACATTTTGCTGAATAGATAAGTCCATAAGTCTGTGAGAATATGGCAGCTTATTAACTCTGCAAAAACAATAAGCAAATTTTAGCCAAAAGAAAAAAACATGCAAACGAAATGCTAAAACAACAGTGAAAGAAAAGCTAGTATCTAAAACAACCATAAGGAATTCCCTGGCGATCCAGTGGTAAGGACTTGGCGCATTCATTGCTATGGCCCTGGGTTCAATCCCTGGTTGGGGAACTAAGATCCCACAAGCCATGGGCAAGACAAAAAAAAAAAAAAAGATAAAACAACCACAGAAATGGATATCCACCACAATTTTAAATCTCAAGCAAATTTAAATGACCAAAAGAAATAATAAGGGAGGAAAGAAAGGTAGGGAGGGAAGGTAAACAAGGATAAAGAAATAATTAGGGGGACTTCCCTGGTGGCGCAGTGGTTAGAATCCACCTGCCAATGCAGGGTACACGGTCGAGCCCTGGTCCGGGAGGATCCCACATGCCGCGGAGCAACTAAGCCCGTGAGCCACAACTACTGAGCCTGAGCTCTAGAGCCCAAAAGCCACAACTACTGAGCCCACGTGCCACAACTACAGTAACCTGTGCGCCTAGAGCCTGTGCTCCACAACAAAAGAAGCCATGACAATGAGAAGCCCACGCGCCGCAATGAAGAGTAGCCCCTGCTCACCGCAACTAGAGAAAGCCTGCACTCAAGAACAAAGACCCAACACAGCCAAAAACAAATAAATTAATTAACTCATATATATATATATATATAAAAAGAATATTGCTAAGCAAAATGTTAAGAAAAAGAAAGAAAGAATTAGGAACAATGGAAAACAAAATTCAGTTTGTTATTATTACAGAAAATCCAGAGACCAGAATGACAGAAATATTATAAAACAAAGCAAGGAACCAGGAAAAGAATGACTACTTAATAAACAGTTAGCAGATTATCACAATGACAACTAATGCACCAAGATCCACCCCCTATACCAGACATAGCAATCTGCTCCAAAGAAATAACAAAGAACAAAGCACTTATAAATTTATTTAAAAAACACTACAAGAAACTTTAACCAATTTACTCTAGCATTTTTTTAGGGTAAGGACCTGGTGGTAAATTTATGACCACAACAGAAGTAAAAAATATGATAAATAAACCCAATTCTAACAGCAAGATAAGCTTTGGTTTTTTTTAACCACTAAGTTTTTTTTTTTATTGAAGTATAGTTGATTTACAGTGTTGTGTAAGTTTCAGGTGTACAGCAAAGTGATATACTTATAGATATATATGTATTCTTTTTAAAAATATGGAACGCTTCACGAATTTGTGTGTCATCTTTGTGCAGGGGCCATGCTAATCTTCTCTGTATCGTTCCAATTTTACTGCATGTGCTGCCACAACGAGCACAACCACTAAGTATTTTAAAAATAGATATATCAGAGTCCTATTGGCAAACTGATTGTGGTGATGGTTGTACAACTCTACGAATATACTCAATTATAAATAATTATAATAATAAAATAAATAAAATCTTACCGGCAGACACAGGACATTTAAACATTGCTAGCAACTTTCTAAAATGACTTAAAAAATTCTCAAAGAATTCTAGCAATATGCAAAAGGTTGTAAATTTTCCAAGTACCTTGGGTGAAGTAGTCCAGTTATGAGGTTTTAATGCACAGAAATAACTGTCCCCGTGAGGTCCACCCCTCCACTTGTGTACTCTAATTCCTCTCTTTTACTCAATGACACAGCTCTAAGACTCCTCCCATCTCTTCTAAGTGTTAATGTTACCGTCTCTATGGAATTCTTCTCACTGGAATATAAACATGTTATACCTCCCATCTTCAAAACAACAACAAAGCTCTCTTAACCCCACATAAGCCATTCCATTTCTACATACCCTTTCATAGAACAACCTGTCAATATAGTAGTCTACATTCCCTGCCTCCAAATCCTCCTCTACCATTCTCTCTTGACTCCATTCTCATCACATTTTCTCCCCTGAAATCACCACTGACTTTTTTTTCCCTCACACCCTGCACCAAAACCTATCAGCACTACGTTGAAAATCTGACCGTAATCCAACTGATTCTCATCACTTCCACAACCCTCACTCTGGTCTAAGCCACCACCAACTCTTGCCTGGATTCCTGCAAGAACCTCCAAATTGGTGTCTCTACCTCTGCCCTTACCATATAGCATAGTCTTAAAAGATTGATTCTTTCAAAAGTAAATCAGATCAATATAGAAAGTAGCACAGAGAGAATAAGGAACTTGACTAAAGTTGCACAGACAAATTGTGGCAAAACTGGGATTCACATCCAGGCTCAGTGTGTCCTTTGAACTTGAGAAAACACACTGGCACAAAGGCCTGACTGTTCCCAAGATTTCTGATTCACAAATCTTAAAACAAGTTCAGATCACAAAATGTCACAAGATAAAATACTGAGAATATTGAGAAAAAGATAAGAATATTGATATAAAGGAAGTTATGACTACTTAAAGAAAAAGAAAATGTTGCCTGTTTAAAAAAAAAAAAAAGAAAGAAATCAGATCAAAAACCTCTGTACAAACCCTGCAATGGCTTCCCATGGTAGCCAGATTACACGTGGTCATGGACTCAGAATGGCAGCCAATATCCTGTAAGCCTTATGAGGCCCCAGGACAGCTGCTTCTCCTGTTCCACCTCACTCTGCTCCAGCCACACCGTAGGAGTGCGTTAGCCACAGGGCTTTTACCTGAGTGCTCTTCCTGGAAACAGCTGCATGGCTGCCTCCTTCACTTCCTTCAGGCTCCTGCTCAATGTCACCTTATATACAGAGGCCTTTCATGACCACTCTTGGGAAATAACATGTCCCTCCAACTCCTCTTTCTTATCCTCCCCATTGTTCTACACTGCACTTATCACAATCTGGCACCCTGCTGTTTACTTGTTCAGTAGTACAGAAGCACCATAAAGTCAGTTGCTTTTTTTTTTATTTTTTGCTACTGTGATCCCAGCACCTAGAACATTACTTGGCACATATTAGGCACTTAATAAATATTTGCTGAATGGGCAAATAATGGGGGGGAAAAAAAGGATGACCTACAAATTTGTATCAATGCTACTTTAAGGGGAAAAAAGGTAAAAAACAAACCAAATGCCAAACAGTATTGAATGCCTAAACACACTATTTAAACATACAGCACAGGGCTTCCCTGGTGGTGCAGTGGTTAAGAATCCACCTGCCAATGCAGGAGACACAAGTTCGAGCCCTGGCCCTGGAAGATTCCATATGCTGCGGAGCAACTAAGCCCGTGCACCACAACTACTGAGCCCACGTGCCACAACTACTGAAGCCTGTGTGCCTAGAGCCCATGCTCTGCAACAAGAGAAGCCACGACAATGAGAAGCCCACACACCACAACGAAAAGTAGTCCCCGCTCACTGCAAAACCCACGTGAGAAAACCCACGCACAGCAACGAAGACCCAACACAGCCAAAAATAAATAAATAAATAAATTTATTAAAAATAAATAAAAATAAATAAACATACAGCACAAATCCATGGTAATCAACACATGAGACAGTCCATATATGATAGTAACACAGAGAAATATATATGAAATTAGGACAGCCCTCCCATATATTTATAAACTGAAGATTTTATTAAAAAACTATACCTACATCCAAAAATTATAAATTTTACTATAGTGAAAATAGAATTTTCTATTCACTAGATTATTTTTTTTGTCCAAGAATTATACTCAGGACTGTAACTTATAAAGTAAGCAAACAAAAAGGCTAGTCATAACTTGACCTCTAAAAAGCTTTAATTCAACATCTTGAATAAGATCCTGGTCTAAAGATATGAACACCATATAAACAAAATGGGTTTCTTACAGAGAGAGCTGCATCTGAGGGAAGTCAGTTGAAGTATGTTTATGCATGAAATCTCCAGCCCATTTAGAAAATGAAGGAAGATACTCCTCTACTTCTTGTTTTATTTCATCTTGATTCAGATTTAGGCGGTACCTACCAAAGTAAGAGATATTAAATAGGAAAGCTTAAATATGAAAAAAGTAAACAAGGAAAAAAACATTCAAATAAGCAACCCAAGTGCCCATCAACTAATGAACGGATAAATAAAATTTGATATATACAATGGAATATTATTCAGCCTTGGAAAGGAAGGAAATTCTGATACTTGCTACAACATAAATGAACCTTGAGGACATTAGACTAAATAAGCCAACAACAAAAGGACAAATACTGCATGACCGCTTACATGAGGTACCTAGAATAGTCAAATTCATAGAGACAGAAAGAATGGTGACTGCCAGGGACCGAGGGAAGGGGGGAGTTGTTTAATGGATATAAAGTTTCAGTCTGGGAAGATAAAAAAAGTTCTGGAGGTGGAGGATGGTAATGTTTGCACAACAATGTCAATGTACTTAATGCCACTTAACTGTACCCTTAAAAGTGGTTAAGATTGTGATTTTTAATGCTATGTGTATTTTACCACACACAAAAAATCCAAATAACAGTGACATGACATCAAATTTCAGATCTGCTCCAACTCCTATCATCTCAGGTCTAATAGGTCCCAGCTACACTTTTGTGATAAAAAAGAAACCGTAGAAGATGTTGCTCCTGAAACCCAGCAATGGAAAGTAGAAAAGTAAAAGAGGAAAAAAGACTGTAGGAACAGAAAAGTCACATCAGCCTTACCGAATTAAAGGACAATTTATAGGAATGTTAACTTCTTAAGTCAGAAGTCAGCAAAGACTACCAGAATCTAGTCTCAGTTTTTCAGGGTGCCCATAAGGTCAAAACTATGTCATAATAATACTACAACATTATTTGCCTTTTTTGCTCTTGTTTTCTCATGAGTACACAGTGGAGATTTCTGAGTCCACATACACACATACAATATAGCAATATAGAGAATGAAGAAGCAGATATAAGAAACCAGATGTCTTTTTTTTTAATTGGAGTATAGTTGATTTACAATGTTGTGTTAGTCTCAGGTGTACAGCAAAGTGAATCAGTTACACGTTTACATATATCCACTCTTTCTAGATTCTTTTCCCATATAGGCCATTACAGAGTATTGAGGAGAGTTCCCTGTGCTGTATAGTAGGTCCTTATTAGTTATCTATTTTATATATACAGGTGTCAATATGTATTAAGTCATAAAATTAAAACATCTGCAAAAATGTAAAACAATGTCACTTGTATCATTACATTTTTTTTCAGAAACAGTTATTTTTCATTAGACTGTTATTTATATTAACATGGAATGGATTGTTATTGTTATTTTCAAATTAACCAATAAACATTTTAAAACTGTCTCAGTTTTCATTTCTAGTACAGTAATTATCTATAGATATAACCCACATAAACAAAAGCTCCTCAGGGTCCTCAATAATTTTTTTAGTGTAACATGGTCCTGAGATCAAAAAATTTTGAAACCTGCTGTCCCCTTCCCAGGATAGTTCTCCCAGCTCCTTCTGCATGTTTAAGCATCACAATCTTAATAACTACTCTGGGGTGTTAAGAGCACACGTGTTTCTGTCAGATCACACCTAGGTTTGAATCCTAACTCTTTATTAGATGTGTAACTTTGGGCGATTCACTGTTAGCTGAGCCTCAGTTTCTTCATCTGTAAGGTGAGTTGATAACTACCACACAGTTAGTTTGATGATTAAATAAAACAGCCTACGTAAAGTATTAATACTTGGCTTATGATAAGAACTCAATAAGGTATGAAGATAATAACAGTGAATACTCATATAATGCTGACTCTAGGCCAGGTACTATTCTAGGTGCTTAACATGAACACTTTCAACCCTCATTATATCTCTATGAGATACTATTATTGTCACCCCACTTTAGAGCTAAGGAAACTGAAGCTCAGAAGTTACTTCCAAAGGACACACAGCTCTAGCTTGGGAACCTAAGTTCTTAACCCCTATGCTCCCTTCTACACTGTGTTTTAATAATTTACTGCCATAATTTTCTCCCTGCAGGCCTGAGTTCACCTGAGTACTGGTATAGCCTCCAACAGTCTGCAAACTCCTTTCAAAAAACACAACTTACCATTTTTCACTCCTTCTGAAGATAGCACAATATTCAATAACATATTCATCAAAATCTGAGACTCCAAAACGCTACAAATTTACCATATAATAACTCTGTAACATTTCTAATACCAAATTTAATAAGCTCCTACTTTCCTAGGTTTCTGCTACCTCTGGCTTACCAGAACTAAGAAAGCAGAGCCCTACCAGTCCTCTGGGAGAGCCAGTTCAGCAGGGAAGACAAAATTAGCAATCCTAGCTCTGCCAAGATTGCTTGGCCTGACCACAAAAGCAACTTCAGGTTGAAGGCAAAGCTGAAGAATCTCAAACCAGGGAGCAATTACTGACACCAAAGTGCCCCGAATGACCTACAGAAACACAATCAGTCGACATAAGGCAAAGGGTGTTTGTCTGAAAAAGGCTGTTTGAAATCTGGGAAACTTAGAGTGGATGAAAGATGATATAGGTGAGGACGTGGGGGAAACAAGGACCCATATATTGCCTATAGAAATGCAAAATGAATTCTGCAATATACACACATATTAAATCATTAAGTTGTATACCTTAAACTAATACAATGTTATATGTCAATGATATCTCAACAAAACTGGAAAACAATGAATGGAAGAAAGAAACAGGACAATGTCTACATAGAGCAATTTGACAATATATATCAAAACTTTAAATGTACCCAGACCAGATCCTGTCCTGGAGGGAAAAAAATGCTATGAAGAACATTACTGGACAAAACTGAAATGTGCACAGTAGATCAGACACAAGTATTATAACAATGTTAAATTTCCTGAAGTTGATAACTGTTCTGTGGTTACATAAGAGAAAATCCTTATTCTTAGGAAATACACATTTAAGTATTTAAAGGTCAAAATAACACATATACAGCTTAATCTCAAGCGGTTTAGAAAAACACACACAGCAGGTAAATCTGAGTAAACAGTATATAGATGTTCTTTGTACTACTCTTGCAACTTTTCTCTAAATTTAAAATTATTTTCAAATAAAAAGATTTGTTAACAAAAAGATACACCCCTATGTTCACAGCAGCACTACTCACAATAGCCAAGACATGAAAACAACCTAAATGTCCATCGACAGATGAATGGATAAAGACGTGGTACATATATACAGTGGAATACTACTCAGCCATAAAAAAGAATGAAATAATGCCATTTGCGGCAACATGGATGCAACTAGAGATTATCATTCTAAGAGAGGTAAATGAGAACGAGAAAGAAAAATGCCATATGATATCGCTTATACGTGGAATCTAAATCATGACATAAATGAACCTATCTACGAAACAGAAACAAAGTCACAGACATAGAGAATAGACTTGTGGTTGCCAAGGGGAGCTGGTTGGGGGAAGGATGGAGTGGGAGGTCGACGTAAGCTCTTATAAAATGGATAAACAGGGCTTCCCTGGTGGCGCAGTGGTTGAGAGTCCGCCTGCCGATGCAGGGGACACGGATTCGTGCCCCAGTCTGGGAGGATCCCACATGCCGCCGAGCGGCTGGGCCCGTGAGCCATGGCCGCTGAGCCTGCGCGTCCGGAGCCTGTGCTCCACAACGGGAGAGGCCACAGCAGTGAGAGGCCCGCGTACCGCAAAAAAAAAAAAAAAAAAAAAAAAAGGATAAACAACAAGGTCCAACTGTGATAAATCATATATTCGATATCCTGTGATAAACCATAATGGAAAAGGATATAAATATAAATATATATATATATGTATAACTGAGTCACTGCTGTACAGCAGAAAATAATACAACACTGTAAATCAACTATGCTTCAATAAAAATTTTTTTTAAAAAGATTTTTTAAATGTTTAAATGTAAATATCCTCTGGTCCAACAATTCCACTTCTAAGTATTGAGCCCAGATATATGCCTGCACAGCTATTAAAATTAAAATGTACAAAGGTATTTATTATAGTGTTGCTAATAAAAGCAAAGACTGAAATGCCAGGGGCTCTTAAATAAATTACTGTACATCCATACAATGAAACATTTTGCCACTCTTAATTAAAAATGAGATAGCTCAATCAGTACTAATATGGAATAATCACCAAGTTTTTTTTTTTGGCCACGCTGCCCGACCTGTAGAATCTTAATTCATTGACCAGGGATTGAACCCGAGTCCATAGCAGTGAAAGCACTGAATCCTAACCACTGGACCGCCAGGGAACTCCCAAGATTTAATATTTATATACAATAATGTGTATGGTATGCTACCATTTATATAACAAATAATATATAAACATAAATAATCACACACACAATCACATGTAAATATTTGAAATCTCTGTGGAAGGACATACAAGAAACTGATAACAGAAGTTGCCTCTGGAGCTTGGTAGTGACTGACCAGGGATGCAGGGGTAGAAAGGACTTACTATCATTGTACACCCTCTTGTACTATTACAACAACACATGCTGTATGTGAATTTATAAGCTATTTAGAAATAATAATTTACTATTAAAAAAAATACCTGCACAACTGGGTAACCTTTTTCGTAAATAACCTTCGCAAACCATCCTGGAACCATTCTTCACTGTCACCATCTCCTTAGGCAGATCCTTCCTAGTGTTTTACTTTTTACAGACCAGGACTCTTCTAAGTTTCCAAACCAGTCCACACTGGTTATTTAAAGTCTTCTGCATTTGAATTCTGCCTTTTTAATTTCGAGCCAAATCACCGCAAAATGACATGTAACCACCTGTTCTTTCCTGAGGCTATAGAGATACTTAAGGTTTGGCATCTTCAAGCCTAGACTTTTATAGATATAATGAGAGGACAGAGCATGAACAGGTAAAAATCTGTTCTAAGATCTGTAATAAAGTAGAAGGGCCTATGAGAGAGGGCAGGAAAGAACTTTGGATCTGTTATTTTTAGGCTCTGGGAATTTTAAAAAGTATCCTTTGGAACAGGGTTGGGCAAGATTCATGAGAGAATTAGTATTTTCATAACTGAAATGAAACATATTTCCCCTTAATGACTTAGGATGTAATGATAAAAAAAATAATAATGCAGCAAAATGGGTGGAGAGAGATTACCATACTAAGTGAAGTCAGAGAGAGACAACTATCATATGATATCACTTATATGTGGAATCTAAATATGATAGAAATGAACTTATTTAGAGAACAGAGACTCACAAACATAGAAAACAAACTTATGACTACCAAAGGGGAAGGGGGGGCAGGGGGGGTGGGGATAAATTAGAAGTTTGGATTTAGCAGATACAAACTACTATATATAAAATAGATAAACAAGGTCCTACTGTACAGCACAGGGAACTCTATTCAATATCCTGTAATAAACCATAATGGAAAAGAATATGAAAAAGAATATATAGGGACTTCCCTGGTGGCTCAGTGGTTAAGAATCCGCCTGCCAATGCAGGGGACACAGGTTCCAGCCCTGGTCTGGGAAGATCCCACATGCCACAGAGCAACTAAGCCCGTGTGCCACAACTACTGAGCCTGTACTCTAGAGCCCGCGAGCCACAACTACTGAGCCCACGTGCCACAACTACTGAAGCCTGCGTGCCTAGAGCCCCCGCTCGCTGCAACTAGAGAAAGCTCACGTGCAGCAAGGAAGACCCAACGCAGCCAAAAATAAAAATTAATTAGTTAATTAATTTTTTTTAAAAAAAGAATATATATGGGGGCTTCCCTGGTGGCGCAGTGGTTGAGAGTCCACCTGCCGATGCAGGGGACACAGGTTCGTGCCCCGGTCCGGGAAGATCCCACATGCCGCAGAGCGGCTGGGCCCGTGAGCCATGGCCGCTGAGCCTGCGCGTCCGGAGCCTGTGCTCCGCAACGGGAGAGGCCACAACAGTGAGAGGCCCACATACCGAAAAAAAAAAAGAATATATATGTATGTATATGTATAAATAACTGCATCACTTTGCTATACACCAGAAACTAACACAACGTTGTAAATCAACTATACTTCAAAAAACATATATATATATATAATTCAGTGATACCCAAGGATCTGCTAAGAATACATTCCTGACACAACACTGTAAAGCAACTATACTCCAATAAAAATTAATTAAAGGGACTTCCCTGGTGGTCCAGTGGTTAAGACTCTGTGCTTCCACTGCGGGGGGCATGGGTTCGATCCCTGGTCAGGGAACTAAGTTTCCTCAAGCCGCGCTGTGCGGCCAAAAAAACCAAAACCAAAAAAACCAAAATTCTGATCTTCATAGTTCTTATATTTTTTAAAAGTTTCTCCTTTCCTGGGCTTCCCTGGTGGAGCAGTGGTTGGGAGTCCTCCTACCAATGCAGGGGGCACGGGTTCGTGCCCCGGTCTGGGAGGATCCCGCGTGCTGCGGAGCGGCTGGGCCCGTGGGCCATGGCCCTGTGCTCCGCGACGGAAGAGGCCGCAGCGGTGAGAGGCCCGCGTACCGCAAAAAAAAAAAAAAAGTTTCTCCTTTCCTATACAGTAATGAAGCTATCAGCTCTCCTAATGACTATGAAGGTACCTTTCTCCCGCATCTTAGAAACCAGATAAGACTGTTAGATATTAATGAAAAATAACAGATGCTGAGGGCATAAGAGACATTCCATTACGTAACATGCACAAGGTTTAATACAAGGACATGAATTCTGAGCAAGGCTGCTCAAAATCCTTGTTTTCTTTCATACTTATATTCACGTTGGGTTCTGGACTGATCAGGTTACCTGATACCTGAATACCTGTGGTGGTTTAAAATATGTCCACAAATCCTTTGACACCCCGTTCAAAAGATGGCACCTAATTCCCCTACCGTTAAGGGAGAGCTAGACTTAGTAATGAGTACTTAATAAAAAAAGCAGAAGTGACATCATAGCAATCAGAGACTAGGTTATAAAAGGCACTGTGGCTTCCTGCTCTCTTTCTTGGACCCTTCAATCTGAAGGAAGCAGATTGTGTCCCAGGACACATCAGCCAGCCCCCTAGAGAAGCCCATATGGCAAGAAACTGAGGCCTCCTGCCAACAGCCAGCTAGGAAATGAGTCCTCCCCACAACAGACGTGTGAGTGAGTCATCACGGAAGCAGATGCTCCTGCCCGGTCATGCCTTCAGATGCAGCTCACATGGGAGACCCTGAGCCTGAGCCACCCAGCTGAACTACTTCCAAATTCCTGACTGACAAAAACTATGAGATAACAGGTTAGATGTTTGTCATTTTAAGGCACTAAGTTTTGATGTGTTTTGTTTCAGGGCAATGATCCATACAATACACAACAGATCCTGGTTAGGGTGTGACAAAAAATTTTTTTAATTTGAAAACCAAAGTGGCAACTAAAGCAATAAGTAGAACTCTTAAGCAAAAACTTTATTATAGCTATTCATATTCTGAAAGCCATGCTGTGTGTGGTTGTAACCAAGTGACAACTTCTCTGTGCTTCCATTTCTTCCTTTATAACAGGTTGCTATCAGATTATATAAGATAGCTAAAAAGCACTTAACACAGTGCCTGACATAGGGCAGGGTTCTAAAATGTTTTTAAGACAGTAGATTGTACGTCATTAGTAAATAAGTGTAGAATTATGGAACACATTTTTCTCATTTACACAGTGAAATGTAGAATTATATCTGGGAAAAGTAGGTTTGTATCAACTAGTCTGGAAAGCAAAATCACCACTAATAAAAAAATTTCTGTGAAAAAAAGATGGACTGCAGTAGGAGTCAAGAAAGAAATAGAGAATATGCCAATTCCTCTGCAGGTAGCCACTCATAAAACGCCAATGACTAGCCATTTGTGGGTTTACATACATTATCTCCATTGTCACAAAAAGTCTGCCAAACAGGTATTATCACCCTTTCCAGAATCTTTCAGTAACTAGTTCAATCATAAAATTGGCAAAGCTAGAATTTGAAAGGAGGTTCATCTGACTCCCAGCCCCATACAATTTTCAGGATGTCACACTGTTTCTAGAAGTAAAACAAAAAGTTCACACTCTCTGAGTGCAGCTGTGGAGTCTATTATGCATATAGAGAATATTTAGGTATTTTTAGCCAAAGAATTCCTGTTCTGCAATTTCAGAAGCTCTTCGCAGAATTGCAGTGGGATACTACAGCCATGAAATCTGCATTCTAGTATTATACTGATTTATATTTAATAGTCTAATAGCCAAAAACCTTATAGATGCTAGGAAAGAAGTTATATAACAAAACTGTATCTATAGTTCCTCTCGTAACTACTTACATTTCCTTCAGATGCCTTATTTCTTGAACAGTTTGAAAAGCAAGTTCTTGTAGCTTTCCTGGGGCAAAACTATCACTTATTGCTTTTTGAAATACTTCATGGAGAATGGTACCAATCAGCATTTGGCGTGTGGCTGGATCAGAGCTCTACCAAAAAAACACAAAAATCATACAAATATCTTATTTCACAACGTATCAACAGATGTGATCGTACATTTATTACCTAACCTATTGAACCACCATAACCAAAGTACACTGGTGAGACAAATGCCAAAATATGAAACAATTTATTTTTCTGGTGAGTGAAATTATAGGTGACTTTCACTTTCTTCAATTTAGAATTACCTGAATTATTTTACAAGTTATTATTTTCAAATCAGTATATTTCCATTTTGAAAAAAATTAAAATAACTTATATGAAAAAGTTCAATGTGGTCTCAAAGATTTAACATATTCATCTCTAATTTCACTTTATAATGAACCCACATACAAAAGTCAATAAACGCATAGATCATAAAGTCATGTGAGTAAAATACTCAAAACATGAAACAAACTTACAGCAGAGATTTTTTTTTTTTTTGGCTGCCCCACACACCTGTGGGATCTTAGTTCCCCAACCAGGGACTGAACCCAGGCCCCAGCAGTTAAAGCACTGAGTCCTAACCACTGGACCGCCAGGGAACTCTCTACAGAGATTTTCTTTTTTTCAAATTTATTTGAAAATTTATTTTTTTTAATTTATTTATCTATTTTTGGCTGTGTCGGGTCTTCGTTGCTGCACGTGGGCTTTCCCTAGTTGAGGCGAGCGGGGGCTACTCTTCGTTGTGGTACATGCGCTCCTCATTGCGGAGGCTTCTCTTGTTGCAGAGCACGGGCTCCAGGTGCACAGGCTTCAGAAGCTGTGGCTCGCGGGCTCTAGAGCGCAGGCTCAGTAGTTGCTCCGCAGCATGTGGGATCCGCTCGGACGAGGGCTCGAACCCGTGTCCCTTGCATTGGCAGGTGGATTCTTAACCACTGTGCCACGAGGGAAGTCCCCAGCAGAGATTTTTGACAAACTCTCACCACTCAAAAAGAAACAGTAGTTTTCAATTAACTCTTTTATTAGCCTGGACCATCCCCTCAAAACTATCAAAAAAAAAGAAAAAGTCCACAAGACACCCATCAGGAATTTTAAAAATTAATTTACAGGGAACTCTCTGTACTATTTTTGTAAGTTCTATGTGAGTCTAAAATTATTTCAAAATAAGGTTTTTAAAATATTAATATTCAGGTCTGCTTTATAATATGTGGTTAAAAGAGAAGTTAATAGTATCCCCACAATTGAAGAAAAAAGCTGATTTTTTTAAAAAAACTATAAAGTGATAACTACAGACGATTAGAAAATCTACTTGGGTATTTTTCCTTCTTTTATTCTTCTTGCTTAGCTGCATTTGTTTGTTTGTTTGTTTTTTTTGGCTGCATTGGGTCTTCATTGCTATGCACGGGATTTCTCTAGTTGCAGTGAGAGGGGGCTACTCTTCATTGTGGTGAGCAGGCTTCTCATTGTGGTGGCTTCTCTTGTTGTGGAGCACGGGCTCTAGACCCCTGTCCCCTGCATTGGCAGGCAGATTCCTAATCACTGCGCCACCAGGGAAGCCCTTAGCTGTTTTTTGGTTTTCTACAGGCACAGAGACTAATTGTATAATTAAAAGAATACCCTGGGAGGAAGAGGAAACTTAACAAATAAAACTCACGTTCTTCAAAAATAAATGGCATTGGGAATTCCCTGGCGGACCAGTGGTTAGGACTCTGTGCTCTCACTGCTGAGGGCCTGGGTTCAATCCCTTGTCAGAGAACTAAGATCCCATAAGCCGTGCAGTGCAACCAAAAAATAAAAAAGAAATGGCATTGAAACAAAGGGAGTGGGTGTAAGGCAGAATTTAGATTAAAAGAAACTATGAGACATATCAACCAAACATAATATTGTTTGGATATTGATGCTAACAAACGAACTGAATAAAAAAAAATTTGATAAAAGACATTAGAGATAAAACTATTAGATTAATTTAAGGAATTACTGTTCATTTTATTGTGTATGATAAAGATACTGTGTTTATATATATTTTTAAATCCTCAGCTTTCATTTAGTTGCAAAATAATACAATGTCTGGGAACAGCAAAATGGGTACATGGGAGTTTATTATAATCATCTCTTTGCATATGTTTGAAACTTTCCATAATAATGTTTTTAAAAGAGACTCTCACATTTACTTTTAGTTCACTGGGAATCACATGAAGCCAAGTTTGGAAATGCCCAGATATATTAAATTAAAATTTTTATCACTGAAATTTATATTATTATTAGAATTAATTATTTGACAAAATGTTGAATAAGATTCAAAGGATCTTAGGGCACCTGGCCTTGAATCCCAACACTGCCCCTTACTAGCTACAGTAACTTTGGGCAAGTCACTTAACTTCCTGATTTTCCCAATCAGTAAAATGCAGCTGATTAATACCATCTACTTCACAGGATTGTTGGGAGGATTAAGTAAGAGTGTAAAAGTGGTCTGTGAACTCTTAAGACCCTGTGGAAACACTGGCTGTTAATATTGTTCACCTTAAATGTTTCACTCAGGACAGCTCTTCTCATGCATCGAATACTACTGGCTATGCTTGTGCCAGAAATCAGCATGTCTGGATACAGAATCAAATATCCAAAATCTTCATCTATTATCCAAGTATCGGATATGCAGTCTCCCTCTAAATGAATGATGTCCCCTAGCTCTACTGGTACAGAGCACCTAAAAATAAAGCAAAATTAAAGTATACATAGTTTAGATTCCTACATTTAAACATATTAAGGAGGTTTCAAAAATAACTGGAGGAAAAAAATAAATAAATAATAACTGGAGGGACCTCTCTGGTGGACCAGTGGTTAAGACTCCGTGCTCCCAATGCAGGGGGCCCGGGTTCGATTCCTGGTCAGGGAACTAGATCCCGCATACCGCAACTAAGAGCCCGCACACAGCAACGAACATCCCATGTGCCGCAGCTAAGACCCAGCGCAGCCAAATAAATAAATATTTTTTAAAAATAAACAACTGGATATCTTATGTAAAGAAATAAGTATTTCTAAATTTCTGGGTCTTGCATTATCTGCTGCAAAAGCTATCAAATTATTAACAGTGTATAGCTTCAATTATGGATGAGGCTGTTCTAATAATAGTTCTCTCATTCTTAAGACTTATACCTACAGCTTCTATAAGCCTTGAGGCATGAAGCCAAACACAATGTACCAAGAACAAAATCATATTTATCGAGTTCAAACCATCCAACTTGCAGCCTAGACAGAGTTAGACCTCCACCTTCTCTGCATCTCCCCTTCACCCCTCACATACCACACACTGCTTGAGAAGCAACAGCTAGAGTCTAAGGATGTTCTTTGCAGTACACAGGCCTCTCACTGTCGTGGCCTCTCCTGTTGCAGAGCACAGGCTCCGGACACGCAGGCTCAGCGGCCATGGCTCACGGGCCCAGCCGCTCCGCGGCATGTGGGATCTTCCCGGACCGGGGCACGAACCTGTGTCCCCTGCATCGGCAGGCAGAGTCTCAACCACTGTGCCACCAGGGAAGCCCTAAGGATGTTCTTATGCTGTGATTAGTTTTCCTCTTAGTGAGAACTAAATGAGGTTTAAGCTGCAGTCCCAGAAAGCACTGGGAAATAGGAAGTAGTGATTTAATAAATCCCCTTGTACTTGATTTTCAAATGACAATAAAAGTTTTGGAAAAAGGGACTTGAGATGCTACTGTAATAGGCACAATCCTTATGCAAAATTAATTCAGGTTCATATCTACTCTCTTTATTAACAATTAAATTATTGCAACAGCCACACAAGCCCATGTGATAGTTTGTAAGACGGCACCCTTAAGACTCTGCCAGATGAACGCCCAAAGTCACACAAAAATTACCAGTCATTCCTAAGGATACACAGTTCTTTACATTCTAGTGACTGCGAAGCAGTGATGATTAGGTGCTTTTCATGGTTTCCTTCTTCATTCTGTACAATATTGACTGCTAATACCAGGTACCGGTTATCCATTCCTCGGCTCAGAACTGCTTTAGAAAAGGAAGCTTCCACCTTCTTCTTCTGAAATCTAAAGCATACACATACAAAACTACTGTAGCACAAGCATTAAATAAGAAGCCATCCAATCTCTTTTATCTACAAACCTACCTTCTAGTTTTCTAGGTTTGTTTCTTCCAGTAAGCTTATCACAAGACCATTGGCTAAAAGAGGTAAAGAGAGAGCAAGGACATAGCAGAATTCCTATTATAAAAACTTCCCAGAAGCAATGCCATTTAAAACATACTTATGATATGGATTTTTCCAAATATAAGCTCTATGAGGAGCTCTTTGGGACATCTATGATTATGAGGACGAATGGTAAATTGAAAAATATTAGACACAAATTCCTACCACTGGTGCAAACCTTCCCAAAGTACAAGTGAAAGGAAATGTCTAGGACACTATCTTTTTGTAAATAAAACATGTTTGTTATGGAAAAATATAGTGTGGGTGGTTTGCTGGAAGTCCTACTGTGAGCTTCATTATTATATTAATCTTTCAATTAGGAGAGTACTTAGAAATCACCTAGTCCAACCTACTATTTAATGCAGGAAATCATTCTATAAAACCTCATTGGGGATCAACTAGCCTATGCTTTGTAGAGAAAGCAAGATTAATACCTGTCATCTTAACCATTCCTTCATAGAGTAACTCAGAAATTTCTTATTTATAATGGGCAAGTCGATTTCACAATTCTTTTATCCACTGACCCTAGCCACCTGAAAACTGCAAAATACTCTAATCTCTCCTCTAGAAAACATTAATTCCCTCTTAAATCTTTCCAGTTTGACTGCAGTCTTTATCAGTGACAGTCCAAAGTCATTATCTCTCCAGTTATTACCCTAAAACTTTACCCTAAAACTGTCTTTGTCACCCAACCTTTGTAACCCACCTAGGTTATATTCCTCATTCACCTACCCACGTAGCCTCAGGCCATGAATTTCCCAAGGTCAGCTGGGACGCTTTAAGGATCTCCCAAAAGGTACTGCTGATCACAACTCAAAGCGCAAAGCTCCGTCAACAATAATTAGCCTCAATATCATTACTACTGACAATTCTACACTATGCTTGCGGGTCAATTTCCCCGACCATTTAAGCCGCTCTGAGGGTATAGATTTCTCCCCGGGATAACTTTCTCCAATTAAACATGAAGAAAAGCGTCTAGCAGTTGCAATTTCGTTTTATGAAGACATTTAAGTTGGCTAGGACTCCCCAAATTCAGGAAAGTGGTGATATCAAGATTAAGAATGAACTGCTGGGTGAGGGAGAGTATTCAAGCCCTGGCCCGGGCTTGGCCCCAAAGAGAACCCTGGGAAACAGACCCCAGTTCCGGAGGCTCGTCGGGCGCCCCGGGACTTGAGCCTGGTTACTCTGCCCCAGCCCCGGTCCGCGGAGGCGCGGGTGCGGCCTCTCCCGCTCCCTGCTTTTCAAATCTCCCGCTTTGTTCCCAGACCCTCCCCCCGCTCCGCTCACAGCTCCGCCGGCTGCGCAGCGTTATCTCCGAAACTCTTCTCCATTAGCAGCTCCAGTTCGTCCACCTGTTCCATCCCGACCGCAGAGACCTCAAACTGCCGCCAGGTGAATTCAGGGGAACCCGGAGCAACACACGGGGGGAAAAGGACCGCGAGACCGCGTGGAGCCGCGCGCATGCGCCGACCAGCCGAGGTCCCAAGTGACCTGCGCGGGCAATTCCTCCGGCGCCCTGCGCGTGAGGCGCTTTTGCTCCTTTGCCTTAGAGTTTGGAAAACATGGAGTCTTCGTAACCTTGCCCAGACTAAATGCTCCGGCTCCTCTGTCTCTCTCTGTCTCTCCCCCTCCCCCTTCCCCTCCCTCCCTCTCTCTCGACACGCCGACCCATGTCCAACACACGCACTTAGTATGAACAAAACTGCAGTTGCCCAAACCAAGGCGTCCCTTGTTAGCTTACAGAATTTTTCACTCTTTGGCAAACAACCTCTCCTCCTTTTTTTCTGGCTCAACTGAGAAAATGGAAGCTGTCAGAAAAGAACTTCCTCATCATGCCATGACTAAATCTACAAAACCACTAATATCTCCTCCCCATTTTATAACCTCTTTCCACTTTTTTTCAGCAGTGGACAGAGCGTTCCTCCTATCAATGGGCAATCCCTCTACTTCTACTTGGGATCCCAAGGCCTCTTACATTCTCAAGGGCATTACTTCTTCTGTTATTCCCTCATTCTCTACTATCCTCAATCTGGCCCTCATTACTGGATCACTCCCTGGTTTGTAATGCTTCCCAGTATCTCTCATCTTGAAATGATGTTACCTTGATGGAACCTTTTCTCTCTTGGCCACCCTCCTGAGGAAAACTTCTTTAAAGAATTTTTTTCAAGGCTATATCCAATTTCAACTCCTATTCACTGCCGCAACTAAACATGCCGCAACTAAACATGCAGCAACGAAGATCCCGCATGTGGCAACTAAAACCTGGAGCAGGCAAAATAAATAAATAAATAAATATTTTTAAAAATACAGAAATGTGTAAAATCACTTCCTAAGGGTTTCACCAAACTTAAAATAATCTTTATCAAAAGTTATCTTTCACATTCATGTTTATTCATATAAAATTATGAAGAAGTTATGCTCAACTTCCTGGAAAAACAAGAATGGAAAATCCTTGCCTGTAGTAGTTACAGATTTTGTACCTGTGATGCCACAATCAACTGGTTTTCCTCCAACATCGCAGGCCCTCCTCAATCTCCTCTACTGTCTCTTCATTTTTCTGCCCAATCTCTAAATGTTGAAAGTCCTCAGAATTCAGTTCTGAAAATTTTATTTGTCTACTAGCTCCCTAGGTTATTTCAACCATTTTCATGGCTTTATTTTTATAAACTTATTTATTTTTGGCTGTGTTGGGTCTTCGTTGCTGTGCGCGGGCTTTCTCTAGCTGCGGTGAGCAGGGGCTACTCCTTGTTGCGGTGCACGGGCTTCTCATTGCGGTGGCTTCTCCTGTTGCGGAGCACGGGCTCTAGGCGTGTGAGCTCAGTAGTTGTGGCTCACGGACTCTAGAGCGCAGGCTCAGTAGTTGTGGCGCACGGGCTTAGTTGCTCCGCAGCATGTGGGATCTTCCCGGACCAGGGCTCGAACCCGTGTCCCCTGCACTGGCAGGCGAATTCTCCACCACTGCGCCACCAGGGAAGCCCCATTGTCATCGTTTTAAATACCATCTCTATCCTGCCAATTCTCAAATTCATATTTACAGGCAAAGCTTTTCCTCCAAATTCAAGAGTCCAACTGCCTGCTTGACATCTACACTTGGAGGGAAGGGGGAAACTTCTTTAACATGGCCAAAATGGAAAAATAAAATTTTTTTTTTGGCCGCGAGGCTTGCAGGGATCTTAGTTCCCCAAACCCAGGCCTCCTGCAGTGGAAGTGCAGAGGCCTAAACACTGGACTTCCAGGGAATTCCCTAAAATAGAACTTTATATTTCCCCAACAAACCTATTATTCTTCTCAGTAATAGCACTAACCACCCAGCAGATAAGGCCAGAAACCCAGAAATCATCCTTGATTCCTTTCTGTTACTACCCACATCCAATCCATAGGCAGACCCATAGATTCTGCCTCTAAAACTATCTTAAATCTCTTCATTCCTTTCCATTTCCACTGTCACTACCTAATCATTATCTCTCACATGTGCTTCCATTCTTCTCTCCCTGCAATTTATTCTTTTCCCTTTCCTAATATTTTATCATAAAAACTTTCAAATGTACAGAAAAGTTAAAAGAATTATATCATGGGGCTTCCCTGGTGGCGCAGTGGTTGAGAGTCCGCCTGCCGATGCAGGGGACGCGGGTTCATGCCCCGGTCCGGGAAGATCCCACATGCCGCGGAGCGGCTGGGCCCGTGAGCGGCGGCCGCTGAGCCTGCGCGTCCGGAGCCTGTGCTCCGCAGCGGGAGAGGCCACAACAGTGAGAGGGCCGCGTACCGCAAAAAAAAAAAAAGAATTATATCATGAACACCATATACCTATCACCTAAATTCTACAATTAACATTTGCTATCTTTAGCAAATGTTATCATTCATTATCACAATGTATATCTATCTATCCATCCCTCTATCCATCCATGAATTCAAGTGTTTCTTTTTAAATGCATTTCAAAATAGCAGACATCAGTGCATTTCACCCCTGAACACTTTAGCATGCACATCATTAGCTAGAGTTCAATATTTTGTCTGTGGTACTTTAAATGTTTTATCTAAATTTCATATGTGAATTGTAGAATTTACATAAAATGAAATGCACAAATCTTGTGTGTACCATTTGATGAATTTTGACAAATGTGTTTGACACCAATACTTATTAAGATACAGAATGTTATCATCACCCCCAGAAAGTTCTCTCATACCTCTTCCCAGGCAATTCCCACATCCATCCCTACTGGAAACCCAACCACTAAACTGATTTTTTTTCACCAGAGATCTGATTTGTCTATTCTACAAGTTCATATAATGAAAATCACATGGTATGTACTATTTTGTATCTGGCTTCTTTTACTCAGTATAATGTTTTTGAGATTCATCCATTTTGTTACATAAACCAGCAGTTTGTTCCTTTTTATTGCTGAATAGTAGTCTACTTCATCAGTCTCCAGTTGACAAACACCTAGATTATTTACGGTATTTTGCTATCTTGAATAAAGTGGCTACAAATATTCTTGTATACATTTTTTCATGGATGTGTCCTTCTGTTTCTCTTGAGTAAATACTTTGGTGTGATATTTCTGGGCCATGGGTAGGTTTATATTTAGGTTTAACAGAAGAAACTGACAGACCTTTATGCAAATGGTTGTAACATTTTACACTATAGCTGATGATGTTTCAGAATTCCAGTTTCTGCATATACTTGACAATATTTGATGCTATCAGTCTTTTCAGTCTTAATTTGCACATCCCCATCACTAATGAAATTATTTTATCATGTGCTCAGTCATTTGTATATCCTCCTTTGTAAATGTCTGTTCAGATCCTTTGCCCAGGGACTTCCCTGGTGGTCCAGTGGTGAAGAATCCGCCTTGCAATGCAGGGGATGCGGGTTTGATTGCCGGTTAGGGAACTAAGATCCCACATGCCGTAGGGCAACTAAGCCCATGCGCTGCAACTACTGAGCTCGCGCACCTCAACTAGAGCCCACGTGCTGCAAACTACAAAGCCCACGCGCCCTGGAGCCCGCGCCACAACTAGAGAGAGAAAACCCACACGCCACAACTAAAGAGAAGGCAGAGCACCACAACGAAGAGTCCACATGCCACAAGGAAAGATCCCGCGTATCTCCACGAAGATCCTGCGTGCCGCAACTAAGACCCGACACAGCCAAAAATAAATAAAATAAATAAATAATAAATAGGGCTTCCCGGGTGGCGCAGTGGTTGAGAATCCACCTGCCAATGCAGGGTCACGGATTCGAGCCCTGGTCCGGGAAGATCCCACATGCCGCAGAGCAACTAAGCCCGTGTGCCACAACTACTGAGCCTGTGCTCTACAGCCCGTGAGCCACAACTGCTGAAGCCCACGCGCCTGGAGCCCATGCTCCGCAAGAGGAGAAGCCACCACAATGAGAAGCCCGCGCACCGCAATGAACAGTAGCCCCTGCTCGCAGCAGCTACAGAAAGCCCGAGCACAGCAACAAAGACCTAACGCAGCCAAAAATAAATAAATAAAATAAATTTTAAAATAATAATAATAAATAAATCTTTTTCAAAAATCCTTTGCCCATTTTCTTCTTAACTGCATTGTCCTTTTATTATTGAGTTACAAAAAAATTTTTTTTTCTTTTTTGGCTGTGCCAAACAGCGTGGGATCTTAGGTCCCCGACCAGGGATTGAACTCAGGACCTCGGCAGTGAGGGCTCGAAGTCCTAACCACTGGACCACAGGGAATTCCCCGGGAATTCTTTATATAATTCTTAATAAAAGACTTGTCAGATAGGTTTTGTGAGTATTTTCTCCCCATCTGTCACTTGCCTATTCATTTTCTTAACAAGATTGTAACCCAGCAGGACCCTATGGGCCTTCCCCAAATCCTCTGCTTTAGCTCCTCTCTGAAGTCCCTAGATAATAGTATCTGATACACATTTCCTGAGTAGTTCTATAGACGTGAAAACCCCCCACCAAATGGAAGATGTTTGGTTTTTTTTTTTGGCCACACCATGCAGCTTGTGGGATCTCAGTTCCCCGACCAGGGATTGAACCTGGGCCACAGTAGGGAAAGCCGGGCATCCTAACCATTAGACCACCAGGGAACTCCCTGGAAGGTGCTAACTACTTGATGATCATGAACACATAGCCCCCAGGCCTGAGGGAGCCTGATTGATGATGTTAACCCCTGTGACACACCCTGTTACCTCACAAGCTGATCACATACCTTGCGACCCCACCCCCTCACCTGGCGAGGCAGGGAGACGCAAGAGGGAAGAGATATGGGAACATATGTATATGTATAACTGATTCACTTTGTTATAAAGCAGAAACTAACACACAATTGTAAAGCAATTATACTTCAATAAAGATGTAAAAAATAAAAAACCTTTGCTGAAA
This sequence comes from Globicephala melas, assembly GCF_963455315.2. Lineage (NCBI taxonomy): Eukaryota > Metazoa > Chordata > Mammalia > Artiodactyla > Delphinidae > Globicephala > Globicephala melas. The sequence continues at coordinate 63,232,693 of NC_083329.1, read as the reverse complement.
CCCTTCGGGGAGTTTGGGGATTTTAGAGCATGAGCCCTCCATCCTTCTTGTACTGGCGCCTTATAGTAAATGCTGCACTTTCCTTCACCACAACCCAGTGTCAGTACCTTTACTGCAGTGGTGAGCAGACCCAAGTTTGGTTCGGTAACAAGATCTTTAGATATGAGTAAATTGTAATATTTATGAAGTCTAATTTATCCATTTTTCTTCTATGCTTTTCGCTTTCTGTGACCTGTGGAATCCTTGCCAACCCCTAGGAAGTAGAGATAGTCTCCTTTGTTTTCTTCTTGAAGTTTATTGTTTTATTTTTCATTTAGGTTTATGATCCATCTAAAATTAATTTTTGTGTGTGGTATGAGGTAGAGAATGAGTCGTGTTCGCCCCTCCCCGTTCCCCCAACCATGTGCATATCCAGTTTTTCCAGTAGCACCTGTACAAAAGACTACCCTTCCCCCATGGTATTGCTTTGGCACCTTGTTAAAAAAAATCAAATGACTACATAAGTACAGGTCCATTTCGGCTCTCTATTCTGTTTTTTTGTTGTTGTTTTTTTCGTTTTTTTTTTTTTTTTTGCGGTACGCGGCCCTCTCACTGTTGTGGCCTCTCCCGCTGCGGAGCACAGGCTCCGAACGCGCAGGCTCAGCGGCCATGGCTCACGGGCCCAGCCGCTCCGCGGCATGTGGGATCTTCCCGGACCGGTGCACGAACCCGTGTCCCCTGCATCGGCAGGTGGACTCTCAACAACTGAGCCACCAGGGAAGCCCCTATTCTGTTCTTTTGATGTTTGTGACTCCTTATGCCAGTATCACATTGTCATGATTACTACAGCTTTATAGTAAGTCATACAGACAGATGCTATATGTCTTTGTTCTTTTTAAAGATTGCTTTGGGTATTCTAGGTCCTTCACATTTCTATATAAATTTTAGAATCAGGTTGTGAATTTCTACAAAGAGCCTGTTGAAATTATGATTGAGATTACATTAGACCTAAAAATCAATTTGAGAAGTACTGATTTCTTTAAAATAGAGAGACTTCTAATATATTAACCTGGTTTATCTCTCCATTTATATAGATTTTCTTTAATGTCTCTCAGCAACATTTTGTAATTGTCAGTGTAAAGCTATTGCATATATTTTGTTAAATTTAAGTATATATATATTTTTTATAAGTTTTTTAAAATTTTATTTATTTACTTTTTTTTTGGCTGTGTTGGGTCTTCGTTGCGGTGCACGGGCTTCTCATCGTGGTGGCTTCTCTTGTTGCGGAGCACAGGCTCTAGGCACGCGGGCTTCAGTAGTTGTGGCTCACAGGCTCTAGAGCACAGGCTCAGTAGTTGTGGCAGACAGGCTTAGCTGCTCCGCGGCATGTGGGATCTTTCCGGACTAGGGCTCGAACCTGTGTCCCCTGCATTGGCAGGCGGATTCTTAACCACTGCAGCACCAGGGAAGCCCTAAGTATATTTTTTGATGCTATTTTAAATGAAATTGTTTTTTTAATTGCTTCCTGCTAGTATATAAAAATACAATCCTTAAAGTTTACCTTAGGACTTTCCTGGTGGTCCAGTGGTTAAGATTACACGCTTCCAATGCAGGGGGCACAGGTTTGATCCCTAGTCAGGGAACTAAGATCCCACATGGCGCATGGTGCGGCCAAAAAAATAAGATAGATAAAATTTACCTTATATCCTGAGACTTTGCCAGTAGTTGTTTTGTAGATTCATTAAGACTTTCTATGTAAATAATCATGTCATCTACAAATAGAGGCAGTTTTACTTCTTCCCCTCTGATCTTTATGCTTTTTATTTCACTTTCTTAAGTTCACTGGTTAAATAGAAGTTCTGACACTGGGCATCCTTGCCTTCTACTGATCTCAGGGGGAAAGCATTCAATATTTCACTATTAAATATGATGCTTAGTTGTAGGTTTTTCATGAATATTTCCTATGGTTATCTAATCTATGTAAAAAACAAACCTCCAAAACTTAGTGTCTTTAAACAACAATCTTTTTTTAAATTAATTAATTCATTTTTGTGGCATGTGGGATCTTAGTTCCCGAACCAGTGATCAAACCTGCGCCCCCTGCAGTGGAAGCAAGGAACCCTAACCACTGGACCGCCAGGGAAGTCCCCAACAATCATTTTTTTAGCTTATGAATTTTCATTTTGGGCAGGGCTCTGTGAGGAAAGCTTTTCTCTGTCCATGAAGCATCAGCTAGAAGCTGGAGGATCCACTTTGAAGATGGCTTACTCAAATGGCTGGCAAGTTGAGGCTGGCTGACAGTTTCTCTACAGGGGCTGCCTGGCTTCCTCACAGCATGTCGTGAGGATTCCAAGAGCAAGCATTCCAAAAGACCAGATGGAAGCTGTTTCAGCTTTATGACGTAACTTCAGAAGTAACACAGCATCACTTCCACTGTAGACACAAGCCCACTCAACCAGATGTAAGGGGAGGGAATGGTCTCTACCTCTTGATGGGATGAGTGTCAATGACACGAGAAGAACATGTGAGATGAGATGTACGGTTGGAAAATTAATCTGATAAAATGCTCTATCAGATAGAGGAAGGTCTACCCTAATGTGATTTTTATAATGTATCAATTTTGAATTTTGCCAAGTGCTTTTTCTGCACTTTTGAAGTGCAGAAATTGAAGAATCATGTGTTTTTCTCCTTTATTCTGTGATTACAGGAAATTACACTATCGACTTAAGACAGTGAAACAACTTGGCACTCCTAGGATAAACCCAATTTCGTCACGATACAATAAACTTTTTATGTATTGCTGGATTTGATTTGCTAATATGCTGTTAAAGATTTTTCCATCTTTGTTCCTGAAGGATACTGGTTGGTAATTTTATTTTTCTGTAACAACTTGGTCAGGTTTGGGCATCAAGGTTATAGTGGCATCATAAAAGTGCTGTCTTCTAATTTCTGAAAGTTTGTATAAAATTATTTCTTTCTTAGATGTCCAACAGAATTCACAATCTGAGCCTGGAGTTTTCTTTGTGGAAGGATTTTTGATAAATTCAGTTTCTTTAATTGGTTACGCAGATTTTGTTTCACCTACATCAGTTTTGGTTGTGATTTTCAAAGCCTCTGTCCATTTCATCTAAGTCATCAAATTCCTTAGCAAAGAGTTATTTAGAAATCCCGTATTATCTTTTTAACATCCATAGGATCCATAGTAATGTCATCTTTTTCATTATTTTCTTTTTGGCCACGCCACATGGCTTGTGGGATCTTAGTTCCCCAGCCAGGGCTTGAACCCGGGCCTTCGGCAATGAAAGCGTGGAGTCCTAACCACTGGACCACCAGGGAATTCCCCATTCTTGATATTGGTAATTTATATTCCTTTTTAGTTATCAGTCTAGCTAAGGGGCTTACCAATTTTGTTGATCTCTTCAAAAAACCAATTTTGGGGTTTGTTATTTTCTCTATTATCTGTTTTTAATTTTGTTGATTTCTGTTGTTTTTTATTTTGTTGTTTTGTTTGTTTGTTTGTTTTGGCTGTGCCAGCATGTGGGATCTTAATTCCCCACCCGGGGATCGAACCCACACCCCCTGCATTGGAAGCACAGAGTCAACCACTGGACCACCAGGGAATTCCCTGATTTCTATTTTAAGTGCATATAATTGTTGATAAGGCAGTAATCTTTGTACAAATATAATCAGGCAATTTTATTCCCCTACTGAAAACCTTCAAGGCTTCCCATTGCATTTAGAATAAAAGACAAAATCATTACTACATCCTATAGAGCCCTAAATACATTGATCTGCCCTTTGTCTACTTCTCCAACCTATTTATTGCTACTCCCTCACTCAGGGAGCTTCATTCACACAGGGCTTAGATCCACCACTTATTGTGTGAACCTGGGCAAGTTACTTGATATCCCTGGGTCTCAATTATCCCAACTGTAAAAAAGGAATATTTAATAGTGCCTATCTTATAGTACTGTTATAGAGTTAAGGCATCAAATGTGCTTAAAATAAGGAATGGAACATAGTAAATACTCAGGAAATATACATGACTTATTATTTGTCATTGATTTCTAGTTTGTAACAATGTCTAATATTCAAAGAATTGATGTAAGTGTTTAAGTATACAGTTGCTATACAAGTATGTCAGATATCATTGGCCCAACTCTGCAAGGCAACGTATACTCACATAATATAGGTATTATTATTTGCCATTCATCCTGGCTCAAATTAGCAACAAGACATTTCTATGAAGAAAAAACAAATAACTTTCTTTCTAAATTGCTCTTTCCGTAAACTATTTGTGCCTCGTTTCTCTCTACTAGAACATTTTCTCCAAAAACAGGAACCAAACCTTCCTTCTGCCCATCAGTAAACATCACTGAGCAACTATTAATGATGCCATACCCTGTGCTCCTTAAAGGGGATGAAGGTATGACTCTGCCCATGAAGGAACCAATGGGAGGACACATAAACATGCAGTAACCAAAAAGTATGGTACATACCCTGTTAGAGAAATACCCAGTGATAGATGCTATTGGGAATCCAAATCAGACTGCAAGTACAGTTAACAGACCTCTCAAGGTATGCCCCCATAATGCTGATATAATCCGTGGCACACAATGGGTGCTGCAAAAATGGATGTTGAGTAATCTGGAGGAAAATGTTGTAAGATATTATTATATATACCCACTAAGCTTTTCATCTCCATACAGACCACCATTAAGAGCTAGGAATGGTACCTCACTCATCAGTCCCTAAACAAAATCACTGCCCCATTCTATAGATCAGAGGGCTGTACCCAATAAAAGGCAAGGAAAGTATTACAATGGAGATCAAAACAGAAACAGTCAATATTCAAATTGAAGATAATCTGTCAAGATTCACTTTGCGTTATCAATCTGAAATAAATCAGATAAAAATACAGTCATTATTTTAAGTATTCTTCCATTATGTTTAATATTTGTGCTTCAATAATGTAAATAGTTAAAAGAGAGGAATAACTGTTGAAATATGAAAATTTATTTTTAATAACCTATGTATTCTGTAACAGACATAGAATGCAAATTTTTATTTAAAAAAATATTTGCAGTCCTCTTTTATTGTTAACATAACTGAGATACTTATTTTATAAATTTAAATTATCTTGAGATTTGATAGCAGTATTTAGCTACAGTGTAGCCGAGAAATGAAAATATACAAAATAGTTTTAGGAACACATGTATTTTTACCTGTGGGTACACTTATAAATCATACAAAGATACACATTTATTTTAAAATAAAGACTTTGAAAATGAAACCAGTTCATAAAATTTTTACCAAGTTATGACAAGAAATCTTTCATGCAAAAAAAAAAAAAATTGAAGCAGAAATAACACTTTCAATTTAGTTTTCTAATGTCTTAAAAATCACATCAATTCTACAAATTGCTGTTTCTGAGGACAGAACTATAACTGTTCCCCTCCCATTTTTGTCATGCTTATAATAAAACATAAAAACTACTCTAAACATAATAACTGGAATTCTTACATTTTAAACCATTTTAATATAAATGATAGCAATTCAGATCATGTTTTACATTTCTACTTAAGTTTATATTGCACTAAAATTATTTTACGTGGAAGAACTAGTTGCTGTGTCATAACATAATACTTGGAAACATTCTTTGACATTCACACCTATATTAATGGATATTTCACAGTCCACTTAAATAAATTTTCTAGTATACATCAAATCATCTAACAAATCTATAATGCTAACTTGTTTTGAGAGCAAAGATATTCAGTATTTACTATTACTGCCTTTGGGAAATACACTGACTTATAAAAACACATTTAAATCACTCAGAAACTGGGAATAACATTTGAGCAATACCTGAAAATTCTTGACTTACTGATGAGTCTCTACATGGTTACTTTTTGAATACAACATTTATCAAAAAATGAAGAGAAAAAGCGTTTGTCCTTTTATCCAGTGGAGCAGAATTATGAGAAGAGAAATATTAAGAATAATACTTCAATACTGGCTTCTAACCTATGTTTTATATAACTTAAAAGTTCAGCTCTCATCATTCTGCTGCAATATAACCAAGACTGTTAATAATAACAATAACAGCAACCAACATTAGAGTCTTTGAAAATCATGATTACAATTAAAAGCTTGGAATAGCATGATAAAACTAATGGCAACCTTTTGAATCCCATTTTAAGTTAGTTCTATCCAAATAATACTTTAAAATGGTTTCAAATAACCTTACTGATTAGCCAGCATCAGCTTAGGATTTTTTTGCAATGTTCTAAGATATAACTTTTGGCATAAAAGTATAGTAAGCACTTTTGATTTGTGATGAATAGAAAAATCAAGTACTAAAATACCAGTGGTTCCTGTGACAGGGTAAATATCCCCCTTCAAGTAATGTTCTCCCCAAATTAAATTAACATTTTATTTTTCCCTCTGAGAGTTTATTAAGGAAAAGAAATAACGATATTTTTTAATTGAGGTGAAAAAACTGCTTCATAAGTTCATATGTTGTAAAAGCCACTGCCTGAGAAGGAACGCAGCGAATGTAATTAAGAGATAAACCACGATATAATCCTTTTCGAATTCCATGGTGTCCATAGACATACTTCATAGTCTCCCGCATGGTACTGAAAGAGAATGGTTAAATGATGACACCTTTATGCCCAGTCATGAAGAGACAATTTCAGGATCCATAATAGCATTTTTAAAAGAAGCTAAAAATGCCATCTTGAGTAGCTTTTGGAAGGCAAGTGTTAAAACGAAGCCGGCGCACTGCAACAAAGAGTAGCCCCTGCTCGCCACAACTAGAGAAAGCCCGTGCACAGTGACAAAGAGCCAACGCAGCCAAAAATAAATTAATTAATTAATTTTTTTTAAAAAACCAAGCTAAAAATTCATAATAAAAGAGCAATTCATTCCAAACAAGTACAAGCATTATGCATAGAATTCCGTGGCTCATTAATACAATATATTTTGTTTGCATTATGTCTGTGACATTTACTAGCAACACTATTTCATAATAATATTTGAAATATTGATGTAGTCTTTTTAAAGGATATATGAGCAGTTGCCCTTTAAACTCTCAAGTTTCTGCTCAAGTTCTATGCTACTAAAGCTTGAAGGACTATCTTCCAGATTTCATCAATAAAGACTTTCTTGTTTCAGTGTTCTTTCCTTTCAAACCAACATTTTGGGCTTTGTCTTTCTCTTTCAATATGCAATGTAGACTGAAATATTCAAAAAATCTTTTGGGTGAATGAAGGCAATTCATGGTCCTGAATAAACATTCTGCTCTTCCCCTGAGGAACAACACATCACCAATCAAACAGAATGATTCGAAATCTCTACAGATTATAGAAAACTCTAGAGCTGTGTGCTATGCAATAGTGGTAGCCACTAGCCACATGTGGCTACTGAGTACATGAAATGTGGCAAGTCCTAAATTGAGATGTGCTGTGAGTGTAAAATACACCCTGGATTTCAAACACTTAGTGTTTTTTTTTAAAAGGATGTAAAATACTGAAATGTTGAAGTGATAAATTTTAAATATATTCGTTTAAATAAAATACTTTAAAACAATTTCATGTTTCTTTTTATACTTTTTTTTAACCTAACCTAATGTGGTTAGGTTACCAGAAAATTTTAAATTACATATGTGGCTCACATCATATTTCTATTTAACAGAGCTGCTCTAAAATTAAATTTGTTTTTGTTTTTTTTTTTTGGCTGCAAGGCTTGTGGGATCTTAGTTCCCTGATCAGGGACCGAACCCTGGCCCCCACAGTGAAAGCACCGAGTCCTAACCACTGGACCACCAGGGAATTACCTAAAATGAACATTTTAACAGGAGGATTAGGACCTGATTAAATTCAGTTTACCAAAGAATATTATGGGATATAAAATGAAAGCTCTAGACTACTAGTGAGATCACAGTCCTATCTCCCTACTTACTATACACATTACATTTCCTAAAGAAACTGAACAATGACAAATGAAGAACTTACAGGCACTTTTCAAATTCTGGAAGAACAGTTCCTAACTGCATTCGCCGACGTGTTACATCAAATGGGTAGCTAAAAGAAGAAAAAGAAGGACTTAAAAATGATTTTTAGTTTTCTACTCAGCAATTATTGAATACAAAGCCCTATGTATGCTAGGAAATAATGTGTTCCTATTTTCTTACTGTTTTGTCTAATCTGGGAGTCAGGATATAGGCATATGAATAAAATCAAATAACAATACAGAGGTCTCCTTGCCTTTGCCTAAGTGGTTCCCTTGGGTTAAATGATTCTTCTTTCATCACCCATTATCAAGTTCTATTTATTCCCCCAAACCAAATTAAATGCCGCTTCCTGAGGAAATAGACTGGGTGCTTTCCATTGTTGTAACCCTAAGACAGGGTTTCTTAACTTTGGCACTATTGCCATTTTGGGTTGGAAAATTCTTAGTTGTGGGAGTTGCCCTGGGCATTGTAGGGTGTTTAGGTAAATCCCTGGCTTCTACCCACTAGATGCCAGTAGCACAACCCCAGTTGTAACAACGAAAAATGTCTCCAGACATTAATAAATGTCCACTAGAGACGAAACCACCCCAGTTAAGAACCACTACCCTAAGAGTATTCAGCAAGTGCCCCTGTATACAGTAGGCCAACAAAAAATTCTCCTTAAGGGCTAAAATTAACAATACAGGTAATTGCTTATAGAGGATAGAGAAAATTCTATGTGAAAAGATTGCCTGATTCTGCAACTATGTATGGTGATGAATGTTAACCAGACTTAATATCAAATCATTATGTTATATACCAGAAACTAATATAATATTGTATATTAATTATACCTCAATTTAAAAAAAATTTTAAAGATTGCCTAAAATGAAATATACAAAAGTAATCTCTTAGGAGTGGGACCCTAGGTGATTTTTTTTTTAAATTACTTTTTTGGGGCTAATGTTGACTGCTTATGTTAGGTCCTGTGCTAAGCAATTTATGTACATTATCTCATTCCATCTTTACAACTGTGTTAAGTAGGTACTGTTATCTCAATATTAAGATAAGAAAATTGAGTCTTAGGGCTTCCCTGGTGGCGCAGTGGTTGAGAATCTGCCTGCCAAGGGACACGGGTTCGAGCCCTGGTCTGGGAAGATCCCACATGCCGCGGAGCAACTGGGCCTGTGAGCCACAACTACTGAGACTGCGCATCTGGAGCCTGTGCTCCGCAACAAGAGAGGCCGAGATAGTGAGAGGCCCGCGCACCGCGATGAAGAGTGGCCCCCGCTCGGCGCAACTAGAGAAAGCCCTCGCATAGAAACGAAGACCCAACACAGACAAAAATAAATAAATAAATAAATTTATTTAAAAAAAAGAAAATTGAGTCTTAGAGACATTTGCCATGTCATAAAGCTGCTTTCTACTTCCCTATTCAAAGCTCTCGTTCATACACACACATATATATATACACACACATATGTATATATACATACATACATACATACATATAATATATACGTAAGTGATATATGACAAAAATAATTATATACTTTTATATACATTTAAATTTACTATGAAATAATTGTAATAAAAAAACCACCCATGTACCAACCAAACAGCTTAAGAAATAACATTACTAACAGATGAAGAGCTCTATGCATCTAAGCAGCATCTCCATGAATTATCTTTTTTTTTTTTGGCCCTGCTTCACGGCTTGCAGGATCTTATCTCCCCAACCAGGGATCCAACACATGCCCCCTGCAGTGAAAGTGCGGGGTCCTAACCACTGGATCACCAGGGAATTCCCCTCCATGAATTATCTTTTTTAAAATTTTTAAAATATTTATTTATTTTTGGCTGTGTTGGGTCTTCGTTGCTGCACGCAGGTTTTCTCTGTTGCGGCGAGTGGGGGCTACTCTTCGTTGTGGTATGCGTGCTTCTCATTGTGGTGGCTTCTCTTGTTGTGGAGCATGGGCTCTAGGCGTGCGGGCTTCAGTGATTGTGGCACATGGGCTCAGTAGTTGTGGCACACAGGCTTAGTTGCTCTGCAGTATGTGGGATCTTTCTGGACCAGGGCTCGAACCCGTGTCCCCTGCCTTGGCAGGCGGATTCTTAACCACTGCGCCACCAGTTAAGTCCTGAATTATCTTTTAATGGGAGGTGGAGATAGGAAAAAACTTTATGGGGAATAAAGGGACCAAAACCTCAACCTGAAGGATTCAGTTTCCAAGCAGGAAAAGATGTGTCCGGGTAGAAGGAATTGATTAATAAAGAGAAAGTAAGAAGACAAAGTACAAGGATCAGAACTAGGGAAATAACAATGGGAAAGAAAGAAAATAACATTCTAGGTAATGTTTTTAAGCAAAAAAATGACAAAAATACTTGGATATGTACAATGTGAAAAATGATCTCAAGGTATTATCAGGACTAGAAGATTAATGGTGATCGATAACAAATAGGAAAGTTGGGGGCCGAGGACAGACATGAAAAAAAAGACAAGAAAGCAGTATATGAATTACAGAGCTTGAACTGAGGACAGAAGTCCAGGTATAAACATCCAAGAGCTTGCTAGAGAAGTAATGAGTCAGCAATGAAGATTTAAATAGAATTAGTTATCTGTACAGAGGTGACCATTGAAACAATAAAGATAGATGAGCTATTCTGGATGTTTACGGGAAGAGCAGAGGACCAAAGTCTGGCTAGGCCTTAAAAAATCAGCACAGATAGGTAGGAGGAGGAAGACATGAATCAGCAAGGTACCTGAAAAGGGAAAGTTGCCGCAACTAAGAGTTCGCATGTCACAACTAAAGATCCAGTGCAGCCAAATAAATAAATAAATAAATAAATAAATAATTTTTAAAAAAAGAGTCAGTGGGTGTAGAATATAGCTTATGAAGTAAGTGGAAAAGAGAAGACAGATTTTAAAGATCTAAACTGGAAGTAAATAATAAAGAAAAGGGGCAGTAAAACCAAGAAGAGAATCAGAATAGCTAGAGGTGATCATGTCTCCGCAAATGAACAAGGTTCCGCAGCCATGTTTCTAAAAGTAAACTACACACCTTTTTTTTTTTTTTAATATTTAGTTATTTATTTGGCTGTGTCAGGTCTTAGTTGTGGCATGCGGGATCACTCTTGCCACGTGCGGGATCTTTTAGATGTGGCCTTCGGGATCTTTAGTTGCGGCATGTGAACTCTTAGTTGCGGCATGTGGGATCTAGTTCCCTGACCAGGGATTGAACCCGGGCCCCCTGAATTGGGAGCGCGGAGTCTTAGGCACTGGACCGCCAGGGAAGTCCCTACACCTTTTTTCCTTTACTTTCAGTCTAGTACGATCTGCTCCCACACACAAGCATACTGAATCTGCCTTCACAAAAGTAACCTTCATTGTGAAATCCGATGAATACCTTACTTTTCAGTACTTATCTTACTTTGAGTTTTCTTTTTCCATTGGATACTCTTCTTTGAGCCTTTGTGACACTACGATTTCCTGTTGTCTTCCTGTTTTTCAGGATACTCCTCAGTCACAGAGAGCTTCCCTTCTTCCTGTTCCTGAAAAGTTCCTGCTTCTTAGTATTCCAGCTCTTTTTTAATCTCATCTATCCAATCTCTCTTGGTCTACAGAAATTCTCTACAGCCAACTTTCCAATTACACTTTCCACCTAATTTATCTATGTCCCTAATACACTTATATTAATATAAAACTCCCTTGTATTGCTACTGTCTTAATAAGAGTATAGGCTTCTTGGGACTTCCCTGGTGGCACAGTGATTGAGAATCCTCCTGCCAATGCAGGGACACGGGTTCAAACCATGGGAAGATCCCACATGCCGCAGAGCAACTAAGCCCGTGAGCCACAACTACTGAAGCCTGCGAGTCTAGTGCCTGTGCTCCGCAACAAGAGAAGCCACCACAATGAGAAGCCCCCGCACTGCAACAAAGAGTAGCCCCGACTCGCTGCAACTAGAGAAAGCCTGCATGCAGCAACAAAGACCCAAGGCAGCCAAAAAAAAAAAAAAAAAAGAAAAGAGTACAGGCTTCTTGAGGCAATACTTTTGTTTTTCCTTCAGTGAAACTCCCAATGCCTAGCATACTGACTGGCACAAAGTAGGCCTTCAAGATTTAGTGCAAGAGAAGTTGTACCTACACACATACACACACACACACACACACACACACACACACACACACACACACAATAAATGGCTCAAATTTCAGAAAACTCATACAGGCAATTCATGAGGAAATATGGATGAAAACTATAGTGTTTCTTTCTAGCTTTCTTTTTCCTTTCTTTTAAAATCCACAGAAATTGAGTAGGTTCAAACTAATTTGGTCAATTTGGCACGAAGTTATTTATAATATGCTTAAAGTGCAGGCACACTGGAAAAAATGTATTAAATTAATATTTATATTTTGCAAGGGATCCTGTGTCTTAATAATCTATTAGAAAAAATAAGACAACTAACCAATGCTAAAAATCAGTATTGGATAAATGTAATTTAACTTAATTAAGTTGATGAACAAACTTACGATATTGTCTGTGCTATTGCTCCAGCAACACCACCACAAAGTAAGTTTATGTGAGTTTTCAAAACTAAGACATTAGGATTGTCTGATGAAGGTCTGCCAAGAAGGGTAGGAGCATGGGAAAGCCCAACACTCTTTAAGGTACCAAAAGTAAAAAACGAAACACCTGAAAAACAAAATATAAATTCACCACAATGCTTAACAGAGATGTGAGCTGTGAGAAGACACCATTCTTACATAATAACCAATTAACTCAATTGGTTATTATCAACCAATTAACTCAAGGGACTAACTATGCATTTCCTGATTTCCAATGTTTGGCTTAATCTAAGACAAAAAGATTTAATTAATGTTTACAAATAACCTAAAGATAACAAAATTACCACCTATAAAAAATTATACGTTGGTTTTTCACACACTAACATAATGTTCAGTTCACTGAATAAAGGTAGTAGTTGAGTATAATGCCACCTTATACATGAATAGAATTGAACAGTTTTCCAAGGTTTTACATAAGTAAAAGTTAAATTAATGATTAGTAACCTTACGTAAACATGACATATTTACAATAACAATGATGGTGATAATGTAAGGTAGAGGCAAGAAATTCAAAAGTGATAAAGCATTGTTATTTCAATTCAATGTCTAATGTTGTCTTCCAGGAAAAGTTATGACAATGAGAGACTCACCAGACACATGGAATCTAATGAATATTGAATTAAGTTATTGATAATGTGCAGTTGGTGCTGGCTGAATATTTACACGATTTTATAATAAAAGGATTAAAGTCATACATTAAAAAAATTAGCAGAACTCAAGTATACCTATCAACTAAATATTACTCAAGATATCTTGATATTTACTGAATTTTAAAAACATACTGTAAAAGATACTTTATTCTTAAGAACAAATAAGCACTAACAAAAATTCAGTCTAGGATAACACCTCAATATATGCATTTATTCTTTGTATAAAATTCTTACGATCTTATAGTATTTTATAATGATGCTATACAACTTTAGAATATTCATATACTTTTTTTTTAAAGAAGTGGTTTTTATTTTTTAATTTTAATTTTATTTATTTTTGGTTGCATTGGGTTTTCGTTGCTGCACGTGGGCCTTCTCTAGATGCAGCGAGTGGGGGCTACTCTTTGTTGCGGTGCACAGGCTTCTCATTGCAGTGGCTTCTCCTGTTGCAGAGCACGGGCTCTAGGCACGCGGGCCCCCAGCAGTTGTGGCACATGGGCTAAGTAGTTGCGGCTCGTGGGCTCTAGAGCACAGGCTCAGTAGTTGTGGTGCATGGGCTTAGCTGCTCTGCAGCGTGTGAGATCCTCCCAGAGCAGGGCTCAAACCCATGTCCCTTGCATTCGCAGGCGGATTCCCAACCACTGCGCCACTAGGGAAGTCCCCATACACTTTTATATATGGGAAATCTATTCTATAGACTTAAATACAGAAATTTTAACCACAGGAAAAGCTCACAACAAGGAAATTCATAGCAAATTAAACACAAGTAGAAAAAAAATAGAAATGCCTTAATTATGCAGAATGGTATTCACTGAAATATGACACAATTAATAAAAATGTGAATACTATTCAGAAATATGAAAAACATTTGGGAAATGGGAAAAAATTAAGAAACAAAATTATATACATACTATAACTATGTAAAAAATGTATTTCAAAAACAAAACTGAAAACAAACAAAAAAAATTAGAAAGAGAAAAAAATATAGTAAAAAAACTAAAGAGTTCTGATTCCAGCATAATGGCAGTCTAGGTATTCTGAGGGACTTTGTCATTGCAGAACAACTATATCCATTGCTGGGCTTACAAAAAGGAAGAGAAGGTTTCCAAGAATCCCTAGCAGCACCACCTTCCAAAAATATGATATGGGGCCCACTTGGGAATTGTGGCCCATGAGAGAGTTGGAGTGACTCTACATTTTGATGGCAATAGCAGCCAAGCCATTGAGACAGATCCTGCCACTGGGCTACAGAAGATGGAATTACTGGGTCAGAAACTCAGAGGTTAAGATCAAGTAATGGACTCATAATTAAAGACCGCTCAAAAGAAGCCACAAGAAATAAAACAAACAACAAACTAACTAACTAAAGACCATCAAGCATAGGAGGAAGCAAATAAACTTATATATTTATAAAATATTGGGGGGGGGGCTAAGGATTCAGAAAAATAAGCAAACAAGATAAGAAAGGAATAAAAAGAAACGTATAAAGAAAAACAGGGCTTCCCTGGTGGTGCAGTGGTTAAGAATCCGCCTGCCAATGCAGGGGACACGGGTTCGAGCCCTGGTCCTGGAAAATCTCACATGCTGCGGAGCAGCTAAGCCCGTGCGCCACAACTACTGAGCCTGCACTCTTGAGCCCATGAACCACAACTACTGAGCGTGCATGCCACAACTACTGAAGCCTGTGTGCCTAGAGCCCGAGCTCCGCAACAACAGAAGCCACCACAATGAGAAACCCGCACACCACAAGGAAGAGTAGCCCCCGCTTGCCGCAACTAGAGAAAGCCTGTGTGCAGCAACGAAGGCCCAATGCAGCCAAAAATAAATAAATAAAACAAATAAATTTATTAAAAAGAATAAAAAAAAGAAAAACAAGTGGAAATCAATAGCAAGGTAAAGAAACAAGTCCAAATATATCAATAACCATTAAGTATACTGTCAATTAAAAGATTTTACTGACCAGATTAAAGAAATACCCAGCTATATATATATAATGATTACAAAATAAATATCTAAAACAAAAACATGACAAAGTAGAAAATGAAAGGATGAAAAAAGATATCCCAGGCAAATATTAACTTGGATCTGGGCAAAAAAAATTATAAATGGGGGGAATTTGAAAAATGACAATATACTAGATGATATTAAGAAAGTTTCATAATGGTAAGACAAATACCATAAGATATCACTTATATGTGGAATCTAAAATATGACACAAATGAACCTATCTATGAAACAGAAACAGAATCATGAACATAGAGAACAGACTGGTGGTTGCCAAGGAAGAGGGGGCTGGGGGAGGGATGGAATGGGAGGTTGGGGTGAGCAAATGTAAGCTTTTATATAGAGAATGGATAAACAACAAGGTCCTACTGTCTAGCACAGAGAACTGTATTCAGTATCCTATGATAAACCACAATGGAAAAGAATATATATATGAAAAAAAAGAATGTTGGGTTTCCCTAGTGGCACAGTGGTTAAGGGTCCGCTTGCCAATGCAGGGGACACAGGTTCGAGCTCTGGTCTGGGAAGATCCCACATGCTGCGGAGCAACTAAGCCCATATGCCACAACTACTGAGCCTGCGCTCTAGAGCCCACGAGCCTCAACTACTGAAGCCCACGTGCCACAACTACTGAAGCCCACGCGCCTAGATCCCGTGCTCTGTAACAAGAGAAGCCATCGCAATGAGAAGCCCACACACCGCAACGAAGAGTAGCCCCTGCTCACTGCAACTAGAGAAAGCCCGCACGTAGCAATGAAGACCCAACGCAGCCAAAAATAAATAAATAAATTTATAAAATCAGTAACGAGCCAAAATGCCAAGTATCATCACTTTTATTGACTACTGCACTGTAGGTCCTTAGCTGCTACAGTAAGATAAGATAAACATAAATAGACAAAGAAATAAGGATTTGAACAGAAGTAAGAAAAATGATGTTATTTGCACAGGATGTGATAGTCCACACAGAAAATCCAAAGCATTTACAAGTAGCATGGTAGCTGGCTATCATATCAACAAGTAGAATAATGGCTAGCTATAAAATCATATAAAAATTAAATTAAGCAATAAACTGAAAATGTAATTTTCTAAAAGACACAACAAAACTTATAAGATGTCTATGAATATATCTAACAAAAACGTCCAAGATCTGTATGCAATTTCATTCAGAATTCCAGCAAGGATTTTTGTGCAACATCAAAAAATGATTCTAAAATGCACATGGGGGCTTCCCTGGTGGCGCAGTGGTTGAGAGTCCGCCTGCCGATGCAGGGGACACGGGCTCGTGCCCCGGTCTGGGAAGATCCCACATGCCGCGGAGCGGCTGGGCCCGTGAGCCATGGCCGCTGAGCCTGCACGTCCGGAGCCTGTGCTCCACAACGGAAGAGGCCACAACAGTGAGAGGCCCGCGTACCGCAAAAAAAAAAAAAAAAAAAAAAGAAAAACGACTTACTATAAAACTGCATTCTATTATTGTTTTAAGAAGTAGCACTACAGATCACTGGGGAAAGGAGAAATTAATCAGTGACTATCCTTAGGGAGGAAAAAAAGTAATTCTGGACAGATTAGGGGCTTAAATATAACATGCTAAACTTTAAAATTATTCCTACAAGAAAATGAAAAACGAAGATTTTGCCAAATTTAAAACATACCTGCATATGGAGCCATTCCTAATATAGTAGGCATCAAGCCTCTGTAAAATCCAAGGAAACCACCTTCCTTTTGAGTGAAGAAAAATTAGAAGTGAAATTACACTGGGCTTATTATGATAAATGCAAAAGAACAAAAGCATACATTATATAGGAAAAATTATTCTGGACCCACACTGAAACACATGTGTTTTCACAATTATGATTAGTATCAGTAATTATAAGTAAAACAATAACTATTCAAAACAATGACATTCAAAACATTTGCCTAAATATAAAAGGACATGTTATAGACAAGATAAGTAAAAATGAAATACCTTTGCATAAATTGTTTTGAATGCATGAATAATTCCCGTATAAGTATGTTCCCCTTTCACCTGGAATGCTAGGCGTACTCTAACCATATCAAGAGGGTAAGTACAGATAACTGCTGTCATACCTGAAAAGAAAGCAGAAACTTAAATGTATAAGAATCATATATTATGTGTGTATATATATATATATATATGTACCATTACTATCATTAGTAATGCTCTCAAATTATATAGTAATGACGAAAACCCAATGAAATCAAAGTAATATTACTGACAGAATTATATCATAATATTATCAGCTGAAAAACTTGTAAGTAAAAGGGTCAGTTTGTAAAATCTTTTCAAGTTCTTCCCATTGTGAAGTTATAATGTTAGCACCAAAATAGTACAGTATTAGTGGATCATGTTAGTATTTTTTAAATTCTATTACTTGTCTATTCACAGGTAAGACATCAGAAAAGAAAAACTGACTATCTCCAAAGCACTAGGCAGGATATTTGACTTTTTCCTTATTTTCTCTAATCCTAAAATGGAGAGATGCTTAACCTACCTAAGGAATTCTTTTAAAAATAAAATAAAGGCATTTTTTAAAAAAATTCAAAGCATGGTCACTATTTTCTTTTTAAAATTTAGGTAAGGGTAATTCCCTGGTGGTCCAGTGGTTAGGACTCCATGCTCTCACTGTCAAGGGCCTGGGTTCAATCCCTGGTCAGGGAACAAAGATCCTGCCAGCAGAGCAGCTAGACCAAAATAAAAAAACAAAATATACAGGAATTCGATAAATAAATAAATAAAATTTACATAAATTTGTTACTGACTAAACATAATAAAAATATAAATGTCCAAGGTCATAGGTCATAGAAACAATTTATTTTAGGAATAAAATCTCCTGATAAACAAATTTAGTATTAAGTTCTAGATTTTCATCAATATATGATTTCAAATTCCATAAAATATCCAGATGAATTTTTTTAAATATGTATTTATTTATTTGCTTATTTGTTTACTTATTTATTTATTTATGGCTGCGTTGGGTATTCCTTGCTGCGCGGGGCTTTCTCCAGTTGCGGTGAGCGGGGGCTACTCTTCGTGGCGGTGCACGGGCTTCTCATTGCGCTGGCTTCTTCTTTTTTTTTTTTTTTTGCAGTACGCGGGCCTCTCACTGTCGTAGTCTCTCCCGTTGCGGATCACAGGCTCCGGACGCGCAGGCTCAGCGGCCATGGCTCATGGGCCTAGCCGCTCCGCAGCATGTGGGATCTTCCCAGACCGGGGCACGAACCCGTATACCCTGCGTCGGCAGGCGGATTCTCAACCATTGCGCCACAGGGAAGTCCCCCAGCTGAATTTTTATTTGCATCTTTTTTACTGAGGTATAGTTATGTATCAGTTATTTTTAAAATTAAAAATAATCTTCTATTTTTGTAAAGTACCAAAGAAATATATGCTCAAGGTAAAAAAATTAGAAAATAATTTTTAAATATACATATTCATCCTCCAGAAATAACCACCTAAATATATAATATTACAAACCTTTTATACAGGGGCATTTACACACATCTAAACACATACACACATTTAAAACATGACAATGGGTTTCGCTGGTGGCACTGTGGTTAAGAATCCACCTGCCAACGCAGGGGACACGGGTTTGAGCCCTGGTCCGGTAAGATCCCACATGCTGCAGAGCAACTATGCCCGTGCGCGACAACTGCTGAGCCTGCGCTCTTGAGCCCGTGAACCGCAACTGCTGAGCCTGTGTGCCACAACTACTGAAGTCCACATGCCTAGAGTCCATGCTCTGCCAACAACAGAAGCCACCATAAAGAGAAGCCTGCACACCACAATGAAGAGTAGCACCCGCTCGCCGCAACCAGAGAAAAGCCCGCGTGCAGCAACGAAGACACAACGCAGCCAAAAATAAAATAAAATAAATTTATTTTAAAAAAGTACAAGATAATGGTGTAATTCTATTTTGTAGTAAATTTTTCCTACTTCACATTATATTGTGAACATCTTTCCACATGAGAAAAACATTACCTGGATGTACTATAATTTATTTAAACAATCCTCTTAGACATTTAGGTTGTCTCCAATATTTGCTACATGACACTGTAATAGTAAACAGTGCTTTGATGAATGTCCTTATAACTAAATATTTCATTATGGATTAAATTCCTAAAATAAAATTATTAGGACAATGCATAAGGCTTTTAACAGAAACTGCCTTCCAGAATGATTGTGCTGATTTATAATGTCATCCGTTAGAATATAAGTCCTATTTCTCTAACTTATCAGAAGTATTAGATAATTATTAGACAAGCAGAATATTCAATTATTAGATAATTTTTCCAACATTGGATGGGCAAAAAAACACTCTGTTATTTTGGTTTGTTTCTCATATGACATTCTTTTTCTTTTTTGGGGGGGGTGCAGGCAGTTTTATAACTTTCTTTGACAATCAGTGGTCAGTTCCCTTCCACATCACCTGTGTAGATTTCTGAGAGTGGTGACAGATTTTTGAAAGTGGTTACCTCCTTGGTACATAGGTAACCAACATATAGAGCTTGTTTGGTGAATCTTCATCATCATTATGTTTTCTGGACAACTGCACACAGATATGGTAGGGGATATTCCTCCTATCTTTGGCCCAGACAGCTTTGTTAAGCATAGTGTCAATGAGCACATCGGGAGTTCCCATCTCCTTGCTGGCCAATTTCTGGATCTCTTTGAGTACCTGAGGGGCACACACTTGAAGTCCACTCCAGGGATGTGCTTGTGAATGTTAGTGGTGTACTCCCCGGTCACGACCTGGTTGGTGAGCAGATCGACGCTTCGTCTCACCACCCTTCTTTGCAGGAACCATCCTGCCAGGCCCAGGTTGGAAAGGAAGAGCTTGAGGTATTGTCAAGACTTTCTTTTTCTCTGTAGGCTTTTAACATGATAATTTCATCTTTTTATTAGTCTTACCAAATGAAAATATAATTTTTTTGCCACAACTTTGGCCTACAATAGCATACTAGGCATAAAAGTGGCAATTTAAGTGATTTCTGTATTCTTAACCTAATTTAACTTTTTAGTTTTAATTTTTTTGGCATTTTATTATTATTACTATCATTATTATTATTATTATTTTGGCTGTACCACATGGCTTGCGGGATCTTAGTTCCCTCTCCAGGGATCGAACCTGTGCCCCCTGCAGTGGAAGCACTGAGTCCTAACCACTGGACTGCCAAGGAAGTCCCAGTGTTAAATTTTTAATATTTGTTTAATATTATTTAAATAGACCTGAGATACCTTACCCCACTTACTTAGCAAATGCTGCTGTAACTTGCATCCATTTTTTTTAGCCCAAACTTAAATCTATACTAATTTTCAGAGCTTCTGCCACTCTCCCAAAAATCTAAATCAGTTCGCCACTCCTTATACATGGATTAGAAAACAATGTTCTTTATGTTATTATCTAGGTATCTCTCATGGCATCTCTACCTGGGTGATTATAACATTATCTCTGAGCTAAAAATCTACACAGCTAATATACTGTTAATACTTTAATGCAAACAAATGCAACCCTTCATTCTCTTTTCCCCGCTTAGTTCTCTCTTGAGAATGACCTCAATTACTTTAGACAATGAGCCGAAAGTCAGTTTGAATATGTTTAATTTTAAAAGCAAGGAATACTTTGTATCAAGATTAGCCTAATGGTACTCCGAACAGGTTAGACTCATAGAAGAAAGGCTGATTTATGATTCACTTATCTGTGATTTAGCTGTAAATGATATTTTAAACCTTCCTTTTTTTAGTTTGCACATAACAATAAAGACTGTCTACTATGTGCCAAGCACACCATACCAGGCACTTTACAAATACCACC
Source organism: Globicephala melas (assembly GCF_963455315.2). NCBI lineage: Eukaryota > Metazoa > Chordata > Mammalia > Artiodactyla > Delphinidae > Globicephala > Globicephala melas. Next base: position 63,211,604 of record NC_083329.1, on the reverse strand, counting down.
TCTAATCCTCAAATACCAAGTACCACCAACAATCCTACAAGGTAGAAAATTGAGGCTCAAAGTAGTTAAGTGAGTTGACCAAATTCACAGTTTCTGTATCACAGAGTAGAATTTGAGACTAAATTTTCTGACTCATATCACAACATATATTGCCTTCCCTGTAATTTTCTTTTCTCAAACATTTAGTTAGTATTTTCTAAACTTAAATTTTTAGTTCAGAAATTCCATCAGTTCAGTGATTAGAAATGTCAGTCCCTCATTTCAGCCAATTTGATTTTGAGCTGTACATCTGAGCCATTTGTTTTCAAGCTATTCATTTTCAAACTTGTTTTTTATTTAACTTGTTTTTTATCTATTGGTATTCAAACCAGCCATGTCTGGCAGCCAAGGCAGTGACTCTTCTAAATGGCCTCTTTGAAGCTGAATCTAAACTAATACAGTACAAATGTGATGTTCCTAAGACAAGGTTTGGCAATAATATCACATTTAAGTCACAGCAAATACCTTATTATCCAGATATTTATAAAACTACATATTTCGCAGCTTGGTTTAATTTTTTGCAGCTTGTGCTAAATATTTTGCAAGGGAAAATTTTACAAAATAAAATGAGGAGAGATTATCTATAAACTAGTTCCATGTTTATTGAAAATGGTTCATATTAAGGAGTTTAACAAATATAGGAAAGAATCAAAAGGCTGACCATTTTAAGGCTTGATCATCCTGACACAATTTGAACATCAGATTTTGCTAGGATTTGCCCAGATCATCACTATTCATTTTTTTTTTTTTATGCTTCTGTACATTTTTACAACTCCCATATTTTTTTTCTACTCCCTATCTGGATCACTTTCGTCTTGCCTCTCCTATTTGTTCTCCCCACTCCATTTATTTCTTCTTTCCTTCTCACATGCTCCAAGCCTTCTCATTGTCTTCTTACTGGTTTCAAGTGGCTTAACATGAAATAACTGAATTAACAAAGTGATCAAAACAGTAAATTGGTAGAAAATGGAAATGGAAAATGGAAATTTCTGGACATCCAGAAATTTCTAAAGGTAAAGGAGGCATTAGTTTAAAAGCTGTAAGACCATGAGTCAGGCTGAGGAACTGGCATAACCTAATTGTACATCAGAGAATGGTAAAAATAATGCCAATGATTACTATAATGCTAAACTGATGATCTAGTTTTACAATTTTTCGGCCAGTTTACTTCACTATGTTTTTATATGGTATATTTCTTTTGAATTTGAGCAATCAAATCTTCCTAAAGAAAAACAAAACCTTTTAACCAGGATGTTTAAAACTTTCAAAGTTTGGGCTTCCCTGGTGGTGCAGTGGTTGAGAGTCCGCCTGCCGATGCAGGAGACGCGGGTTCGTGCCCCGGTCTGGGAGGATCCCACATGCCACGGAGCGGCTGGGCCCGTGAGCCATGGCCGCTGGGCCTGCACATCCGGAGCCTGTGCTCCGCAACGGGAGAGCCCACGACAGGGAGAGGCCCGCGTACCGCAAAAAAAAAAAAAAAAAAAAAAACAGCTTACAAAGTTTTTTGTTGTTGCTGTTGTTCACTATTTCTAAAAACAACTCAGTGATTTAAATGTAATTTTAAAATTTAGATTTAGCAAGAAGATTTTTAATAATTTTGTACTCCGATAAATCTTGAAAACTCTTTAAGATTTTAAATGTTTTCTTTTAAAAAAAAGATTTTAAATGTTTATTTATCCTTGGAATAAGTGGGATGTGAGAACTATTCTTCTGATAGTCATATTTTACCCTTCACTCTAAGTATAAAATTATGAAGCCCTCTACAGGCTGGATTTAGACTTTCAAAAGCTGTAAAAGTCTAAAAGCCCTAAATACAGAAAAGATTATGACATCTTATATTGTTCAAACGAGAAACAATAATGCACTGTAAAGTAAGTTTGAGCATATCCAACTAAGTTCTTTTTTTTAAACATTTATTTATTTATTTATTTGGCTGCGCTGGGTCTTAGTTGCAGCACGTGGGATCTTTTAGTTGCGGCATGAGGGTTCTTTAGTTGCAGCATGTGGGATCTAGTTCTCTGACCAGGAATCAAACCTGGGCCCCCTGCATTGGGAGTGCAGAGTCTTAGCCACTGGACCACCAGGAAAGTCCCTCCAACTAAGTTCTGATTCACTTCATGATGACTATGTCAATGCTTTTTTTTTTTTTATGTCAATGCTTTTTAAAAATACCACACCATTAAGTTCCTTTTTCTCCACACTCTCTCCAGAATTTATTATTTATAGACTTTTTGATAATAGCCATTCTGACTGGTGTGAGGTGATACCTCATTGTGGTTTTGATTTGCGCTTCTCTAATAATTAGCGATGTTCAGCATCTTTTCATTTGCCTGTTGGCCATCTGGATGTCTTCTTTGGAGAAATGTCTATTTAGGTCTTCTGCCCATTTTTTGACTGGGCCGTTCATTTTCTGAGGAATAAGGAATTCAAGTGGCTGGCTCAAGAAATGTAACAAGCCGCTGGCATGGAAAGTTTAATAACATTCCCCCATACTTATGGAGGACCTCAGATCTTTCAGAATGTTTTCACAGAATTCTTTACTCTGACCCTTAGAACAACTAAGAAAGAAAGGGAGTTGAACAATCATAAGTTCTACTTTAACAAATGGATAAATGAATTATGGCAGGCTCAGATGACCTGCCCATAGTCAAAGGACATGTATGTAATGGAGGCCAGCCACGATCCCAGGCAGTAAGTGTTCTGTCCATCTGACCTCCCAGCCTTACGCCAAGCACTAAACTAGAGCAGACCAGAAATGGCCACAAGCAGAACTCAGCTCGTTGCTTCTGGTTTCTGACAACTTCCTTCTTTTTCCTCTTCTCTATCCTGTCACTCTTAGTTTCATAGGAACTGGCAGATCAAGATTTATTTCAAACAAGTGAAACATACAGAAAGAAAGGAGAAGGCCTTCCTTAAATATACAAACCTTGATTCTCAGTCTCTAGTTTTTCCTTTTTGAATGACTGAGATTCAATATGTACTGGATTGTAGTTGTAGGATGAGGGAAAATGTTGAAGTTCAAAAAAGCTTTAAAATAAGCTCTGTTGAAATGATCATGAAAAACATACCATTTTTAATTTTGGCAAATATAAAATTTCCAAACTTATGTTCAAAGACCACCAAAAGTACAGAAGCAAAGATACCAGATATAAATAAAATTAACCAGAACATTTATTTCAACTGTTTAAAATCATAAAAGCAAAATGTAAATTATAATTACTTAAACATGGTAATAAAAAGAGAAATATTGGTTAATGGAAGCACTAGTCTTATCTATAATAGCTAGAATTTTTTTAACCTCTTTTCTTTAAAAATTAAAATTTATACTTGAAGTTCCTTTGGTTTATTATTATTTTCTAGTGTATATTGAAACCTTGATGTTAACACGTCTTTCATTTCAGAAATATGAACACACTAGTCAAGAAATAATCAAGTGCCACGAAAAGGAAATAATACAAAGTCTTTAGGATTTTACTCATATTCATAATCCTACTTCATCTTTCCTACAACCCTAAAAGAAAGAATTTGACCTGTCACTTATAAAATCAAATTTAAGAGACAAAAAAATTTTTAAGTGATGTAAGAAATCATAAATTTTAAGATTTGGAAACTTTACTAAAATTTTCCTTCTGCAAAATGAGAGATAATCATAGCACTTTCCTCACAGTATCTTTCTGTGAACTACATGTCAAGCACTCAAAGATTACATGGCAAGTGCTCAGGTCTGTGAAGGGTACAAAGCAAGTGAACAATACATGCTAGCTAATGTTACTCACCAGCACTGCCATGCCAGGGTAAAATACTAAAATATTTCTACAGCAGTTGACAAATAGCTGTTGCTCCAGCTTCCAAGATCTCCCACATCATGACTCTGGTAGTCTCTTCCCCAACCAGAGCTCCCACCACCACCACATACTGTGTCCTGATCCAGCCATGAAAAAGTTAGTTGGAGGCTTTCAGAGCCTGTCCTATTTGTTAGTACCTCTACGGTTGGTTTGCTAAATATTTTAGATAATATTCCTGGTTACTTTTAATACTTATTGATCTTGGGTCAGTCTGCCAGAAGTCAAAAAGAGTTAAATAAACATTGCGTAAGGCAAAACCCTGGATAAGGTAGGTCAGGTTGGACATTATAAATCTAGGTCCAAAAAAATCAACTGAAATCCTACAAACCTTGTGATAACCACATAGTTAAGATTTTGATATACCACCTTCCAATGGTCTTATTTCCATTAGCAGAAATAAAAACTGTTAACGTGTTGGTTTATAACCTTGCAGATGTTTCTTTAATGAATATTTACATATGTATTTACTTTTTAAAAACCAAAATATGATATAGCATATTAAACATTCTCTTTTGTAACTTCCTTTCTACATATGATGTAAACATCCTTCTCTGTCAATAAATACAATTCTACAAATGTACAAAAAAAATCTAGTACTGGAAGTATAGAATTCTGACATGGATTTTTTTTTTTTACCACTCTTCTATTGCTACATACTTAAATTACCTTTTGGTGTGAGAAGCAAAAAAACAATGAAAATCTAACATTTAAAAAAAAAATCAATATAAAAAAAAGTTTTAGTGGAAAACATGAATAAATGTTTTTATCTTAGAATGGGGAAGGCATTTCTCAACACAATTCAAAAAATTTTGAAGCCACAGAGGAAAAGACTAACCCATTTGGCTATGTAATATTTCTATATGGGGGGGAACTTTTGGATGATTTTTCCAAAAAAATCACAAATAAGGTTAAAAGACAAATCTAGAACTGGGAAATAAAATAATAGCAATATTTGACAGAAAAAAAAATGTCTTAATTCCCAAACTCATAAAAATGAATATTCAAAGAATAGAAACAATTCAAGGCTGAAAGTAAGAAATACAAATGGTCAATAAACATTTGAAAAGCTGACCAAGCTTACTCATAATTAATTGCCAAATACTAAAAATTTAATAAGGCCCAGTGTTGATATGGTATGTAGGGGAAAGGGCTACTGAAAGCATTAAGGAGATCAGTTGTTTGCAAAGGTCTATCAAAAATTAAATACAGGGCTTCCCTGGTGGCGCAGTGGTTGAGAGTCCGCCTGCTGATGCAGGGGACACGGGTTCGTGCCCCGGTCCGGGGAGATCCCACATGCTGCGGAGCGGCTGGGCCTGTGAGCCATGGCCGCTGAGCTTGCACGTCCGGAGCCTGTGCTCCGCAACGGGAGAGGCCACAACAGTGAGAGGCCTGCGTACCGCAAAAAAAAAAAAATTAAATACACATATCCTCTGATAAAGTAATTTCCCTTCTGAAAATTATTCTACAGATATATTCACACAAGTACAATGTGTTATTTGCAAAACAAAAATTTTAACTATCCCAAACGTCAATCAATAGGGGACTGAGTAAATAAATAATGGGCCATTTTTACCGTAGAATATAACACATTTCTTCACAAAATTAAGAAAGATCTATGTACTGATACGGAAGAGAGTCCTAAGATAACTATAAAAGTTCTAATCCTATAGAATAGTATTGGAAAAAAGCACACATAAGAAACTGCTAATAGTGATTGCTTCTAGGGAGCAGAACTATTTTCATTGTATAGGAATATGTATTACTGTAGTCATTATAATTTTTTTAATTTTTTGAAAGAAAAAAATAAACATTTCCAGAAGGAGAACTGTCAAAGGGAATGTATGATTTTCACATAGCTGTAAGTTTAGACTACTCCTTATATCTCCTACTGTAAAACACTCTGAGTTGGGATATTAATGATTTCTTGCATAATTGAGCATAGGAAGATAACAAATGTGTGCTACTTAATCAATGTCACACATATTACCTAAAGCAAATTAAGTATTTTAATAGAAAATTAATTTGCAGAAATAAAATATACCCACTCCTGTATAGCACAGGGAACTATATTCAATATCCTGTGATAAACCATAATGGAAAAGAATATTAAAAAAAAGAATGTCTCTATGTGTATAACTGAGGCACTTTGCTGTACAACAGAGATGGCACAACATTGTGAATCAACTCTACTTCAGTTAAAAACAAAAAATTACCCACTCCTCTTACCTGCCATGGACCCAGCCATTAATCTGTGTACATGACCAGAAACTCCCAGTTTTGTAGTTATTAACTAGAAACCAAAAACATCAAATTATGCACTTTTACAGAAGCAATCTTGCCAAATGTACTATATTACACATTGATGACCACAAATACTCAAAGTGTGAATGGGAGTAGTAGGAATAAAATGCTACTATAGACAGTGAAATCTTGATACTGCTTACTTTTCATTTTAAGATACCCTATGATAATTTTTTAAAAATTATTCTTAGAATACCCTATGAAATTTAATTCATTAAACTCCTTTCTGTGTTAAGATGTTTGAGAGAATAAACTTTCAGTCAGCCAGAAAAGAGAAACTTAGTATGATGGGAAAAGCTGTTAACTTACAGCATTACTCAAAAACAGACTTTCACAATATGGTCTCACTAGTTTATTTAATAAGAAAATCCAGTGTTCCTCTCCTACAACTGAGAAACAAAAAGCATATCAAAAAGCTATTAATATTTTATGGATTTATTAGTAGCTACTTGAAGGATACTTTGGCTCTTCTTCGTAAGTATAAACATAAACAATTTACTAAAAAATGACTAACAATCCTGGAACAGATAACTCCAAAACCAAGTTATATTTAAAAACTTAAACTATCACAAGCCTTAGTCTTTCAAGAAGGCATTACTTTATCCATTCATCCAAAGTAACTTTAAAGGTCAAAGCAAATGCCTTGTCAATTAAGTATGATATTCAAAGACACAAAAGAGGAAAACAAGATAAAGTTTCAAGTACCGTTTTATAATGCTCAAATGCCATAAACTGGATTGCACCATAAGGAAAAATTCGAATCATCATTGCACCATTCCCTTTATACAATCCAAGGTATCCCTCCTTTTGGGGAACAGCACGCAATGTAGAAAATACTCCTATTTTTAGAAAGATTTTTAGAAGAAAAATACTATTAAAACCGAGAAAACTACCTAAATTCAAATTTTCATGACAATCACAGATAAAGATTACTATGCCATCATTCATGATATAATTTTGCTTGAGGAATTACATGAATAGTAATTTCTGTATAACAGTTAAAGCTACGTAAAATACATCATATGTCCAAATTATGTAAATATTCCTCATGTAAAAATATAAAACATACTATAGCAAGAACAGTTACAAATTATAGTAAATTATATTTATAATTATTGTAAATTAATTAATCTCTAGCAACCTAAAAGAATATTAATAGAAATATATTCAACATCCAGATAATACACTGTGGATGACTATTTGGAAGGACGAAGGAAGGTTTCCCAGACTGACCCAGACACCTGTGTGGTTTGTTTACGAAAGAAACTGCTAAATAGAAGAAACAAATAAAAAACCTACCAATTAAAAAACTATTTAAATTGGGGGGCAAATTTTCATTAGTAGTACACTTTAATTAGGAATAGAGATAAACAAAGGCCTGAGTTCTGATCCGATATACTGATATGTTTATTATTCTAATAATGTCAATCACTAATCCTATTTGCAGTACAGACTTCTACATTCCATTATTAAACTATTTAAATTCCAATATTAAACTATTTAAATTCAGGTTCCTTTCCAAATTTTTCAAACAAAAATCAGATCAAATATGAAGGTAAATCACTGGGCTCATTTCGAATTTTAGAATTCAAGTAACCTTTTGATCCCTTCGCAGAAATCAAAACTGTAGGTACTTACTAACATCCAAGAAAAGATATATTCTAAAAGCATTTTTAATAAGCAGATATCTAAGTGGACTAATAATGTATTAAAAAGAATTTTATTTGGGTTGTTCCCTGCTGGCCTAGTAGTTAGGATTCCAGGCTTTCACTGCTGTGGTCCGGGGTCAATCCCTGGTCGGGGAACTGAGATGTCGCAAGCCACGTAGCGCGGCCAGGGGGAAAAAAAAATAGAATTCTGATATATATATATATATATATATATATATATACACACACACACACACGTACAGCTATATGTATAATATAAAGTTCTTCCAAAATACATGAATAATACAACTAAATATATTCACCCCTCCCTAAAAAAAATTCTATCAAAGACATCCTCTTGCTGGAAGAGAAGAGTAATGATAAGCTCAGTTTAATTTTATTTAAATGTGTTTGTAATAATTTAAGGGTAATCAAACTTAGAACAGTGGCCACCTAGCAGGAACAGGAAGGCTAACGATGAGAGAGAGTACAGAGGAGGTTTCAACTGTACTGATGATGTTTATTTCTGAAGTTCTGTGCAGCTCCCCATATGTTTATTATATTATTCTCTAAAACTCTTTGATTGTTACAAATATTTAAAGAGAAATCATTAGTAGAAGTGAAATAAAGTTATTTCAAAAAAAGGAAATCCAGGGACTTCCGTGGTGGTCCAGTGGTTAAGCCTGCGCTTCCAGTGCAGGGGAGCACAGGTTCAATCCCTGGGCGGGGGGGCGGGAACTAGGATCCCACATGCTGTGGGGCCAATAAATAAAATTTTTTTTTTAAAAAAGGAAATCCAGGAAACAAGGAGCAGGGGAGGGTGGCTGGGGAGGATACAAGAAAAGCACAATGAACAGAAAACATAAATCTATGATTGAAAAGAAAATCTAAAAGATATAAATCCGGGACTTCCTTGGTGGTCCAGTGGTAAAGAATCTGCCTTCCAGTGAGGGGACACGGGTTTGATACCTGGTTGGGGAACTAAGATCCCATATGCTGTGGGGCAACTATGCCCGTGTGCTACAACAAAAGAACCCACAACGAAGATCCTGCATGTCGCAACTAAGACCTGACACAGCGAAAAGTAAATAAATAAAACTTAAAAATATTTTTTAAAAAAAGATATAAATCCTTCTATTAAAAGCCAAACTCTCAAATTCTGTTAAAAGGCAATGCCTAACCAAATGCTTTTCACAAAAATCTCACCTAAAACAATAACACAGAAAGACAGAGTAAGACTGAATGTTGAATGTTTTCAAATGGCATTTAAATATCCATTGAGATAATCACGTTATTTTTCTCCTTCAACCTATAGTCTACTATTTTTACTTTGGGAAATTGAGATTTTCTTTATGGCATAACACTGAACCAAGTTTTGCATGTGTTACAAGCATATTTGGAAAGAATATGTATTCTCTGCAGGGTGCAAAGTCCTCTTGTCTATGTTATATCAAGCTTGTGTGTTATTTAGATCCTTTTCTGTATCTTTATTTTGTCAAGATAGGATTACAAGGAATTAACAGTTGGTAAAATATAAGCATATGCTTGTGTATATATACATAAGCTCTGAAGGAAAAGGGAAGAAAACTGTAAATGCTTGATTCTAACGAGGGGACAAGGAGAAAGACGTTTGCTTTTGCACTTTTTGAATTATGAACTTGTGAAAATATTATACATTCAAAAAATAAATAAAATGTAAAAATAACAAAATTTAAAGGATTTTTAAAGAATCCTATTATGATTCAGCTACCTATTTTTATATCACATTGACTGTAAAAAGTTAAATGGAGGTCAAAGATTTTTAATATACCACAGGAAAAAATTCTTTACATTCGGTGCAAATTGCGGAAGAAGAAATTCTGATTATACCCCTTCCTTTTCATTTGGCCACAATAATTTTGATTCAAAATAAAAAGTAGTTTTTGATGCCTTGGAAATAACGCCATACACTTTTTAAAAGAAGCTAAAGTACAAATTTTATTCAATAGCATACCTTTATCATCTTTAATTTGACTGTGAAAAATCATGTTTTTAAATTTAAGCAAAACTGAAAAACTATCTTATGCATGTAAAAAGGGAGGCACCTAGAATAAAATGCCCAACAATATTTTTAAAATAAATTAATAAGCCATTAATACTTTTCTTTTGGCTTGTATATTTTAAAGATACATGAAACTCCATCCACTACACCAATAGTTCATTGCTGCACTACAGGAATTCTGTTTCAAATTCTGCATGCCTTGTAGGGTACACTGTAACCCGTGGCATGCAGCCCTGTAGAGCGTGAAATCTAATGTGAATATGTAAACTAACGATTACAAATCAGGAAACAAAACAACATACATCAGCATGGGGAGAAGTTTAAAAGAATAAAACAATACTGCTCAGACATTCATATGCTGGGTCACTGTCAAACACCGCGAGATATTGGGTAATATAATTCATCTCCTTTTCACCCTCAATTTAGACTACAAAAGAAAATCATTTCCTTCCTTTCCAGTTTTATATAATCTCTCAATAAGTTCAAAGGTCTTATTCTTTCTATACATGAGCAGTACACTGAGAAGATATAGAATTCATTTCTAGATACAAAGATATTAGCAAAATTTTTCTTTCAATTTAAAGAACAGACTTTGTATTAAAAATATTGACAGGAAAATGAGACACGATAAATATAAAATCACATTTTAAAAACCCAATTGTTAAAATAATTGATTCTTATTCACTCTGTTAAATATCTTTCTTAAAAATGATGCATAGATCATGCAGAGCACACATCATTCCCATTACTGAAGCATGAAACTGTAAAGCAATGGAGTAGTATGAGTTAGTTGCCTTGACCTAACTTCTTTCTTGGTCTCTATTCACATTAAATTTATTCTTTTAAATCTTCTTCCCTCTAATTGAAAATTTAATATATGTTTAACATGTATTATAAATTAGCTTAGAGGAAAAAAATTACCTATAATCTCACCACTGAAAATTAACCACTTAATGTTCATATTTCTCCTTCTAGCCTTTCGTCTAAACACATTTACTTAGATAAAATGCAATATGATTAAACCATTTGCAACATTTTTTCATTTAACTAATATATTATGAACATTCTTCCTAGTCAATTAATATTCTTTTACAATTTTTTATGATTGCAAAATAGTCTATAATATGGACTTATCTATTTAAGTAATACTTTTATTTAACTTAGCCAATTCCCTATTAAACATTTTGGTTGGCTCTTTCTTTTTTTTAACCAACATAAATAATGCTTTCATTCTTGTATATACATATTTGAGCACATTTCTGATTACTTGCTTGAAACAACCTCCTAGAACTAGAATTGCAAGGCCAAAGAATATGTATCTTTTCAAGACTTTTGATGCATATCACCAAAATGCCCTCCAAAAAGGCTATAAAAAATCCTTACTCCCACCAATGATATATCAGAGTGTCCATGTTAATTATAATAGCTGGTTTTTATGTTTACAAGGAACAACTAAGGGCTCGATATTTTTTTAACAATGCAAGTTTATACTAATTGCATTGGATTCTGCTTGCCCTAAGATATCTATAACACATGCTTAAGTGTTTAAAGGAATAAACCTTATCTCTATCACTAGTTGGATTTTTTTTTTAAATCAAGCTGAGCTATTATGTGTGTCCATTAAGGATGTGATTTGTTAATCTCAATAAATAAATATGTAGTACTTACTTCAATGATTCAAAGATTTTAGAGTACATTAGTACCCTAAAATGATAAACATATATAACCATTATTGCAAATGAAATGATTAAAATAGCTAAGAGATACATCCCTTGTAAAATCTGCCCCCAAACTTGAACTCCCTTTTGTGTCCTCTTTCCACTATAATTCACAACTAGAAACGAAGACAGCAGATGGATAACATTTTCATTTTTCTCTTTAGCATCAATTAACTCACCCAAGTGTTTGTAATGGTGATTGTGAGCTTGTAATAAAACCTTCACTCGATCCAAAGGAGCAACTGTTGTTTTGGCACAGCATCCAGCAATACCTAAAAAATTTGAAAAGATCAGGAAGAAATTCCATATCGTTTCTTTCCAGATGGAAATCATTATTTAGAGGCTAGCATACCCTCTAATCTCTAATTTGATCTCCATGGGTAGAACTGCCCAGTAGCAGGGATATGTAGATGATGGGCCCCCATTCTCTACAATTTAATTATTGAGCATGTCAGACTTAATAAGTTTGAAGAGTGTAAATCTGCCCCCTAATTCCTGATGAACATTGGAATCTTGCTAAATGTGGTTATGGAGACAGACACTTGGAGGGACTTACCCACCTATAAGCCTCTGTTTGAAATAACATCTTCTTCTTCTGGATGACTTCTCATTGAAATAATCAAATTTCACCCGTAAAATTCAGTCATTCATTTATCCACTCAGCAATTATGTATTTGGTCCCTACCACATGCCACTGTGCAGACATGTGGATGACGGGCTTTAGCATAAATCAGAATCCAGGTGAGCCCTAATAGCTTGGCATGCTTCTAAGGTGACAGTATATAAAGATTTTTTGCTACAGACTGTTTGTGTCCCCCCAAAATTCATACGTTGAAAACTAATTCCTAGTGATGGTATTTAGAGGTGGAGGTGGTATTAGAGGAGGTGATTAGGACCCTCATGAACGGAATTAATGCCCTTATAAAAGAGGCCCCAGAGGGACTTCCCTGGAGGTCCAGTGGTTAAGGCTCTGTGCTTCCACTGCAGGGGGGCACAGGTTCAATCCCTGGTCGGGGAACTAGGATTCCGCAGGCTGTACGGCCAAGAAAAAAAAGAGGCCCCAGAGAGATCCCTGGCCCCTTCCACCATGCAGAAACACCAGCTATGAGGAAGCAGGTCCTCCCCAGATATTTGCTGGCACCATGACCTTGGACTTCCCAGTTTCCAGAACTATGAGAAAGAAGTTTGTTGTTTATAAGTCACCCAGATTACAGTATTTTTGTTATAGTAGCCTGAACCATCTAAGACACTTCTGTAAGGTACCTTACATGTAGTAAGCACTCAACCAAATGAGTTGTTACTATCATAACAAGGTGGACAAAAATGTCCTTGGTGTCTTTTTTTTTTTTTTTTTTTGCGGTACACGGGCCTCTCACTGTTGCGGCCTCTCCCGTTGCGGAGCACAGGCTCCGGACGCGCAGGCTCAGCGGCCATGGCTCACGGGCCCAGCCGCTCCGCGGCATGTGGGATCCTCCCGGACTGGGTCACGAACCCGTGTCCTCTGCATCGGCAGGCAGACTCTCAACCACTGCGCCACCAGGGAAGCCCCCTTGGTGTCTTTTTTATGGTTATGTTAAGCTCTTCATCATTGCATATTTGTTAAGGAAGGTACAAGAGGACTGGGATACTGTGAGTCTCTTTACTACTGCATCCCCAGAGACCAGTTCAGGGCCTGGCACCTAACAGGTACTCAATACCTGTTTACTGAATGAATGAAGAGTCTTACTTTACAAACTTTTAAAAATATAAGACAAAATCACTCAAAATCCACACACATTTACTTAATAGCTCAGCATGTAACTGATGCTAAAATGCATATTCTGAAATACCCAAAAATAAAATGCCTATTTGTACTCAAATATTAAATCCACATATAAGTTTCTATATCAAGCTTCTCTTATCTGAACTAATGGAAATAACAGTTATGGCTACTCAAAATTGAGAATAAGCTAAAAATAATTTTCATTCGGTATATTTGGTTTCAGAATAGTTTTTTATATAATTATCTTCCCATTCATTATGAAATAACCACATAAAAATTATTTAGAAACTGTTGAATAAGTAGTTTCTTTTAACAATATCTTTACTTGCTTATCACACCACTTTATAGCTCAATTAATCATCACAAAAGTCCACTGAGTAAGGTCAAGTAGCCTTTATCTTCATTTTGAACAGCTGAACTTAAGATATTTGCCAAAGACGACTTCCCTGGCGGCACAGTGGTTAAGAATCCGCCTGCCAATGCACGAGACACGGGTTCAAGCCCTGGTCCGGGAATATCCTGCATGCTGCGGAGCAGCTAAGACCCTGCGCCACAGCTACTGAGCCTGCGCTCTGGAGCCCACAAGCCACAACTACTGAACCTGCATGCCGCAACTACTGAAGCCCATACGTCTAGAGCCAGTGCTCCTCAACAAGAGAAGCCATGGCAATGAGAAGACTGCGCACCACAACGAAGAGTAGCCCCCCGCTCACGGCAACTAGAGAAAGCCTGCGTGCGGCAATGAAGACCCAGTACAGTCAAAAATAAATTAATTTATTTATTTAAAAAAAAAAAGATTTGCCAAAGACCACTGCTAATCACCAATAAAAAACATGTATGGGTCTTCCCTGGTGGCGCAGTGGTTGAAAGTCCGCCTGCCGATGCAGGGGGCACGGGTTCGTGCCCCGGTCCGGGAAGATCCCACATGCTGTGGAGCGGCTGGGCCCGTGAGCCATGGCCGCTGAGCCTGCGCGTCCGGAGCCTGTGCTCCGCAACGGTAGAGGCCGTCGCAGTGAGAGGCCCACGTACCGGGGGAAAAGAAAAAAAAAAAAAAAAGAATCAGGTTAAAAACACATATGGTGGGGCTTCCCTGGTGGCGCAGTGGTCTGCCTGCTAATGCAGGGGACACGGGTTCGAGCCCTGGTCTGGGAGGATCCCACATGCCGCGGAGCGACTAAGCCCGTGCGCCACAACTACTGAGCCTGCGCGTCTGGAGCCTCTGCTCCGCAACAATAGAGGCCGTGATAGTGAGAGGCCCGTGCACTGCGATGAAGAGTGGCCCCCGCTTGCCACAACTAGAGAAAGCCCTCGCACAGAAACGAAGACCCAACACAGCAAAAATAAATTAATTAATTAATAAAAAAAACACGTATGGTTTCCTTTGTACCCGGTACTAGGCTAAGAGATTCAACTGCAGGCACTATGCCAAGGCTTTTACAGGTCCTTTCTCATTTAATCATTACAATTACATTCTGAGGTAGGTACTCTATTTTCCCATTTAAAGGATGGGGAAACTGAGGCAAAGGGAGGTTAAGTAACTTGCCCAATGGTATTTTCTCATATCACTTGGACCAGGAGCGCCTATAATGGTTATAAAAATCTGTGAGCAACTTTTTTTTTTCCTTCCCATTTCAATGACAACTTCATCCTTTCAGCTGCTCAAACCAAAATAAGTCCCCCTTGACTTCTCTTCTTTACCCATCTCTAATCTGTCAGAAAATCATTTATTCTATCTATATCCAGATTATCACAATTTTTCACCACCTCCCCTGCTACTAACCTGATCCAAGCCACCATCATCTATCATCTGAATTACTGCAATAACCACCAAACGGGTCTCCCTGCTTCCATATTTACATCCCTGCAGTTATTCTCCACAGAGCAGCCCAAGTAATCCTTTGGAAACATGTCATATCATGTCACTTCTCTACTAAAGACCTGCAATGGCTCCCTACTTCACTCCAAGTAAAAGTTAGAATCTTTACAGTGGTTTACAAGACCCTTCATTTCCTGTCCCCTTTAACTTTCTAACCTCCTTCCCCCATCAGCACCACCTGGCTCCAGCCATGTAGGTCTCACTGCTGTTCTTTGAACCGATAAGCTCCTCCCTGACTTTGAAGACTTTGCTTTAGCTTTTCTTCCCACCTGGAAGGCTCCTTCTTAGACATCAACTTGCTAAACTCCCTCACGTTTTCAAGTTTGCTCAAGTGTCATCCTCCCAATGAGACATCATGAATTATCCTATTTAATACTGTACCCACGTAGCCTCTACATTTCCTTGCCCCATTCTCCTTTTTACTTCTTCCCATTCCATTCGTCATGTTCTAATATACTATATAACTTATTTTTTCATTTTGCTTATCGCCTTTCTCACAACAAGTCCCCAACCAATGTAAACTCTAGGATCTTTGTTTTATTCCCTTATATACACTGAGCATGTAGCAGACACTGAAATATTCCTTGTATAAATAAATGAATGACCTTTTTATCAGCAGAACAAAATAATTCTTAATACTATTGCAGCATACAGATATCTTTCTACAAGTCCTCATAATGTGGAATTTTAAAAATTCCCAGTCTTTACAAATAATTAAATGATGACAACCCAGACAGTCAACTAAGAGAGGGTAGAGACTGAAACACCTCTTTATGGGAAAGCAGAAGAAATTTCTGAGAGACAATATGAAACTTCTGGCCCGACAGTCACACCAATAGTAGGGCTGGGGCTTCCCTGGTGGCGCAGTGGTTGAGAGTCCGCCTGCCGATGCAGGGGACACGGGTTCGTGCCCCGGTCCGGGAAGATCCCACATGCCGCGGAGCGGCTGGGCCTGTGAGCCATGGCCGCTGAGCCTACGCGTCCGGAGCCTGTGCTCTGCAACAGGAGAGGCCACAACAGTGAGAGGCCCGCAAAAAAAAAAAAAAAAATAGTAGGTTTGTACCAGCTACCTGTCAAGTACCTGTGGCACAGTGTTCTAGAATCACCGGAACCAGCTTTGCTTGTAGACAGTTTTGCACAATTTCCCAATCATCCTTAAAAAGCTGACCTCCCATGTTTATTTTCTTTTAAGCAAACATCAAAATCCAATTCTACTGTCCGTCGTGCAGTCTTTATAAAAGAAAGGAGTGCCCAGCATGTTGCACTGAAACCCTGACGTCCTTTAAGGGACTCCCCTCTTTTTCCTACTATCCAACCCTGAAGAACTGGTGCCTGGTTCAGCCCTTCCACGGCTCCAGCCGCTCCTCGACAGCTCGAGACCCTTCCTCCCCAGGATCCTGCTGTCATTAGTCAAGGGATTCTTAGAGGTTACAGCGGGTCCGGGCAAACACCTGCCAGGGCATTGGAGCAGCCAGAGTCCAAGAATGTTATCGCGGCCGCATACACCCGACCTGCCCCGGATCCCGCCCCGGCCACCCAGTGCGCGGCCAGGTCCTCCCGGCGGAAACCCACCTCCGGCCAGGAAGGAGCGCAGCCAGTAGAAATCTCTGCGGGCGGCTGGCCCTCCGGCTCCTGCCGCCTGCGGCATCGCGGGAGGTGGCTCGGCTGCTGCCAGGGCCGCCGCCGCCGCCATCAGGACCAGGGCCGCGTCGGGAGCTTTGGTCGCTAATTTATAACCCAAGCGCCCTAGCCATGGCCAGAGCAGGCAGTGACAGGGCACCGACCGCCGCACGGCGGGACGGAACACCACGGGCGGCGCGGCGCTGGCTGATGGCGTAGGCCAGGGGCGGGGCCTGGGTCAAGGCCCGAAGCGGGAGTCGCCGGGGCTGGACACCTCCCACTCTCACCAGCCTCGCACCACATCTCTACTTCTGGCCTCGCTGTGCAGGCGTCTTCTGTTACACGCGGAAGAAGGGAAGAATGGCCAGCGAGAAGGTCCTTCCAAAACCCACCACCTCAGAAAGCACTCCCCCGCCCATCAACCCATATTGATCATTGTTCGACATGTAACCGTCCATCGGGCTGCCTTCTGACCTTCCCAAAATGAACCCTTTCCAGAACCAACCTTTGGTTCCTCACTATTTCCAGGAACTTCTGAAATTGCACTCTCTCCCACCTGATCAGCTATACCTTCTCAGATCTCCTCGCTGAACCTCACATTCTGCCTCCCTAACCCCCCCACCAACTAAGCTTCTATTCCACCCCCAACCCCTCTGCCAAAGAAATAATTGCTAAAGCAAGTTCTTCTTTCTTTGGGGTGCTACGAATTACACAAATACTTCTGCCTTGCCAGGACTTTCTGAATCTGTGCTTTGTGCTTAGCTCTGAAATTCCAGCGCTCTACTCCCCACCAACTCCTAAACTCTCAGGAACCTCCCAGTTTCTTCTCCCTGACCCCGCTGTATTACAAGACTATTTTTTTCAAACCACCCCTTACCCAGCACTATTCTCTTACTGTGCGTCCCTCATCACCTCCAACTTGAGCAAAATTCATACCTATTCTTTGTGACCAAAGTTGTTCTGAACTTTTATCCTCTTTTTCAGAAATTACCTATTATAATTTTCATTAATACTTACTCCAATCTTCCCTATTATTGACACTGGTCCCCACTTTCTCTTTCTATGGATATGCCTCTGCAAGGTGTTTCTAGCCAACATTTATCATTAATGGTGAGTCCAGATTTCAAATTTATTTTTTCCCATGCTCCCAATATTCAATTTCTACCAGAAAATACAGACCCATATAATAATATCATTATTTATAATTTGCATGTCTAATGTGAAGAATTGAAAGCTCCCAAAAGTGGGGATGGTTGCACAACATTGTGAATGTAATTAATACTACTGAACTGTACACTTTAAAATGGTTAAAAGAGTAATTTTTTTTTTTTGGCCGTGCGGCTTACGGAGTGACCAGGGATTGAACCCGTGCCCCCTGCAGTGGAAGTGCAGAGTCCTAACCACTGGACCACCAGGGAATCCCTGAAGTATGTTTTATTACAATAAAAAAGTACAAGAAAAACCTCCCTAAGGTTTTTTTTTTTTCTTTTTTTTTGCGATACGCGGGCCTCTCACTGCTGTGGCCTCTCCGGCTGCGGAGCACAGGCTCCGGACGCGCAGGCTCAGCGGCCATGGCTCACGGGCCCAGCTGCTCCGCGGCACGTGGGATCCTCCCGGACCGGGGCACGAACCCGTGTCCCCTGCATCGGCAGGCGGACTCTGAACCACTGCGCCACCAGGGAAGCCCCCTCCCTAAGGTTTTTGTTTGTTTGTTTTTTTGTTTATTTTGGACTGAGTTGGGTCTTCATTGCTGCCCACGGGCTTTATCTAGTTGTGGCGAGCAGGGGCTACTCTTTGCTGTGGTGCACGGACTTCTTGTTGCGGTGGCTTCTCTTGTTGCAGAGCTCAGGCTCTAGGCACACGGGCTTCAGTAGTAGTGGCTCGTGGGCTCAGTAGTTGTGGCTCGCAGGCTCTAGAGCACAGGCTCATAATTGTGGCACACGGGCTTAGTTGCTCCGCGGCATGTGGGATCTTACCAGACCAGGGCTCGAACCTGTGTCCCCTGCATTGGCAGGCGGATTCTTAACCACTGTGCCACCAGTGAAGTCCCCAGGGTTTTTTTATGTAACAAAAAAAAAAACAAAGGTCTATGCTTTCATATTACATAACTAGCAAAGCTGTCCCAGCTCCTAGTGCTAATGTGTATTTTTCCCCGTCCTGTAAGCTGGTATTTTTTCCCTGTCCTGTAAGCTGTACTAGTATCTCTTCTAATCCATTTCCGTTTCAAATGAGATGCACCTTACAGATTTAATTTATCACGTAATGGCCCTCAACTCCAAAACTCAATCCAGACCTAGGATGGAAAGTTTATATACATGATAACCGACAAGTCTAGTGACTTAAACATCCAATTATTTCTTCTCTACTCAGCTGGTTACAACTAAGCTACTCAACCTACAGATGTTATTACACTCACTCTCAGAGATCTTACCCAACCTCAGAGTTTTAAATACATTTATATGTAGTCATTGGGATGACTGCTAATCTCCAGCCCTTCCCACCCACTCTCCAAATCTATTGATCCATATTTCCCACATCTCCACCTGTATACCTAACTGGCATCTATTTATCATATCCAAAACTAAATTCCTCATCTTCTTTCCCAAACATGCTACTCCTGCAACCTTTCGTCATTTCATTAAATCACAACTCCAACCTCAGTCCATAAACATTGAGTAATTTCCTAATTAATCTCCCTGCTTTCTCTTGCTTCCTACTTTCTGTTCCTAATATGGCAGCCAAAGCAATTCTTTAAAACCTAAAACAAATCTTGTCACACCTTATCCCCAAACCCTTCAATGGCTTCCCATATCACTTGGGGGAATTCTTAAAATGGTCTACTGGTTTCCTGTTATATCTCTGGCCTCAACTCCTAGAACTTCCTTCAGTCACACTGGCTTCTTTGTTCCTCATAAATACCTGGCATGATTCCCTCAGGGCCTCTGCACATGCTCTTCTTTCCACCTGTACTACTTTTCCCCTAGATATTCCATGTAACTTCCTCTTTCTATATCCTTCTTCAGGTTTTACACAAATGTAAGCTTCTCAAGGAGGCCTTTTCTGGCTGTAATATTTAAAATTACTACCCACTCCACCCTCACCCCTACCAAAACTCTATCTCTTTTCTCTCCTTTAATTTTTTCCACAGAATTTACCAGTGCTTATAATATATATAAAATGTTTTTATTATTAGTTTTCCCCCACTAGAATGTAAGCTCCATGAAGGTAGGAATTATCTGTTTTGTTCATTTGATTTGACACTGAATAGATGATATACAATGGTGCCTCTACTTAAAGACCAAGTCTTTCTATGTGTGTCTTTCACTGCTAGAATATCTAGCAACTAGTGGCCAGAGGCTAAAGAAATGGAGAAAAATGAATCCCTTTCCTCAATGAATGTACTATTTCATGGAATGAATGTGAACCTAATAGTTAAATAAATAACATACACAAATAAAAAGTAGGGATGCAGAAAACAGACCATGTTTGTCAGAGATCATCAGGGAAGGAGGTAATTGAACAGGCTTTTGACACAGCCAAGCATGGGCCAGGGCAAACACACATACATGTATACACATGCATGCACATGTGCACATACACACACACACACACACACACACACAAATAAGGAAACTCAGCTTGGTCAAAGAACAAAGAATTGTCCAGTTTGCCTGTCTTAAGATTCTTGACACCCTCTCCTTGACTCCCCAACACTTGTATGGCAGACCACTGACCAATAGCATTAGAGAAATAGGTCAAGGTTATATCATGAACAGTTTCAATCTTGGGCTAAAGAGTTTAGACTTAATTTAGTGGCTAATAAGAAACTGGTGACAGCTATGTTTTAGAAGAATTAATCTGGGAGAGATGAATACAATAATTGGGAAGACAGTCACTGACAGATCTGACAGTAAAGAAGCCAGTTAGGAAGATTTTGCAATAATCTAGGCAAGATAGTTGATGGGAGCATGAAAATATAATCAGAAAGAAAATGGATGGAGGAGATAGCACCTCTGGGCTTGCTAAGGAATTAAATATGGAAGGCAAGGAATAGGATAAGTCAAAACTGATGCAAAGTTTTTTGCTAGGGTGGTTAAAAGACTTGATGGACCATTAACAGAAGAGGGAAAACAGAAAGAGAGACTGGTTTGGGACTTCCCTGGTGGCACAGTGGTTGAGAATCTGCCTGCAAATGCAGGGGACACGGGTTCGAGCCCTGGTCCAGGACGATCCCACATGCCATGGAGCAACTAAGCCCGTGCGCCACAATTACTGAAGCCTGTGCATCTAGAGCCTGAGCTCTGCAACAAGAGAAGCCCACGCACCACAACGAAGAGTAGCCCCTGCTCACCGCAACCAGAGAAAGCCTGCGCGCAGTAACGAAGACCCAACACAGCCATAAATAAATAAATAGATAGATAGATAGATAGATTTAGAAAGAGAGACTGGTTTAAGGCATAGAAAGGGGATGGAAATGTTGGCACAAACTGTAAGGATGAAAATATACAGAATACCAAAGGACAAAGGTTTGGCAAAGGTTTTTGTTTTTGTTTTTTGTGGACCATTTTTAAAGTCCGTATTGAAGGGACTTCCCTGGTGGCACAGTGGTTAAAAATCCACCTGCCAGTGCAGGGGACACAGGTTCACAGGCTCTAGAGCTCAGGCTCAGTAGTTGTGGCACACGCCTTAGTTGCTCCGTGGCATGTGGGATCTTGCCAGACCAGGGCTCGAACCCATGTCTCCTGCATTGGCAAGCGGATTCTTAACCACTGCGCCACCAGGGAAGCCCCTGCTTCTGTTTTATGTTTTGGCTTTTTGGCCATGAGGCATGTGGGATCTTAGCTCTCTGACCAGGGATTGAACCCGCACCCCCTGCAGTGGAAGGCGAAGTCTTAACCACTGGACCACCAGGGATGTCCCAGGCAGTTTTTCTTTAAATATGGGCAATACGTGAATACCATATAGACTGGATATAGCAATAACTACCTAAAAAGCCTTCTTTGGGGTCTTCCCTGGCAATCCAGTGGTTAAGACTCCACACTCCTGATGCAGAGGGCACAGGTTCTATCCCTGGTAGGGGAACTAAGATCCCATATGCCGTAGGGCGCAGCTTAAATAAATAAATAAATGTAAAAAGCCTTCTTTGAAAGCTTCACCCAACCCCACACATACCCCGACGTTTCATGAAACAGGGATAAATCAATGTGCCTTTTTTAATTATTATTATTATTGGTTTTCGCGGTAGAAAAGTCTTTTATTATATTAGTCAGGCCCCATCTGGCCGGGCCTAGACCTGGGCCCAGGAATAGCTGAGAAGAGCCCGTCCCCCTCCCTACTACTCAAGCTTCTCTTTGTCCTGCTTCTTCTCCTCCTCCAGCACCAGGGTTCGTTCTCACTCTTTCACCAGCTGGACACCACAGTAGATGAGAAACAGGATGGCCAGTGTGGTCTGGGGGAACCCTGTGAGTAGCAGGCACTGGGCGACCAGCTCTGTGAACTCAAGGCTGCTCAGGCTTACAAGGTTGTACATGATGATGGCCCAGAAGTTCATGGCCCCAAAGATGGCTGAGACCCTGAGCGACATCTGCTCCCACACAGAGGCCTCAATTTGCGCTAGGGACCCCCACTCTGACAGTTCCTGTACCCAGAGCTCAAAGGTGAGGCCAAAGCAGTTAAGACATGACCACAGGTAGACATTATCACAAGGCCCAAGCCACAGAGTGGTGATGGCAAATGTGGCCACACTGGCCCCCAACTCTGGAATCACCGCAGAGTTGAGTAGGCTAGGCCAGCCGGGGACAAGGGGCTGTCCCTGCCTGGGGGGCTTTACACCTTCCCCCCCACCCCCCCACTCTGACCTGGGCCTCCCAAAATCCAGGGGAGGCCCCATTTTAATAAACATTGTCATGGACCTTAGCTATCTTTATTTTACTTACTTACTTATTTATTTATTTTTGGCCACACGGTGAGGCTTGCAGGATCTTAGTTTCCTGACCAGGGATCTAGCCCGTGCCCCCTGTAATGGAAACCCAGAGTCCTAACCGCTGGACCATCAGGGAATTTCCTTAGCTATCTTTAAGTTAGGCTAGGTAGTCTCTTTTAGACCACAAATCATTAATGTTTATTTACTTATATTTACCAGGAATAAGCATCATATATCACAGATGCCTTATAATTTAAATAATTTTGGAGTCATATGTAATTTATCTGATATATAACACACGATCTTTGCTCCTTTAGTAGCATTTGTACGCTCTTTTATATGGTTAGATTTTTTTTTTTTTTTTTTTTGGTGGAGCTGCACAGCTTGCGGGATCTCAGTTTCCCAACCAGGGATTGAACCTGGGCCACGGCAGTGAAAGCCTGGAATCCTAACCCGTAGGCCACCAGGAAATTCCCTGATTTTTTTTTTAACTACTCTTTTTTTTTTTTTAATTTACTTATTTATTTATTTTTTGGCTGCATTGGGTCTTCATTGCTGTGCGTGGGCCTTCTCTAGATGCAGCGAGCGGGGGCTACTCTTCATTGCGTGCGCGAGCTTCTCATTGCAGTGGCTTCTCTTGTTGCAGAGCACTGGCTCTAGGTGCGCGGTTTTCCATAGTTGTGGCTCGCAGGCTCTAGAATGCAGGATCAGTAGTTGTGGCGCACGGGCTTAGTTGCTCCATGGCATATGGGATCTTCCCGGACCAGGGCTCAAACCCGTGTCCCCTGCATTGGCAGGCGGATTGTTAACCACTGTGCCACCAGGGAAGCCCCCTGATTTTTTTTTTTAAAGCACACTTTGGTTATATTTTGACCTTAGGTAATTAGATCTTAAGAAATTGCATAAGATAAAGATGATTCTTATTATTTTTGACTCTAGAAATAATATTAGATATGCTTAAGTTGTGACGTCAGCTTTCCATGACTAGTGTACAGTTGAAAAAGTTTGTGAACATGAGGTAAAGTTTAATCAGGAAAGCAGGGATTTTAGGAAACAGCTTCAGGTTTCTTTTTTACTACGGCATTAGTAATCTGGTATTCAAAAAATGAAAAGTGACATTTTTAAATCAAATCTTTTGCTACAGTCCTCCAAAGCTGTACATTAAACTTCTAACAGAGTATAGCGAAAAAGAACAGAAACATGGAATGTCTGTTTCTCTACTTAGTAGGTAAGTGATCTTTTTTTCTAAATTTTATTTACTTTTTGGCTGCCTTGGACCTGCGTTGCTGCACATGGGCTTTCTCTAGTTGCAGTGAGCGGGGGCTACTCTTCATTGCGGTGCACCGGCTTCTCATTGTGGTGGCTTCTCTTGTTGTGGAGCACAGGCTCTAGGTGCACGGGCTTCAGTGGTTGCAGCACACAGGCTCAGTAGTTGTGGCTCGTGGGCTCTAGAGCGCGAGCTCAGCAGTTGTGGTGCAGCACAGACTTAGTTGCTTCGCAGTATGTGGGATCTTCCCGGACCAGGGCTCGAACCCGTGTCCCCTGCATTGGCAGGCGGATTCTTAACCACTGCTCCACCAGGGAAGTCCCGTAAGTGATCTTAAAGACAATACATACCTGATATACAGTTTCTAACCTGTAAAATATGGCTGATCCCCCAGATATGATATGGATATCAAATAAAATCATTTAGACAAAGGACCTACCACAGTGCACAACACATAATATGTACTATATTCCTTTCACTTCCTCAGTATGTGCACCCCTAGACCTGCAGAACAGATCATTATTCATCCAATCCATACATATTTACTATCCACCTGCTGTGCACCAGGTGTTATGTTAGATGGTCAAGCTATGAAAATAAGATAAAATTCCTACAAAGACTTTTGTAAGAGAGCAAGCAGTTACAAAAAAGTAAGTATAATTTGCCAGTATTTGTCTAGTATTAGGGGTATGCATAGAGTACTACAAGGAACAAAGAGGGAAGAGACCAATTCTATTGGGGTGGGGTTGGGGGATGGAATTAAGAAAACCTAGAGAGTTGAACTGAGCCTTGAAAAATGAGTAAGAGTTTTCTGAATATTTCAGAAGAGGAACTATATCATCTCAGTGTAGTTACAATTATATATAGCAATGAACTGGAAATTATTTAGAGAACTGATCTAATTTATTTTTGTTGTTGTTCATCACGTATTTCTTGTACAGGTGCTAGGCATCAAAGATACAATAGTAAATAAAAACTTGGTCCCTGCACTTCAGGGAGCTTATATTCTAGTGGGAAAGAGATCTTAATCAAGTAACCACAGAAATTTATGTAAAATTTAAACTAGAATAAGTACTTCGGGGAACTAAGTTCCCACATGCTGCACAGCGTGGCCAAAAAAAGACCATAAAACAGGGATTGACCTAAACCAGTTTAGAGAAACCTTCCTTAAGGAAATGATGCTTGAACCCAAAGGTGAAGAATGCCTAGGGCTTAACTGAGGAAAGGAAAAAGAAAAAGCAGAAAAAAGAAACAGAGCTTATGGTGGAAGAGTTTGGTGTCTTCAAGGGTCCGATCACAACTTCGAATGCATTACCATGCTATGTCCTTCCAGGCTTCAGGCAGGTCACTCACATTGACAAATGTGTAAGACAATAGAGGGAGCTGCTAGACTGAAGAACTGTAAAGTGCTTGCTTTGCCTAAAATGAAACTTTTCTGCAAATGAAACTTACTGGTTTACAAGAGTGGAATTATTGGTTTGTAATTACAGAAGAAAGCCACTGAGGCTGGAGTGAGAAGAACTAGGATGTTTGTGATATAAGATGAGATAGAGAAATAGGTCAAGTCTTACAGCCACTAGCAGACTTATAGCCCGTGTAAGAGTCTTGACATTATCCTAAAGCAATATGAAGCCAGTATTAAGCTGTGGCTGACATGGTGAGGTGTGTATTTCAAAATGATCATTCTGCTCATGGCTTGGACAATGGAATAAGGACAAAAGTGGACGTGAGTACACTATTGCAAGACGTGGCAATTGGTCTAGAGTAAAGGCCATGGGAGTGGAGGGAAGTAGGTGGATTCGAGACACACTGAAGTGATGAAATGGACAGAACTTGGTGATCGATTCAATTAGGGTGTGAGGAAGGGGAGATAAAGATAATTCCTAGGTTCCTGGTTTACATGACTGGATGGGGAATTCCCTGGCAGTCCAGTGGTTAGGACTCTGTGCTTCCACTGCAAGGGGCATGGGTTCGATCCCTGGTCAGGAAACTAAGATCCCACAAGCCACGTGGCACGGCCAAAAAGAAACCCACAAAAAACATGACTGGATGGACTCACTGAGGCAGGAATCACTGGAAGAGGGTCAGTTTGTTGTTGCTTTAGGGCAAAGTGGAAGGACAGGGGAGAAGATGAGTTGCATGGTTGGGACACACTGAGTATGCGGAGGCCTCAGAGACATCTAAGAGGAGATATTAAAGAGTAGAATATATAAGGAGCAGCCCGGGCTGAAGATATAATATTAGTAAGCCAAGCCTAAAGAGAGAGTGAGAACCTAGAACTCAGCCTTGAGTAACTGCAACACCTAATGGCCAGTTGGAGAATAATGAGGTGGTAAAGGAGATAGAGGAGTAGCTAGAGATGTGTGTGGGTGAGGGGGCGAGGGTGTAGGATAGAAGCCAATGGAATGGAGTGTTTTAAGAATAATGTAGTATTGGAAACGTTGAGTTTAAGATGTCTATGAAGGATCTAAGCTGAAATATTCTGGGAATTCCCTGGCTGTCCAGTGGTTAGGACTCCGCACTTCCATTGCAAGGGGCACGGGTTCAGTCCCTGGTCAGGGAACTAAAATCCCACAGGCGTGTCCAAAAAAAAGGAAAGTCTGGAGCAATGGGATTCAGTCTAGAGAGATAAATTTGGAAGTTTGGGGCATTTACATTACAACTTAAAGCCATATTTATTTAGAAAGCATAGTATAATGTGTAAAGACATTACTCAATCAACGGTAGCAATTGTTATTCACACACTTGAGCAATAATAACACTGATGGATTTACTTAGTGTTTTTCTCTGAGAAGATAAAAACACTTTGGAGATATTATCCAATTGCTTCTGTCATTCGGTATTTGATCTGTCAGCAATATTTATTGAGGGTATTATAGTATTAGGTCCTATAAAAAGATAAGACACAAAAGAAATAGAAGATATGAGTCTTACCCTTAAGCTTTCACGTAGTTGGGGAAACAAAATGTTGACATATGCGGGCTTCCCTGGTGGCGCAGTGGTTGAGAGTCCGCCTGCCGATGCAGGGTATACGGGTTCGTGCACCAGTCCGGGAAGATCCCACATACCGCGGAGCCTGCGCGTCCGGAGCCTGTGCTCCGCAACGGGAGGGGCCACAACAGTGAGAGGCCCGTGTACCGCAAAAAAAAAAAAAAGTTTACACATGCAATACTAATGAACAGAGTCAAAATTACATAATCAGTGATACAAATTAATAAAGTTCGGGCTTCCCTGGTGGCGCAGTGATTGAGAGTCCGCCTGCCGATGCAGGGGACACGGGTTTGTGCCCCGGTCCGGGAAGATCCCACATGCCGCGGAGCGGCTGGGCCCGTGAGCCATGGCCCCTGAGCCTGCGCGTCCGGAGCCTGTGCTCTGCAACAGGAGAGGCCACGACAGTGAGAGGCCCGCGTACCGCAAAAAAAAAAAAAAAGAAAGAAATTAGCCTCATTTGTGCAAATATATAGAATTACATAATCGCAGTCACAGAGTTTAAAAAGGACCTCTGAGAGGCGTTTATTTATTTATTTTTTAAATTTTTGAATGCGTTGGGTCTTCGTTGCTGCGCGTGGGCTTTCTCTAGTTGTGGCGAGCGGAGGCTATTCTCCATTGTGGCGCTCAGGCTCAGTAGTTGTGGTGCACAGGCTTCGTTGCTCCGCGACATGTGGGATCTTCCAGAACCAGGGCTCGAACCCGTGTCCCCTGCATTGACAGGTGGATTCTCAACAACTGTGCCACCAGGGAAGTCCTCTGAAAGGTGTTTAACAAAGTTTCTTGAGCTATTGGGTATCTGCTTTGTGCTTAGTCCTGAGCTAGCACTGGGAATATAAAAAAAGGAAGATAAGTCCTTTGAGAGACATACAGTTTGGTAACTGGAGTACAGTGTGTGAGAAGTGCTATGACAGAGATCTGGGGCTGCTGCAGAAGCAGTGTGGAGAGAGTTATGAAGCTCCTAATTCTGCCTGGGTTATTACATGAGGCTTCACAGACAAGGAGTTTTGTGAGCTGGATTTTTAGGGATGAAGATAAGTTTGCCAGGTTGGCAGGAATGAGAATAATGTAGAGGAAGGAGAGGACGGAACCAGAGGGAGAAGGACATTCCAGGCAGACCTGTATCTGTCCCAACTTTTTCGTCCCCTCTATTCACAGAGCTGGAGAAAGTATGTTTGTTAGAACAGACTCACCAAATAATCAAGACAGCTTTAAATGAATTCTCAGAGGGGAGGAAGAAAACATTCAGAAATAATTCAGTCAGTTGTTTTTAATGTGCTTACTATGTAGAGGTCATGATGTGTGAGGCAACGAGAAGGAAGAATTAGAACGGAGCAGGTCCCAGAATGTCTCAGGTGAAAAATGCAACGAAAGAGGTCAGGAACACAGCACAGTTCTTCAGGGGTTAGAGATAATGGGCTGCAGTTACAGAGCAAAACCTTCAGGGCCGGGGACTTCCCTGGTGGTCCAGTGGTTAAGACTCCGTGCTTCCAATGCAGGGGGCACAAGTTCGATCCCTGGTCGGGACACTAAGATCCCACATGCCACGGAGTGAGGCCAAAAAGTTAAAACAAAACAAAGCCAAAGAATACCCTGTTCACTCATGGTGGAGAGTCAGCTTTGGAAGTTTCTGGCTGGACCAGGAGTCTCGAAGTGCTTGCTGTGCCAAGAGGGGTCTGAAGAAGGAAGCATCCAGAGGAAGAAGATGGTGAAGGCATTTTGGTTGGACTTATAGGAGGAGAACCAGGATGGCCTATAGGTGTCGCAGAATTCCAGGACTGAGGAATTTCAAAATGTAGGGGGAAAAAAAAGAGAATGAAGCTGTGTTGTGAATGTAACTTCAGGAGAGTAGGTCAGTGGACTCAGAAATTAACAGATGTTATAGGAACAAGAAAGAGCAAGAAACAGAATTTGTCATGGAGAGAAATAGGGCTAAAGGTAGATGGGAGAGCAAGGTCAAGCAAAGGCATGACCTGGGCATGATAAACATGGACAACCCCTAGACAGCAGAGAAGAAGGCGCTAATGAAGAAGAGACTGAAGATGCTAGAAGGAAGGGCTCATTAATGTAGTAAAAACTGCTTAAATAAAATAGCATGGAGAGACCTCCCTGGTAGTCCAGTGGTTAAAACTCTGCACTCTCAATGCAAGGGGCCCGGGTTTGATCCCTTGTTGGGGAATCAAGATCCCACCTACCGCAATTAAGCCTGCATGCCACAACTACTGAGCCCGGGCGCTGCAACTAGAGAGACCCGCACATTGCAGTGAAGACCCAGCACAGCCTAAAAAGAAAAAAAAAAAAAAAGTAGCATGGAGACTAAGCTAAAGGGCGCAAGATAATGGACAGCCCCATAACAGGGAAGAAACTTCAGGTAAGGAAGGAAATTGTACTGTTGAGCAAGGGAGGAAAAGATTAATAAGAAATCTATGGTGATCATTTTGTAATGTATAGAAATACTGTGCACCAGAAACTCACATAGTGTTGTAGGTCAATTACACTTCAAAAACAAACAAAGAAACTCATAGAAAAGGAGATCCGATTTGTGGTTACCAGAAGTGGGGAGTGGGGGGGGGGGGAGGGGGAATTGGGTGAAGGTGGTCAAAAGGTACAAACTTCCAGTTATAAGGTAAATAAGTACTGGAGATATAATGTACACCATGATAAATATAACACTGCTGTACACCGAATATGAAAGTTGTTAGGAGAGTATATCCTAAGAGTTTTCATCACAAGGAAAAAATATTTTTTCTTTTATTTTGTATCTATATGAGATAAAGGTTGTTCACTAAACTTACTGTGCTCATCATTTCATGATGTATGTAAATCAAATCATTCTGCTGTACACCTTAAACTTACACAGCGCTGTATGTCATTTATATTTCAATAAAACTGAAGAAGAAAAAAAGAAACCTATTGCTTGAGGGCCTCTTTTTTTTTTTTTTTTTTTGGCTACAGCGCTTGGCATGTGAGATCTTAGTTTCTTAGTTCCCTGACCCCTGCAGTGGAAGGGCAGAGTCTTAGCCAGTGGACCGCCAGGAAAGTCCCTTGAGGGCCTCTCTTGACAGCCTGGGCTATGGGCAGCTTTGGAGGTGAGGCATAGGAAGGCTTAGAACAGGTCCCATGGCAGGAGGATACTCAAAATCTTCCAAAATAGGGATTGCTGAGGAGAAAAAGACCTCAGGCAGATTTAGGTCTTAAGATTTCAAAGTTGGCTAAGGCTCCCACAGAATTCTGCCGCTTGCAAGCAGCAGAGAAAATGAATGATGGGGATATAGAAGTCAAATCAGGGTGCTTCCAGGTTGAGTTTGGGAGAGGCTAAGCGGACAAATGAATTAGTGGGTTGGAAAGCTTACCATTAAAGTTGCTGGACAAGGCATAAATGGAGAAAATGGCCTAATCTTGTCATAGGAAGTAGAGAAGGAGTTTTCATCAAAATCATACTTGATCACACTCAAGTTCTTGATCACACTCAAGTTCATTATCATAACTAGACTATATCTTCATGCTCTGCAGTTACTATGAAGGTATGCTAATTTTTCCAATTCCTTCCAAAACCAATTCTGGCAATTCCAATTTTTTTTTCTCCCTCACAGTATCAATTTGATTTCCTCTTTCTTCCACCTTCTCTACTGAGGTGTCTTTTGGTTTGTACCTACCATGTATTGTATGTATTCTTGACAATCTCTGGATTCAATGTAGAAGCTTGAGTGAGAAAAAGACCTTAAGTCTGTGTCTGCCAGTAAACTGACCAGTAAATACCAATTCCTGCAAACCTGCTCCATGCAAATTCTCTGAGAATTCCCTTGGGTCTTTTCTACTTTAAGTTTTCCTTGCTCTCTTGGACTCCTAGCAGAACTGACTGCGTTATAGCTTTTTCAATGCGGAGCTATTATTGCAGGTTTATCTTGCCCAGCCTCCCCTGCTCTTCCAGGACCTTGTAGATTGTAGTGTCCCAGATCACCAAGGGACTATTAACTTTTTCCTACCTACTATTATATTATCTATCTATCCCTGATGTCTTTTTTTTTTTTTTTTTTTTTTTTTGCGATACGCGGGCCTCTCACTGTTGCGGCCTCTCCCGTTGCGGAGCGCAGGCTCCGGACGCGCAGGCTCAGCGGCCATGGCTCACGGGCGCAGCCGCTCCGCGGCATGTGGGATCTTCCCAGACCGGGGCACAAACCCGTGTCCCCTGCATCGGCAGGCGGACTCTCAACCACTGCGCCACCAGGGAAGCCCCCTGCTGTCTTTATAGAGAATCATAAGTTTGCCTTTCTTATTTGTTTGTACCATTAATACTACTAGAAATGTGTAAGAGTTCCTCATCAGCACTTAGTATTTCCAATTTACGAAATTTTTCCAATGGAATAAAAAATTTTTTTTTGTCAATGGAGATTATATTCCTTAGGAAAGAAAGCATGTGTGTGTGTGTGTGTGTGGGGGGAGTATATATATTTCCCTAGGACACTGCCTAAGGTAATTAGTAAGCAGGGCAGCTAAGATGAAAGTCCGGTTATGTATTTAGGAAGCTATATAAGCAGAATTCCAATACTCACCTTACGTGTATTTGGAAATACACATAAGGTATATTTGGAAATAAGACAGGAATTCTTGTTTTGTTATTAAGAAAGAATAGATAAGGATAGTGGGAAATTGCTTAAACGTTTATTCTTTGATATTGAGGACTGGAAATAATTGCATTTTCTTTTTTTCTCCTTGGGTAGACACCTCATGTTATTGTTTAGCTTCCCATGGCTTGTTCAACCTTTTAGTTTCTGTTATAATTATCAGACCCCTTTTCTAACAGGTTCAGATGGACATGACGTTGCTAGATGCTATGTTTGAGTTTCAGATGCCAAGGTGGCTTTCAATGTCATCTACGTGCTGATGACTTCCAAATTTGTTTTTCCAAGCTAAACTTCTTTTCCAAACTAAAAATTGTCTCAGACTTGGTCAGTGGGAGTTATATATATATATATATATATATATATATATATATTTTTTTTTTTTTTGGATGGGCACCTACAGTTTCCAATTTTTTTTACCATTGTGAAATACAGTGAAATTGTGTTGCCGCAGACACAAACCTACCTTCAGGGCCTTTGCACTTGCTCCTTCCTAAGCATAAAATCTTCTCCGGTTTCCTTCCTTAATCTCTTTCAGATCTATTCCATGAGCTGATCGTTGTATTTAAAATTGCAGCCTTCCCCAGCACTCCCTGTCCCCTTCTCTGCTTTTTTTCCCCTCCCTCTGACCATCACCATCTGACACACTGTATGTATTCTGCTTTCTAGCCTTTTTTATTCTCCTGGCCCCATTCCATGATTGAATGCAAGCACCACAAGAGCAGAGGTTTCATTTTGCTCACTGCTGTTTCCCCAAAGTATGGGACCGTGCCTGGCACATGGTATGGACTCAACTAATATTTATGGAATGAAGAGAATAAGCATTGCCATGGTCATTTTTTTAAAATTTATTTTATTTATTTTTGGCTGTGCCTGGTCTTAGTTGTGGCACATGGGATCCTCGTTGAGGCATGTGGGATCTTTCATTGCGGCGCACAGGCTTCTCTCCAGTCGTGGTGTGCAGGTTTTCTCTTCTCTAGTTGTGGCGCGCAGGCTCCAGGGCACGTGGGCTCTATAGTTTGCGGCCTGCGGGCTCTCTAGTTGAGGCCCACGAGCTTAGTAGTCATGGCGCAAGGGCTTACTTGCCCCGGGGGCATGTGGGATCTTAGTTCCTTGACCAGGGATCTCACCGAGTCCCCTGCATTGTAAGGCGGATTCTTTACCACTGGACCACCAGGGAAGCCCCACCATGGTCATTTTTCTACATCTTTGTGTGATTTTCCCATTTCAATACTTTTTTAAGTTAATCATTTCAATTAATTGACAAAAGCCAGGATATGGCTATTACATGATAGTCTTTCTCCTTTTGTTCTTTAAGAAAATCAAGTTTTGAGTCAAACTCTGACAAGATATTAACAATTAGGCTTTTGGAAACATTGACTGAGAAGAGTCCCATTTTTCAGATAAGATTTATTTTAAACACCACATGTCTTTCTCCAATCACTGTATTTATCTGACTGTAGCACTGAAAACACTGTAGTGCAGCCATTGGTTTGTCCTGCTTGCAAACCCAGAATGTGTTCCTCCTGGGTGGGAAGCAAATTGCATTCAACTCTGTAGGCCAAGCTTCTAACTCAATAATAAGTTTGAATGAATCAATCAGTGAGAAAAGTTGAAAGTTTAGGAATCTTTCTCAAAAGAACAATCTGGTTATGCTTATTAATGCAGGTATAACAAAGAATAAAAATTATGTGCAGAATGGGGATAGAATGGTGTGGAAGGCAATGATAGAAGGAGTCTTTACCTTCCGTTGAAGTTTGACCTGGGAGGAATGATTGTTCCATGAACAGCATTTTCCTTCCCACTGTGACTCCATTGAAGATCTGGATTTCCATGTCTGTTTAATAACTGACTGCTGGAAGAAGCAACAGCCATCAAACACTTAGGGAGAAATTCAGATGCCCCAGTCAGTCTTAATTTTGGCATAATGCTACTGGTTATTCCTCCTAATGATAAAAACTTACTTCTTCCTGTGCCTTCATTTCTTCATCCATAAAGTGAATACTGCCAAAGCACGGGGGCAAATAACTAACAAAAAATGTTATGACGACCTTTGCAGACATCAAGCTCTGAGTCAAGGGAACACAACCCTCCTCTGGCTTCTCTCTAAGGTATTGAGGCCAGTTTTCCATTGCTCGCCACACAGATATGCCTCAATGGTGTCATCTCTGACCTGGCGTCCCATTAATGCACCTACAAACATTCAATTGAGAGACCCTAAAACTTTTCCCTCAGCCAGAGAATCCCTCGGAAAAAAGATAATGACAAGAAAACGTTGACAACGCTCTCCCTCTTCAATACTCTCCTTTGACCTTAACAAAAAAGAAAAAAGAAAAAAAAAATGTCAAGAGAGACGAGGGCCAAGGGGAAGGGGAAGGGTCGAGAGATGAGTCCAGCTCCAGTTTGGGAAAATCCAGCTCGCGTTTTGCCTCTCGCTCAGTAGTGCAGGGTCCAGGGAAGGCAGAGCCCCAGCTTCGCTCCCTGAGGTCTGTCCTGGGGAGACACTGCTGCTCCGGGGGGCTGACCTGGCGGGGAGTGGCAGCGCAGTCCGCTCCCGCGCCGCTTTGTGCGCGCAGCCGCTGGGCCCTCTGCTCCCGGGTCTGCCCCCCGGGACGCCCCCCTGCCCCGCCCCAGTCATGCAACTCTACCTGCCTTTCCGCTGTGGACCTTTGGGAAGCAGTCGCCCACCCCGGGGGCTCGGGCCCTGACCCTGCCAGGAGCCGGTAGGTGTTCGTCCGGGGCCCGCCCGCGCCCCTCGCGCCCCCCGGGGCCCCGGACTCCGAAGTTGTGGGGACGAGCGCAAGTTGGAAAGTTTGCCCGAGGGCTGGTGCAGGCTTGGAGCCGGGGGGACGCGCGCAGCCCTCGGAGCCTGAGGGGGCCAGTGGTGAGTCGGGGTTGGGGCAGAGGGCAGGGGTCCGGGGAGCCACACGCGGAGGCCGGAAGGCGTTGAGAGGGGCAGTGCACCGCTGGGGCTGGACGTGGGCCGGGGCTCGGCGGCCGCGCGGCCGCCGGGGCCGCGGGGGTGGGCCCGCTCCCCGCGACGACCCCATACCCAGGGCTGCTTGGGGCGCTTTTGTTGCGGGTGATAAACAATGCCCCCCGGCCAGAGGACTCGGCTGCGGCGCCGGGTGAGGAGAGCTGGAGCGCCTCGAGGTAGGACCCCGGGCTCCGCTGGAAACCTGATTGGGCGGGGAGGGCAAGTGCGGCCTGAGGTGGGGATGCCTGACTGGGCCGGCGATTGATGCGGCTCGGGCTGAGGAGAGGGAAGAGTTAGGGCAAGTTGCGGGTAGGGAACCCTGGCTGTCCCACGCTCAAGCGTACCCCCAAACAAGTTTTCTCCCTCCCCTGTGCTAATATAGGGGCCGGTTCCTTGAGAAAACAGTTGGCACTTGCCTCCTTGAGCTTTTCCGGGAGGGAGCTTCAGGGACGTAGCTTTTGGAGTGGAGGTAGTAGGAGAGTCTTGCCAGAGGCTTGACCTGGAGTTACGCTGATCTGGGAAGAAGGGAGTGGAGGAATAGAACAGTGTTCTGTCAAAATGGCCTAAAAACTCTTAAGAGCGCCACTCGTTCGCCGAACGCGCTGGCTTGCCGTCGCATCGGTCCCACTAGGGCGGAATCCCGGAGCGGGCCCCAAGGATGAGAGGTCCGCAGAGCCGGGTGCCGGGGACCGGCCGGGCGGCAAGTGAGGGGCCGGGGCTGGGCTAGGTCTCTCGCCGTCTCCCCCTCACCCCTCTCTCCTCTTCCTCCCCTCTCCTCCCTCCCTCCCTCCCTCTCACCCACACTCCCAAACGATTCGGCTACTGAGGGCTGTGTGTAGTCCATAAATTTCTACAGAAAGTGGTCGGGAAGTTGCTGGCCTGCCCCAGTAGGCTTTCCACGGTAATGGGGAACACAGATTGGGCTTTTCTGACCCCATATAAATTAATGTATCAACAAGAGAACAGATATTGCTTGAACTAGGAGTCTTTTCCCCCGCCGGCAACTCGTCCTCCCAAAGTAACCAGGTCGCTCCAGTGCCTCTTTCTCTCCTCCCCCGTAACACTCTCGGGCACACAAATGAGCTGCATCATATATCATAGTAAGGGTCAGTTTATAAAGACATGTTTGAAAAGTGTTTCAAGACGCTGAGGGAGGAAAAGATTAGGTGCACAGCCTAGTGTCGGCAGGGTGCGCTGAGCGCTTGCACCCACATGAGTTGAAGGGCGGCGCTACAGGGTAGCAACCCCAGGTCCGCCCTGAACCGAAAAGGGACCATCCTGCTCTCTTCCCCATCTCAACGTTAAAGAGTGAAATAAAAACGTTGGCTTCCTCAGTCCTCACTCAGGATGCCAAAATGAATATGGGAAAGGTGTTTGTGAACCAGTTAGGGCGAGAGCTTTTTAAGGCATATTAGGAATTTTGTCTACAATTAAACAAGGCGGGTGTGTAGATAAGGATGTGTTTGGGGATTGGTCAGCGTTGTTTCTAAGAACTAAAAGCCTCAGGTAACGTGATGTTGGGTGCGCTTCCTGATTTTATTGGTTTTATTAGTTTGTATTAGTTACACAGGTTAAAGCCCAAGTCCCTTGCCTCCCCAATTAAGAGGTCTTAATTAGGTTGGTTGTCAGTGTATGACAGTGTTTAAAACAATGTTATGATTTCAATTAAACCGAATCAAGTACGAGAGTTATTAGTATACACTGTCTGTATCTCTTTGCAAAGATTGGTAGCTCAGATTAAGAACTCCTGGATCACTGCTTACCATTTTAATGAGGGTTAACTATGGCTCCCAGCTCTGGTCTTCCAGAATTGATTGGTTGGAGGTTTGGATCACCTCTGTCCCTGCCCTTTGTTTCTCTTCCTCCTCCAATCTTCTTTATCTTGTTCGTCCCTCCCCTCCCCCACCCTCTTCTTTGCCTCTGTATTTTTCCTTCTCTGTACACTTAAGTTTCTCTTTTTCCACCCCCTCCACCTTTCTAGCTTTAGTCTTCAGCATTTTGATCCCAGTTGTCTTTTTATATTCTAGCTTTATTACTATATAGTCCTTCCCCTCCCTCTACTTTTTGGCTTTTTTTTGTTTTTTCCATTTTAGACATTTTCTTCCTTCTGCTTTTTCCTCTTCTTCCTAACGTGTTTTATGCTTTTCTTGTTTTTGGAATGGTCATTCCATCTTCATTTAACTTGTCCCTTCCCTTTTCTGTGGCCCTTTTTGGCCTTTTTTTCTTCGCTCTCTGCAGGGCAGCAGGGGTGTTTTACATATGGAAGGAGGCTTTGACTAAATCTGCTGGCATTCTAGTGAGTTTGCCTCCACAGCCTTTCCATGTGCCGAAGGCTCTCACACTTCCTGTGGTACAAAACTATCTAGGAACAGCAAGCAGCCCGCCCACCTCCTCTTCCTTTAGAACTAAGTTGCTGGAGGAAACTAAGCCAGGTGGTGCCTTTTAAAAAGAAATGTTTTAAGTCTTGTATTTCTCAGTCAAGTGCAGTAGCCTTTAAATTCTAAGGAGCTGAATGGAGTGACTATTAAATCAGAGTTTCTTTTGCAACTAGCTCTATGTATGCAAATACCACTTTTTTGGCCACTGCTGGTGGTGGGAAGGATTGCAGTATAATTTTAAATTGACATGTGGGCTGGATGGTTACATCAGTACAGCCACTTCCTGCCCAGGGGACTTTGGGAGATCCAGAAGGAGGAGGGGGGATGTAAGTGGGAGAGAATTTTTCTGACACGGTACTGTCGATATTGTCCTTTACAGACAACTGATACAGTTTAGGAAGTCAGCTTTTCAGTTTCTAGGCAAGGTGATCACATCAAATAATTGCTTTTTTTTTTTTTTTAAGACTCTTTAGGGAAAGGCTGACTACTTAGTAAGCTCAGATAATATTGAGGCAAAAGTCTGATCCTGTTTGTTGACCAATTTGGTTAGGTATGTTTAAATTATGTGTGAATAATTAGCAGATCCTTACATAAGCCCTGGGGCCTGATCTTGCCACTTCTCCTCTTTCTCTGTAATCTTATATTTTCTTCCTTGGGCTGGCATCTCTTTTCATGTTTCAAATTATGAGTTGGCCCTTATCTCCTGGACAGTAATATTTGGATCTCAAACACTACTCCAGTCCCCTATGTCACAAGGACATCTTAGGAAAAGAAAAAAAAAATTTTTTTATTGTGGGTTAGGGGTCTTGGTGCCCTCTGGTGAAAAGGCTAGTTAAGTAATGTTTTGCATCCCACAGTTGTAGGGAATTTTGTTTGTTTGTTTGTTTCACTTTGTTTTCTCTTCTAGGAAAACAAAAACTCACAGGATAGTGTCAATTAACTGCATGTGGTTCCCCCTCCGGGGCCTGCTATATATGTTTGATAACAGGGACATTATTCTCTTATTTTCTCTCCAATCATGTTATCCTGTAGCAACCTCAGTAGCACTCAGACTCTTGAATATACTCTAGAGTAGAATAAAACTGATTCTGAGAAATATTGAAATGTCAGTTTTCATCAAAAATGAAAAACAGAAGTGGAATTAGTATTTAATTGTAAATGTATTTTTCTATGACTTAAACACTCTGTAGTAAATAAAAGCACAAAAAAAGGAAATAAAGCATTTAATAATGTTTCCAAATTAATAAGGAAAATAAATTTCAGAAGATCTGTGTAGATAATTCCATATTTAAATGTGGATCTATATAATAGAATGGACTCCTCCCCTCCCTCCAGCCCTGGGGATAACTTAGTTTATTTACAAAAGGGGGTTACATTTCATCAGTGGAGCCAAGTAAAATTAAGATCTTGTGGGAGTCCTTATTTTGTTTCTGATTGTTTCTTTGGCTGGGTGGTACCCAGTGGTTTCTTCCCTGCATTTGGGTTTTTCAGGGGTCATTGGCCTCTTTCACAATCTCATAAAATGCTGCTACCATTCAAAGAGGCCACATCTTTCCAATCCATGTTGCTCATACCTTTTCCATTTCCTTGACAGGCTTTTTCAAGAGATAAGGTTTGAATAGTAAACATTATCTTAATTACAAGTCTGGATTTCTAAAGCACTTCCATTTAAAAATATAAAAGAATATATGAGACAGAGATCAATTTATAAACTACTTTCAAAAGCAGATCCCATGACACCCTCTGGCATATTCAGATTACTTGCAACATATATGAATTTTAATTTTCATGGCAGATTGCAATATTTAGATTATAGGCTCTTAATAATTTTTTAGCAAGGTAATCCTGATATAAGAGATAAAGCATGTTTAGACAGATATTGTTGAATTTCTAGAGAATGGAATGGATTGTTTTTTGTTATCCGAAAAAACATCCTTATAAAGATTGCTGACTTTCTGGAGATTAGAATTGGAATGTCTTTTGTTTTCTAAAAATGCTGGTTACAAAAAGCAGTGGTCTTTGGAGAAAATATCCTACAGCTTTTCACAGCCAAAGAGGTAGTGCAGCCAAACTTTTTTTTTTTTAGGAAAAGGGGGAAAGCCATAAGCTTAGATGCCAAGAACTCAAGTGGAGTATTCTCTGGCCTAGTATTTGTATTCAGCACAGGTTTATCAAAATGTTATTTTTCTTGTGGTTAATGTTATCACTAATGTCTGTTTTAAAAGTCTTTCTTAAAGGCTCAATGCCTTGACTCTAAATGTTGTTCTCTGAGATCTTTTATTATAGTGTGTGGCCTACAACGTGTTAGATGAGAACAGAAACAAAAGAACTAGATTTTGTTTTGCAGGATACGGCAGACTGAGGATTAAACTTGTTCTACAATAATGATAACTACCATTAAGCTTATGGCTAGTAATGTTTCTGATCTGGAAATTGAACCCATGTCTACCTAATTCCAAAGTCCTCCTTCTTACCTCAGATATCACAAGGATGAAACCACTACCGCTAGGTTTTCCTCAGAGGAACCCATTGATATCTCAAAACAACCTCATTTCAGATGCAGAAACCTTGACTCCTGTTAAGTAGTTTGCTGAAGGACACAGCTGGTGATCACAGATTCAGATTCAGGGTTTTCTGATGTGACACCATCTCTAGCCACTAAACCAACGAGTGCATCCCAGGATTACCAGGATCAGATGAGTACAACAAAAACAAAACCAAGATTTGAGAATCGGTAGAGGGCCGTCAAATTTTTACTTTGCCAAGTAATAACATTAAAAAAATAAGCCTATCTCCACCCTTTCACAAAAAAAAGGACTTTTATTACTTTATTTATTTATTTGGCCAAGCCTCGCAGCTTGCGGAATCTTAGTTCCCCAACCAGGGATCGAACCTGTGCCCTTTGCTGTGGAAGTGCGGAATCCTAACCACTGGACTGCCAGGGAATTCTCCACGTTTTTTAGAAAGGACATTTTAATGAGAGAAAACAGGAAAGCATGATTAAATAATAATAAATTCAACCTTATGAAAAACTTTATATGGCCTCATTTTTTTTTTAATAGAAGTGTAGTTGATTTACAGTGTTGTGTTAGTTTCAGGTGTACTCAGCCTCTTTTTTTTTTTTTTTCTCATTTCGCCACAGACTGGTGATCACTTGGTTGCAGACCAGTTTTTGGTAACCATTCTCCTACACCAGATTTTCTTACAAATCCAGCAACCTGTCAACTGTTAAAGAATCCTCACCCAGTTTGTTGTCACACTCTTGATTCCATGATGTTTAGGAAGTCTACTGGTATGTTTTGTATGGTGAGCTTCACTCTTCCTCATAGCTTGGTCTTATTTGGGGTCAGGGAGGCAATCTGAGGAGACAAAAATGCAACTGATGATGACTCTTAGTCAGTCCCCTTTCGTTTTCTCCTCTTTTCTTACTTTTCAAATAATAGTTGCTTATCTAGTATGCTTTACTGTTCTAATTATCTCATTTTCTCTTTATTTCCAATTTCTTTGCCTAGGCATTGATCATGAAACTTTTGGGACCCTTGGTAGAAGGGAGTTTAGAACCATCAGTCTTTGGATTAAGTTGGGTGAAAGAGGAAGGAGGGACATCATTTCTGGGTGTGGGCCGTGCCCGCCACAATGCTTTCCTTATACAGAGGAGGTACTCAACAGTTATTTGTTGGACCTGTGAGTCTTATTTGTAACCTAATCTGTAAATACTAACTCCCAAGAGTTTACGCTACTTTTGTGTGCATGTATAAAACTCAAAATTTGTGTATGGTTAATTGGAATATGGTATTAATGTTACTGGATCTCCAAAGAGTAGAGTTTCTTGGATAATACAAGCCTCTTCTTCCTCTGGCTTTACCAGCTTTACTGTCCAACAGATGATACCTCTGTCTGTATGGTGATGTGCTGAGGAAAGAGCTTAAGAGATAACTTTTTAAGTATCCATATTTGTAAAGATTAGGATTTGAGCTTTAAACTACATGTAACTGCAGTAGTTGTGGTTTCTTTTTTTTTTTGGTTGCATTGGGTCTTCCCTGCTGCGTGCGGGCTTTCTCTACTTATGGTGAGCAGGGGCTACTCTTTGTTGCTGTGCGCGGGCTTCTCATTGCGGTGGCTTCTCTTGTTGCAGAGCATGGGCTCTAGGCGCGCGGGCTGCAGTAGTTGTGGTGTGCAGGCTCAGTTGCTCTGCAGCATGTGGGATCTTCCCGGACCAGGGCTCGATCCCATGTCCCCCGCATTGGCAGGCAGATTCTTAACCACTGCGCCACCAGGGAAGTCCATGGTTGCGGTTTCTAATGTAAAGAAACTCCCATGCTTAACTTATTCAAACAACTTCATCACCTTAATCAGTTGTCACAGAAATTGAAGTTAAAGGAGCTTTATTTGTGAATCCAGGATTTATAGGATACTTTAGTATGTTTTATGTCTATTATATTTTCCTTTTACAGTCAATATTCTCAGCTCCTTAATTTTAATTAATACTTGCTAGTAAATATTCTATTTCAAATGAGGGAATGCATAGGAAAAACACTCCCAATGTTTTGTCATTGTTATTTCAGACCAAAACCTCCTGCGACTGAGCACAACCATGGTGCATCCGGATTCTCCTCAGAAGTGAGACTTTCCAAAGGACCAATGACTCTTTTCCTCATGCCCTTTCAGTTTTTCCTGCTCCGTAGCTATGTCTCGATCTCGCCATGCAAGGCCTTCCAAATTAGTCAGGAGGGAAGATTTAAACAAAAAGAAAAACAGCCAACTGAAGAAGGGATCTAAGCCAGCCAACAAAAATGTGGCGACAGTCAAGACTGTGAGCCCTGGAAAATTAAAGCAATTAATTCAAGAAAGAGGTGTTAAGAGAAAAACAGAACCCAAACTGCCTATGCCAGTCAGAAGCCTTCTGACAAGAGCTGGAGCAGCACGAATGAATTTGGATAGGACTGAGGTTCTTTTTCAGAACCCAGAGTCCTTAACTTGCAATGGGTTTACAATGGCTCTCCGAAGCACCTCTCTTAGCAGACGACTCTCCCAACCCCCAGCGGTCATAGCCAAACCCAAGAAAGTTTCACTGCCTAAGAATCTAGGAAAGCAACATGAGTGTGATTATAAGGTACTTACTGACATGGGAGTAAAGCACTCAGAAAGTGATTCAGTCCCAGTGCAAGACCCCTCAATCCCTCCTGATATAAAGAATCTAATTGGCATACAAAATGCATCATTAATAAAAAACGAGAGCCAAGAGACAACCCAGTCTTGGTCCCAAAGTGTGGAGGATTCCAAAATAAATCACTCTACTCATAGTGGCCCTGCAGCAGAGGTTCTTTCTGGGTCATTGGAAGGGACACGTGGTGGTGAAGGACTATTCTCTAGAGAGACATTGAATGATATTAGTGATTCCCCTAGAATGTTTGCTCAGGACACTTTCTGTGTTCCTTTGCTCCAAAAAGCAGCCCTCAGGGTTACCTCTGAAGGAAACCCCAGCATTCAGTTAGAAGATTTGGGTTCACGAGTAGAATCTCTTAAGCTATCTGATTCTTACCTGGATCCCATCAAAAGTGAACATGATTGCTGCCCCACCTCCAGCTTTAATAAGGTTGTACCTGAATTGGACCTTAGAAACTGTTTGTCTATTGGTGGGTCAATATATCCTACCTCATTAATACAACTCCTCTTGGCAGGTTCAGAACAAGAAACCCTTGGTGCTAAACCAGATCATCAAGAGGTACTCAAATCTACCCCAGATGAACAGGAAGTTGCTGATACCACCCCTGTCCTAGGACGGGCCTTTAGTGCTGTCCCACATCAATGGGAAGTTCCTGGTGCTAACCCAGTTCATGGAGAGCCTCTGGGTCAGACCCCAGACCCACCAGAGATTCCTGGTGCTATTCCAGTCCAAGGAGAGGTCTTTGGTGCTATCTTAAATCAACAAGTCCTCGGTATGGTTGGTGGTACTGCCTCAGACCCCGATATCTTTCTTCCTGCTCCTCTTAACCCAATTGCTACCTGTAATGCTCTCCCAGAATGGCCTGAGCCCCAGAGCACTGTTTCATCTGGGCTTGAGGTCCAGGGCACTATGCAGATTTTGCCTTCGGGCTTAGGTCACACTCCTCAACCATCATCAAACTCAGAGATAAGTTCCGTACCTCCCGCAATGGCTATAAACAATATAGAAAATAAGAAGAAGGTTCATATAAGCTTTCTGCCAGCTAACACTCAGGGGTTCACAATAGCCCCTGAGAGAGGACTCCACCATGCTTCACAGGGCATTGTCCACCTCTCCCAGGCCAGTCCCAGCAAATTGGAAGGA
This sequence comes from Globicephala melas, assembly GCF_963455315.2. Taxonomy (NCBI): domain Eukaryota; kingdom Metazoa; phylum Chordata; class Mammalia; order Artiodactyla; family Delphinidae; genus Globicephala; species Globicephala melas. The sequence continues at coordinate 63,168,288 of NC_083329.1, read as the reverse complement.
GAGAGCTCCCAGATCAGTGCCACCAGCATGGTTGACATCAACACCACAGTGGTGTCTAGGCCAGTGTCACTTGTCAGTACCTCCTCTTCTCCTTCCTACACAACTTTGCTACCTACTTTGGAAAAGAAGAAACGAAAGCGATGTGGGGTCTGTGAGCCCTGCCAGCAGAAGACCAATTGTGGTGAATGTACCTACTGCAAGAATAGAAAGAACAGCCATCAGATCTGTAAGAAGAGGAAATGTGAGGAACTGAAAAAGAAGCCATCCATCATTGTGCCTTTGGAGGTAAGTAAATACCCAAGGGGCTGGGGACACCTGTGAGACTTAGTAGTGTGATTTGTGTGGAGACAATTTGCTTCTGTATTACATCCTTTTGCTTTGGTAAAATGTTGCTTTAAGTTGCCTATAGGAATTTGTGGACCTACCTGAAGTACGTCTTGGGCACTGAGTGATGCATTAGCTTATTTTTAGAATTTGTCTCAGAAAACTAGAACATAAACATTTTCCATTATAAGTTTTGATGGAGAATAGGAAAACTGTATGAAATGTGGCTTTGGAAGGATTTCCACTGTGCCTCATTTTAGCCAGTTGTGTGTCTTTTTTTGGGAGTTACAGATTTAAAAATTAGGAGCACAAACTCACTAACTGTCCTGCAGCCTGAGAAACCAGAGGAATTAAACTTCTTTTCTTTTGAAAGAATAAAACTGTCTCTATCTTTAATCTTAAAACTTTGCCTTGGAGGTATAGTAATGATAAAGCTTTCGTCTCAACTTTTGGCTTGTGATTTTCACCTGCTCACAGGATTGTTGAGATTCAATGGTAATCAGAAGTTGAAAATGGTTTTTAAACTCCAAAGTGACATACAAACATTTGTACTTATTATTACAGTTATGAAACTAAGGTAGTAAAAATATTGGTTGCCTTAGACTTTGTTTAAAGGATTTTATGGAGGTTGGTTAATACTCAAACTTGCTTTAATTAAAGCAAGCTTGCTTTAATTAAAATACCTGTCAGCTATGGTGTTTTATGATTTTTAGATTACTCACTTGAAGTTATATTTATTTTGAGTCTACTATGAATATGGGTGTAGTAGAATAGATTAATTTAAAATATTATGAACTTAATTTCAGTCAACCTTTTTTCTATTTCATTCTGGACTTAAATTATGTCCAAAAATGCTGACTTCCTATTTGACTGACACGTTGCAAATAAGAGATCAGACATTTAGCCAATCATGTATTGATGACATTTAATATTTCCAAAATATTTTGTTATTATAAATCTTACTGCAATGAACTATCTTCTTTACTCAAGTCACTTCACACGTGTGAGAGTAGATCAAAATGTGGCCAGTAACTTAATAGTCTACATACTTACATCTAAAACACTTAGTAGCAATATTTTTATAACAAGAGTGATCTCCCTGATAAGCTCCTGATTTGTAACATTGCCAATAGACATAGTTGCCAAAGGTACTCTATCTCTAATAGGTATAAACAAGTTTGTTCTCTTCTTTTTGTTTTTTTTCGGTACGCGGGCCTCTCACTGTTGTGGCCCCTCCCGTTGCGGAGCACAGGCTCCGGTCGCGCATGCTCAGCGGCCATGGCTCACGGGCCCAGCTGCTCCGCGGCATGTGGGATTTTCCCGGACCGGGGCACGAACCCGTGTCCCCTACATCGGCAGGCGGACTCTCAACCACTGCGCCACCAGGGAAGCCCTGTTCTCTTCTTTTCTAAACTGGCTCCTCCTCTTGCATTACATTTTTGGTTAACGGCTTACTGTCTACACGGTCACCCAAAATGGAAAATTCAGTCATGTTTAATGCCTTTCTCTCACTCTTGTAGTATCTCTTGTTCTACAACATCAGAGCACTTCTATCTCTCCATTTTCTTGGCTCCAGCTGTAGTTGAGCCTTTATCTCATACTGGGACAATTTCAGTGTCATCTTTATTATCAGTAAGTATTTATTGCACTTCTACTCTGGGTTGAGGGTACCAGCTACCTGGGAAGTCAGGATGTTGAACAACAATTCTCCTTAGGTACAGTTCAAGTTTTCTTTCTATAACCCTGTTTCTCCTAGTTTAATACATTTAGTGCTCTTCTGTATATGTAATTTATCTCACTCAAAACAAAAGAAAATAGAGCAAAGTTTTCAGCGCCTTCCAGTTGTAGATGAAGCCTAGCTTTCTTAGCATGGAATACCAAGATTTTTTAAAATATATTTTATTTATTATTTTTTATTTTTTGGATGTGTTGGGTCTTGCAGCACGTGGGCTTCTCTCTAGTTGTGGCATGCAGGTTTTCTCTCTCTAGCTGGGGCATGTGGGCTCCAGAGGGTGTGGGCTCTGTAGTTTGCAGCACGTGGGCTCTCTAGTTTAGGCACGCAGGCTCAGTAGTTGTGGCATGTGGGCTTATTTGCCCCGCAGCATGTGGGATCCTAGTTCCCCGACCAGGGATCAAACCTGGGTCCCCTGCATTGGAAGGCGGATTCTTTACCACTGGACCACTGGTGATGTGGGAAGGTACCAATATTCAAGATCTTGGCATGACTGATCTCCTCTGTCTTGTTTGCTGTCACTTCTCACATTATACTTGAAGTTTCAGCTGTATCCAGCTACTTATATATCCCCAAGCTCACCGTGCATGATCCTGCCTCAGTGTCCTTGCTCGTGGTACATATTCTTCCTTTCCCTATCTGACAAGACTCCACCCATTCACTCACCCCTCCCTGTGCCACACCTGTATCTGTGCATGTTCCCCCGGTTTCATTCCAGGGGACTTTGTTTTTCTAGTGCCTATCTAGCCTTGGTACAGTGATAGGTGCTAAATAAACACTTGTTAGTTAAATGAAAAGAGTATATTTGTAACTCAAATAATCAGGTTTAGAAATTTAGATGTTGGCATGTGGTTTATTTCTGTAAACTTGCTCTGGCAAGCAAGTGTGGCCACTGTTGTCAAGGTCCATCCGTGTGAGAAAAACCAGTATTTGTTAATGAATGAATGAATACCTTGGCTATAGCTCACAATCTCCTAAGCACCACATTCTTTATTAAAAACAAAACAAAAAACTCTTTTATTTTGACATGTCAATTTTATAGAAATATTGCAAGAGTAGTATCGAGAATTTGGTTTATCTTTCAGCCAAATGATAATATTTTATCATATTACTTTATCTCTCTTTTTAGCTCCTCCCCATGTGTATATTTTTTTCTGAATCAACTGAGAGTAAGGTTTTCATAGACATGATATCCCTTTATCCTTGCATACTAGAGAATATATTTCCTAAAAACAAGGATATTCTCTCCTACTATTATCAAAATTAGCAAGTTAACATTGAACCATTATTATTATCTAGCCCACAGACTTTATTCATATTTTGCCTATAAGAAAATATCCTTTTGACCTCCTTTAATTTGGAATAGTTCCTCAAACTTTTAAAACCACTTTACTGAGGTATAATTGACATATAATAAACTGCACGTATTTAAAGGGTACAGTTTGGTAAGTCTGACATATGTATACACTGTGTGAACATTACCACAGTCAAAATTCATTACTCCCCCAAATTTCTTTGTACCCCTTCATAGTCCCTTCTCTCCTACCTGCACCCTTTCTCCTCAGGAAAACACTCTTTCTATACATTAGTTTGCATTTTCTAGAGTTTTATATAAATGGAATCATATAATATGTACTTTTTGTGTGTGTGTGTGTGTGTGCACTGAGTGATGCATTAGCTTATTTTTAGAATTTGTCTCAGAAAACTAGAACATAAACATTTTCCATTATAAGTTTTGATGGAGAGTAGGGAAATTGTATGAAATGTGGTTTTGAAAAGATTTCCACTGTGCCTCATTTTGGCTAGTTGTGTGTCTTTTTTGGGGAGTTACAGATTTAAAAATTAGGAGCACAAACTCACTAACTGTCCTGCAGCCTGAGAAACCAGAGGAATTAAACTTCTTTTCTTTTGAAAGAATAAAACTGCCTCTATCTTTAATCATTACATTAGTTTGCATTTTCTAGAGTTTGATATAAATGGAATCATATAATATGTACTTTTTTTTTTTTGGTTTAGAATAGTTCCTCAACATTTGTTTTTAATGACATTGCTTCTTTTGCAAAGTGCAGATTACTTATTTTGTCCCTCACTTTGGGTTTGTCTAATGCTTCCTCATGACTAGATTTGGATTATACATTTTTGTATGAATACCTTCTTATAGGAGGGATGTAATGTCCATTTGTCTGACTATTCATGATCTTAATTTTGATCACTTGGTTAAAGGTAGTGTCTTCTAGATTTCTCCATTGTAAAATCAGTATTTTTCACTTTGTATTTAATAAATATCTTACAGAGAGATCAAGACATGTAAATATACTGCTATCCCTCAAACTTTCACTCCCCAATTTTAATGTTCATCAGTGATTTTTGCCTGATAGTTGCCAAATTGTGGTTCTGTTTCCATTGTTTCTTCTAAATCTGTTAATTAGTTTTAAACTCCAAAGAAGAGCTTTTTCTTCTTATTTGTTTCAGTGTGAACCTGTAGATTTTTGTTATATTCAGTAAGTTACACTCCTTTATTATCATTACTTATTTTGTTGCTCAAATTTCCCCAAATCTGGCCAGGGAGCACCTTCAACCATTGTTTGAATAATTATTTATTTCCTGGGACAAGTATTCTAAGGTTTTCTATTTTCCATCCTGCCCCAGACCAGATGATCAGCTGTTTACCCAAGGAAACTTGGTTCTTTTTGGTGGAGAATGATACTTAGAAACCAAGATCTTGTTAATAGGTATTATCGTTGTTGCTGAAATGTCAGTGGTGTGTTCAAAAGTTAGAATATGCATATGTTGAATTAGTTCTCTCTCACACACACACACACACACACACACACACACACCACCCTAATGCTTCAATGTAGTTATGTTGTTCATTTGAAATACAATTTTAATTAGTTTATTTGTTTATTTTCTATTTCAAAGGTCCCCTATAGTTGATGATATTCATATTCTCTTGCTTTCCCCCTCCCCCAAAAGATTGCCCTTGCCCCTGACAAAGCTGATTCTGAAGAATGTATTGTGTTGTCCTTATACTGAACTCTGACAGTACAGAGACTTACGCATCCAGCAATGCGTGGAGAGGCAGAGGAGAACATAGGGACACTTCTCTGAGGAATTTCATTCTGAGAGAGCAAGGAACAGTTGTACACTCATTTGTTTCTGTCTTCTTTTGCTTAATATTATGTTTATAAGATTTGCCAATAATGTTGCTTATAGTTATAGTTGTTCATTCTTGTTGCAGTGTAGTATTCCATTGTATGTATATATCACAATACCTGTATCCATTCTATTGTTAATGGGAAGTGAAATGTTACAGTACAGAACAGAACAGTAGAATGAACATAGCAGTACTACTATGGATTTTTTTTGGGCCGGGGGTGGTGGGCTGGCCATGCAGCTTGTGGGATCTTAGTTTCCCCACCAGGGATCAAACTTGCCCCCTGCAGTGGAAGCACAGAGTCCTAACCACTGGACCACCAGAGAATTCCCTGGACACTTTTTTTTTTCTATGTTAAAGTCTCTGGTTTTTTTTTAACGGAACTTTATATTTATTTATTTATTTATGGCTGCGCTGGGTCTTTGTTGCTGTGCGTGGGCTTTCTTTAGTTGCGGCAAGTGGGATCTACTCTTGCGGTGTGCGGGCTTCTCGTTGCAGTGGCTTCTCGTTGCGGAGCACGGGCTCTTAGCACGCGGCCTTCAGTAGTTGTGGCACAGCAGGCTCAGTAGTTGTGGCTTGTGGGCTCTAGAGTGCAGGCTCAGTAGTTGTGGCGCACCGGCTTAGTTGCTCCGTGACATGTGGGATCTTCTCGGACCAGGGCTTGAAGCCGTGTCCCCTGCATTGGCAGGGGGATTCTTAACCACTGCGCCACCAGGGAAGCCCCCTGGACATTTTTATAAAAGTCTTTTGGTGACTATATGCATGCATTCTGTTGAGTGTATTTCTAGGAGTGGAATTTCTGGGTCATAGAATATGTGTATGCTTAGCTTCCATAAATATTACCAAACTGCTGTGATTGTTCCAATTAAGACTCTCATCAGTAGTGTATGAAAGTTCCACTTGCTCCACATCCTTGCCAACACCGGATATTTTCTGTCTTTTTAAAAAAATATTTATTTTCTTTATTTTTTTGGCCGCATTGGGTTTTTGTTGCGGCATGTGTGCTTCTCTCTAGTTGCGGTGCACGGGCTTTCTCTAGTTGCGGCAAGCAAGGCCTACTCTTCATTGTGATGCGTGAGCTTCTCACTGCGGGGGCTTCTCTTGTTGTGGAGCACAGGCTCTAGGTGTGCAGGCTTCAGTAGTTGCAGCACGTGGGCTCAGTAGTTGTGGTTCGTGGGCTCTAGAGCGCAGGCTCAGTAGTTGTGGCACACAGGCTTAGTTGCTCTGTGGCATGTGGGATCTTCCTGGAGTAGGGCTCGAACCCGTATCCCCTGCATTGGCAGGCAGATTCTTAACCACTGTGCCACGAGGGAAGTCCCAATTGTGCTTTTTAATGAACAGAAATTCTTAACTTTAATGTAGTCCAGTTTACCAATCCTCTCCTTTATGATAACTTTTTATTTCCTGTTTAAGAAAATTTTTTTGGACTTCCCTGGTGGCACAGTGGTTAAGAATCCGCGTGCCAATGCAGGGGACACAGGTTTAAGCCCTGGTCCGGGAAGATCCCACATGCCTCGGAGTAACTAAGCCTGTGCGCCACAAATATTGAGCCTGCGTGCTACAACTACTGAAGCCCGTGCACCTAGAGCCCGTGCTCTGCAACAAGAGAAGCCACCGCAGTGAGGGGCCAGAGCACCAGGAGGAAGAGTAGGCCCCTGCTCGCCACAACTAGAGAAAGCCCGCGCGCAGCAACAAAGACCCAACGCAGCAAAAATAAAATATAAAATGAATAAATAAATAAATTCTTAAAAAAGAAAATGTTGTCTGTTTTTTGCAAATTCCAAGGTCATGAAGATGTTCTCTTTTGTTTTCTTCTTAAAAAGTTACTTTTTAAAACCTTTCACGTTTAGATGTACAAACTGGAATTGACTTTTGTGTATCACATGAGATAGGAGTCAAGACTCATCCTTTTTCATAGGGATATCTACTTGACCAGCACCATTACTGAAATGACTATCCTTTCCCCACTACTACAACATCAACTTTGTCACAAATCAAGTGATTAATTAGTTCTCAATCTGTTTCTAGACTGTTTCATTGGCCTTTTGTCTATTTTTCTGTCTGAACTCTCATTACTAGCCTTTACAACTAGTCTTGCTAACTGGTAGTATAAGTCCTTCAGTTTTGTTTTCAATATTTATTTGGGCTATTTTTTTGGTTGTTTGTATTTTCATCAAAAAATTTTTTTTAATATGTGTATTTATTTGGCTGCCCTGGGTCTTAGTTGCCGCGTGTGTGTGGGATCTTTGTTGCTGCATGCGGAGTCTTTTTTTAAAAAAAATAAATTTGTTCATTTTATTTATTTATTTTGCGGTACGCGGGCCCCTCACCGCCGCGGCCTCTCCCACCGCGGAGCACAGGCTCTGGACGCGCATGCCCAGCGGCCATGGCCCACGGGCCCAGCCGCTCTGCGGCACGCGGGACCCTCCCGGACCGGGGCACGAACCTGCGCCCCCCGCATCGGCAGGCGGACCCCCAACCACTGCGCCACCAGGGAAGACCTATTTATTTATTTTTGGCTGCACTGGTTCTTCGTTGCTGCGCGCAGGCTTTCTCTAGTTGCGGAGAGCAGGGGTTACTTTTCGTTGCGGTGCATGGGCTTCTTATTGTGATGGCTTCTCTTGTTGCAGAGCATGGACTCTAGGCACACAGGCTTCTGTAGTTCTGGTGCACAGGCCTAACTGCTCTGCGGCATGTGAGATCTTCCCGGACCAGGGCTCGAACCCGTGTCCCCTGTATTGGCAGGCAGATTCCTAACCACTGCGCCACCAGGGAAGCCCGTGGAGTCTTTTTAGCTGTGGCATGCAAACTCTTAGTTGTGGCATGTGGGATCCAGCTCCCTGACCAGGGATCGAACCCAGGCCCCCTGAATTGGGAGTTCGGAGTCTTAGCCACAGGACCACAAGGGAAATCCCTTCATCAAAATTTTTGAATCAGCTTGTAAATTTCCACCAAAAACGCTGTTGGAAGTTTTATTGTTTGTGTTGAATCTATACATCAGTTTGCAGTCTAATGCTCTACCACTGAGCTATATATACCCCCTCTCATCAGTTTGAAGAGATTGACTTTTTTTTTTTTTTTTTGCGGTACGCGGGCCTCTCACTGTTGTGGCCTCTCCCGTCGCGGAGCACAGGCTCCGCACGCGCAGGCTCAGCGGCCATGGCTCACGGGCCCAGCCGCTCCGCGGCATGTGGGATCTTCCCGGACCGGGGCACGAACCCGTGTCCCCTACATCGGCAGGCGGACTCTCAACCACTGCGCCACCAGGGAAGCCCCGAGATTGACATTTTTACAATATTAAATCTTCCAGTTCATGACCATAGTATATCTTTATTTATGATTTACTTTCTTTCAATAACATTTTGTAGCTTTCAATATAGAGTTATTTAGTTTGTTTTATTTTTAGGTATTTGATATCAAAATTTTTTTATATTTATTTTATACACATCAATGATTGAAGCCCATTTACTTTGATAAGTAAGAATATTGGTAAGCAAATATATTTCATGTATTTCTTCCTCACATCAGAATTATTTTACTTATTATTGAGAGTTGGAGTGAGAAAGAGAAAATACATTTACAGTTTTTAAATGTTAATATTTTTATTATTAGAATATTTATTTTATTATTTATTTATAATAATATATATATATTAATTTATGTATTTTGGCTTCGTTGGGTCTTCGTTGCTGTGTGCAGGCTTTCTCTAGTTGCAGCAAGCGGGGGCCACTCTTCCTTCCAGTGCGTGGGCTTCCCATTGCAGTGGCCTCCCCCTCTGCGGAGCACAGGCTCTAGGCACCTGGGCTCCAGTAGCCATGGCACGCGGACTCAGCAGCCGTGGTTCACGGGCCCAGTTGCTCCGCGGCATGTGGGATCCCCCGGACCAGGGTTCGAACCCGTGTCCCCTGAATCGGCAGGCGGACTCCCAACCACTGCACCACCAGGGAAGCCCTATAATAATATTTTATTATATGAAACAAATGTACATTTTAAAAACAGAACTGTTAGAATTTTTTTCTTCTAAAATATACTTAGCCCCCAAAGGCATATGCCATTTCTCAGAATGTTAACTACTAATGTCTGGGAGAAGTAAAAACAATTTTGATCTACTCTTTTTTTGATCATAGATTATATTTTTGTCTCCCAATTGTTTCTTTTAATTGAACAACAAGGTAATTAGATAGTCTTCCCAGTGATCTCTTTGGCCAAGAGATAAAGTGTTATTTTTTGCCAAGTTTAGTTCAGCTTAGTGTTCTTCATATTCAGAAATACAGTTAATTAAAACCATTGACTTTACAACTCATAGTCATCTAGGAATTTGCTCCTGGCTAGGTATTCCTCATTTTGCATTTGTAATTTAGCATACTGAGACATAAGCATTATTCTATTTATTGAATAGTGAGTGATGTTAAAAGCGGGGGAGAGGTGCTTTTTAGGGACTTAAAGTGTAGGTGCTTTGGCCAGGCTACACTTTCACACACTTTTTAGTATGTTCAAAAACAACAACGACAACAAAACACAGTTGTTTGTAGATATGCTTCTGAGGGCAGTGTTTTGAATTATATGTCTATAGCTTGATGATTTGGTATAGTATCACACATTTAAGTAATATGAATTGAATGACTAAGCAGTTTGTGAGTTGGTTGCCAAAGTGAAATAGTCTCTTAATATTTACTCCAATTAATCTTTTTTGTTTCTTGGGTTTTTTTGTTTGTTTTTGTTTTGCCATGCCAGGCAGCTTGTGGGATTTTAGTTCCCCGACTAGGGATTGAACTTGGGCCATGGCAGTGAAAGCTCCATGTCCTAACCATTGGACCACCAGGGAATTCCCTACTCCAGTTAATATTGATTTTTTTTCCTCCAAATATTAAAGGGTTATTATATGCTTGGTTACATTAATAGCAGTATATTAGATAACACTGTAAAATGTGCTATTTATTACCATGCTACCTTCTTAGCTAATAGAAATTACACCTGGGAAAATAGCAATACCTATATAGTTTGTGCTTGAAAAGCTAAAAGTTAAGTAGTATTATATGATACAAGTTGAACCACTGACTGTTCACTGTCCTGTGGATAGTGTGATAACAGTCTAGTTCCGGAGATGTCCCTTCAGAATTGGTTGACATACTTGTTTAATTTTATTTTATCCATTTTAGTGGGAGTTGCGTGGGACAGGCCTCTTCTGGCCACTGCTTTTCTCAGTGTTTTCAAACAGCCAGATTTCATTTTGGCATATGTTATATATGGCATATGGAACAAATTTTTGCTACCAACTCTTGCAATTGAGGGCAGATGTTATATGTCCCTAAATGTGCCTTTAAGGAATCTCTTAGGATCACTACTGAGACTTCAGTAGCATACCTCACCACAGAGCTGACCATAGGGAAAAAGCCTGTGGCGTCTAGGATCTTTGCATGTTTAGAATATGTGTATATATGTATAACTGAACCATTTTGCTACACACCAAAAATGAATACAACATTGTAAATCAAGTATACTTCAAATAAATAAATAAATAAATAAAAATAAACCCCAAGCATGTAAACAAAACCATGCTGATCTTGATTGATTATGACTGGTGGGTGTTAATTTCTGGAATCTTGTCAGTATGGTTCAAATCTTACCTTGCCATTTTGTGTAGACCATCTTATCCAGAAAGAAAAATGTGTGAAACTGACTTAACACCTTCATCTAGTATCAGTATAATCCAAGTTATACTATCACTTACTAGTGAGCACTGTAGTTTGGTACATGTTTATTTTGCTACAGAGCTTATCTCCCCATGTCTTTGTTGGTCAGCTTCTTGATATTTTTATTCCAGAGTAATATTTCAAGAGTTGATGGTTTCAGAGCTGCAAAAGTCATTCTCCCGGGTTTCCCTGGTGGCGCAGTGGTTGAGAGTCTGCCTGCCGATGCAGGGGACACGGGTTCGTGCCCCGGTCCGGGAAGATCCCACATGCCGCGGAGCGGCTAGGCCCGTGAGCCATGGCCACTGAGCCTGTGTGTCCGGAGCCTGTGCTCCGCAACGGGAGAGGCCACGACAGTGAGAGGCCCACGTACAGCAAAAAAAAAAAAAAAAAAAAAATCATTCTCCCTATAAAGTAGCCAGTCACTGTAGTACTATGATGGATGTGGCACTAGTGTAACCAGCTAGGAGAGAAGGTGGGATCATATATTTTTGTAGTATTATCATATTAAAATAAGACACAGCTAGCAAATGCATCAAACTAATCTAAGCAATTCAGGTTATTACCTTGATAATGAGACTCAGTGCTCAAGTCATGATTATCCAGAAAGTTTTGGCTAATTATCTATCATCAGCTCTTCGTGTCTGCTAGTAAGCAACAAGAGAAATCTTGCTCTTTTCTGATTTATTTATGTCCTGTTAACACTGCTACAGTTTTTTAAAAAAGGGCATGGTGAGAAAGCAGGATTAGAAGTGAGATGTTTAAATTACTTCTAAAGCCCAAGCTCAGGCTATAGAGGGTGCTAGCACATCACAGGTGCTCAATACATGTTTGCTGAACAAATGATTCAATGAATGAATGAAATCTCATAAAAAATGTAAGATTCAGCCTATCTCACATACCAATGTCTCTTAAAAAAAAAAAGTGCACTGTAAACCATTATATCCCATGTGTACTTAATATATCATCTTAGCAGCTAGTACCTCAAAACATTTTGGGGTTTATTCTATATATGTCATTTTCAAGTACCAAAGATATTAGGATCATGGGATGTCTGTAGCAGAAATTCAAGTAGAGGACTTGAGAAAAAAGTTTATAGGAAGTACACAGTGCTTTAAAAATATGCTTAAAGGGCTTCCCTGGTGGCGCAGTGGTTGAGAGTCCACCTGCCGATGCAGGGGACACGGGTTCGTGCCCTGGTCCGGGAAGATCCCACATGCCACGGAGCGGCTGGGCCCGTGAGCCATGGCCGCTGAGCCTGCGTGTCCGGAGCCTGTGCTCTGCAACGGGAGAGGCCACAACAGTGAGAGGCCCGCATACCACACACACACACAAAAAAGCTTAAAAAGCAGCTGCTTTTGTTGTTTAAAATTACTGCCATGTCCATTTGTGATTATGAGTTATACCAAGATGCAAAGTTTGGACACCTCAAAGTTCTAAAGGGAAAAGGACCATGAAAGCTCAAAATGACGCTTTTTCTAATTGTAAATGGAGTTTAGAAAAACAATTCTAGGAGGATACATACCTACCAAACCAAACTGTTGGAAGTGTTTACCTCTGAGGACTAGAGTTTTTGGATGGAGGATGGGTGTATTAGAAAATAAGTGACTTTAAATTTTGCTTAAATTTTTATACATGGTTTGAATTTCTACATAAAGAGCTTGTGTTACTTTAAAAAGTAATAAAATCAAAGTAGTGTAATTTGCATTTGGAAAGCTTAGAAGCAGGAAAAAGACAAACTTTAATTCTACTACCTAGATGCAACCACGATGAGTATATAGGCATATTTACTTCCAGTGTTTTTTCTGCATTTATTTTTTAAAAGAGTTTTTTGATGTGGACCATTTTTAAAGTCTTTATTTAATTTGTTACAATATTGCTTCTGTTTTATGTTTTGGTTTTTTGGCCCTGAGGCGTATGGGATCTTAGCTCCCCAACCAGGGATCGAAGACTCACCTCCCTTCATTGGAAGGCGAAGTCTTAACCACTGGACCACCAGGGAGGTCCCTGCATTTAAAAAATAACATAGTTTTTAAATTTTTTCTTTTTGTTTCACTGGAAATATGATGCTCAGTTGTAAACGTTAAAAGCATACAAATTGTGGGCTTCCTTGGTGGTGCAGTGGTTAAGAATCTGCCTGCCAATGTAGGGGACACAGGTTCAATCCCTGGTCTGGGAAGCTCCCACGTGCCGTGGAGCAACTAAGCCCATGCGCCACAACTACTGAGCCCGCATGCCACAACTACTGAAGCCCGGGCACCTAGAACCCGTGCCACCACAATAAGAAGCCCACACACTGCACGAAAAGTAGCACCTGCTCGCCGCAACTAAAGAAAGCCTGTGCAGCAACGAAGACCCAACGCGGCCAAAAAAAAAAAAAGTATACAAATTGCTTTGTTACGATAAAACTAACCGTGTATACACACACACAGAAAAAAATAAATAACATCTTTAAAGTTGAATGAGGTAAAATTTCTTCTTTTTTTCTCAGTATATCATCAACATTTCCCTTGCAAGTAAAAATTTGTAAAGATTTAAAAAGTATGTGTATAATATTCCTTTGGGTAAACGAACCTAACCTACTAAATTACTTTTCATGACTGGATGAATTATTTTGGGTCCCATTTCAAATTATGTTCTTTTTTTTTTTGGCTGCATTGGGTCGTAGTGTGGCATGCGGGATCTTTTGTTGCAGCGTGGGCTCTCTGTTGTGGTGTGTGGGCTTCTCTCTAGTTGTGGCGTGCGGGTTTTCTCTCTCTAGTTGTGGCACACAGGCTCCAGAGTGCGTGGGCCCTGTAGTTTGTGGCAGGCCAGCTCTAGTTGAGGCACAGGAGCTCAGTAGTTGTGGCACGCGGGCTTAGTTGCTTCACGATATGTGGGATCTTAGTTCCCTGACCAGGTATCCAACCTGCATCCCCTGCATTGCAAGGAGGATTCTTTGCCACTGGACCACCAGCGAAGTCCCCTCAAATTATGTTCTTGACACTGGAATCTACTAGTCCTGAATTTCAAGCTAGAAGTATTAGCATAACCAAAAAATTTAGTATTTTGTTAATGATTTATTATTGCCTAATGGTTTCTAAATCTTTACCACTTTTGGAAACCTGAAGTTTGTAGTACAGGTAGGTTTTGGAAAGTCAGGTCCATTTCCTTCTCTCAAAAAGAGAAACTAAAATTTCTTTTACCTTCTTTCTGGTAAACACATCTTCATGCCCTCTCAAAGATGGGGGTTGAGCCAGCATTTAAGCATATCTCATTAGCGTAGCTAAATGACTGGACACTAGCCAGATCAGATTAGGTACTTGGTGTATTTTTAGCTACCATGGAAAAACCCAGAATTTTAAAGTTATTATTATTATATTAGTGCTTAAGTCCCACTAAATTTTCTACATGGTTTTTAGTTGCTAGGCAAGAGTTCCTAAGACTAATTTGATCCTGATTTAAATGATCCCAACACTTGTCTTTCATATGATCTTTCAAAAATCATAAAGTTAGAACTTCTACATCAGAGGTTTTTAATCTGGATGGGCTTCAGTGCTCTGTGATCCCATCTCCTCAAAATTATATGTAACATATTGGGTTTTTTTTATTTTTTGGGTTTTTTTTGCGTTACGCGGGCCTCTCACTGTTGTGGCCTCTCCCGTTGTGGAGCACATGTTCCGGACATGCAGGCTCAGCGGCCATGGCTCATGGGCGTAGCCACTCCGCGGCATGTGGGATGCTCGCGGACCGGGGGGCACGAACCCGTGTCCCCTGCATCGGCAGGCAGACTCTCAACCACCGCGCCACCAGGGAAGCCCCATGTTTTTTGTTTTTTAACATATTGTTTTATATGCATTTTTCTGGAGAGATGGTCTTTAGCTTTCATTAGATTTCACAGAAATATAAATCATGTCTCCTACTCCCCAAAGTAAAAACAAGTAAGGGGGTCACACCAATCTTTTAAGACTTTGAAGGAGTGAAATTGACAACTGTTACTCTGGTTAAGCTATATTAAGATCCTTTATTCCCCCCATGTGGTCATCAGTGTGAGAATGGATCTATTTGTAACATTGTGATAGACCCCTGAAGCAGGGATGCCTGAGGAGCAGAAGTGATGTCTACAAAGGGTCTGGTAGAGTCCTTGCTACGTAGTAGGTGCTTAATGTGGTGGTTATTGTTTTATCCTTGAAGAGATTTGCCTATTCATTTCATTACTTTCACCCATTTCCCTCTTGCTACCTGACTCACGTTACTTAGAGGAAAGTAACTAAAGTCCTCAGAATTAGCCAGTACACACCATTTCACAGGATCTGCAAATGCATTTTTCCTGCAAGAGCATTAGGGTTATGAATGAATTGGTTTCACTGTTCCCATGTGATGCAGAATTATAGCTGTGGTTTCCGGCGAGACGATGCCACAGTTATTTTCTTGTCCTTGTATAATGAGAGGGTTTTGGTGTTTCTGCCATATTCTAGATATTTACACTACATAGCTCATTTTCGTATCATATTTCATATGGAACACCATTTTGTGGTGAGTTTTCTGTTAAAGGGCAAAAGTAGGATCAAGACAGGAGGAAGTGGGAGGACAAGACAGTGGAAGCCCACAGTTGATCCAAGCCATGGACTTTTTTGGAGGGAGCTGATCCAGTTTAGATTTAGAGAGAAAAGTGTGTGTGTGTGTGTGTGTGTGTGTGTGTGTGTGTGTGTGTGTGTATTAGTTTCCTCCACACTTGCAGGAGTAAGTAACTTGTTTAGGAATTAACACAGAATTGCAGGGAGATTTGTCTACTAGGCAACATAAAATTAAATTACCTTCTTTATTCACCTACTTCCATTTTCTAGGGACATTTCTGGTACACTATGAGATGTCAAAACAAACAAAAATCAATAAAACAAGGAAAACAAAACAAAGTAGTGTTTAACTTATTTCTTTTAAAAAAGTCAGTAACCAGGGAACTTTGTCTTCATTGATAATTAAGTACATAAGATTTTAACAAAATTTAAACTTCTTTGACTTGCAGTGCAGGAAACTGGCAAAGGAAAGGAAAAAGGGAAAAAATGAACATTTATTGAGAGTCTACTATGGGCCAGACACTGTGCTAGAAGGCTTAATGTTACCATATTTGATCCTGACAGTGACCCATGAAGTGTAAGTATTAGGACTCTCATTTAGCAGACCAGGAAATGGAAACCCACATTAAAAAATGTATTAATTTCCCCTGGCTAGCAAGTAGTAGAGGCACTCTTTCCATTATGATAAAGGAGAATCAAACAATTTCTTCTTTTTAAAAAACTGAGATCTGGGGGGGGAGAGAAAAAAAAAAAACTGAGATCTAATTCATGTATCATAAAATTCACTCTTTTGAAAGTATACAATAGTGCAATAGTGGTTTTATATATATATATATATATATATATATATATATATATATATATATATATATAGTTTGTTTGTTTGTTTGTTTTGCCTGCAGAGCTTGCAGGATCTTAGTTCCCCAAACAGGCATCGAACCAGTGCCCCCTGCAGTGGAAGCACGGAGTCCTAACCACTGGACCGCCAAGGAATTCCCGGTCTTTAGTATATTTACAAAGTTGTGCAACCTTTACCACAATCTAATTCTAGAACACGTTCATCACCCCAAAAAAGAAACCCAGTATAATTAAGCAGTGACTCCCCATCCTTCTCTCCCTCAGCTCCTGGTAACCACTGATTTGCTTTTTGTCTTTATGGATTTGCCTATTCTGGGCATTTCATGTAAATGGAACCGTACAATATTTGGTCTTTTGTATCTGGCTTCTTTTACTTTAGCATAATGTTTTCAAGTGTCATCCATGTCATAGCATTTATCAGTACTTCGTTCCCTTTTATGGCTGAATAATATTTCATTGCATGAATAAACCACATTTTGTATAAACATTCATCAGTTGATGGACTTCTGAGTTGCTTCTACTTTTTGGCTACTATGAATAATGCATTTACGAACATTTGTGTACAGGTTTTTTTTGTGGACATGTGTTTTCAGTTATTACGGGTATATCCCTAGGATTGGAACTGCTGGGTCATATGGTAACTCTTTGTTTAACTTTAAGGAATTGCCAGACTGTTTTCCAAAGTAGCTGTACCATTTTAGATTCAACAATCCTCATCAAAACTTATTATCTGGGGCTTCCCTGGTGGCGCAGTGGTTGAGAGTCCGCCTGCCGATGCTAGGGGACACAGGTTCGCGCTCCGCTCCGGGAAGATCCCACATGCCGCGGAGTGGCTAGGCCTGTGAGCCATGGCCACTGAGCCTGCGCGTCCGGAGCCTGTGCTCCGCAACAGGAGAGGCCACAACAGTGAGAGGCCTGCGTACCGCAAAAAAAAAAAACAAACCAAAAAAACTTATTATCTGATTTTCTGATTATTGCCTTCCTAGTCGGTATGAAGTGGTATTCCAGGATGGTTTTGATTTGCATTTCTCTAATGATTAATGATATCAAGCATCTTATCATGTCTTTATTGACCATTTGTATATTTTTTTTGGAGAAGTGTCTATTCAAGTCTGTCTTAGTTCGTTTGGGCTGCTATAACAAAATACTGCAGACGGGGTGGCTTATAAACAACAGAAATTTATTGCTCATGGTTCTGGAGAAGGCACCAGCATGGTTGAATTCTGGTGAAGGCCCACTTCCTGGTTCATGGTTTGTGCCTTCTCACTGTGTCCTCACATGGTGGAAGAGGCTAGGGAACTCTCTGGAGCTTCTTTTAGAAGGCACTAATCTCATTCATGAGGGTTCTACCCTCATGACTTAAGCATCTCCCAAAGGCCCCATCTTCTAATATTATATTGGGCTTTAGGATTTCAAAAATGAATTTTGGGGGGACACAAACATTGTGTAGTGCCTGTCATTTGGTAGCCACCAAACAAATGTTGGTTGAATTAAATGATACTAGTCATAGATGTGGAACTGGTATGTAGTAAACATTGATATCTGAAGGGGTTAATAACAACTATTATATACTGAGTACTCACTAAGTGCCTGGTACTGTATTAAGCACTGACATGCTCATTATCTCATGTAATCCTTGTAATAATCCTATGAAACATACATTCTTCCCCCAATGTATAAAGTAAGACACTGAGGCTTAGACGGGACAAGTAACTTGTCTAAGACTACACAGTTGATCTTGGATTAGAGCCCTTGGCTTCGATGGTAAGTGCTCATTTAAAGCACCATGTTCCCGGGAATTTCCTGGAGGTCCATTAGTTGGGACTCAACACTTCAGCTACCGAGGGCCAGCGTTCGATCCCTGGTCAGGGAACTAAAATCCCACAAGCGGTGTGGCATGGCCAAAATAATAAATAAATAAATAAAATTAACCACCATGTTTCTGAGCAAGGGAAAGAAGCCAAATATGAAGAACCTGGAGGATAGAGAGAAGTGGGACCAAAATGTGGACTGGTTAAGGATAGCCCTGCTAAGGCGATTGCTGCTATCTTTTAGACTTTTGAAACTTTGAAAGAGATGTTGTATAAGAATCTTATACTAGGTTCATTTTAACAAGGAAACTATATAGCACAGGAAACTATATAGCACTGTATAGCACAGGAAACTATATTCAGTATCTTGTAATAACCCATGATGGGAAAGAATCTGAAAAAGAATATATATATGTGCATATATATATGCAACTGAATCATTTTGCTGTACACCAGAAACTAACACACCAAAAAAAAGCTCCCTAGGGACTTCCCTGGAGGTCCAGTGGTTAAGACTCCATGCTCCCAATGCAGGGGGCACAGGGTCGATCCCTGGTGGGTGAACTAAGATCTTGCATGCCACACGGCACAGCCAAAAAAAAAAAAAAGAAAGAAACTAACACAACATTGTAAGTCAACTATACTTCAATAAAAATTAAAAGAAAAAAGAATCTTTTTTTTTTAATTATTATTATTTTTTTGCGGTACGCGGGCCTCTCACTGTTGTGGCCTCTCCCGTTGCGGAGCACAGGCTCCGGACGCGCAGGCTCAGCAGCCATGGCTCACGGGCCCAGCCGCTCCGCGGCATGTGGGATCTTCCCGGACCGGGGCCCGAACCCGTGTCCCCTGCATCGGCAGGTGGACTCTCAACCACTGTGCCACCAGGGAAGCCCTTAAATGAGTTTTAATTGCTTAATACCTTGTTTATTTGTACATGTTCATGTGACAGCCATCATTCTCCGTTGCTGTAGTGGAACCACCTGCAAGTCAGCTGCCATACCAGAAGCTTTTTTCATAGCCATTACAGCATTTAACCCTAAAGTCAGCTTTGTCCCTCACTGAGTCTATGGGGGGTTAACTTACTCCGGGTCCCATAGTTAATAAGCATCATTGGGATTTGGATCCCACCAAGGACATACTGATCTTGTATAAGATCATATTTTGATATTGTTTGATGTAACATCTTAAGGTGGACAAGCCATGAGGAAATACTACTTTCTTTTAAAAAAATCTAAATTAATTTTCTTTGATCACATACATAGTTACGATTAAGAGAATTGTTAGGTATAGTGGTCCTTCATCCCCACCACCCCCTCCCCAAACCCACTAATGCTTCATTTATGATGATGATTAGCAAAAGTAGCCTTATAAGAATATGGTATATATTCATAAAGTTGGACACAATCACAGCATCAGTGAATGCAGTTTGACTTATTCTCAAATGATGTGCATGAAAGAACTGTTGTTATGAGCAAGGAAAATATCAATTCACAGTTTATAAATATCTAGTAAAAACATTAAGAACCATTTATTTTATTTTAAACAGCAAAAGCTAATGTACACTTTGAATAAGTGTTTGGAACTCAGGTAAATCAAACAGATTTGGGGGAAAATTGCATTTTCTTAACTAGTCATTAAGAGTATCTATGGAAACGCCATTATAATCGTTTAGGCTAAAACATTCCTGATAAAGATAGGCAAGTTTTTCATTTAAATCTGCACAGTTAACACGGATATAACCTTGAGCTCCATACTTGTTGATTTCTAAGGTGGACTGTGGGGAAAATAACTTTTTTGTTTTCTTGCTACAACAAATATATCTCCTCTTGATCCCACAAGTTATTCCTAAAGGGCTTTACATTGCAAAAGCTCAAAATGATCCCCTCAGACAATGAAATGGCAATCTCAAGTTAGAAGAAATGTCTCTAGGACTTCCCTGGAGGTCCAGTGGTTAAGACTCTATGCTTCCGCTGCAGGTGGCACAGGTCCCATGCCTGGTCAACCCCTGGTTGGGGAACTAAGATCCCACATGCTCTGCGGCCCAAAAAAAAAAAAAAAAAAAAAGGTCTCTAGTAAGAATATCAAGGACTGTTTATTTATTTTAGTTTAAACAAGAGCTAATGTACCCACTGAATAAGTATTTGGATATCAAGAAAGTTAAACAGACTTTAGAAAAAATTAATTTTAGGCATTCTATAATTATAAATATTGTGGGCTTCATGTCAAGTTTTTTCTTTTTTCTCTCTACCTGAGTTAAGCTCAATGGAAAAGTTATTCATTGTCAGAGATTCCACAGGTGTTAGGCAGTGCCTCGAATATAGCTGGTGTTCTTTGTTCTATTTCTGGAATGAACAAAAAAGAAGGGCATCCCTTTCTCCAAACATCAGAAGCATCTCTCCAGTACAACCAGAGTTACCCAGCTGAAAGAGTAACATTTCTTGGCAGGCAAATCTTGCTTCTCCATAGATTGTGTGGAACTCGAGTAAATTAGTTCAAAAACTAAAGAGGTTAACCCTTCCTGAGTAACTGATCTCATCTCAACAAAAACCTACATACACTTATTCTCAAAATATTGCTTTACTCTGATTAGGAGACTTAGTTACATGAGAGTTTTTTCTAGCTAAGATACAAAGGTTTCAGACCTAGGATAAACCAGTCACCTCTCCTTAGTTCTCTTGAAAAGGTAGCTGTTTGTGTTGAACAACTTAACAGGGGTATCGTTGTCTTTTGAAAGGACCAATTATGGAAAGTTGAAGGATGGAACAGAAACATTTCAAACCAGAATGGTAGAGAATTAAGGCTGATTACATCTCTTCATATGCATTCTCAATGACCCGCATTAATGCCCATGTTGTAGCTATCTATTTATATGCATTTCTCCCCATAGTGTTACTGTCAATAGCCACAGTGCTCCCAGTGTCCTTGTATATGTTGTTACCTCCATCTGGGGCACATACTTTTCTTCTGTCCCTCTATGTTTAACCAACTCCTACTTACAGTGGAAATAAATGTCAGTTCCTCTGGGAAGCCTTCTCTGGACTTGCATAGATTTCTGGGCTCATCCCTTTTCTATACTACTTCATAATAATTATCTGTTTCTGTCTCTCCTGAGATGGTACGGTCCAGTGGGGAGCGGGGAGCCCAGCACCATGTCTGCATATTGAAAGTGCCCAACACTTGTTTTAAAACAACACTATTGTTTTAAGTTTTTGGTTATTAAATGGGGGTATTTCATTGTCAAAACATGAATTAACAAATTGGCTTAATTTTGCTAAACTTAGGAGACACCTAGGTCTAACTTTCTCTGAAAGAAGTTTATGTGTGTAAATGCTTTGAGCTTCTCAGTGAAACAAGACAGTTTTAGGATTTTGCTATTAGATCAAAAACTGAGGGTATTGGACTTCCCCGGTGGCGCAGTGGTTAAGAATCTGCCTGCCATTGCAGGGGACACGGGTTTGAGCCCTGGTCCGGGAAGATCCCACATGCCGCGGAGCAACTAAGCCTGTGTACCACAGTGACTGAGCCTGCGCTCTAGAGCCTGGGAGCCACAACTACTGAGCCCGCGCGCCACAACTACTGAAGCCCGCGCGCCTAGAGCCCATGCTCTGCAGCAAGAGAAGCCACCACAATGAGACGCCCGCGCACCACAACGAAGAGTAGCCCCCACTCGCCGCAATGAGAGAAAGCCTGCGTGCAGCAACGAAGACCCAATGCAGCCAAAAATAAAAAATAAATAATAAATAAAACACAAAAAACTGAGGGTACAATGCTCTCTAGAGTCAGCTCTCTTGCATGAATAACATAGAGAAGGAGCCCGAAGGTACAGAACTTCCTTTAAAAAAAAAAAGAATAACATTAATTATAAAATACACAGGACAGACTAGGAATAATAAGAAGCATTCAATATATCATTCACAAAAGGGGAAATATTTTCTAAATTGCAGCATCCTTTGTGATTTGTTTTTGACAAAAAGCCATAGATGCTGTTATTGGATTTCGCTGTGCAAATTATGGATCTAGACTGTAATAGAGGTAGTAGGCTTGTCAGTTTCAAGTTAGTACTACGAATTGTTGAAAAGAAATTGGGGAGAGGGGATATTTTAGCCCCGTTTAGTATCTGGCATTATCTATGGTTCACCTCATTGTCAACTGTTCTCACTTGGCAGCTGCTGAAGATCACTGCTTGCTTACTTGTTCCTTAGTTCTTGCTATTGAAGAGCAGTTATTTTTACCAGCAGTAAGCAGGACTGCTAGAGAGAATGGAGTTGGATACTTGGTAGACCAGGCCCCTTAGAGGGAAAAAGCATTACTGCAGATAAGCCTCAGGGAAGGAAGTGGGGGAGGGAAGCCAGGGAAAGGCTGTGCCAGGGGATCGACTCAAATCACTCACGATTAAAAACTGAGAAGATCTCCAGCGTTAGCCTTTCGGGTTCCTATGTCTCACACGACATAAAATTAAACTCACTTCAAGATCTCCATTAGAACTGTTAAAGTATGAACTGCCTTTTTTTTTGTGATTCTTATTGATTGGAAGTTTACAAAAGGTGGTACTTGGAATATCTGAACCAAGTATCACAGCAAAAGCTATGTCTCCAACAGTAAATAAGAGGAGACATATAGAAGGATTTCATGGGAGGCGAGAGTGTGGCTTATATTGGAAGGATTTTGTGCTGCGCAGGTATCAATTTTGAGGAATAGTAAATAACTCGAGATTAATTTAGAAGAAGACTCCTCCTAGGCAGTATCTGTATGTCTAGTTTCTTGTGGGTGCAGAACTGCTTATGTTTAGAAAGAGAAGTAGGATTTTGAAATTATTCATAAATTTATCTCTGAGGGCACACAATATTATCTTTTAAAAAATACACCTAGGGCTTCCCTGGTGGCACAGTGGTTGGGAATCTGCCTGCCAATTAAGGGGGCACGGGTTCAAGCCCTGGTCCAGCAAGATCCCACATGTCACGGAGCAACTAAACCCGTGTGCCACAACTACTGAGCCAGCGCTCTAGAGCCCGCGAGCCACAACTACTGAAGCCTGTGTGCCTAGAGCCTGTGCTCTGCAACAAGAGAAGCCACCGCAATGAGAAGCCTGCACACCGCAACAAAGAGTAGCCCCCGCTCGCTGCAACTAGAGAAAGCCCACACGAAGCAACAAAGACCCAACACAGCCAAAAATATATATTAATTAATTAATTTAAAAAATACTGGGGCTTCCCTGGTGGCGCAGTGGTTGAGAGTCTGCCTGCCGATGCAGGAGACGCGGGTTTGTGCCCCAGTCCGGGAAGATGCCACGTGCCGCGGAGCGGCTGGGCCCGTGAGCCATGGCTGCTGGGCCTGCGCGTCCGGAGCCTGTGCTCCACAACGGGAGAGGCCACGGCAGTGAGAGGCCCGTGTACCGCAAAAAAAAAAAAGAAAACTAATCTTTGGACTTCCCTGGTGGTCCAGTGGCTAAGATTCCTCGCTCCAGGCCCGGGTTCCATCCCTGGTCAGGGAACTAGATCCCACATGCCGCAACTAAAGATCCCGCATGCCGCAACGCCCACGTGCCGCAAGTAGGACCCGGTGCAGCCAAATAAATAAATAAACACATATTAGGAAAAAATTACTAATCTTCTTGAGCTGCTGTTGTAGCCTAAAAACGATGCATGTGAGGGGTTTTTTTTGGAAGTATTGTTGATTTACAGGATTATATTAGTTTCAAGTGTACAACATAGTGATTCAATATTTTTATAACTAAGGGTGTGGTTCTGAAGTGTTTTTTGTTTTTGTTTTGTTTTTGGCTGCATCACACAGCACGTGGGATCCTAGTTCCTGACCAGGGACTGAACCCGTGCCCCCTGCAGTAGAAGCGTGGAGTCTTAACCACTGGACCGCCAAGGAAGTCCCTTTTTTTGCGTGTGAAGATGGTTCTTTTAAGGTTATTTTGGGATATTTGCCAATCCTATTGTTGAGTAATGAAGAGGAATTATAGAGAGAGCAATGTAAATGGTTAGATTCAGGCTCAAGTTCAGGTTTTAACTTGCTGTGTAATCTGAGTTAAGTAATTTTACCTCTTTGGGCCTCAGTTTATCTATGACCTAAATTTTCTCTGATGTTCTTTTTTTAGCTCTGTAATCATGTGACTTTTAAGAGAAAAGAGATAGATCTCATTTTGTAATATTTGAAAAAACCTAATACACTTGAGTTATTACAAAATTAAGTAACTCATGCAACTTAATAATGGTTCCTTGTAGGGAAAAACAAATAGATTTAAATGACAAAAATAAGTTCTGAATAGGTTGGACTACAATGCAATGTGTCTTAGTTTCTCAACTTGTCATTCATTCAACTGGATCTAGTTGTATGCATTTTGCCCTAAATAATAAGATAATGGAGGGCTTCCCTGGTGGCGCAGTGGTTGAGAGTCTGCCTGCCGATGCAGGGGACATGTGTTCGTGCCCCGGTCTGGGAAGATCCCACATGCCGCGGAGCGGATAGGCCCGTGAGCCATGGCCGCTAGGCCTGCGCGTCCGGAGCCTGTGCTCCGCAAAGGGAGAGGCCACATCAGTGAGAGGCCCGCATACTGCAAAAAAAAAATAGGATAATGGGAATGGCTCTCGACCTCCACTTTCTCTGCTAGTAATTTCTGATTATTTTCTCCATCAAAGTTCATTTCACCTAAGCCTTGAGCTGAGATGGACAAATCGCTAGGTATAGGATTTAGAACAGATGGTCACAACTAATTGATGTTACCAATCTACTCTGTGTTCAAACAAGTATAAATCTTCATGGTGTAGTATCAGTTGGATATTTGGAGTTAATGTTAGTTCTGGTCACTTCCATTAACCCCCATTTAGCTGGGATGAGCTTTGGCTTTATTATTAACTCATTTTACAGAACACTAAACATAGACCTTCGATGTTTGCTTAGGTTGCCAAGTGCGATGTTGTGTGGTTTCATGAGTATCCCATACAGTGAAAACGCCTGTCCATGGGGCTTTAAAAAATGGACCTCTCACCAGTGTGGATATTCAGTAGACCTAAGACTCTGAATCTGATTTTATTTTATTGAGGGAAACATATGGATCACACAGGTAATAAAATGATTTAAAATATATAATTATATCTTTTTTATTTTTTCGCCACACGGCACATGGGATCATAGTTCCCCAACCAGGGATCGAACCCGCATCCTCTGCACTGGAAGCACGGAGTCTTAACCGCTTAACGGCCAGGGAAGTCCCCTATAATTATATCTTAATATATCATGGCCATTTTACTAAATTGTGAGCAATCAACCTGGGAAAATGTTGATGCTTTTTAAAAATGTTATTCGGCTATTCAAGGGGAGAGGCATAACCTGTAATTGAAATGGAAGACACTTTAAGAAATATAGGGCTACCCTTGTGTGCATTGCTGATGGGAATGTAAAATGGTAAAAAATAGTTTGGCTGCAGAAAATGGTTTGGTGGTTCCTCAAAAAATTAAACAGTTGTCATATGACCCAGCAATTCTACTCCCAGGTATATACTCAAATGAATTGAATGCAGGGACTCAAATAGATACCTGTATACCCATGTTCATAGCAGTATTATTCACAATAGTCAAAAGGGAGAAATGACCCAAAAGTGTATCAACAGAAGAATGGGTAACAAAATGTTGTTATTCAGCCTTAAAAAAGAATGAAATTCTTAATACATCTTACAACATGGATGAACCTTGAAAACATTATGCTAAGTGAAATAAGCCAGACGTAAAAGAACAAACATTGTGTGATACTACTTATATGAGGTACCGAGAGCAGGCAAATTTATAGACTCGGAAAGTAGAACAGAAGTTCGCACGGGAGCGGGAAGTTACTGTTTAATGAGTACAGAGTTTCTGTTTGGAATGATGAAAAAGTTCTGGAAATGTAAAGTGGTGATACTTGCACAATATTGTGGATATACTTAATGCTACTGAATTGTACACTTTAAAATGGTTAAAATGGAAAATTTTATGTTATGTATGTTTTACCACACACACACAAATCTCCAAAGAGAAAGAAATGTAGGGTTAAAAGGTTTAGCACTCATTTTCAAATCTTGTATTTGGTCCTGTTTTCCTACCCATTCATTTCACGGTTGCTTCATTCCCCACAGAGAGCTTCTTAGCGTGGGCTCGGTGTGCTTAAAGTTGCCGTGGTGGACGTGGTTAGGTCAAAATCCACTGGTTTTGCTTGCTGCTTACATTTGTTAAAAATTTTGAAAGTGGGTGGTTGAGGGAGAGGTAGTTTAAAGTGGGGAAACAATGCATGTTGGACTTCCCATTCCAACAAGAAAAGCGTGCTTTTGTGGCAGACTGAAAGGCTAGGAATCAAGGGTGATGAAATACAGGCTTTCCGGCCCTCTCTCTGTTCCCGATTTCTGGTTGTGGGAATCTGTTCTGAATCCAACTGCAAGTGGAAAACCAATCTTTGGCTGAGCAGCCAGTGAGGCCCTCCTGCCAATCCCCCAAATGTGCTGCTGAAACTTTGGCCCTGTGAAGATGGAGCTGAGGCTGTCTTCCCAAGATCTGTGCAGCTGTCAAGGTGGCTGTGATGGGACTGTGACTGGCCTCTGCACTGCATTTTGGCAGTGACCTTGAGACCTGCCAGCTCAAACAGCTGTCCTGGTTCTTCGTCTACTGCCCCTGTTCCATGTCCAGGAAGCTGAAGGGAGGGGCTAAACTCCTCTGGCTCTGTCATTCCCAGGGTCTGGCAAGTTCTAACTGTGGTGCCCAGCTCTCCCAGTGCTTACCACCCACTGGGCATGGGGGCAGTTCAGGTGTGTTGAGTGTGGCTGGTTGCTTGTTCCACCTCTGGCTCGGCTCCCAATCCCTGGGAAGTAAGTGGCTGTGTCTGTCCATCAGCCCGTGCACAGACAGGCTCCACGTGGGGACTTGCTTGGCAGCTCTGCGGAGAGATGCTCAGTGACAGTTGATGATCCTGGGAGGCAGAGGAGCCAGAGGTGCTTCTTCTGTCCCAAAGTTATGAATCCGCCTTCTGGAAGGGATGGATTTCTTTGGGAAATGAAGGTCATCAGAAATGTCCAGAGCAAGAGAGAGAAATCTTTTTGAAACCTCCAGCCACTCAGAGTGGCAAGTGCATTTTGAAAACTCCTCCACCTCTCCTTGCCCTCATCCTGTCCTTTCCCTTTTAAGTGGCTTTATTATTATTTTTTAATCCGCCTTTATCATTGGACATTTATTGACAGAAATCAAATTGCTGTGTTTCTGGGCAAAGCGCCTGCTGCAGAGAGGTGTGGTTCCCGAGGAATGAGACACGCAGCCCAACAGCTGAGCCTACACTGTCCTCACATAACCTCCCTGCCTTAAATATCGCCAATATTTAGCCTTGCCTTATAAAGTAAAAATGCACAATACCTTCCAGAGTTTCAGCAAGCCCAAATGCCCCCATCAGCTCAGTTATATCTCCTGTACGTTAAAGATAGGACCGCGCACCCCTCCCCCCGCGCAGACCTGCCCTCGGAGCCGCCAAGAGGTTACTAATCAGGGAGAATCCGCCATCGATCCGATGGTGGAGACCTGGGGGATTTGTGTGCATTGTTTTTGCTGAAGCCTCCTGTGATTTCGGCGCGACCAGATCCTCTGCAGCGAACTCCATGTCGCAGCTTGTGGCTGCCTGTGTCCTGTGGTGAGAGCGGAGCCGCACAGGAGATCCTTTGTCTAGGAAGGCTAGGCAGAGAAGATCACTTTGGAGTTGCTAAGCTCTGCATTGCCATTGGCTGCACTCTTTGTGGGGCTGTTTTTGCAAAAGGCATGCCCAGCACGTCTACAGTGCTGGCAGGCCAGGGCTGCCTTTAAACACCATGATAATAATACCAAAAAGCAGTTTGCAGAACTGTTCAACTGTAGAGGCTTCCTCTGCAGAAGCAAGCAAGATGGCTACCTCGTGGGCTTCGCTGTGAAGAATGCAGAGGCTAATTAAGACAGACTTTAAGGGGAAAAAAGGGTATTTCCCTACTTCATCTTTATGCAAGGCTTTTTTTCAGTGACTTTTGAAGTGTACATTTTACATAAGCTCTTTAGGTTCTGTCTAGCAAACATGTTGATGATTTTAGATGGTATAAGTAGTTTTATAGAGAATAGCCAAAAATTTTTTGGGGGGGGAGGTGGGAGCTAATTTTTTTTCTCTTATATGGAGGCTCATTTTGCAATTTGATTTTTTTTAGGTTATAAAGGAAAACAAGAGGCCCCAGAGGGAAAAGAAGCCCAAAGTTTTAAAGGTAATCAGCTATTGATTAACTCATATTTAATATTTTTCCATTTCATATAGTATTTTTCTGTCACTTAGGGGTAAATTTGGAGTACAGTAGATGTAAATTCTCCCAGATTTTCAGTAGATAAATGAATTTTCACTCAACTAAAATGTTTTCTCTCTCTTTCTCTCTCTCTCTTTTTTTTTTGATACGTTGCATAATATGCATATTAGCATCCTTTATTTTCAACTCCACACGAGTCTGCAGACAGAAAACTTTATATGCAAGTGTTGTGAATAAAATTTGTGGCTTTTTTTTGTAGCTCCATTTGTAGCATCTGCATTTGTGGTGTTGCACCAGTGTGTAAACTTCAGCTCTTAAGGAGAAAGACACTATTTAAAGTTGACAGCTATGATCCATTGTGATTTTAATGGACCTTCCATTAGAGACTATTTTAAAATGTGTGATTTTTCCAAAGGAAAAGGTGCTTAGAGGTTCTAGTTCAGCTTAAAATGTGTAAGCCATTGAGGTTTTACAGCCAAATTACAATTGCTTAATCCCAAATTCTCATTATATCATCTTTAATTTGGGCATTCATGGAGCTGTAGGATTGTGTATGCTTTCTTTATTTTCAGTAGTTTGCCTAATGAGTATTTAGTAGTTACCTAATTCAGTGATAAGCTAGCAGTCTGTGTTATGAGCTTTGTATAGTATTTAAAATGGTTAATTTAAAAGCATATGACATTACTAAAAGTTCAAGACTAGCTTTAGCAAATAGGTGCTTATGTGTTAAAGGTTTCAAGTGGTATATTGCTATTATGAATGTAACTATCCTGAGCAGTCAAGCTTTTTAATTCAAGAAGACATATTAAACAATAAAACGACTGGTCTTTAAAATTATATTGTGTATATATAATTGAAAATATCTTACCTTAATCTTAGCTTTTCTTCTGCAAATAAAGTTTTGGCACTCATAGAGGAACAACATGTTTGAACTATGGCTATAGCACATTTTAAAATCTCATTTGTTTCCCCAGTTGTGTACCTTGAAAATGCTATTGACATGCAGAACCAAACCTTACATTGCTTTCTAATTTGTCTGACCACTTCAAGTTTCTGTTTCCTGTGTGTACACAGCATTGCCATGTATATTTTTCATCAACCAACAAGTATTTATTTAATATTTACCACACAGTCATCAATGTGCCAGGCACTGTGAAATGAATGAGATTGCTTGGCACAAATTCTCACTGGGCCTGGACAAATAGAATACTGGTTATTTTCAAGGTAAATTAAACCCTTCTCTGTTTTTCTCCTGCATATTGATCCACCTGCCCCCTTTTAATCCTTTCCCCTCCCCCAATTATAGGAGAATATCATTAAAATCCCTAAGTATATTTCTCAATCTCTTTTTACACTTCCTGTGTTGGGTGTATCCATCTCAGGTGTTTTGTCTTAAAATCTTCAAGTGAGAAATAGTTTCAGTCCTGCTGTTATAAATGGCTCTCAAATTTGTGTGTGTGTGGGGGGGGTGGCGTGGGGTGGGAAAGCAGCATGGAAGAAAGGGATGGAGATTGCATGGACAAACTAACATGGACTAATCTTGGTAGCTAAATCATCACCTGCCTTTCCTACAAGGTAGAATTGGACTTTGGGAATACTATTTAATTCTATGTTTATTTTGTTAGTCTGTGGGTGTCCTGTCACCTGAAATAAATTTCAGAAGTAAATATACTGTGTATTGCTTTTTTGAATCATGGCAATGGACCCTGACTTTTAAAAAGAAATAAGTGCCTGTGGATGGCTGAAATTCATGTGCCACAGCAAGCAGAACCAAACTGTTGCTCACTTCCTCTATAGTTATCAGTTGTTGTACAACAGTAGAAAAATGCTCTAAAAGGAAAAAAATTATTTTTTTTTCTGATGTTGGCATTTTTAAATGTTTTCTTTAATTTTCTGTTGGGCATAATTTTTTTTTGTTCCTTTTCAAAGAAAGCTTTGTTTCTCTGCTCCACAGGAGAAATGCTAAAATACTTTCAGATTTTAGCTTGATATGTGTAAAATATAGTTAGAGCAAGTGTAGAATATTATATAGCCCGAAGGAGATGTTAAGAAAACTAAATCCAACTTTTGGGAGGGAGGGTGGAGGAAAAGTAAAGCTTTCCATTTAGGATTTTATGGGTGAGAACTTAACATTCCAGCTGGCTGCTACCCAGGGGATCAGTCACGGGAATCTACAGGTTACACCTTGGTTTCCTTTCATAATTCTTTCTTTGGTTTTGGCATTGTGCCAGACTTCTACTCTTCTTCCTTTGACTCTGGCCTCTTAAGTCTTCACATCTCCTGCGTCCCTTGCTCTTTGTCAGGGTGGCTGCTACATATAGGTATCCTGACTCATTTTCATCTTCATCTATTGGAAGGTAGTTGGATAAATGAAGAGTCTGACTAAGGAAATTGGGAATAGAATTGAAGCTTGTCTCATCCTACTCTGAACCTGCTAACTAAATACTGAATCCAGTTGTGGGGCTGAAATTGCCTGGTGTGTCTCACACCTCTCATCTTTAAACAATCTATTATCTATTATCTATATCAAACAATCTATTATCTATATCAAAAACCTGTATGCATTCTATTACAATTCGAAGTTTAAAACTATACATAGTGATCTGAAATCCCAGACTACAGAGAGCGTTTTCCTCGAGCTGAAATGACGGTTTCTGTCCAAAGCACTCTAATGGCCAGAATGGGCACCAAATCATGGGGGTGAGGGTGGGGGTGCTCAGCACAAACTCCTGCCCCCACTGGGGCTGAAGGACCAGGTTCCTGCTCAGGCGCTCTTGTTGATCACTGGAGTTGATCTGTCTTCATAGATGGCAGCATGTTAGCTGTGCTATAATTGTTTGCTTGACTGTTGAGTAAGGTGAAGGTATGAGATGATTTCAGGCCTTGATTCATGAACTTGTACTTGTGAGTGGCATGGTTTGGAGCTCCTCTTGGTAGAAACATTTATGTAAATAATCACTATTTTGTGTTTTGGGGTGGGAGAAAGTCAATTTTAAGGTAATATCACTTTAGTTAGGTTGTCACTCCCTGTCCCTAGAGAAAATCAGATTACACAGTCAGTTGGGAGTATTGGGGAGAATTTAATAAAGAGATTGTTTAAAAGATGTGGGCAGGGTTCAGAAAAATCTAGGGATGACAAAGCATCCTGGGACTAATGACAGCAGAGAGATATTGCCGTTCCTAGGCCTGAAGGGACAGGGGCTTTTGTGTGGCCCTTGATAATGGGATCTTTCTTGAAGTGAAAGTCATGGGGAGGTGGGTATGGAAATAAATACTCTGCCATCCAGTTTCCTGCTGCTTTCATTGGTTGATCCCAATCAGAAGCCAAAAGGAAAAAGAGAGCCTACTGATGATGAAATATATCTTGTTCCGCCTCCTGTGTCATGTAAGAGGGTGTAGAAGATGGAGTGGGGACCTGAAGGGCAAACCAAACATACATTCAGCATCACTACTGACCACAGGGGCAATATGGTAGGGTCAAAAATGGTACCAGAATCATGGTTATGTAAGAAAGTAACACTGGACAGGGTTGGGTGAAGTTTATATAAGAACTCTATACTATTTTTGCAACTTACCTGAAAATCTAAAATCATGTCAAAATAAAAAGTGTGGGTATCCCTGAGAATGAACTGCATTTGTACATTCTGTAATTTCTTATCTGGTAAGGAACATTTTCTAGCTATTTGATTATAAAATATCATCAAAGTATTATTTGGAAGAACTGGGTGAACAAATATAAAGAAATGTCAGTGTATATTAAACCAGGACACTGTCTACAAATGATTTAGAAATGAAAAAAAAAAAGAAAACTAAGTGATCTTCCTGCTAGCTTCTATGCCACCAGCTCTGTTCATCACTGTTTCCTTCCTTCCTTGATGATGCTGATAAAAGTAGAATGAGTGGTTGTTGCGGGGGACAGGGGGTGGGATGGGGGTAAATAAGACATATTTCACTAGGAGAGAAGGACAAGACACTGGCGTGTAGCTATAGTGGTAAGTCTTTTAGAAACGTTTTAAAAGGAGAATCAAATCATAAATGAATCACATTCATATGTGGTCTTGATTTACATGACAGTGATATTCAAAATATTTAGTACCTTCATGGCCTGGCACACAGGTAATGCTCAATATGTGTTGTTTCTTGAACAACAGTATTATTAACATTCGATAAATACTTTTTTAGCGCATACTAAATGCTGGGCTACAATGGTGTGTAAGACCAAAGTGATTTCAGCCCTCAAGGAGATTAAATGTTGCTGAGGAAAGGCCAAAAAAAATTAAAGACAAATTAATAAATTACAAATTGTGGCATATACTTTGAAGGAAACAAAGAAACAAAAAAAATTTGCCAAGACAGGGGAAAACACCCCCTAGGGAAATTTACTTGGTATCTTTGAGAACTATTCCCTTCTTTTGTAAATTGTTACATACACTAGTGAGGGTTTAAAACTACCAAATTAGATACAATTGAGTTACCCTGTTTATCTTAAAAACTCATTAAGCTACAAGAAATGAAAGTAACAGGGTTACTAAAGATTTTTTTTCTGTGCACACTTATCTACAACTTTGTTTCAGTTAGTTAAAGAAATCATTGGTAAAATGATAAACTTTTCTTAACTCTAGTTATAAAGTAACATTCCATGACTTATAGCAGCAACACGTTACAAATTTTAGTGACATTCTATACTGAGCTTGATGGTTGTTCAGGGGGGAAAAAAGCCATTTGATAGTCTTTTTTTTGGCTGCACTATGCGACATGCGGATCTTAATTGCCTGACCAGGGATCAAAACTGCACCCCCTGCAGTGGAAGCATGGAGTCTTAACCACTGGACCGCCAGGGAAGTCCCTTGATAGTCTTACATAGTCCCAGGCAAAGAATCCCAGACTTCTGAATATAACAGACCATGGGGGCAGTTGGGGGTGGGGGGCGAGGCAGGGGAGATTCAGAGTGGTGAGAGCATCCACAAAGGGATACCAGCTTTATAAACAAAACAATAACAACAACAAAAAACCCCCCACAAACATATAAATTGGAAGAAGATAATCTCAGAATATAGGGTGGTCATATAAAATTTAATAATTTATCCTTATGATTCAACACATGGTCCTTATTTTCCTCATGTCATAAGCTGGCAAAAACTATCAGAGACTAGTGCTTATCCATCAGTGTTTATTCACACGCTCAAAGGCACACATGGGGCTTCTGTTTTGCATACCCAGAAATTGTAACATAGCATTTTGACCAGGGACGATGAGACTGAGTTCAGGCTGAGAACTCAGACTCGGGGCTGAGTTCTCACTAAGTCAGCTCACATACAGTCAAATCATTCATTTATCATCGCAACACGAACATTTCCAGTGATTCAAAATTCATGTCCATTTTGTAATTTCTAGGAATGATCCCAAACAGAGAATCAGTGAATAGAAGCCAAGTGGGGTGAATAGGCTTGAAGAAAATTTCATTCAGGCTACAAAAAAAGTCTGTTGAGTTTTTCCTAGCTTAGAAAAGAACATATGCTTTGTGTCTTGAATCCTTATGCTCATCTGATAATGTGTTTGTGCTTTGATAGTGCTAGATTCATACTGTTTTCTGAGGTCTGCCTTGCTTGTTGTATAGCTCTCCATCTATTGGCTAGAATATCATCTCAATAGACAGGGGCTTCTCTGGGGCTTCCCTGGTGGCGCAGTGGTTGAGAGTCCGCCTGCGGATGCAGGGGACACGGGTTCGTGCCCCGTGTCCGGGAAGATCCCACATGCTGCGGAGCCGCTGGGCCCGTGAGCCATGATCGCTGAGCCTGCGCGTCCGGAGCCTGTGTGCCGCAGTGGGAAAGGCCAGCATACCGCAAAAAAAAAAAAAAAAAAAAAATCAATAGATAGGTAAAAAAAGCCAAATAAGAACTGTTAAATTTTTGTTAAAACCTCACTAGTATCTTAAGTCATTTTCAAGTTATAATTAATTTTATAATGGAATGCCTTTCAATATTCAAAATGTGTCATAAAAATAATGTTTTTAAAGATGTGATGGCAAGGGAACTTCCCTGGTGGCGCAGTGGTTAAGAATCCACCTGCCAATGCAGGGGACACGGGTTCGAGCCCTGGGTCGGGAAGATGCCACATGCTGCGGCACAGCTAAGCCCATGTGCCACAACTACTGAGCCTGCGCTCTAGAGCCCATGAGTCACAACTACTGAGCCAATGTGCCACAACTACTGAAGCCTGGGCGCCTAGAGCCCATGCTCTGCAACAAGAGAAGCCACCACAGTAAGAAGCCCATGCACCGCAACGAAGAGTAGCCCCCGCTTGCTGCAACTAGAGAAAGCCCACGCACAGCAACGAAGACCCAACGTAGCCTAAATCAATCAATCAATCAGTCAATCAAACACCATTTAAAAACCTTTGGTAAAAAAAAGACGTGATGGCAAGATTTATCCACCACAGTGGCCTATTCAAGAGAATGAAGGTTACAATGTCATTCTTTAACCTGTTCTGATGCTTCATAGTTTTAAATACTAACTGTTTTAGTATTTTTTGAGCTAAAAACAGGACTTTCTGCACATGAAAAATTTTAAGGGAAGAGATGTTACAGTTTTATTATCTATGTTTAAAATTAATGATATATGAATTTGATTAAAGCATAGGTTCTTTTCATGGTTCTAGGGAACCAGATGTTAAACAGTAAACTTATTTTAGCAACTTAGTTATTTTTAAGTAACTAAATTATTTATTTTAAGCATTATATTGTGTGCTTAATTTTAAATATAGTATACAGAAATACACACTCATAGGATCATAAGATTGTTATAGACTTAAGTGAATTATTTAATACATGTTACATTGCCTAGGACAGCTTGACATATAGTAATTTCTCAATTAGTGGTGTTATTACATCTAAAGGTATAATTTATCCTACTAAAAATATTAAGTGAGCCTTTAAGAAAATGTGTATTTTCTTAGCAATATATTCGCTTGCCTTATTTGAGAAATATAAACCTGTATTACAAAAAGCCTTTTCTTTCCTTTTAAAAATGTCACTTCTGCTTTTTCTAATAAGAATTATCAGAAAGGAGTCTTTAAACCTTGAATATATTAAATTTCTCTCTTTCCTGTTTTATTTACATGTATATATTTTATAGAATCAATAATCCTATAATAAAGAGTAGAACATCATCACTATGAAAAATAATCTCACAGCTGATGGTTAGTTTCAATTATAGAACTCAGCTGCAAAGGACTAGGATGAACATATTTGAAACAGGATATAAGTTATAGTGACGTTTGCAAGTTCTGTACCTTAAGCATGATTTCTTCCAGATAAGAATCACATAAGAAAGTTCTCACTAAATTATCACAAAATTTATCTTAGATATCTGAAAGTATCTTTTTCTTAGAAAAAAAGTTTTTACTTAATATCTTGTGTATTATTCTACTTTAGAAAGGGGAAAAAATCTAATAACTGTGTATTCCACTTCTTGAAGTAAGTTTAATATTATTTTAGACATAACTTCTCTGAAAATAGAAAACATAAATCTGAAATTTTCTGAGTATTTAATTTTTTCTTTTGCCACTTGGCATGTGGGATCTTAGTTTCCTGACCAGGGATCTAACCCGTGCCCCTTGCATTGGAAGTACGGAGTCTTAACCACTGGACCACTATGGAAGTCCCCAAGTATTTAATTTTGATATCATAGGTATTTAGGGCTTTTGATTACTTTTAGTTTTAAAATTTAAACCATGTGTATTTTTGTGGTATCAGCAGTGCCCAAAGGAAAGTGCCTGACTGAGGGAAATTTAATTGAACTATCTGAGAGCTATTTTCATTTTTTTTTGGATTACTTTTTTCTTTATTATTATTAATAAATTAATTAGTTTATGGCTGTGTTGGGTCTTCGTTGCTGCGTGCGGGCTTTCTCTAGTTGAGGCGAGCGGGGCTACTCTTCCTTGTGGTGCACAGGCTTCTCATTGAGGTGGCTTTTCTTGTTGCAGAGCACGGTCTCTAGGCATGTGGACTTCAGTAGTTGTGGCATGTGGGCTCAATAGTTGTGGCTCACGGGCTCTAGAGTGCAGGCTCAGTAGTTGTGGCGCATGGGCTTAGTTGCTCTGTGGCACGTGGCAGCTTTTGAGACCAGGGCTCGAACCCGTGTCCCCTGCATTGGCAGGCGGGTTCTTAACCACTGAGCCACCAGAGAAGCCCTATTTTCATTACCTTTAAACCAGAGTGGATGTTCAATAAACGATAGCTATCATCATCATGATTGTTTTTGTTATGGTTGTTACACATAAAATAAAATCCTTTATAGAATATTTATGTGTTTAGATTTTTAGTTGCTTTTATTATTCGGTAAACTAGATTGTAAATCTCTTAAGCTTAGAGCAGCATTCAACTTTGTGTTCTGCAGTCTTAATGTAATGTCTTGTGCCTACAAGTCAATAAATGTTGGTTTAATGAATGATTGAATTAATGCATTTCATGGCCTAACTTTATTTAGTCAGTTAGGTCTGAAGTGTAGAAATTATTATAGTGACATCTGGGTATATAAGAGAAACTGTACTTTCTGAAATCATCAGGCCAGCCTTGAATAGTGTTGATAATGAATTGCTATGGAAATCAGGATATATAGCTAATATGTTTATTTTAATTTGATTAATTGTTCTGTAAATTTTATTTGAAAAAATCAAACCTACAGAAAAGTTGAAGGAATAAAACATTGTCCATCAATATATATATATATTTTTTTGCTGGATCATGTGACATTTTACCTATAAATTCTTCAGCGTGCCTCTCCTTAACTGCAGTACAGTGATCACACTGAGGATAGTTAATGATTCAGAAGGTACTGTCCATTTAAAAAATCTTTTCCATCGTTTCCCCCTCTACCCACTCAAATCCTTTTTAGCTGTTTCCTCCTGATCTAGCCTCTAATCTTTTTTTTTTTTTTGGCGGTACGCGGGCCTCTCACAGTTGTGGCCTCTCCCGTTTCGGAGCACAGGCTCCGGACGCTCAGGCTCAGCGGCCATGGCTCACGGGCCCAGACACTCCGCGGCATGTGGGATCTTCCCGGACCGGGGCACAAACCCGCGTCCCCTGCATCGGCAGGCCGACTGTCAACCACTGTGCCACCAGGGAAGCCCTAGCCTCTAATCTTAAATCATGTCTTGGATTTGGTTGTCTTGTCTCTTTGTTCTCCTTTTATTTGGTCTTACTATCATTTTGAGTGTGTTTATATAAATTTATTTATTTTCAGCTACGTTGGGTCTTCGTTGCTGTGCGCGGGCTTTCTTTAGTTGCATTGAGCAGGGGCTACTCTTCATTGCAGTGCGCGGGCTTCTCTTGTTGCGGAGCTCGGGCTCTAGGCGTGCATGTTTCAGTAGCTGTGTCACGTGGGCTCTAGAGCGCGGGCTTAGTAGTTGCGGCGCACGGGCTTAGTTGCTCCACGGTATGTGGGATCTTCCCGAACCAGGGCTT
The DNA here is from genome assembly GCF_963455315.2 of Globicephala melas. Taxonomy (NCBI): domain Eukaryota; kingdom Metazoa; phylum Chordata; class Mammalia; order Artiodactyla; family Delphinidae; genus Globicephala; species Globicephala melas. Next base: position 63,130,421 of record NC_083329.1, on the reverse strand, counting down.
GAACCTGTGTCCCCTGCATTGGCAGGCAGATTCTTAACCATTGCACCACCAGGGAAGCCCGTGTGTGTGTGTGTTTCTTGATTGGTGATTTTGAACACTACTTCTCTTCCATTACATTTTTATAAAATGTTTTGATTTGAAGATCAAGCAATCTGGGTAAATTACAATAAATTTCAGGTGTCAGGTAGGTTGTCCAATCTACATTTAGCTGTTGGGGTCTTTGTCAGAGATTGTCCAATGCTTCCTGGATTGGATCCTAAATTCTTAATTAGAGGAAAGTAGCAGATTGAAAAAATAAATGTAGTTGGCTAAACTCAGATTAAATTGACCTGCCCCATCTATACCAGGTAGTAGCAGGGAGTGGAAGAGAAAATGGATACCTTAATTATGGTTTCACTGAAATAAAGAAATGAAAAAAAATGAAGTAGGGGTATCTATAGAACCATGGGGAAGCACTTTCAGTACTATTGGCTTGAAGTCAGGGTATTGATGAACCTTATAAAAATCTGACTGTTATTTGCTGATTAAAATAAATAGAAGCTATTTCCAAATGTTGATTTTTGTCACTCTACACCCATGAAATCTAGTTTATGCCCTCACTTAATGGACAGGATAAAATAACTGCAGTTTAGAACATTTCATCAGAAGTTTTTTGTTTTGTTTTGTTTTGTTTTTTTGCGGTACGCGGGCCTCTCACCGTTGTGGCCTCTCCCGTTGCGGAGCACAGGCTCCGGACGCGCAGGCTCAGCGGCCATGGCTCACGGGCCCAGCCGCTCCGCGGCATGTGGGATCTTCCCGGACCGGGGCACGAACCCGTGTCCCCTGCATCGGCAGGCGGACTCTCAACCACTGCGCCACCAGGGAAGCCCCTCATCAGAAGTTTAATCCAGCTGTCCAGGGTTTACTTAAAGCCTCTGATATTTGATCACTTCATTAAAACAAGTTAGGAGGGCTTCCCTGGTGGCGCAGTGGTTAAGAATCCACCTGTCAATGCAGGGGACATGGGTTTGAGCCCTGGTCAGGAAGGTCTCACATGCCACGGACCAACTAAGTCTGTGTGCCACAACTACTGAGGCTGCGCTCTAGAGCCCCCGTTCCACAACTACTGAAGTCTGCTCACCTACAGCCCGTGCTCCGCAACAAGAGAAGCCACTGCAAGGAGAAGCCTGCATACTTCAACGAAGAGTAGCCCCCACTCCCTGCAACTAGAGAAAGCCCACGCGCAACAAAAAAGACCCAGCGCAGCCCAAAAAACCAAAAAAAACCCCCAAACCAACAAGTTAGGACCATCAGAAAACTGAGTTATCTGGGCCACATTTCCTAAGATACTATGCATCATGACATACCATAGTTATATAAGGGACAGGCTAACTTTTGCTCAGTATAATTTCTAGTGAAAAATTATCAAGATTAATTTATGAGCTGCCCATGGTCAGAAAAAAAGGCAATATAAATAATGTGTTTTTCTATTTTGATTTTTGAGTCAGAAAACTCAAATTTATTGGTCAAGCAGTGTAATATGCTCAACTACGAAATGAGAAAGCATCTTGTCTTCCTGCTTCATTCTTGTTAGCCTCATTAAAATTAAAAAAAAATACTTTGACATAATTTCAAACTACAGAAAAGCTCCAAGAGTAGTGCCAAGTATTCTCATATATCCCTCAACCAGCTTACCCATGTTAACATTTTATCTTATTTGCTTTATCTCTCTCTCCTCATATACAAATTTTTCCCCTTGAATTATTTGAGAGTAATTTCAGACATGAGTTCTCTTTACCCATAAGTACTAAAGTGTGTATTTCCTACAAGCAAGGACCTCTTCTTTTTTTTTTTTTTTTTTTTTTGTGGTACGTGGACACAGGCTCCGGACGTACAGGCTCAGCGGCCATGGCTCACGGGCCCAGCCGCTCCGCGGCATGTGGGATCTTCCCGGACCGGGGCACGAACCCGTGTCCCCTGCATCGGCAGGCGGATTCTCAACCACTGCGCCACCAGGGAAGCCCAAGGACCTCTTCTTGCATAACTATAGTACAATGATCAAAATTAGGAAATTAACATTGACACAATACTATTATCTACTGATCAGAATTCACTATTTGTCCTTAATAATGTAGAGCATATCAAAAGATAATCTCAGATTATGAATTTCATTCAGTTGTTCTGTCTCTTTAGTCTTACCAGTCTGACATTTTTCAGAGTAAGGTCAGTTAGAATGTCTCTTAATTTGGGTTTATTTGACGTTTGCTCATGATTAGATTCACGTTATGCATTTTTAACAGGAATGCCACAGAAGTGAGTTAGTGGGGTTTTTTTTTTCCAGTGAATCATATCTGGAGGCACGTGATGTCAGTTTGTTCCATTATTACGATCTTTACATTGAAAACTTGGTTAATGTGGCCTCTGCCAGGTTTCTCCTAAGTTACTCTTTTACCTCTTGCAGTTAATATCTCCTGTGGAGATACTTTAAAACTGTGTAAGCATTCTGTTACTTCTCATTGGTTTTTAGTATCCATCCATGTTTCTTGTCTGATGTAATTATGATGGACTCCATTTTAAGCTAAACATTTTATTTTGTATTTTGTTACCTTTAAGGCATCTTGACTTTCCTTTGGGCGTAGAAATGGCACATATTTTAAGTTTTAGAGATTAAATGGATAAAACTTTTAAGTAATAATGAAAAATGCCTATAACTCTATTTAATGTCCTCTTGCACAGTGTAGCCAAATGGTTAATTTGGGTTGAGAAAGTTGGACCCAGGTCACTGTATGATAAAATGGGTATAGTGAGGATCTGGAATGTTGAAAAAATGCAGGTATGAGGATGATGAGGCTAACTAGGCGTAGAATTCCAAGAGAATGTGACTTAGACTTCATTCCTTCTTTATCTTGTCCTTTCCACTTTTATCTTCCCGGCAACCCTATCTTACCAAGAACTCAATACAAAAGAAAGAAGCCTAACTCAGAGGAACTCAGTGGAGACAAAGTAAAACAGAAGATAACCAGTCAAGTAGCGACAGCCTACTCCCTCAGTCTAGGACAAAGTAGCATTAAAGACAAGAAAAAAGATTTGTTTATGAGGCAGATAGGAAGCAAATTACATTAAACATCTTTCAGGGTGTATATAAGTAACAAAACTCACAAAATTAACTCCAGGTGACCTTTATAGGTTATCAGAATAGCAGCAAAAGCATCCTAAAATCCTGTGTACAATTAGTGATCTGAGACAAACATCAAAGTGTAGTCAAAATTTTGTTGAGGAAGAAAATGCAAACATCAGGATGATTTAAAAGGAAATCCAATGAACTCATTTAACAATAGTTTTAAATTGCAAAAAAAAAAGAATAATCTTGAAAGGAATTTGAACACAAGAGTTTGAAGGAAAGGAAAAATGTTCTCCTTTATACTCATTGTCCCTCCCTTCGTTCATCCTTATTCTCACACCTGAGGGGTATAACCTCTTAGTAGTTTTGTGGGTATTCTTCCAGATAAAGTCTGTATACATACCAGTGTAGCTATAGTTACATATATGTCATGTATATATACAACTGCATCAACTCATTCTTTTTAAACAACGGCCTTATTTTTTGAAATGTACTTTATATATGGTGAAATATCCAGGTCTTAAATATATTACTCAACCAGTTTTGATGAATGCACAGAAAGACACCAATCTTTTCTGTCATCTCAGCCCCTCTTCCTAGTCAACCTGCTCCCCCCGCCAAGCAACTACTGATTTGATTTCTATCACTTTAGGTTGGTTTTGCCTTTTCTGTAATTTTTTACATATGGAATTTTATAGAATATACTTTTGGGGGGGTATTCGGCTTCTTTGACTCAGGACTAGGTAGGTAGATGGTTTTGAACATCCTTAGTTGTTTTTTTTTTTTTTTGTAATTTATTTATTTTTAGCTGCATTGGGTCTTCGTTGCTGTGCGCAGTCTTTCTCTAGTTGTGGCGAGCAGGGGCTACTCTTCGTTGTGGCACACTGACTTCTTATTGTGGTGGCTTCTCTTGTTGCAGAGCACGGGCTCTAGGCATGTGGGCTTCAGTAGTTGTGGTACACAGGCTCAATAGTTGTGGCTCGCGGGCTCTAGAGCGCAGGCTCAGTAGTTGTGGCGCATGGGCTTAGTTGCTCCACGGCATGTGGGATCTTCCCAGACCAGGGCTCGAACCCGTGTCCCCTGCATTGGCAGGCGGATTCTTAACCACTGCACCACCAGGGTAGCCCCATCCTTAGTTTTTTGTTTCTGTTGTTTTTTTTAAATAGCCTTATTGAGATATAATATTATACTACCCAATTCACTTATTTAAAGTATACAATTCAGTGGCTTTTAGTATATTCACAGTCGTGCATGGATCACTACAATCAATTTTAGAACATTTTCATTATCCCCCAAAATAACCTATTTCATAGAAATAGGATCATATGAAACGTGGTACTTTGTTAAGAGGTTTTTTTCATTTAACATAATGTTTTCAAGATTCATCCATGTTGTAGCATGTATCCTTCCTTCTTTCCTTCATTCCTTCCTTCTTTCCTGAATAATATTCCATTGTATGTATACAGCACATTTTACTTACCCAATCACCATTTGATGGCCATTTGGGTTATTTCCACTTTTTGGCTCTTGTGAATAATGCTGATATAGTCATTAACATACAAGTTTTTTTGTGTAGACATGTTTTAATTTCTCTTGGGTATATGCCTAGGAGTGGATTGCTGGGCCATATATTAACTCTGTGTTTAACTCTTAGAGGAACTGCCAGTGTATGAGAGGTCCAATTTCTCTACATTCTGACCAACACATTCTTATACAAGTGCTTTTTCTGGGTGTGAACATATATTTTTCATTTATCTTGGATAAATAGGAATTGAATTGCCTGTAGGGTAGGTGTATGTTTAATATTTTAACAATCTTCCAGTGAAATTAAGGGAATATTAGTTGCTCCACATCTTCTCCAACATTTGGTGTGTCAGTTGTTTCATTTAGTCATTCTAATGATAGCTTTGTTCTTGTTCATTGTTACCCATTAAATGGCTCTATAATAACTGCTTTAACTTATTTTTTAACTTATTTTTGAATAATATTCTATATATTACCTAAAATAGTAGCATTATCAATTATAATAACATTTTCAGGAAAATACTATTGTTCAGGAGAATTAATTGGCTTCTAGTTTTTCATCATTATAGTTATTGCTAAAGTAAACATACTTGAACACAGATTTTTTAAAAATGTTATATAATCTATGAGCATGTCATATAACATTAAGCCTGTAATAACAATATGAAGAAGAATAAAGTTAAAAGTGAGGTGAGATTTTTTTTTTATTCTAAGGGTTTGTGTTTAATTTTGGTAACTGTAGAGAGGAAACAGAATTTATCTTGTAGTTTGCCATTTATTTGCCTTTAATCTTTAGATTAAAGCATAGATAGAACATAGAGAAGAGGAATTAAACTTACTAAGTGGTCAGCCTCTATAATAATTTGAAGAACATACATTATTATAAGATATCTTTTTTTCCCATATGAATTTGGAAAGGTAAGAGAACACAATTAGCAAATACGGAAAATGTGAGTTGAAATGGGACAGTCTTGGAACTCTGTGAGAAAATAAATTGGTACTGTCTTTCTGGAGAGCAGTTTGGATAGTTTTGAAAGTGTGAGTGCCTACTTCAGTCTAAAGAAAGGAAGAGAGCTTCAACAATGTTTTGTTTTTTTTTTAACATCTTTATTGGAGTATAATTGCTTTACAATGGTGTGTTAGTTTCTGCTTTATAACAAAGTGAATCAGTTATACATATGTTCCCATATCTCTTCCCTCTTGCGTCTCCCTCCCTCCCAGCCTCCCTATCCCACCCCTCTAGGTGGTCACAAAGCACCAAGCTGATCTCCCTGTGCTATGCGGCCGCTTCCCACTAGCTATCTATTTTACATTTGGTAGTGTATATATGTCCATGCCACTCTCTCACTTTGTCCCATCTTACCCTTCCCCCTCCCCATATCCTCAAGTCCATTCCCTAGTAGGTCTGTGTCTTTATTCCCGTCTTACTCCTAGGTTCTTCATGACCTTTTTTTTTTCTTCTTAGATTCCATATATATGTGTTAGCATACGGTATTTGTTTTTCTGTCTCTGACTTACTTCACTCTGTATGACAGACTCTAGGTCCATCCACCTCACTACAAATAACTCAATTTCGTTTCTTTTTATGGCTGAGTAATGTTCCATTCAACAATGTATTTTTAAAGTGAAAAAAATTAGGTTACAAAATGACATATGGTGTAGATCTCATTTTTGTTTTAAAAATATAGTGCATCAGGGGCTTCCCCGGTGGCGCACTGGTTGAGAGTCCGCCTGCCGATGCAAGGGACGCGGGTTCATGCCCCGGTCCGGGAAGATCCCACATGCCGCGGAGCGGCTGTGCCCATGAGCCATGGCCGCTGAGCCTGCGTGTCCGGAGCCTGTGCTCCACAACGGTGAGAGGCCCGCGTACTGGGAAAAAAAAAAAAAAAAAAAAAAAAATATATATATATAGTGCAAAAATATAATATATTTATATACATAAAAAGGAATCTGACAGACTTCATACTAGTTTTTCCTGGGTAGATGATATGGAGTCTTTCCTCTGGTTTTCCTTATCTATGTCTGCTGGGTTTTGTTTGTTTGTTTTCTGTTCTGAGAGTGTAATAAAGGCAAATAAATTTCTAATTAAAATTTAAAAACACAAACCCTAGGAAATATAAAAAAGAGGGAATATATGTATAACTGATTCACTTTGCTGTACAGCAGAAACTAGCACAACATTGTAAAGCAACTATAAGCCAATAAAAATTAAAACAAAAAACAAAAACTCCAAAACAAAAACACAAACCCTAATATTATGATTAAAAAGCAGAGTGATCAGCACAGTGAACATTGTGAAAACTATTCCCTCTGTGTGAAAGTTCCAGTTAAGCTTTGAGAGGGGACAGGGGTCTTTGGGAAAGGGGAATGGGCTCTAGACTATGATAGGTATATTTTTTTTTGACTTTTTATTTGCTTATCATTTTTAATTTATAAAAACATTGCAAAAATAGTACAAGAATTTCATTTTACCCTTTACCCAACATTCCCAAATGTTAACATCTTATATCACCATAGTTCCGTGATCAAAACCATATCATTGGGCTTCCCTGGTGGCGCCTGCCTATGCAGGGGACACAGGTTCGTGCCCCGGTCCGGGAGGATCCCACATGCCACGGAGCGGCTGGGCCCGTGAGCCATGGCCGCTAAGCCTGCGCGTCCGGAGCCTGTGCTCCGCAACGGGTGAGGCGGCAGTGAGAGGCCCACATACCGCAAAAAAAAACCCAAAACAAAACAAAACAAAAACCATATCATTGGACTTCCCAGGCTGTCCAGTGGTTAGGGCTCTGTGCCTCCACTGCAGGGGGCATGGGTTTGATCACTGGCCCGGGAATGAAGATCCCGGGCTGCATGACCAAAAATCCCAAAAACAAACTAGGTCATTAAAATTGACACAATACTACTACCAATTCTAAAGACCTATTTCAAATTTGGCCAATTTCCCCACTAATGTACTTTCTTCAGTGCAGGATTTAATTTTGATCCCTCATTGCATTTAGTTGTCAGGTCTCTTTAGTCACCAAACTGTAGTAGTTCCTCAGTATTTTGAAGTCTTTTATGACTTTGGCACTTTCGAAGAATTCTGGTCAGTTATCGTGTAGAATGTTTCTCAAGTTGGGTTTGTTTGATGCTCCCTCATGATTAAATTTAGGATATGTACTTTCAGCAAAAATCTACAGAAGCAGTGTACCTTTCTCAAATATCTTATCAGGTCTCATATTTGAGTTAACATTGTTCACTTGCCTTAACTGCACATATCCTGCTTTCCATCATGTTTTTACCCACTAATTTTAGCATCCATAGGTAATTCTTTTTTTCTTTCTTATTTTCTTTCTTTCTTTCTTTCTTTCTTTCTTTCTTTCTTTCTTTCTTTCTTTCTTTCTTTCTTTCTTTCTTTCTCTCTCTCTTTCTTTCTTTCTTTTTCTTTCTTTCTTTCTTTCTTTCCTCCCTCCCTTCCTTCTTTCCTTCTTTCCTTATTTCTTTCTTGCTGTCTGTGCCGAGTGGTATGCGGAATCTTAGTTCCCCGACCAGGGATGGAACCCATGCCCCTGAATTAGCAGCTCAGAGTCTTAACCACTGGACCACCAAGGAAGTGCCCCATGGATAATTATTGCCTCCAACAATTATTAATGTTGTGCTTACCAAGTGGTCATTTTCTATTTCCACCATTCCTCTCCATCTTTGCAGTGGGAACTCCACTGCAAAGAAGCACTGTCCCTCTTCTCCAACTTATTTATTCATTCAATTATTTATTATATCAATATGGACTCACACTGTTTATTTTATTCTTTGGAGTATAATCCATCACTGCTAGATAAATGAAGGGTTAAGGGAGACTCGCCCTGTTGGGTTCCAAGGAAAAAGCAGGACAGGTGGGTGAGGGGTGGGACAAAAGAGCACACTGGACTGTTTGCAGGTAGTTTCTTGTTACTTTGAGTACTTAAGCAGAGGTTGATGGATTGCTTAACAGAGGTAATGCAGAGATCGTTCATGCCTGGCATCACTCCATGACCTTGAAGGTCTCTTCTAACCTTGAGATCCTCTCAGCAGCTTAAGCAGAAAACACAGATGGCCACTTTATAACTTACTTAACCACTAAGCTTGTGCAGTAAGGGTTTTATATCAGAGCATGTTTAGCCCCTGGTGTATCTGTCCCATAATTAATAAAACCCAGCCGGCACCACAGGCAAAGGGTAAGGTGTATAGAACTTCAATGTAAATAATCTAAAAATGCCAGACCTGACAGATTCCACTATTATTTTGTAGCTCAGTTCTCACTTCTTAGAACTAAACATTATGATGTGTAAGTTTAGCTCAAGGTGACTTCTTCTTGGGATGTGTAAAGGAGATTATTGCATTTGCTGGTATAGTTGTGTTTCCTAGTACCGAGTACATTGCTTTATGATTTGTTGCCTTAATGCCACTTCAAATCCTTTTTCATCACTTCTTCAGAATTTCAGCTTTGGATTTATTCCCCTCCAGACATTTCCATATTTATCAGATGAATTCTATACTTGTCTTTATTTCCATGATACTTCCTTGAAGCAACATAATTATTTTAACAAAATTATTTTTCTTATTTTGTATTTATTTATTTTACTAAAATCAAACTTTATTTTGATTGAAACATTTTTTAAAATTATTTTTTTCCATTCTTCATTGAGGTGTAATTGACACATAACACTATATAAGGTTAAGGTGTACATTGTGATGATTTGATATATGTCTTTTAAAAATTTATGGCTGTGTTGGGTCTTCCTTGCTGTGCGTGGGCTTTCTCTAGTTGTGTCGAATGGGGGCTACGCTTTCTTGCGGTGTGCAGGCCCCTCTTTGTGGTGGCTTCTCTTGCTGTGGAGCACGGGCTCTAGGTGCGCAGGCTTCAGTAGTTGTGGCCTGTGGGCTCAGTAGTTGTGGCTCCCAGGCTCTAGAGCACAGGCTCAGTAGTTGTGGCACATGGGCTTAGTTGTTCCACGGCATGTGGGATCTTGCCAGACCAGGGCTCCAACCCATGTCTCCTGCATTGGCAGGCAGATTCTCAACCACTGCGCCTCCAGGGAAGTCCTTGATATATGTGTATGTTGTGAAATGATGATCACATTTTTATGTTCTTTTGGAATGTCACTGAAATTTTCTTCCCTTTTAGTAGCTTGTAGCATTAGTCTCTTTATTACTGGCCCCAATTTTGCTCTTTGCTGTGTTTTTCAATTAATTGTTAGTTAAAAGGTCTTAGATATTATTTGAATCTCTACTAGCCAAATACTGCTCACCCCTGGTGCAAGGGTCCTTTGTTTACCATATTTAATCCAGCTTTTAGTCCCTCTGATTGCTCATCCCCAAGCTGATTGGTTTGAATCAGTTTTGCAAGTAAAATACCAAGAGATCTTGTTGGAATTGCTTCATTATCAATGCCCAAATGTATAACATCTGCTGAGGTTTTTTCGTGCCTGGAGTCTTGTGTTCTCAAAACTCTTATTAGTTTCCACAGTTGTCATCTCATTTGTTAGCAAGCATCAAAGTGGTTTAAGAACAAGCCACAAAAGTCTAGCTCACAGCTTTCCAGAGAGGTGCAGAATAGAGGTAATTTAGGGTCAGGTTGTAACTTTGTAATTTTTAAAAGAGAGGTGAGAAAAATTCAGTGTTAGCAAAAAGCCCTCAGTGTTCACAGACTAGGAAACCATTTTGTTGCTATTTTTTTTTATTTTTATTAAAAGCCTTACACTCAGCTGTCAGTCTTTACAACCAAATTCAGTGTATGATATTAAAATTCAATGATATCCTATTTTATTGTATAACACCAGTCTTTTGGGAACTGTGAAATTCAGAATCTTCTTTCTGATTTATGACTTTATTCTTGTCTTCCTTTATTTGATTTATATTCCATGATGTTTAAGATGTTTATGAGGAATTAAAAAGTAATGGAGGCCCAGAAGTGAATTTGTCTGTTTATAATTGTTAAAGAAATACTTAAAAGGAAGGGAGAAAATGCAGTGCCCTCCTCTGTATGATTATAATGACTTCTAACTTGGTTTTTTTTTTTTTGGTAATGCCTACATATTTTTTGTAATGCCTTCATTTTCATCTGTGGCATTTTGTTTGCACTGTGAAGTACATGAAACAATGGTGGCAACTCATGTGCTGGTGTTTTATTTCAAATAATGTGAGTCCAAGCAGATGATATTCTAGACACTTATTAAGTAACTTTTCCTTTAATTGTAAATTTATTTGTTGTGGACTATTAGCCTCCTCCAACTCACCCAGCTGGACAGTATTAACAGTTGTCTAATATTCTTTCAGATCTTTTTAAAAAGTATATTTATTTATTTATTTGGTTGTGCTGGGTCTTAGTTGTGCAGGCGGGCTCCTTAGTTGTGGCACGTGGGCTCCTTAGTTGTGACATGTGAACTCTTAGTTGTGGCAGGCATGTGCAATCTAGTTCCCTGACCAGGGATCAAACCCGGGCCCCACTATATTGGGAGCTTGGAATCTTAACCACCGTGCCACCGGGGAAGTCCCTTTCAGATCTCCTTTGTTACATATATAAGTACATAAAGAGAATGGTATCATACTATAATATATTTTGCCATATACTTTTTTTTTTTTTTTTGCGGTACGCGGGCCTCTCACTGTTGTGTTCTCTCCCGTTGCGGAGCACAGGCTCCGGACGCGCAGGCTCAGCGACCAGCCGCTCCGCGGCATGTGGGATCTTCCCGGACCGGGGCACGAACCCGTATCCCCTGCATCGGCAGGCGGACTCTCAACCACTGCCCCACCAGGGAAGCCCTGCCATATACTTTTTAAAACTTTTTTTTGAGTTCTGAAATAATACATACAGAGTGTGTGTAAGATGTTTGTGTAGTTCAAACTTATTACAGGAACACTCAATCACCAGTCAAGTGGTTAAGAAATAGAATATTGCCAATACTGCAACCATCTGTGCATATCCTTCTATCATCTCATCATCCTACCAACCCCCAAGAGGAAGTTTCTCTCCTGACCTTAGGATAATCATTTCTTTATTCTTCTATATAAAGTTTTATTATTCTTGTATTCATCTTCGACAGTATAGTTCTTAAGGGTAAATTTCTATAGGATAAATACCTAGGAGGGAGATGGGCTTGTAGTTAAAAAATTTTTTTTTCTCTTGCATAAAATTTTTATTTTTTTCTCATTACAAAAACGATCATGTTTATTATAAAGTTATTTGACATCATTCTACAAATTAAACACTACAGAAATGTATGATATAAAACATGAAAGTAACCAGTAACTAATCACATACCAAATAATATACATTTGGTTTATGTTCCTATACTACACTAACATTTATTGTTATTTTATAAAAATTAGATTGTATAATATTACTTCTTTGAGGCTTCATTCTTTTCATATTAATTTTACGTACTTCTTTTCGGGTCCCGGTAAGTAGATTTCTATCATAATTTTAATAGATTGAGAAATATGGATTTAAGAGTACTATTTATTTATTTATTTATTTATTTATTCGGTACGCGGGCCTCTCACTGTTGTGGCCTCTCCCATTGCGGAGCACAGGCTCCGGACGCGCAGGCTCAGCGTCCATGGCTCACGGGCCTAGCCACTCCGCGGCATGTGGGATCTTCCCGGACTGGGGCACGAACCAGTGTTCCCTGCATCGGCAGGCGGACTCTCAACCACTGCGCCACCAGGGAAGCCCCCAAGAGTACTATTTAAAGACATAAAGGGAATCAGTCATAAAATTAAAGTAGAGTGTATGTCTTTTAAATTAATAGAGGAAAAGAGAAAAAAAAGAAAAACAACCCATTTAGCAAAACACCTGCCTGCACCAAACATGTATTATTACAATAAATGTTTATGAAATATAGTCCCCATCTAAAAGAAATGCCACAGATTGTATAAATAAAACAAAATCTAAATTAAATGATATATTGTCCACAAGAGACACTCCTAAAAGCAATATGAATTGAAACACAAAGGATGGGCAAAAAATATTCCAGAGAAATGTAAACAAAAATAGAATGTACTTCTAGGTGTAAATTGAAAATTTTTGATAGTTATTGCCCTCTAAATTTAAACTTGAACCAAGAGCGTCAAGTTTATCACCTCTAAATATTATCAATCTTTATTCTTTGTCAGTCTGATATTTTTAAGTGACTACATTATTTTCATTTTGAGATTATTACTGAGATTATTTTCAGCCTTATGGAGGTATAATTGACAAATAGAGGGAATTCCCTGGTGGTCCAGTGGTTAGGACCCTGTGTTTCCACTGCTGGGGGCACAGGTTCAATCCCTGGTCAGTGAACTAGGATCCCACAAGCCATGCAGCCGGGCCAAAAAAAAATTGACAAATAGATTTGTAAGCTATTTAAAGTGTACATTGTGAAAGTATTCCCTCCACTGAGGTAATTAGCACATCCATAACCTCACAGATTTATCTTTCTTAGTGAGAATATTTAAGTTCTACTGTCTTAGCAAATTTCAATTATACAGTACAGTGTTATCAACTAGAGTTACCATGTTATGCATTAGAATCTCAGACTTTATTCATCCTATAACTGAAAGTTTGCACCCTTTTACCAACCGCTCCCTATTTCCCTCACCGCCCCCAGATCCTGGCAATCACTTTTTTACTCTCTGTTTCTGTGAGTTTGCCTTTTTTGTTGTTTTTTTTTTAGATTCCACATATATGTGATACCATGCAATATTTATCTTTCTCTGTCTAATGTATTTTACTTAGCATAATGGCATTAGGTTGATCCATGCTGTTGCAAATGACAGGATTTCCTTCTTTTTAAAGACAATAAAATCCCGTTGTATATATATCCCACATTTTCTTTACCCAGTACCCATTCATCAGTGGACAGACACTTAGGTTGTTTCCTTACCTTGGCTATTGTAAAGAATGCTGCTACTTCATTTGAGGTGCTATCTCATTGTGGGTGTTTTTTTTTTTGGCTGTGTTGGGTCTTTGTTGCTGCACGTGGGCTTTCTCTAGTTGCGGTGAGAGGGCCTACTCTTCATCGCGGTGCACGGGCTTCTCATCGCGGTGGCTTCTCCTTCTCATTGCGGGCTCTAGGCGCGTGGGCTTCAGTAGTTGCAGCTTGAGGGATCTAGAGCGCAGGCTCAGTAGTTGTGGCACACAGGCTTAGTTGCTCTGCGGCATGTGGGATCTTCCTGGACCAGGGCTCAAACCCGTGTCCCCTGCATTGGCAGGTGGATTCTTAACCACTGCGCCACCAGGGATGTCCTCATTGTGCTTTTGATTTGTATTTCCTTGATGATTAATGATGATTAGCACATTTTCATGTACCTGTTGGCCATCTGTATGTCTTCTTGGGAAAAATGTCCATTTAGGTCCTTAATTTTTATTTCTTTATTATTAATGGCAAGAAACTATTTTTCATAGAAAGTTTATTAATACTGAAATTTGGTAGATATGGTTTTCTGAATTTTATTTCAATTTTTTTGTGTAATTAGAATTTTTTCAACCTTTATAATAAAGGTAACAGATGCTGGTTGAAAAAAATAATAAAATAGCAAAGTGCTGAAAGATAAATATTCTCTGTTTTCTTTGTACCCTCCTCTCTATCTCATACTTCACAGCAGTAACCTCATGACTAGGTTGTGTATTTTTTCAGATGTTTTAAATCTACACTTGCATAGATAACTCTCCAGCACTCCCCACATACACATGGAGGACTGTATCACATGTAATTTTTCAGCTGTTCTCTTAATGCTATGTTTTGAACCTTTTGCCATTTCAGTGCATGCTATTTTAATGGCTACCTAGAATTCCATTGTATAGACATATCATACGATACTTCATTCACCCAGTCCTGTATTCTTTTGAAATATTTCTTATGATGCAGCTCAATCAAGCCTTACATAAATATTCTCATATTTTTTTACTCTTAGTAAAGAAAAATCTAAAAATATTTTAGTTATTACTTTTAATAAAAAGGGAAGGATAAAGAGAAATTTCCATCATTGTAAATTATCTACAAGAATAAGAGGAAAAAAGGACAACTCATGATGGGAATTTTGATGAGTGTGTAGTACCTCTAAGCTTCATGACTGTGCCTGTAAGTGCTTATCTTGGTTCCTCTTCCTGACTTTCCAAAACTGAGTCATGCAGTAAGAGAGGAATTAGATGGAAAAAGACCAGAGCTGTGGTTAAGAAGAAGGGTGTTGTATCCAGACTCAGTGGTGGGTGACAAAGTTGATGCTAGATCCTGTAGACTGTTTCGCAAGAGGCAAGAAAAGAGTAGAACAAGTGCATCTAAAATAGCTTTTCCTAACCAATCCTGCTATTTAATGTGTCTGGTTCCAAAAGAGCCATATTCTGAAAAGAAGTATTGGAAAAGTTGACATTTAGAAAAGAGAAGGACTCTATTCCTTTATTCTAAAATAATATTTACAAATGCAGAGTTGGCAAATCTCCCCAGATTAAGCCACTGTGCAATACCTGTTTCTTCTTTATTTTAAAATCATTTGTGCATTTATTCATATTTTTATTCTTTAAGATAAACATCGAACTTTTTTTTAAAATCAAATTTATATTTATTTATTTGGCTGTGTTGCGTCTTCGTTGGTGCGTGCGGGCTTTCTGTAGTTGCACTACTCTTCGTTGTGATGCGTGGGCTTCTCATCTCTGTGGCTTCTCTTGTTGCAGAGCATGAGCTCTAGGCACACGGGCTTCAGTAGTTGTGGCATGCAGGCTCAGTAGTTGTGGCACATGGGCTTAGTTGCTCTGTGGCATGTGGGATCTTCCTGGACCAGGGCTCGAACCCATGTCCCTTGCATTGGCAGGAGGATTCTTAACTACTGTGCCACCAGGGAAGTCCCAACATCCAACTTTTTAAATGAAAATTTTCAAGCATAAAACAAGTTGAGAGGATAATGCAATGAACACCACAGTACCCATTATATCAATTCAATAATTGTCTTTTGGTATGTGTATTAACCATTGGAAAGCTGTAGGTATCATCCTTAAGGTTAAATCTCTTAAGAACATTGTGCACAATCATACCATTATTACCATTTCCTAGTATTATCTAATATCTAGCCTATATTTTGATTTCTTCCCCAAATAAAGCACACATATTTGAGTCTAGAGGACAGCCACCAAGATCTGTCCTCTGGGGACTAAAGTCCAAAATGAGGAGACAGCATTGCAAACAAATGAGTAAGTGCAATCAATTGATGTGATAAATATCTGTGCCGAGATAGTACAGAAGGGAGTGTTCAGTTTTATCTGAGTGAAGCAGAAGGATAAGAAATACTTGATTCTACCAGCTGGAGGATTGTTAAGAAATACTTGATTCCACTGGTCCCCTTTCCTCTAGTTCTCTAGAGGTGAATTGGTGCTTTAGAGGCAAATTGGATGGGGGAGGGTTGAATGACCAAAGAGCTTTCTATGTTGAAGCTGCTACTTGAGAAAAGACGAAGCTGCTTAAAATAGCCTAGAGGAAGCAGGGCTGGGGGTAGGGCTGGTGTGGGGAATACTGTTGTACAAGATGGTCTGTAAACTTTGGCTAGGGGTAGAACTGGGGAGGCCTTGCTTTGCTTGCTGGACTGAAAAATGTGAATTTTGCTCTTGGGATTAGTGGTTCCCACTTTCCTTTACCAGGCTACTCTCTGAATCTTTATGGGGTTTTTAGCTTCAGACCTAAGGGAGCCATGCAGGGGTTAGTTTAGAATCTGTGGTTTTCTAAAACCCACTTGGATGATGTTGATGTTTAGCCAGGTGGTGTGGAATACAGCCTAAAGCAATGAGATTTGCATTTAAAATGAATTCCATAAGTAACTGCATTGTCTAATAACTTGAAATTTGGATAGGACAACTGAGAAACTGACTTTGTGATTTTATTTTAATTAATTTCAAATTTAAAACTGAAGCAAAGTGAAATATTTTCCCATTAAATACAACTTTATTTTGGTACCACTACATTTTACTTTAACCATTGAATATTTAGCACTGAATTGTGATTCATTAAGTATAAAATATAAACTAAATTTCATAGGTTTTATATAAAAAAGTAAAATATCTGATGATTTTTATATTAATTCCATGTTGAAATAATATGTTTGATATGGTGGCTTTAATAGAAATATATTAAAATTTATTTCACGTGCTTCTTTGTACCTAAAGAAAATACCTCCTAAAACCTTTAAAATGATTTCTGTAGCCCACGTTGTATTTCCATTGAACAGTGCTTCCTTGGAAGAATATGAAGGTTTGGGAGTGCTACATTCTGGAAGCCAATCCCAATTCTGAGATTAATCTACTAAGGGTACAAGATGAAAGATTAGGTTCTGAAAATGTTTGTTATCTAACACCCATTAGATTGTGAAGCCACTGCAATGAGAAGCTCACGGTGCAGCAACGAAGACCCAATGCAGCCAAAAATAAATAAAAATTAAAAAAAAAAAGAGCTGGTACCTTTTTTCTCCTATTAACCATACATAGAGCATGTTATGGGTACTCCATAAATGTGTTGAATGAATGTACTGAGGCAGGGCAGTAGGAATGGGGAACGCAGGGGTAAATGGAAGAGATTTTTAAGTAATAAGATCCATCGAACTTTGTAGCTGAATTTGGGTCTTGAACTAGGAGGCTTCTTAGAAGACTCATGGATCATTAGGTGGATTTGGGGGTTAAAGCAGGCCCCAAGGACAAGGTAATTCTTTAAATTTTAGATGTGGTTCCATCTTTTTGTTTTTTTTAAAGGTTGGTTTCTTTTTTTTTTTAAATTTATACATTTTATTTATTCATTTTTGGCTGCTTTGGGTCTTAGTTGTGTGCGGGCTTTCTCTAGTTGCGGTGAGCGGGGGCTACTCTTTGTTGTGGTGCATGGACTTCTTATTGCGGTGGCTTCTCTTGTTGCGGAGCACGGGCTCTAGGCACGTGGGCTTCAGTAGTTGTGGCACACGGGCTCAGGAATTGTGGCTCATGGGCTTAGTTGCTCTGCAGCATGTGGGATCTTCCCAGACCAGAGTTTGAACCCGTGTCCCCTGCAGGCAGATTCTTAACCACTGTGCCACCAGGAAAGCCCCAAGATGTGGTTCAGTTTTAATTGCCAGGTGAAGATGTCCAGTTGGTGGATGACTGAATTTGACATTCAGGAGAAATATCTTGTCTTGTTGTGAGAATTAACAGCAAATAAGCGTAGACTGAAGGGCAAGTATGTGGATAAACGGGCGATTGGAGATGAGGCAAAGGGAGACACTATCGTTTATAAGTGGGCAGAGAAGCCAGCCAGGGAGACTGAAATGATGCACAGAGAATTGAAGGGAGGATCTTAAGTGAGAAATGGTATCAAAAGATATTCTGCAAGTCCACTGAATTTGGTATTGGACTACACTGGTGAATCTTGGGTAGTTTCAGTGAGGTGGTGGGAGCAGAAGCCTAATTACAATGGGTTGAAGAGTGCAGGATAGATAGGGTGATTGCAGTTTGGAGGAGTTCTTAGTAAAATAGGACAGTGAGGTAGGGTGGGAGCTAAATATTTCTGGAGGATTTCGTTTTCTTAAAATAGAAAAGATTTAAATTTGTTATAGCCTGTGGGGAAGGAGGTAGTTGGGAAAGATTTACAGATCTTTGGCTCCAGAATGCTCTCTGATTTTTCTATTAGGAATGTGTAAATACCTCTGTGCATACCATCACCAGCTAAGTGCTGAATAAATACTCAGTATTCGTGACGATTATATTCTTATTCTTAGAAAGTCTAAACTGAAATAGGCATATTTTCTTCAAAGGAACACCTTGGAGGAAGGGAGTAGAGACCCAAAGCCACATGGGCGATGTGGAAAGAACTAAAAGCTGAAACCTGTCTTGATGCCTTGTAGGATCATGAATTAACTAGTTATCTGATGGCCTTCTGGAAGGAGTTAGGTGAGGCAAGGTCCTTGAATATTATCTTTGATTGAGGGAGCATTCCAGGTGGGGTGACTTGATAGAAGCCAAACCCTAATGGAAAACAGGATTACAAATCTCCTGAAATCTTGAGGAGCATTTAAGCGCCATTAACAAAAAAAAAAAAGTGAAAAAAAAAAAGTGCATATAAACGGAATTTGTAAAGAACTAGCGTGATTGGATTAAATAATCTGTAATTTGTATGTCATTCTTTTGTTTTTTAAATTAATATGGCAATTCATATTGGGGTACTAATTAATACCAAGAAGTTTTCAACGAATTTTACTCTCCTAATTATATGAAACTAACAATTTTTTTAACTACTTCAAGTTAATTTCTTTTTTTTTAAACATCTTTATTGGAGTATAATTGCTTTACAATGGTGTGTTAGTTTCTGTTGTATAACAAAGTGAATCAGATATACATATACATATATCATCATATCTCCTCCCTCTTGCATCTCCCTCCCACCCTCCCTATCCCACCCCTCTAGGTGAATACAAAGCACCGAGCTGATCTCCCTGTGCTATACAGCTGCTTCCCACTAGCTATCTATTTTACGTTTGGTAGTGTATATATGTCCATGCCACTCTCTCACTTTGTCCCAGCTTACCCTTCCCGCTCCCCGTGTCCTCATGTCCATTCTCTGCACCTGTGTCTTTATTCCTGTCTTGCCCCTAGGTTCTTCAGAACCTTTTTTTTTTAAGATTCCATATATATGTGTTAGCTTACGGTATTTGTTTTTCTCTTTCTCACTTACTTCACTCTGTATGACAGTCTCTAGGTCCATCCACTTCCCTACAATTAACTCAATTTCGTTTCTTTTTATGGATAACATTCCATTGTATATATGTGCCACATCTTGTTTATCCATTCATCTGTCGATGGACACTTAGGTTGATACTATATCCTGGCTATTGTAAATAGAGCTGCAATGAACATTGTGGTACATGACTCTTTGAATTATGGTTTTCTCAGGGTATATGCCCAGTAGTGGGATTGCTGGGTTGTATAGTAGTTCCATTTTTAGTTTTTTAAGGAACCTCCATACTGTTCTCCATAGTGGCTGTATCGATTTACATTCTCATCAACAGTGCAAGAGGGTTTCCTTTTCTCCACACCCTCTCCAGCATTTATTGTTTGTAGATTTTTTGATGATGGCCATCATCAAAATGGCCGGTGTGAGGTGATACCTCATTGTAGTTTTGATTTGCATTTCTCTAATAATTAGTCATGTTGAGCATCCTTTCATGTGTTTGTTGGCAGTCTGTATATCTTCTTTGGAGAAATGTCTATTTAGGTCTTCTGCCCATTTTTTTTTTGCGTTACGCGGGCCTCTCACTGTTGTGGCCTCTCCCGTTGCGGAGCACAGGCTCCGGACATGCAAGCTCAGCGGCCATGGCTCACAGGCCCAGCCGCTCCGCGGCATGTGGGATCTTCCTGGACCGGGGCACGAACCCGCGTCCGCTGCATCGGCAGGCGGACTCTCAACCACTGTGCCACCAGGGAAGCCCATTTTTTTATTGGTTTGTTTGTTTTTTTGATATTGAGCTTCATGAGCTACTTGTATATTTTGGAGATTAATCCTTTGTCAGTTGATTCATTTGCATATATTTTCTCCCATTCTGAGAGTTGTCTTTTCATCTTGTTTATGGTTTCCTTTGCTGTGCAAAAGCTTTTAAGTTTCATTAGGTCCCATTTGTTTATTTTTGTTTTTATTTCCATTTCTCTAGGAGGTGGGTCAAAAAGGATCTTGCTGTGATTTATGTCATAGAGTGTTCTCCCTATGTTTTCCTCTAAGAGTTTTATAGTGTCTGGCCTTACATTTAGGACTTTAATCCATTTTGAATTTATTTTTGTGTATCATGTTAGGGAGTGTTCTAATGTCATTCTTTTACATGTAGCTGTTCAGTTTTCCCAGCACCACTTATAGAAGAGGCTGTCTTTTCTCCATTATATAGTCTTGCCTCCTTTATCAAAGATAAGGTGACCATATGTATGTGGGTTTATCTCTGGGCTTTCTATCCTGTTCCATTGATCTATATTTCTGTTTTTGTGCCAGTACCATGCTGTCTTGAGTACTGTAGCTTTGTAGTATAGTCTGAAGTCAGGGACCCTGATTCCTCCAGCTCCATTTTTCTTTCTCAAGATTGCCTTGGCTATTTGGGGTCTTTTGTGTTTCCATACAAATTTTGAAAATTTTTGTTCTAGTTCTGTGAAAAATGCCATTGGTAGTTTGATAGGGATTGCACTGAGTCTGTAGATTGCTTTGGGTGTATAGTCATTTTCACGACCAATCCAAGAACATGGTATACCTCTCCATCTGTTAGTATCATCTTTAATTTCTTTCATCAGTGTCTTACAGTTTTCTACATACAGGTCTTTTGTCTCCTTAGGTAGGTTTATTCCTAGGTATTTTATTCTTTTTGTTGCAATGGTAAATGGGAGTGTTTCCTTAATTTTTCTTTCAGATTTTTCATTAGTGTATAGGAATGCAAGAGGTTTCTGTGCATTAATTTTGTATCCTGATGCTTTACCAAATTCATTGATTAGCTCAAGTAGTTTTTGGTAGGATCTTTAGGATTCTCTATGTATAGTATTATGTCATCTACAAACAGTGACAATTTTACTTCTTCTTTTCTGATTTGGATTTCTTTTATTTATTTTTCTTCTCCGATTGCTGTGGCTAGTACTTCCAAAACTATGTTGAATAATAGTGGTGAGAGTGGCAACCTTGTCTTTTTCCTGGTATTAGTGGAAATTGTTTCAGCTTTTCACCATTGAGAATGATGTTCGCTGTGGGTTTGTCATATATGGCCTTTATTATGTTGAGGTAAGTTCCCTCTATGCCTACTTTCTGGAGAGTTTTTATCATAAATGGTTGTTGAATTTTGTCAAAAGCTTTTTCTCCGTCTATTGAGTTGATCATATGGTTTTTCTCCTTCAATTTGTTAATATGGTTTATCACATTGATTGATTTGCATATATTGAAGAACCTTGCATTCCTGGGATAAACCTCACTTGATCATGGTGTATGATCCTTTTAATGTGCTGTTGGATTCTGTTTGCTAGTATTTTGTTGAGGATTTTTGTATCTTTGTTCATCAGTGATATTGGCCTGTATTTTTCTTTTTTTGTGACATCTTTGTCTGGTTTTGGTATCAGAGTGATGGTGGCCTCGTAGAATGAGTTTGGGAGTGTCCCTCCCTCTGCTATATTTTGGAAGAGATTGAGAAGGATAGGTGTTAGCTTTTCTCTCAATGTTTGATAGAATTCACCTGTAAAGCCATCTGGTCCTGGGCTTTTGTTTGTTGGAAGATTTTAAATCACAGTTTCAATTTTGGTGCTTGTGATTGGTCTGTTTATCTTTTCTGTTTCTTCCTGGTTCAGTTTCAGGAGGTTGTGCTTTTCTAAGAACTTGTCCATTTCTTCCAGGTTGTCCATTTTATTGGCATACAGTTGCTTGGAGTAACCTCTCATGATCCTTTGTATTTCTGCAGTGTCAGAAACTAACAATTTTGAGGAAAAAGTTATGCTAGAAGGTAAAACATGTAAGGGTTATCCAGAAATAAAGAGGGTTATAAGCCAAGGAACATTTGTGGGAGGAAATAGACAGTGACCTCCGACTGCTTCCTTAAGAACTAGATTCTAAATTGTGTTCCAGTTTCACTCCTTTCTGTAATAAGTTTGCGTGAACCCAGCGTGCATATACTGAATTTGGAGATTAAGTTATGATATTTTGAATAGCAGTGTTGTACTGCTACAACTCACAAACAGATGAATAAAAGTAGACCTAAGAGAAAAATAGATACTGTATGCTAATGCATATATATGGAAGTTTAAAAATTGGTACTGATTAACCTAGTGGCACGGCAGGAATAAAAACACACATGTAGAGAACAGAATTGAGGGCACAGGGAGGGAAGGGGAAGATGGGATGAAGTGAGAGAGTAGCATTGATATATATACACTACCAAATGTAAAATGGGTGGCTAGTGGGAAACTGCTACATAGCACAAGGAGATCAACTCGATGCTTTGTGAGGACCTAGAGGGATGGGATAGGGAGGGTGGGAGGGAAGCTCAAGAGGGAGGGCATATGGGGATATATGTATACATATAGCTGATTCACTTTGTTATACAGCAGAAACTAAGACAACATTGTAAAGCAATGATACTCCAATAAAGATGTTAAGAAAAAAAAAAAGTAGGCCAGTCAGTTCAGAAAGATAATTCCCACAATCTAACAAAGGAAACTTCCATAGGAGCTGTGTTGTTCTTTTTAGTTCTAAGCATCTATGGCAATCTTAGTTCAGTAAGCATTAGTAAATATTAGTAAGTAAAAGAATTTGTTTTAAATGTTAATACTTACTTGCTGCTGACAGGATTATTTTTAGGACAGTGCATTTGGTTAAACACTAGGACCTTGTGACTAACACTAGGACCTCTCTAAAGAGACATTTGGTTTGAATTTTGGCTCAGAGCATTGATCTGACTTTGGCTAGTGACTTAACCTTATCAGAATCTTCCTTGTTAAAAGACTGGAGAAGTGAATATGATTTTTTTTTTTTTTTTGGCTGTGCCACACAGCTTGTGGGATCTCAGTTCCCCAACCAGGAATTGAACCTGGCCCCTGGCAGTGAGAGCACCAAGTCCTAAGCACTGTACCACCAGGGAATTCCTGTAAATACATTTATCTCAGTAGGAAAATTAAATGAGATAATTCATATAAAGTGCTTATAATGACGCCTGGCAAGCATTACATGCTCAATACATAGGTAATAGCTATTAATAAATATTCTTTTCTTAATTGTGGATTTGAGACTGGAATTACTGAGTTTTTGCCATATATTGAAGGACATGTAGAAAAAGAACTACCTAATATGTATTTTTCCCTAAATAGTTTGTTTCTACACATAAGATCCAACACTTATAAATGTGTATAAATAAGTTGTTTGATTTAATCCCCACAATAAACCTTTTCAGTAAGTGCTATTACTAGTCTTGATTTATCTTTTTTAAATTTATTTTTTATTGAAGTAGAGTTGAATTACAATGTTGTGTTAATTACTGCTGTACAGCAGAGTGACTCAGTTATACATATATATACTTTCATTTTCATATTCTTTTCCATTACAGTTTATCACAAGATATTGAATATAGATATATATTGTGCTGTATAGTATAGTATTGATATATACTGTGCTATACAGTAGTTATTTATCTTTTTTTTAATAATTTTTTTAAATCCTGAGAAATTCTTTTTAAATTGAAGTATAGTTGATTTATAATATCGTGTTACTTTTAGGTGTACAGCACAGCAATTCAGGTATATATATATATATATATATATATATGTATATATGAATATATATAACACACACAGATATTCTTTTTCAGATTCTTTTGCCTTATAGGTTATTAAAAAATATTGAGTATAATTCCGTGTGCCATATAGTAGGTCTTTGTTGGTTATCTATTTTATGTATAGTAGTGTGTATAAGTTAATCCCATAGTCTTGATTTATCTTAAGGAAACTGAGGCTCAATTAGCAAGGACTCGCTCTATGCCATGTGGTTGGTAAGCAGTCGGAGAGTCACCAGTTTGATTCCAGTAAAACTCACGTTATTAAAAATATATGAAACAGTTAAGATACATAAAAAGTGTAAAGAATAATAACTGGGGACTTCCCTGGTGGTCCAGTGGTTAAAACTCCGCACTTTCAATGCAGGGGGCGTGAGTTTGATTCCTGGTCGGGGAACTGTGATCCCACATGCCGTGAGGTGTGGCCAAAAAAAAAAAAAAAAAAAAACACTGAACATGAGAGTTGGTTATTAACTTTAAGCTTGGATAGGATTGTTCATGAAAAGTGCGAAGAACAAAAAGTCTGTGGGTTTTGACTTAGAATCCTCTATGGAATGGGCTCAGGGGGACACACCCACAACCAAGGGACAGACACCCAAGAGTGAGGCTCCAGGGGAGACCTAGATTATAGTTTCAGTTGAGAATCTCCTTGGGGATCCACAAAAGAGCAGGTTAGGTCTATGATATTTAAGGAATGATTGGACTTGGCAGTTAAGAACTCATTTATAACCTTGGGGGATAACTACTTAAGATATTTGAATCAGGAGGGAATTTGATGGGATGATAGCTTGAGGCAGATTTGGGGTCTGACAGGCTTTTTGTCTTTTGTTGTTACATGAATTAACCCATTTATTGTAGGCTAGCAATGTTACCAATGGTGGACCTTCCACTGGTCTTACAGTTCCTTCAGTCAGATTTTATAGCGATGGTAGGAGCGGTACTGTAGGTCTAGGCATCACCTGCAAGCTTTTCAGGAACCATGGCGCCAGGTCCCCAAAGCTCATTTCTTCATTTTGGTTTTGCCACCAGAGAAACAAGTGTACTTGGCGTGCTGGCTGATTTCAGTTTTCTTCACCGTCTTCCTGAGGGAGGCAGCATAATGGGCCCGTATTTACCGACAATCCTGACCGTAGTGCTTTTAGCATTGTCACCACAAACTAGCTCCGAGCCCAGAGAGTGGGTTTTTATCTTTTTGACTGGGAATAAATTATACTGACTCTTAGCTCCAGAGGAAGAGGTCTAGGACTAGGTCATCTGTGACTACAGAGGTTTAGCTCTTAGGTCAGTTTTGTATACATTTGGAACTAATCTGCAATTAACTTGGTTTTTTTTGTTGTTGTTGTTGTTTTTTGTTTTTATTTGCGGTACGCGGGCCTCTCACAGTTGTGACCTCTCCCATTGCGGAGCACAGGCTCCGGACGCGCAGGCTCAGCGGCCATGGCTCACGGGCCCAGCCACTCCGCGGCATGTGGGATCTTCCCGGACCGGTGCACGAACCCGTGTCCCCTGCATCGGCAGGCGGACTCTCAACCACTGCGCCACCAGGGAAGCCCCTAACTTGGTTTTTGATTAAATACAAGTTGTCCCTCCCTTTAGTAACTCTCCTCCTTTGCCCCACCCCCAAGTTAAAGGAATTACTTTGGATACTAAGACCCTGTGGCCAAACGAGGGTGGAGTTTTTGTTTGGGGATAAGAATAAAAACATTAGAAAAGCTGTCTGGATCTGGTGTCTGGATCTGACTGAGAGAATTGGGAAACATTTGAAGTTTCTGCCATGGCTCCTATTCGGCGCAAACTTGGAAAAACCGTAAGTCCGTATGGCAATGAGGTAGGGCAGGTGGGGATGCATGCTGACCTAGTTCCTTAGACTCCCCCTCTCCTGGCTGACGCAGCCCTGCCTTTCTGTGGCCTTTGAACCCCTCACCGGGTGGCTCTAGGCAAACTGGAGAAACAGAGATCAGAGGCAAAGCTCAGAGAATGTTAGGGCTACAAAACTTGGTCGGGCAGGTATTCCCTTTTTATGCCTAAAAAAAGGAAAAAGAGAGCTTAATGGCTGGGATTCTGGAGAAGGTAATTTCACTGCTATACGAAAATAAGGTAGCTTTTTGCAGGTCCCCTTTGAAGGAGGATATTTTTGGTGTATGTGTGTTAAATGTCTATTTTAGAATCCCCTTGGGTGGATCTTTGATGAGTAGCTGGTTCATCTTTACTTTTGACTTAAATTTGGTTTTGTTATCAAGCAGTTGTGGTTAGCATTGCATGGTGGTAGGTTGCAGAGCAGGGCTGACCTCCATGCTTCTTTTTAGAGAATGTGGGAGGGAAAATACAGTATCAGGCATGATTGTGTCATCTTAAAGTCAAAATTAATGGAGGCCCCAGTGGTTCTCCCTCAAAATTTTCTCCAAGCTCTCAATTTTCAGGTTGAGAACGTAGATTTTGAAGGTGTCACTTCCGATTAGGAATAAATGCGCTGTGGGCTGCTCCTCCTGTTCTACATGTTTTTAAAATTGTTTTTTACTCTGAGGGGGTTTATATTGGTGGGGGGGCAGGGCGAAAAAATCTTAGATATTACAAGGGGGCCACAGTACGTAAACAGATACCCACAATATCTGTCGTATTAAGATCTCACGGGGAGGGCTATTAGGGAAAAAAATGTTTTAAAAGACTCCTGCAGGGACTTCCCTGGCGGTCCAATGATTAAGACTCAGTGCTTCCACTGCGGGGTGGGGGTGGCGGGGTGGGGTGTTAGATCCCTGGTTGGGGAACTAAGATCCCACATGCCCACGGGGCAGCCAAAAAATAAAAAAAAAAAACTAAAAGACTCCTGCAGTAAGGGATGAAAAAAAATGAAAAGAAAGTTGAGAAACACACTGATCTACCTGTGTAGTAAAGGTCATAGTCTTGTAGGACCACGTCTCTGAACATGCTTCGAAAGTCTTTATTTTTTCATGTGATCTGGGTACCTGTTTCTTGATACAGGACATGCAGCATGTAAAGAATGTGAGTGTGTGTTGGGAGGAGCTACAGTCAGATCCGGTCCATAGGGCAGGGTCATTTCAGAATAAAATACCCCTTTGCTCAGTGTCATTTGAGCTCCTTCAAGAGCGGGTGTAAGAGTATCCTGATGATAGGAATGTGGAAAAATGACAAGATGGAGGGGGCCTGGGAACTACCGGACCCAGATCTGATCTAAGGAGTTCAACATTCCTGTTAGTTCAGAGTGCGAACAACCTATAATCTTGAAATGGGTATAGAGTGGAAGACAGACAACTAGGGGAGTTTTAATCACTTACTGTCTTGTAAACTGTTCCCTTGGGCCCTTTTGGAGTAGCAGAGGACAGCAGTGGGACCGGAGAGGGAGGGGGGTTGGAGGAGGAGGAGAAGAGACATAAACACAGGTGGGTAGGTGGCAAGAGTTTGGTGTCCCCGGAGGGTACATGAAACTTGAGGGGATAAAAGAGCCAGCATTCCAATATTCTTGAAACACTTCACTTCCTTCAGAGAGTTGGCTTCTCTTTAGAGATAAATGTTAACAATAATAATTTGAGATTCAAGATAGATGTTCAGGAAATACACTATACCTAAGCAGATTAAATGTCAATAAAATCTTCATTAAAACAATGTAGCCACTGGGGCCTGGATTAGTGCTCTCAGTGGTGTCATGGAGACAGCTCCTTCCAGCTCACTAGATGTGTGCATTTCTTCCCAACTCTTGCTCAGGTGGTCACACTGATAGTTTACAATCTACCGTGGTGGGTGTATTTACACCACAAAAATTGGCCAACCCTACAAAACAGGGCTTTCTCCCCACCACTTCCCAAGTTGATTGTTAAACATTTACCAGAATACCACTGAGTACAGTTTCTATAATACAAATGTTGACAGTTGTATATACCCTTCCTGAAATATCTTAAACAAATATTAGCAAATACATATGTACTCTGCACTCTTCCTTTTGCTCTAATTTGTTTGTAATTTGATACTACATAAACTATTCTGCATTTAGGTTTTTTCACTTAATTGTACCCTAGAAATCTTTCCATAGAGTGCTTTGTCAATTTTGGTTTAATTTTAAAGGAAACATATTAAAAAGTCAAAACAGTGTTTAATCAGATCTGGGTCTAAATAGTTCCCAGGCCTCCTTGCTGTTTTCTCACTGTCAGGTATTTCTCCTAAACTAAACTCTTCCTATTCAGCATTAGTTTCTTTTGTATTCTTCCATAGTTTCTTTTTTTTAGCCGAGTTTTATGGTTTTATTAACACAAACTAAATGTGTACGTGAGCTGTCTATTCATTTTCTTCGCTGAGCAACCTGGCGTTGGGATTGGTGATTCTGATGGCCAGCTGGGCTGCTCTTTCCACAATGGCTTTTTGGTTCTTGGAGGAGAGGTTGTGAGCAATCTCAGCATAGTAAGCTTTGTTGCACATCAGCCTCACTTCAAGCTCCTTGACCAGGTGGACCAGGCACTTACGGAAGCTGCTGGGCAGCGTGTGCTTTGTTTTCTTGTTGCTCCCGTTACTGATGTTGGGCATCAAGATCTGGCCCTTGAATCTCCTGCACACCCTGTTGTCAGTGCCTCTGGGTTTCCACCAGTTCTGCTTAATTTTGACATGTTGGTCTGACTGGTGCCGGATGAATTTCTTGGTCCTCTTTTTGATGATCTTGGGCTTCACGGGGGGTCTGAGGGCAGCCATGATGCCGAGCTGGAGACAGCTGCCACCTCCGAAGGCAGTGCTGAGGAACAGCTGTATTCTTCCAGAGTTTCTTTATGCAAATATGAATGTGTATATTATTTCTTTTTATACAAAAAGATATATTTCATATACAAGTACTATATTTTTAAAAACATATTTTGGACATCTTTGCCTATTAGCTCTGGAACTTTTGATCATTCTTTTATTTATTTATTTGTTTATTTTTGGCTGCGTTGGGTCTTGTTGCTGCACGCAGGCTTTCTCTAGCTGCGGCTAGCGGGGGCTACTCTTCGTTGCGGTGCACGGGCTTCTCATTGCGGTGGCTTCTCTTGTTGCAGAGCAGGGGCTCTAGGCTCATGGGCTTCAGGAGTTGTGGCACACGGGCTTCAGTAGTTGTGGCACGCAGGCTCAGTAGTTGTGGTTTGTGGGCTGTAGAGTGCAGACTCAGTAGTTGTGGCCCACAGGCTTAGTTGCTCTGCGGCAGGTGGGATCTTCCCAGACCAGGGCTGGAACCCCTGTCCCCTGCATTGGCAGGCGGATTCTTAACCACTGCACCACCAGGGAAGTCCCTATCATCCTTTTTTATAGTTGCAAGGCATTATATTATATTATATTATATCACAATTGAATTAGTCTGCTACAGATGGACACTGGGATATTTTCAGCTATTTGTTAAAATATACAAAGCTGTCAAAACATGTAATTATATGCAGGTATAACTAAGATAAATTTCAAACTGCTGTATTAAAGTTGCACTTAATTTTGATAGTTAATTATTGCCAAATTGCCCTAGGAGTAATTGCATAGGGGTTGCACTATTTTGTACTTCCACCAACATTTTATGAAAGTTTATCTCCCTACAGCTTGCCCAAGGGTCTAGGTGGTCAAACTTTTTCATTGTTACTCTGATAAATGAAAACTGTTATCTGTGTCACTTTAATTTGCATTTCTTTTAATGTTGAGCACCTTTTCACAGTGTCTTCATCAGGGTTGTATGAAGATTAATGAGTTACTGCAAGTAAGGAGTATATTAGAATACAGCTAACTTTTTTTGAATTATAACTATTGTAATGAAATTGTGCTCTCTCAGTGATAGCTCATCATCACTGTGCTCTTGAGTCATATTATCTCATCTAATTCCCATCACAATCATATATGATCTCTTAGAAGGAAGAAACTATAGTTTAGGCCAAGTACTGTCTCCTGGGTCACACAATTCCTAAGGATTGCTCTCTTCCCTTCCCCATCTTAGTGTTCAAGATTAACCAGTAATAGCACATAGGTTAGTTTCTTTTCTTTTCAACACTTTTATTTAAAAACAAACCTAGGTATAGTTTGTTTAGATGTATGTATACTTTATTTAGATGTATCTATTTAAAAAGTTGATTTTATGCATTTTTAAAAATTGAGGTATAGTTTATTTAAAATATTATATATTATAGTTATATATAAAATACTATATAGTTGTATGTTATAGTTTCAGCTGTACAACATAGTGATTCAAAATTTTTATATAGATTATATATTCCATTTAAAGTTATTATAAAATATTGGTTTTATTCCTTGTGCTGTACACTAGATCCTTATAACATTTATTTTATACATAGTAGTTGATACGTCTTAATGCCCTACCCCTATCTTCACCCTTCCCCCTTTCCTCTCCCCATTGATAACCACTGGCTTATTCTCTACATCTGGGATTCTGTTTCTGTTTTGTTATATTCATTCATTTGTTTTATTTTTTAGGTACCACATATAAGTGATATCATACAGTATTTGTCTTTCTCTGTCTGACTTATTTGACTAAGAATAATATTCTCCAAGTCCATCCATGTTGTTGCAAATGGCAAAATTTCATTCCTTTTTATGGCTGAGTAGTATTCCATTGTATATAATATACCACATCTTCTCTATCCATTCATCTGTTGGTGGACACTTAGTTTGCTTCCATATCTTGGCTATTTAAATAATCCTGCTATGAACATTTGGGTACATGTATCTTTTTGAATTAGTGTTTTCATTTTCTTTAGATATACCTAAGAGTGGAATCACTGAATCATATGGTAGTTCTATTTTTAGTTTGTTGAGGAATCTCCATACCATTTTCCACAGTGGCTGCACCAATTTATATTCCTACCAACAGTGTACGAGGGTTCCCTTTTCTCCACATCCTCACCAACATTTGTTACTTGTGGTCTTCTTGATTATAGCCATTCTGATGTGAGGTGATATCTCGTTATGGTTTTGATTTGCATTTCTCTGAAGATTAGTGATGTTGAACATCTTTTCATGTGCCTTTTAGCCATCCATATATCTTCATAAAAATGTCCATTAAAATCTTCTCACCATTTTTTAATTGCCTGTGTTTTTTTTATATTGAGTTGTATGAGCTGTTTATATATTTTGAATACTAACCCTTTATTGGTCATATCATTTGCAAATATTTTCTCTCATTTAGTAGGTTGTCTTTTCATTCTGTTGATGGTTTCCTTTGCTGTGCAAAGCTTTTAAATTTAATTAGATTCCATTTGTTTATTTTTACTTTTGTTTCTTTTGTTTTAGGAGACAGATCCAAAAAATAATGCTGTGACTTATTGCAAAGAGTGTCTGCCTATGTTTTCTTCTAGAAGTTTTATGGTTTCAGGTCTTACATTTTGTTCTTTAATCCACTTTGTGTGTATTTTTATATGTGGTGTCAGAAAATTTCT
The DNA here is from genome assembly GCF_963455315.2 of Globicephala melas. Classification (NCBI taxonomy): domain Eukaryota; kingdom Metazoa; phylum Chordata; class Mammalia; order Artiodactyla; family Delphinidae; genus Globicephala; species Globicephala melas. Next base: position 63,099,116 of record NC_083329.1, on the reverse strand, counting down.
AATTTCATTCTTTTACATGTAGCTGTCCAGCTTTCCCAAGCACCACCTATTGAAGAGACTATCTTTTCCCCATTGTATATTCCTGCCTTCTTTGTTGTAGATTGACCATAAGTGCATGGGTTTATTTCTGGACTCTCTATTCTGTTCCATTGATCTATGTGTCTGTTTTTGTGCAGTACTATACTCTTTTGATTACTGTAGCTATATAGTATAGTCTAAAGTTAGGCAGTATGATACGCCTAGTTCTGTTCTTTGTTCTCCAGATTGTTTTGGCTATTCAGGGTCCTTTGTGTTTTCATACAAAAATTATTTGGTAATTTTGATTTGGTAGTTTGATAGGAATTGCATTGAATCTGTAGATTGCCTTAGATAGTATGGTCATTTAAAAAATGTTAATTCTTCCAATCCATGAATGCAGTATATCTTTCCATCTGTTTGTGTCAGCTTCAATTTCTTTCATTAATGTCTTATAGTTTTCTGAGTACAGGTCTTTTACCTCCTTAGTTAGAGTTATTCCTAGGTATTTTATTCTTTTTGATGGGATTCTAAATGGGATTTTTTCCTTAATTTCTCTTCCTGATGGTTTGTTGTTAGTGTATAGATATGCAAGAGATTTCTGTATATTAATTTTCAGTCCTGCAACTTTACCGAATTCATTGATGAGCTCTTATAGTTTTTGGTAATTTTTTAGGATTTTCTATGTATAGTATGTCATCTGCAAACAGTGGCAGTTTTACTACTTCTTTTCCAATTTGGATTGCTTTTATTTCTTCTTCTTGTCTGATTGCTATGACTAGGACTTCCAATACTATGTTGAATAAAAGTAGCAAGAGGGGCATCCTTTTCTTGTTCCTCATCTTACAGGAAATGATTTCAGCTTTTCACCATTGAGTATGATGTTAGCTGGGGGCTTATGGCTTATCATAATGGCCTTTATTATTTTGAGGTGTGTTCCCTCTATACCCACTTTGTGGTGAGTACATTATTTGGATGTATCTCTTTTTTTTTTTTTTTGGCTGTGCTGCACAGCTTGAGGCATCTTAGTTACCTAAACCTGGGTCCCTGGCAGTGAAAGCGCCAAGTCCTATCCACTGAACTGCCAGGGAATTCCGTTTCCTTAAAGTTTAGTTTTATAGTTAGCAGAGTGTAGGACATGTTTTCATGTACTTATAAACTTGTGATACCCAGTGTTTTTTAAAAGCTGCATGAGTTATAACTGAATAATAAGTCAATTTTTTTTCTAATATGTATACCAAGTATGTTCTATTACCTGCTTTGTCTTTGAAAAATGCAGGAGATCAAAAAATAAAACTATTGAAACAGCAGTCCAAGGGATCTAGATTGAGTAGGAAAACAAGAAAATCAGAAGTTGCAAAATGAACTGTGAATAGGTAGGGGTGGTCTAGAAACTAGAGGATATCATAAAGTAAAGATCTTTAGTACTATCAGAATTCTTGGAAGTACATTTTTATTTTTATCTTATTTTATTTTATATATATATTTTATATCTTTATTGGAGTATAATTGCTTTACAATGTTGAATTAGTTTCTGCTGTACAACAAAGTGAATCAGCTATATGTATACATATATCCCCATATCCCCTCCCTCTTGAGCCTCCCTCCCACCCTCCCTATCCCACCCATCTAGGTGATCACAAAGCATCCAGCTGATCTCCCTGTGCTATGTGGCAGCTTCCCACTAGCCATCCATTTTACATCTGGTAGTGTCAATGCTACCATATATGTCAATGTTATATTCTCTCACTTGGTCCCAGCTTCCCCTTCTCCCCCGTGTCCTCAAGTCCATTCTCTACATTTGTGTCTTTATTCCTGCCCTGCCACTAGGTTCATCAGTACTGTTTTTTAGATTCCATATATGTGCGTTAGTATACAGTATTTTTCTTTCTTTTTCTGACTTACTTCACTCTGTGTGACAGACTCTAGGTCCATCCACCTCATTACAAATAACTCACTTTCGTTCCTTTTTATGGCTGAGTGGTATTCCATTGTATATAGATGCCACATCTTCTATATTCATTCATCTGTCGATGGACATTTAGGTTGGAAGCACATTTTAAAAAATTGAAGTTTAGCTGATTTACAATTTGTGTTAGTTACAGGTGTCCAGCAAAGTGATTAAGTTATACATATTTATATACATAATCTTTTTCAGATTCTTTTCCATTATAGGTTATTACAAGATATTGAATATAGTTCCCTGTGCTATACAGTAGGTCCTTGTTGTTTATCTATTTTATATATAGTAATGTGTATCCGTTAATCCTGAACTCCTAATTTTTCCCTCCCCCCCTTTCCCCTTTGGTAACCATAAGTTTGTTTTCTGTGTTGGTCAGTTGCTTTTTAATTAAGCTCATTAATTAATGAGACTGTCTTATGCTTTTAGTACATAAATTTTAAAAGAACCTCAAGATCGTCTCTGTAAGGGAATGTATAGTCCAGTGTGTTCGGATATGCATACCTATAAACTTAAAAGCTTCAAGTAAAAAAAAAAAAATTCCCCTTTAATTCTATTTCACAGTGGTAACTATTATTAACATTTTAGGTTTATACTACCAGCTTTTTTTCTGTGCTAGATCAATTTGTGTGTGTGTGTGTGCGCGCGCGCGCGCGCGCGCGTGCGCGTGCGTGTGTGTGTGTGTGTGTGTGTTTGGCTGTGCTGCAAGGCTTATGGGATGTTAGTTCCCAGAGCAGGGATCAAACCCCGGCCACAGGAGTGAAAGTGCTGAGTACTAACCACTGGACCGCCAGGGAATTCCCAGTGTTTGTGTGTTTTAAATAAAAAGGGATGATAATGTCACATGTGCATCTTATTTTGGTTAATGATATACTAAGAATATTGATACATAGAGTAATGGCTGCACATTTTTCACAATATGATTATATGAGTTTATTTCATACTTTCTCTACTGTAAATGTTATGTTGTATTATGATTTGCTTACATACATTTCTACTTTTTCAGTTTTGCAATTTGGATGGATGAAAACATGACATTTATTTTCACTTGCTTGTCTTCTAGTAAAGTTGGACAGCTTTTGATCCTTTTGATTTCCACCTAAGTGAATTGCATATGCCTATTCTTTCCTCACTATTCTATTGAGTCATTTTCCTTCTTAATTTGTTGGAGCTTTTTTATTAAGAATGGTAACTCTTTACATGTACTGCGAATATTTTCCCAGTCTGTCACTTGACTTTTCAATTTATTTTTGGCAATATTTCTCCTACCTTTATAAGTAGCTACGCATATCAGGAAATAAATACATTTTACATCACGATTCAATGCACAAACACATACATAAAAATTTATATGATAGGGTTTCCCTGGTGGCGCAGTGGTTGAGAGTCCACCTGCAGGTTCAGGGGACACGGGTTTGTGCCGCCGTCTGAGAAGATCCCACATGCCGCGGAGCTTCTAGGCCCGTGAGCCATGGCCGCTGAGCCTGCGCGTCCGGAGCCTGTGCTCCGCAACGGGAGAGGCCACAACAGTGAGAGAGGCCCGCATACCGCAAAAAAAAAAAAAAAAAAAAAAAGAAAAAATTATGATAATACTTATCTTTACTAAATGTAGTGTACACATTTTTCTTTAATATTCCATTAAAAGACACTTGTCACAAAGCATGATATTGGTATTGGGACACATAGGTTGTGATCAGCAATTTGAAAAGCATATTATGGTGTCTTTGCCTTTAAGATTGTTAATATCATATGTAGTTAAAGAATTCTATCTTTTCTTCTATGGCTTACCACTTTTTGCTCTTGCTTTGGAAGATTTTTCCTTACACCTTTTTATATTTACATTGTTAATGTATCTGGAATTTTTTTTTTTTTTTTCCTGTACGCGGACCTCTCACTGTTGTGGCCTCTCCCGTTGTGGAGCACAGGCTCCGGACGCGCAGACTCAGCGGCCATGGCTCACGGGCCTAGCTGCTCCGCGGCATGTGGGATCTTCCCAGACCGGGGCACGAACCCGTGTCCCCTGCATCGGCAGGCCACCAGGGAAGCCCCTGATTCTTTTTTTTAGTCGATACTCCTGTTTTTTCTTTGCAGTCAGTTATATAATCATCATTCAGTAAGAAGTCTCCTAATTTTTTATGTTTAGATTTTACTATCTTCAAGGCATTGACTAGAACATCCAGAGCCACGTTAAATATTATAGAGCTTATTTTCTATTTGCTCTTGACCAAAATGTCCCCTATTGTCTCCTCCTGTGGTATAATTTTGGATGAACTATTTCAAGGTTTAAAAAAATAGGGATTAGAGGGGGGAATAATGATTCCTTAATGGGTACAGTGTTTCTATTAGGGGTGATGAAAATGTTCTGGAATTAGAGGTGATTGTTGCACAACACTGTGAATAAAATCAGAATTACACAATTTCAAATGGTAAAATGATGACTTTTATTTCATGGGAACTTCATCTCAAAAAAATTTTTGAAAAGGGGTGTCACTACCCACTCACCAGAATATCTGATGTGTAAAGATAGAAAATACTAATTGTTAATAAGAATGTGAGCTAATTGTTAATAAAAATTGAAACTCATAATTTCTGGTGGGAGTGTGTATTGACAACCACTGTAGAAAATGATTTGGCCTATCTCCTAAACTACACGCATATATACACACACTGAATGACTGAGCACTTCCACTCCATGCAATGTATGTACAAGTTCACCAAAATATAACAGTAATATGTTATAGCAGTGTTCTTTGTTATAGCCAAAAACTAAAACTAAATGTCCATCTACAGTAGAATAGAGATATACATTGTAGTATATTCAGTCAATGAATTACTGTATAGCAGTAAGAATGAATGGATTACAGTTAAACTTTACAACATGGATGACTCTCAGAAATATAATTTTGAGTAAAAGGAAGTCAGCTGTATAAAGTTGGGAAATAAGCCAAAGAAATCTATGATAGATGTGATAGCAGTAGCTACCCTTTGACAGTGGAGTGATGACTAGATGTGGTTTTTTTAATTTAAAAAATTCTTTTTGTTATTTTTATTTTTTTATTGAAGTATAGTTGATTTACAATGTTGTATTAATTATTGCTGTACAGAAAATTGATTCAGTTATACATATATATACACATTCTTTTTTATATTCTTTTCCTTTATAGATTATCATAGAATATTGAATATAGTTCTCTGTGATATACAGTAGGACCTTATTATTTATTAGATGTAAGTTTCTTGGTTGGGATCTGGGTATATAGGTGTTCATTTTGTAAAAATTCAACAAGCTATATATTTATGATTTATATTTTGTGTGTGTGTGTGTTCTACTTCAGTACAGTTTGCATTGAAATAATAAGTATTGTTCATTGAATGGCATCAATGTAAAAATATTTTAAAATTTTATTTTGGAAAAAAATGAATATACCAAAATATTAACAGTCATGGGAATATGATGGTTTCCACCTCTCTTTTTTTTCTTTCCCCTTTTTGGTATTTTATAACTTCTAAAAATGTAAAAAGTGAAAATAAAATATTTTCAGGGACTTCACATTTAGTTGCTTTTAAATTGTAAAGCTCTTACAGCTCTTACTCAGATATTTGAGCAGATTATAAAAGTAATTTCTCTGTTTATTTTATAGGCAGATTTTGACAACAAACCAGTAAATGGCCCCAAGTCAGAATCCATGGAATACAGTAGTTGTGGTCATGAGGAAGAACAAAGATTGGAATTGAATTTATGTCCCTTAGAAAATGTAACTAAAAATGAAGAAAGTATGACAGGTATTGAAGTGGAAAAGTGGACACAAAACAAGAAATCACACTTAACTGATCATGTTAAAGGAGAATTTAATACAATTAAAACAGAAGCTGAAAATTTGAAAAGCTCTGAAGATGACAGGAAAAAAATCCTACTTACTGACCTCCTTGAACCTCAAAAGTTGTTTGCACAAACTGTAAGAAACGGCATTAAAAATGTACACTATTTGCCAACTGAAACAAATTTGTCATTTAAAAAAATCAACATTGAAGAACTTGGCAAGGCATTTGAAAACAATCCTTATAAATTCCTGAAAGACACTGCAAACCATAACAATGCCATGAGCGCCATTGCTACTAGTGCGAGCTGTGATCATCTCAAGGGGAGAAGTAATGTTTTGGTCATTCAAAAGCCTGGCTTTAATTGTAAGTCTTTTCCAGATCCTGCAAACTGCAACTTAAATAGTCATACAAGTATACACAATGAAAGTGATCAACCAAAATCCCTAGAAATTATAACAAATAGAGAACTAAAAGAAGGATCAACACTTCAACCAAGTCTTCTATCCCTAATGAAAGATAGGAGATTAACGCTAGAACAAGTAGTGGCCATAGAAGCTCTAACACAACTTTCAGAAGCCCCATCAGAAAATTCCTCACCATCGAAGTCAGAGAAGGATGAAGAAACAGAACAGAGAACAGCTAGTTTGCTTAACAGCTGTAAAGCTATCCTGTATTCTGTAAGAAAAGACCTCCAAGACCCAAATTTACAAGGGGGGCCACAAAGCCTTCATCACTGTCCATCTCTGGAAAAGCAAAGTTCATGCAACACATTGATGTTCAATGGCCAAAATATTTCTAAGTCACACAGCAGCTCACCTAGTGACCAAGCATCCACAAAGGCACAGGAATATTCAACAGTCACAAATTCAGTATCTGTTTTTATACCAAATTCAAATTCATCTAAAACCGATACCAATAAAAATGTTGCTCAAGGTAGAATTGCTCTTGACAATTCCAAAAATTTGCATCAGTTGACAACAACAACTAATAAATCGGAGTATTGTAACCAGTCACTGGACAGCAGCATCAAGTTGGACTCAAAGGATGATCCCTCATGTCAAGATACAGTTCATAGTAAAATAGAAGAAGATGTTGCTGCACAGTTAACACAACTTGCATCAATAATTAAATTCAATTGTATAAAACCGGAGGACAAAAAAGTTGAAAGTACACCAACAAGCCTTGTTGCATATAATGTACAGCAAAACTATAGCCAGGAGAAGGGCACAATAGAGCATAAACCACCTTCCAGTGTCCAAAATAATCAAGGACCTTCAGTAACAAAGCAAAAGAACACAATCCAGAAAAAGACAAAATCTACCCCATCAAGAGATCGACGGAAAAAGAAGCCCGTGATCATAAGTTGTCAAGAAAATGACCAGAAAAAACAGGAACAGTTGGCATATGAATATAGTAAGTTACATGACATTTGGATAGCATCCAAATTTCAAAGATTTGGTCAATTTGGTCCACATGACTTTCCTATTCTATTGGGAAAAATTCCTCCCTTAACCAAAGTATGGAAACCACTGACTCAAAGGAGCTCAGCATTAGAACACAAAAAATTATTTCCTCCACTCACTCAAATAAAATTTGAGCGGTATTATCCTGAATTAGCACAGGAGAAGATGAAGGTTGAACCCTTGGATTCTCTCCCCATAATCCAGTTGAAAACAGAATCCAACGGACAGGCGTTTACAGAAAATGGATATGCTCAGGTACAGCCAACAGTGAATGTCAATCAGAAAGCTCATCCTTTACTCCAGCCATCCTCTCCAACTAACCAGTGTGCTAATGTGGTGGCTGGCAATGACCAAACACAGTTCCAACAGGATGTTAAAGACCAAGTCGCACATCAGAGGCTGCCAACATTGCCTGGTATCTCTCATGAGACCCCTTTACCGGACCCAGCACAAATTCTCAGGAACCTAAATGTAGTATGTTCAGGTGGAATTACAGTGGTTTCTACCAAAAGCGAAGAGGACGTCTGTTCATCTAGTGTTGGAGCATCAGAATTTTCCCCAATAGACAGTGCACAGAAAAGTTTTAATGATTATGCGATGAACTTCTTTACTAATCCTACGAAAACCCTGGTGTCCACAACAAAAGATTCTGAATTGCCTACCTGCAACTGTCTTGGTAAGTGAGTTTCTTCATTTTCTTGCATTAATGGCCTCAAGTTGTGACTGAATCAAGTTTGTTTTACATTTTATATATGACATTTTTGCCCCACTCATATTCTAGCTAGGATGGACTAAATAATTCTATACCCATTTTTCTGTGGGACCTTTATTTATGCTGCTCAGATAAATGGGAAATCCAACTGGTAATTTGGAAACTTTCTTAAGTGGAAAATTTGATTTCTCTCAAGCTAGATGTCTCTCAAGTTGTTTACTGTGCATATCATAAGAATGAAGTCCCTTAATACGTTATCACAGTTTATTCTTCCTATATTCAAAAGAATTTCAACCTTTAAGTCTTTTGTTTAAAAATATATATATATTAAATTGTGCAGTATAGCATGCATACAGAGAACATAAAATATATGTACAACTTAACAAATAACTATAAAAAAAAGTATCTGTGTAATTGCTAACCCAATCAAGAAGCAGATGGTTCATTAGTATATTCCAGAATGGATGGTTAAAGGATTGATGGGAAGGATAAAGTAAATATATCATTCTGATATTTTTTTAACCACAATAGAAAAAATAGTGAAGTGTAGCAATGACTTTTAGTTCTTGATTTTTCAAAGTGCATTTGATGCTCTGAAATGAATCCTTCCATTTCTCTGCTCATCATTCAACACTCAGTTTTGACAGCTTACCACATACCAGGCACCAAAGATAGGTTCCTCTGAGAATGAAGAGCCTCCAAGGAGGAGGATCTGACAATCTGGAAGGGGTGGCAATGCTGTCTGAGCGGGGTCAATTTGGCAGAATGAGAGATTCTTGGACCAAGGACAGAAGATTGTAATAATGATAACGGCTCCTATTCCAGGTCTTTTACTGCAAGTCTGATAACTGTCCTACACCCTTGACTTGTTATATTCACAACAACCCACCAAAGGGAATGCTTATTATCCCCATTTTACAAGTAAGGAGACTGAGTCAGAGAAGTTCACAGCTAGTAAATGATTAAACTGGAATTCTAAGACAGGCAGTCCCAGCTCCAGCGGCTGTATTTGTAACTTCCATCCTACGTTGCTTCAAAAATCTGAAGTGAAAAAGAGACTGTTTCTCTGAATATCATTAAAAATGGAAAAAAGGCCTTTAATTTAAAATGCCAGTAAGATTTATATACCTGAGCTCGTCTAATTTGACTGCATATATAAATTTCAATAGGATGATTGTCTAGTTTCAAGACCCTTATACATACTACCTTAACACAATGTGGGAGTCAAGACAGCCAGGCATTCAAAGTTCATTCAGTATCTGCAGTGGACCTGGAACTGTTGAATACCCTTGTCAGTTGCATGTTTTCCTATAATTGTTACATTTGAGGTTTTTGTGCTCATTGTGTAGAAATCGGAACTTAAAAAGAGAAACAAAAAAGTAGACTTCAGAAATCATCCAAAGTGAGGGTAAAGGATACCAATCATATCTGAGGGTAAAGGATTTCTGTGAAAGTGTTATTATGTTCTAGCAAAATTAGAGTAATTAACCTTTAGATCAAGTTTCCTCAAATTTAGCACTATTGGCATTTTAGGTGGGATAATTCTTTGTTGTAGGGGGACCACCTTATCTATTGTAGGCTGTTTAGTGGCATCCCTAGCCTCTACTCACTAGTGATGCGCGCACACACACACACACACACACACACACACACACACGGGTGCGCGTTTGCAGTTGTCACAACCCAAAGTATTGCCAAATGTCCCCTTTGGCAAAAATACCCCTGATTAAAAACTACTGCTCTAGATTACCAATAAGTTAAAAATTATTCACCATATCTTGCTTAAGTAGCCCCAGAAATAATCCTATGTTATATCTGATATCTGATTAAAATGGTAAGTAATGATCTCTTGGTGTAGGTAGACATGCATTTCCCAGTGATTCTAGTTAGACATGAATCTCAGAGGCCAAGTTTTAAAATACCATTTTCTAAGAACTATGTAATTTACACAAAAATTCAAATGGTACAGAAATATGGTGCAAATGTCTTTTTCTAGAGAAAAACGGCTGTTATATTTTTTCTATACAAATTAATATTATTAGTGATTTTAATTTTGTTTCCAGTTTTACAAAATTTAAGGCTTTTAAAACATACTATTTAACTATTACCTCATTGAAAGATGTTAAGAGTGTTTCTCTTTTTTAATATTACATACAATTGTAACAAGGAATATTCTTGTATACATGTGTATTATAAATACATAATTGCGCGCATGTGTAATAGAATAAAATCTTAGCAGTGCAATTGTCGGGCTCAATTTTAATAGGATTCTGAAGCCAAGCTTTTAAGATGTATTGCTCTTGGGTAGCTTAATTTTGTACCTCAATTTTTATAGAATTTTTTTAAAGCAGGAGATCTGAGAATAAATATGAACCACAAGTTAAAATATGTTTTTCCTCCTCTGATTCTTAGAGAAAGAGTGGACTAATTAGGAGCAGAAAGAAAGAGATAAGTTAAATTCCAGGGCCTATTGTCCTAGACTTTAATTACTAAAGCTTACCAAAATCTTGTCAAGATTCATTGTTCTGAATTGAAAAAAAAAAAAAAATAGCTCTTCCTTGCCCCTATGCAATTCTGTAAAGTTTTGGGTCTAATAATCTTATTCCTTCCACAGATCGAGTTATACAAAAAGACAAAGGCCCATATTATACACACCTTGGGGCAGGACCAAGTGTTGCTGCTGTCAGGGAAATCATGGAGAATAGGTGAGGAAATATGCTTCCCTGTTAAAATCATTCATTATTGGGGATCTGACTCAATGCAGAGAAATCATCTCTGGGAACAAACTCGAGGTGAATGGAAAACTTCCAGGAGCATGAGTTTGATGTTTCTTAGGGCCCAGGAAAAGCATATAGTCCTGGTGTCCCTGCTGAGTCACTCACATGAGCTATTGGGCACTCAATAAGACCTTCATAAAGCAAGGCTATCTTTGTTAAATGCAGACATACTTATTTTTATTATTGTATAATGGTAGAAATAGTTAAAATTACCTCTGTCAACACTGCATTCACATTCCTTTTGCTTGTCTTGGAGCCAGGCCATTTTTTAAAAGAGTGATCCTTAAGGACAAGTAAACAGAACTGGATAACAAATAAAAATACCTGCCACACGAAAGTAAATTTTCAACAAAGTTATAATTATGAGTGTTTGAATTTTGTACTTCTGTAAATCTATATCTTATGCACATGAAGATGTTAAAAGTGTATTGCAATTATTTTCCCTTCACTGTGTTTCATACTCAGGTATGGTCAAAAAGGAAACGCAATAAGGATAGAAATAGTAGTGTACACGGGGAAAGAAGGAAAAAGCTCTAATGGGTGTCCAGTTGCTAAGTGGGTAAGTATTTTGCACTTATACATTTTTCAAAATGGATATATTCCACATATAAACTAAATCAATTTTTTTCCATGAAGATGTGGACTAGAAAAATACCCACCCCCATTATTCCCAGGGAAAAAAGGAAGCTATTTGTCTTAGCCTGGGCTTTTTATGTTAACGAACAAAAGGGTATGGCCATTCTCAGTTGGTATCTTGTGATATAGGGTCATGAGTCTTAGAGTTTTTTGTTACTTTTAGACAGCATTCAGTGCATTTATAATTAGACAGCATAAATAAATGGTACTAAATTATATATATTGTTTCCTATATCTTTTTTTTGTACATTCTTTTTCATATTCTTTTTCATTATGGTTTATCATAGGATATTGAATATAGTTCTCTGTGCTAGACAGTAGGACCTTGTTGTTTATCCATTCTAGATATAAAAGCTTACATCTGCTCACCCCAACCTCCCACTCCATCCCTCCCTCAGCCCCCTCCCCTTTGGTGACCACTAGTCTATTCTCTATGTCCCTGATTTTGTTTCTGTTTCATAGATAGGTTCATTTGTGTCATATTTTAGATTTCACATATAAGTGATATCATATGGTATTTGTCCTTCTCTTTCTGACTTACTTCACTTAGTACGATAATCTCTAGTTGCACCTATATCTTACTTTTATCAGTTATTTTGAAATTCTAATTCATTGTCTCATAGGGCCACCTTAATGAAGATCATACAATATCGAAAACAAAACCAAACTTTTTACAACATATTTCCAAAATTGTTTTATGACTACTTTGAGTTTTCTAAATTTGCGGAGCTATAAGAAGAACTGGATTTAGCTTCTTTAGGAAGTTCTCAACTGAGAAACAGTATCATATCAGGAGGATGTTCACATCCACAAGGATATTGACCAGTTTACTTGGAATTCTTGACCAAAGGATCATTTGAGATGCTGTCCTATCATTTGTCAATAATGATGATGACTATAATAAAATAGTCAGTGAGTAAAATAATAACAACTACCTCTCATTAAATATCAGGAACCGTATTAAGAACCTGACATACATTGCCTCATAAATCCCTGTAGAGAGACTCATGATTTTGGAAAAGGGAAAAGTCATTGTTTTTATGCCCATTTCAGAAGAATAAAAAACATTAAATGCAAAATGGAGATAGGATTGGAACCACGGTATTCCTAAAGCAAGACCATTGAGACATCCTTATGTATTCCAGCAGACTGTATGACGTGGTTATTAATTTATTTATTTTTGGCTGTGCCGCACGGCATGCGGGATCTTAGTTCCCCAACCAGGGATTGAACCCATACCCCCTGCAGTGGGAGAGCGGAGTCTTAACCACTGGACTGCCAGGGAAGTCTCTCTGGTAGGGTTTTGATTAGAATTGTATCAGATTGTATCAAATCAATTTGGGAGAATCCTAACCATTGGACTGCCAGGGAATTCCTTGTCTTGGTTACTTTTCAGCCTTTGGAGGGTGACAGCAGTGATGAGCACAAGAGCTGGGCACTGAACACTAAATACCTTAGAGTACTTTCAGTTTCTTCAATCCGTTTGGAGTGCATAGTCTTGTCAAAATATAAATGAACATATCAAGGAATTCTCCATATGTATAACACTACCCAGATAGTGATATAAATCTTTCTAGCACCCCAGAAATCTTTCTGGCCCCTCCCAGTTGGTAACTCCATGCAAAGATAACCACTATATAACCACTTCATTATACAGGTCTTTTTCATGATTTCTATACAACTAGAGTCATATAGAATGTACTCTTTTGTGTCTATCTCCTTTCCCTCAACATTTATAAAACATGGGTTTAATGGCTGGAGCTCCCACAGCCGACTGGAACCATGAATTGACTTGATAATAGAAGATATGTACTAGGATGGGGAGAAGAAAGATAGGAGCCCGAGTCCCTGATGATACCAATAGAAGCGCTGTACCAACCTTAGGCTTCTTAAACCTGGATTTCTGTAACATGAGAGAATTTTTTTCACTTCTTTAAAACCTGTTACTAGACAGTCTTCTGTTACATTAAATAGAATCGAATCCCAAGTAAGATACCTGCCTTCAATTTGCTCAATTTCCACAAAACATTCACCCACACAAGTCAGTCTCCACATGTAAGAGTTTTGGTGAAGATATACGTAAACGGTAGTCAGAGTGATCTTTATTTTTATTTTTATATTTTATTCACTCTTGAGAAAGTTAAGACGGTCAATCCATAACATTTTAAAGTAGGAAATAATACAGAAGGGCCGTTTTTTCTATTGAGTTATTAGGCTTCTATTGATTTTTATAGAAGATCCTTTAGAAAACTGACTGTGGTAAGTTGCAAATATATTTTCTCTTTGTCTTGTTTCTTTGGCTGTGCTGCACAGCATGCAGAATCTTAGCTCCCAGACCTGGGATTGAACCCACGCCCCTTGCAGTGGAAGGGTGGAATCTTAACCACTGGACCACCAATGAAGTCCTTGTTTGTCATATTTTTTAACATACAGATTTTTTTTAATGAAATGAAATTAAAAATTTTTTTTTTTTTTAATTTTTGGCTGTGTTGGGTCTTCGTTGCTGCACGCAGGCTTTCTCTAGTTATGGTGAGCGGGAGCTCCTCTTTGTTGTAGTGCGCAGGCTTCTCACTATGGTGGCTTCTCTTGTTGCAGAGCACAGGCTCTAGGTGCACGGGCTTCAGTAGTTGTGGCACCTCTGTCTCAGTAGTTGTGGCTCGCAGGCTCAGTAGTTGTGACACATGGGCTTATTTGCTTTGCGGCATGTGGGATCTTTCCAGACCAGGGCTTGAACCCATGTCCTCTGCATTGGCAGGCGGATTCTTAACCACTGTGCCACCAGGGGAGTCCCCAATGAGATGAAATGTTGAGTTAAATTTTTAATGGAAAACTTTGCTTTTATGGCTTCAGTGTGTCTTAATTAGAAAAATCTTTACCACTTCTACCTTATAAATCTCGAGTTTTCTTTTCATAATATTTTAATGATTTCATTTTTTTCTACACTTAACTGTTTTATTCATCTTGTGTGTAGAATGTTAGTGACAACTTGAGTTTTTTCAACTGGCTACCCAGCTATCCAACACCACTTTCTTTTCCCTACTGATTTGTATTTGTTTATATTAGTAGATTTTCTGTTCTGTCACATCATGTTATGAATCAGCATCAAATTACTCTAATTATTTGGGTTTAAAAATATGTTTTAATATCTGATAGAGCTAATTCTTCAGAAATTTCCTAAATATTCTTGCCTTGTTTTTTTTTCCGTATGAGTTTATGATCGCCTTGTCTATTTGCAAGAAATACCTTGTCGATTTTGGGGTTTTTTTTTTTGTTTAAGATTTATTTTATTATTTATTTTTGGCTGCGTGGGGTCTTAGTTGCGGCTCGTGGGATCTTGGTTGAGGCATGCGGAATCTTTCTTTTGTTGTGGTGCACGGGATCTTTTGTCGCAGCATGCAGGCTTAGTTGTGGCATGCAGGTTATCTCTCTCTAGTTGTGGCATGCAGGCTCCAGGGCACGTGGGCTTAGTTTCCCCGCGCCATGTGGGATCTTAGTTCACTGACCAGGGATCGAACCCATATCCCCTGCATTGTAAGGCAGATTCTTTACCACTGGACTACCAGGGAGGTCCCTCGATTTTGGTATTTTTATTGGAATCATATTACAGAGAGAATTTGGAGAATTTACATTTTTGATGTTTAGTCTTCCTATCCTAAGTGCTATACCTTTCCATTTGTTGATGTCTTCTTTTTTCCTACAGGAGTGTTCTAAAGTTTTGTTCCCATAGAGTTTACATGCTTCTTGTTTTCCAATTTATTTCTCTTATGTATTTCAGATGTACAATCATAATCTGTAATGAGAAATTTATATTCTCCTTTCCAAATTTAAACTAGTAATTTCTTTTTTTCATTTAATACAGTTAGTCTAACATACTAACTCCAGGTTTATATTGCTTTAAATATGGTCTCATCTTTTTCCTCTCTTTAGTGGGAACCTTCCAGGGTTTTCTTCTTATGAATGGGTCATCAGGGAAGGCCTCACTGGGGAGAGAACTTTTAAGCTGAGGACTACTGAGTGACAAAAAGGAGCTGAGTATGCAAAGAATACCCCCAAGAATGCAAGGAAGAACATTCCTAGGCAGAGAAAACAGCAAGTACAAAGGTCAAGGAAGAGAGTACATTCTTTTTTTTTTTTTGCGGTACGCGGGCCTCTCACTGTAGTGGTTTCTCCCGTTGCGGAGCACAGGCTCCAGACGTGCAGGCTCAGCGGCCATGGCTCACGGGCCCAGCCGCTCCGCGGCATGTGGGATCTTCCCGGACCGGGGCACGAACCTGTGATGCCTGCATCGGCAGGCAGACTCTCAACCACTGCACCACCAGGGAAGCCCTAGAGTACATTCTTTAATAATCTGAGAGGAGTCTAGTGAAGTTGAGGAGGTAAAGAATGGAAATCGGAGACGGTAAAAAGGTAGGCAGAAGCCAGAGCATGAATGGTTTTGTAGGTCATAGTGAATTTTAGTCCATGAACAACATGAAGCCTTTGAAGTATTTTAATTAGGGATGTGTTCTCTATCTGGTTTATGTTTTATAAAGAGCATTCTAAGTAATTACTTGATAAGCTCAGTATTATTTCTCTGTTGCTGCTGTACAAATTACCCAAATTTAGTAGCTTTGAACAAAAAACATTTATTATCTAATCAGTTTCGTGAGTTAGTAATCTGTGGGTAACTTAGGAGGGTGCTTCCAGAAGAGGCCTCTATCATCTCAAACTTGACTGGGGAGGAGGGTGCTGGAGGGTCCACTTCCCATGTCATTTGCAGGAGGCTTTAGTTCCTTGATAGCTGTTCACTAGAGGACTCACTTTCTTATCACAGGATTTCTTAAATGTTTTCTCATGTCATAGTAGCTTGTTTTCCCCCAGAGTGAGTCAATCAAAATATAATAAGGAGGAAGTCACAATGTCTTTTATGACATTAACCTTGGAAGTTGCTACATTATTGAGCCTTATTTAGTGTGGGAGGGGACTATGCAGGGGCATAAATACCAGGTGGTGGTGATGATTGGGGGCATCTTGGAGACTGGCTATTACAAAGTTCAATATCTCTTCTTCGCTAAAAATATCAATATGTTAAGGATACTACATTGACATTGTAAAATATAGCTATCTTAGCCCTATCCGATATATTTAATATATAATACATCTGATTGAATCTATCTTCCTTGGCCCTATCATCTCTAAAGGCAAAAAACTTTAATTTGTGAATCTTTATTCACAAAATAATGCTCTTAAGCAGCAACATTGTTCGTTATGGAATATATAAAAAAAAAGTTTGTAAAATATAAAGGTAGAGATGACCTATGATTATAAATTGAACACTCATCAAGCAACTACCCAGGTGAAAAATACAATTTTTCTAGGTTCCCAGAAGCCCCAAGAACCCCTCCATCTTAACTTTTGTGGTAATAATTTTCCTGCTCCCCCCCCCCGCCCCCCTTATGTATTTCTTAACAGTATGGTTACTGTTCTTTTGTGTTTTCCCCCACGTACGACCTTGCATATTTGCTGAAATAAGTGGTAGGGACTGGCTCCCAATATTTGGCGCTGATAGTTTACATAGGTTTGTTAATCTGTATCTGTTAGATATTTCTGAATATTTTACTTATTTGCCTTTAAGTAACAAAGGGTGAAAATATGCTTATGGCAGCTGGCTTCCTCTTGAGTAAGTGACCCAAAAGAGCAAGGTGGCTGGGTTAAGTGGTAGAATTTTTGGTGATTCTTCCCGCCGTTCAAACCTTCTCTAGCATAATAATAATTACACTGATCGAATTTTGATATATATCAATTCTTCTGTTTTTTCTATGAAGACAAATATGAAATCTGCAGCTTAAAGATTTTGGCAGCAACTTTCTGTTTAAGTCCTATTAATGGCTTAAGTCTTCTTAAGGGTTGCTAGGTATGTAAAAGATATATAGCATTTTCCATGAAGCAGCTATAGTAAAATTACTTTCTTTACCTTTTGCAATTTTTCTTTCAGAATCTGGCTCTTTTCACAAATACAAAAACAATTCAGAGACGAGACTGAAATAAAGTATAGTTGCTAAGAACTTATGCAAATTTTGATATCTACTAATGACAATGCAAAAGAATCTTTTTAAAAATTTATTTATTTATTTTTGGTTGCATTGGGTCTTTGTTACTGCACACGGGCTTTCTTTAGTTGCGTCGACCTGGGGCTACTCTTCGTTGGGTGCACGGGCTTCTCATTGCAGTGGCTTCTCTTGTTGCGGAGCACGGGCTCTAGGCACGGGCTCTAGGCACGCAGCATGTGGGATCTACTTCCTTGACCAGGGATCGAACCCAGGCCCGCTGCATTGGGAGCGCAGAGTGTTAGCCATGGGACCCCCAGAGAAGTCCGGCAAAAGAATAATCTTGATAACAAAACCAAGAATTAATTCTGTGTATCCGTGAAAAAAATAGGACTCATAAATGATTATATGTGTTAGAAAAATCATAATGTTAATCGAAGTTTATTTGAAAAATCATAATGTTAATCGAAGTTTATTTGTTGCAAAATTTCCAAGTTATGTTGCTTGTGCCTGGAGCAATGCCCAGTACATATTCAGGACTCAATAAATTTCTGTTGAGTAAATGAATATAGAGCTTAAATAAGACTGTTATTGAATATTTTCAATTGGAATTGATACCTTGAAATAGTATTGCTCTGGTATACATTATTAGCTCTTTCCTGAGACAGGGGCCATTTTAAGTATTAGAACTAATAGTCTGCTAAAGTTGTCCAACCCAAATTTGAGCTCTTGAGATTAAATAAAAAGTAGAGTAAATGGTTAGGTTTCTCTATAGTCTACATTGTTTTTAGGACTTTATTATTTTGAATGACACTAGCACAATCAAGTCTTATATGGAGGGACTTCCCTGGTGGCACGGTGGTTTAAGAATCCGCCTGCCAAGGCAGGGGACACAGGTTCAATCTCTGGTCTGGGAAGATCCCACATGCCGCGGAGCAACTAAGCCCGTGCGCCACAACTACTGAGCCTGCGCTCTAGAGATTGCGAGCCACATCTACTGAGCCCGTGTGCCACAACTACTGAAGCCTATACACCTAGAGCCCATGCTCTGCAACAATAGAAGCCACCACAATGAGAAGCCTGCGTGCAGCAATAAAGACACAACGCAGCCAAAAATAAATAAATTTATTTAAAACAAAAAAAAAGCTGAGCTCTCCATTTAAAAAAGAAAAAAGAGTCTTATATGGATACTTAATACAGGAATGAAGAAAAAGGAGAGAGAGGAAATGAAGGTAAATCATTTTAAACTAAGGAATCTAATAAACCTTCAACTGGTAGATTGTACTGCTCCAAACTTACTTTTCATCTTGCATAGTTTACGTTTTTCATCTTGCATAGTTTATATTTGTCCTATATTTGATATTAAACATTAACGTAAATCAAGCATCTTGTGATTTTATGTACATTTTCTCATCTCTGTGTGCAGACTTATGTGTAGAAATAGTGGTTGAATTCTATCCTACTTTTTAAAAAATTAATTAATTTATTTATTTTTGGCTGCCTTGGGTCTTCGTTGCTGTGCATGGGCTTTTCTCTAGTTGCGGTGAGTGGGGCTTACTCTTTGTTGTGGTGTGTGGGCTTCTCATTGCTGTGGCTTCTCTTGTTGCGAAGCATGGACTCTAGGCGCAAGCTTCAGTAGTTGTGGCGCACAGGCTTAGTTGCTCCGCAGCATGTGGGATCTTCCCGGACCAGAGATTGAACCTGTGTCCCCTGCCTTGGCAGGCGGATTCTTAAACCACTGCGCCACCAGGGAGGTCCCTCTATCTTACTTTAATCATGCTGCTCTTGCCTCCTTTTCTTGAAGGGAGGTGTTAGGGTTAGGTCACACACAGAAAGCCTAAAAACAAATTATAACTGAGTAGCACAATTTTCTAAGCCAGTTTCACAATGTTTTGCCTTTGTTCTTAACACTGTTTTAATCTTGGAAATGTTTCTTTGCCAGGGTGTCATTAACACTCCTCCTTAATTGTTAGCCTTTGACAGACGTTTGCGACTCTTCTCTGCCATCACTTTGGATCTGGTCAGGGAGTAGTTACCTTGTTATTCAGTAGATCTTGGTGGAAAGGGTGATGTAGTTTCTTGGATACAGTAGGCTCTATTAACTCCCTATACTACCCCCCCACCCCACCCCAACTGAGCCTTTGAGTTGGGAGAAGAATTCAAACAGCAAGCCTTCCCCAGATGGCTCCAGTGCTGAGCAATTCACACCAGGCCACCGGTTCATGGGTTCCCCTATGTAGGATTGTTTATTAGTCAATAGAGCAGGTGTGGCAATGAGTATGTACAAGTTAATGTTTTATTGCCTATTTGGGTGTGATGTGACCAGAGTTTTTGGGGTGAGGTGTAAACCAAGCTGAAGTATCTAAAAGTTTTAAAACTATCTAACCTGGATTTACACATTTATATAATCTTCAAAGACTTCCCTTTTTTTATTCCTTTGTTCCAAGTTTCTGCCTAGTATCTGCCTTGGTTTTCTTCACCCTGTACCATGGTACTGCTTATTTCTGTGCCCAAATCAGGCACCTCTTTGTGTATTACCATGTCAACATAATAAAGGGGTAGTTGGTGTCCTGGGCTACTTGTTTGCTGTCTGCAAAATCTTGCTAATGTGAAAAAAACATTTTATACTTCAGTGATCAAAATTAGGCAAAAGCCAAGAGGTTGATGCTATCAGTTGATGTTAAACTGACTTACATTTTTCACTGTCCTTGCTTTTCTTTTGTTATAAAACATTTTTCTTCACTTAATCCTACTGTCCACTAATGTACCATTAGAACTACTTTTATGTTAGCTTGCTTGCTTATAGAGTTCTCTTTTTTTTGGGTGCGTGCGGGATTTCTCTAGTTGTGATGAGCGGGCTTCTCATTTCAGTGGCTTCTCTTGTTGCGGAGCACGGGCTCTAGGTGCACGGGCTTCAGTAGTTGTGGCTCTCAGACTCTAGAGTGCAGGCTTAGTAGTTGTGGCGCATGGGCTTAGTTGCTCCGCGGCATGTGGGATCTTCCCGGATCAGGGCTTGAACTCGTGTCCCCTGCATTGGCAGGCGGATTCTTAACCTCTGGGCCACCAGGGAAGTCCCATAGAGTTCATTTTTTAAGGAAACTTTTTATTGAGCTATAATATACACAAAGAAAGTACACAACTCACAACTGTGTAGCACATTGAAGTTTTACAAAGTCAAACCATCCAGATCAAGAAATAAATTATCACCACCTCCCCAGAACACCCCACATGCACCTAATCATCACCACCACCACCCCCAAAGGATGAAGTTCATTAACTATAATATATAGGCGGATTTAAATGGATGATTTTGGTTTTGTTCACGGGGGTGTGGCCACCATCATTTGTGTTGAAAATTTAACCCTACTTTTCTCTCACATGGGTATGGATAAGCTCAAAAGTGATTTCTCTTTGGTAATATACCCGACACTTGACATAAACGTTGCTCCTAGCTGTGATTCTAGCCAAGTCCTTCCGTGGAGCCCAGATTTTTATCGGAGCTGATGTAGGACCCTACTCACTGCTGCATCTTTAGAGCTAAGATTGTATTACAACAATTATTTTATTTGCTCTTTTTTTTAAAGTAACATAGTTCTATAATGTTTATACAATTATTAAATTTTAAAGTAAAATTAAATTCAGTGTTAATTTGAAGTATCCAGTCAGAAAATTAAAGTTCCATATTAAATTAAAATTAAATTTTAAAAGTCTATTATTTTCAAAATTTATCTTAGTTTTACCCTCTGAGATGATGATTAGCAATTTTGGGTATACCCAGACTAAGAGCTAGGATGTTAAAAATTGCAATTAAAAATTATGGACAACTGCTGAAGCATGTTAAGCAGAAGAGTGACAGTCAGTAAAACTTCTGGTAAAAACTCTTTATTCTACAACTTCCTAAATTTGAAGAAAGTTTGATTAAATGAACATAGGATTGTTTTCGAGCACAGGCCACTCAAGAGTTTTCGATTCTCTTTGCATACTGAAATAGAATATGTAGCTCAATTCTTCATGGGTTGTTTGAATGCAGTATTAGAAATTATAAAAAAGGCTTCAAAGAAATTGCTTAATGTAAAAAAAGGCTGAAAAAGGATGGATTCTTCCCAAATTCTTAATTTATAATACTTAGTAAAGAATAAATCTTTTTCTTGTTAAAAACATTTTTACTATAAAAAAATTAATCTACTGGTGAAATTTATTTTGTCATTGTTTACCTCGTAAGTAAAAATTCAATATCTTGGGACTTACCTGCTGGCACAGTGGTTAAGAATCTGCCTGCCAATGCAGGGGACACGGGTTCGAGCCCTGGTCCAGGAAGATCCCACATGCCGTGGAGCAACTAAGCCTGTGTACTACAACTACTGAGCCCACATGCCACGAGCCGGTGCTCCACAACCAAAGAAGCCACCACAGCGAGAGGCCACGACGAGAGGCCCGCACACCGCAACAGAGTAGCCCCTGCTCACTGCAACTAGAGAAAGCCCACAAGCAGCAACGAAAACCCAACGCAGCCAAAAAAATCCACTTCATTTTCCACATGTCCTTTTTTCCCCCCCTAAATATTTATTTATTTATTTATTTATCTGCTTGCACCCGGTCTTAGTTGTGGCAGGCGGGCTCCTTAGTTGCGGCATGCATGTGGGATCTAGTTCCCTGACCAGGGCTCGAACCTGGATCCCCTGCATTGGGAGCTTGGAGTCTTAACGACAGCACCACCAGAGAAGTCCCATGTACATGTCCATTTTTGTTGACATTGTTCATTGACCCATTAGGTTAGACCATTTCTGGGCTGGTACTGCATTTTTTGCTATGGTTTTGTAGAAAAGTTTTAAATTTAGAAGGACATTTCCCTCTCCGTTGTTTAAAAAATCTTTTTCATGACTTAATGTTCATTTAATCTTTCATATGAATTTTAGAAACAAGCTAAATATATCTTAGAATGGGGAGTAGATTAGTGGCTAGAATTAAAATCTTTTAATGTCTAACCTTCCATCTAGGAACAGCTTAATTAAGATTTATTTACATGCATTTCCCTTAAGATAATCCTTACAGCTATGTTTAATTTAAGCTGTAAACCAAACTTCTGTTTGGTTATTGCTGGTATATATTAAAGCTGTTGAGTCCTCAACAGTTATAAAGAGCCACCTCTTTTACTCTCTTTAAAAATCCAGTAGAGTTTTCTTTGATTCTCTTGAATTTTCTAGAAAGAATTTTCTATAAAAAATAATTGTCTTCCAATTATAATACCACTTGTTTCTTTTTATTTATTTTTTATCACATTGTCTATTTGATCTAAATTCTCACCTTTAATTCTAGTTTTCAGAAGTAATAGTTTGATTAGCCTTTGTATGTTCAAATATCTGCAGGTACCAGCAAATGTAGTAGTAGTTCTGATCCAACAAACAAAATGCTGTGTTTCCAAAATAACAATTACAAAGTCTATATACCAGTAAGGGAAATTAGTGATTATAGTGGAAGATAATTAAATGTCAGCATACCATTCATTGACATTATGAATATTTTTTTGTTTTGTGCAAAGCAAGAATGTATATATCTAATTTTCTCTGGATTTTGGAGGCAGGGGAATTAAAAGGCTACTTTACTTTTTCTGTTAACCTATATAAATATACTATGGCTAGAAGCTGAGTTTGCCTGCTATAGTGGAAACTGCTCTTGGTCTTTGAGACCCTTCTTTCTATGCCCTAAGAATATAAAAATATTGTTACCTACAGTTACCTCCTTATAAATTGCAAGAGTACTTTGTGTCTTCTCTCTCCACCAGTTTTTATATCCTTAGTAAAAAATGGCCCGCTTCCCTGGTGGCGCAGTGGTTCAGAGTCCGCCTGCTGATGCAGGGGACACGGGTTCGTGCCCCGGTCTGGGAAGATCCCACATGCCGCAGAGCAGCTAGGCCCGTGAACCATGGCCACTGAGCCTGCGCGTCCGGAACCTGTGCTCCACCACGGGAGAGGCCACAAGAGTGAGAGGCCCGCGTACCGCAAAAAAAAAAAAAAAAAAAATGGCCCTAAACCCACTAGACCACCAGAGTTTATTTAGAATATCCCAGGTTATCACTCTTGATCCTGGTCTATCGTGCCTTAAGATCTCCCTGCGGGGAATTTAAATAGGTTGTCCCATCGAGACCAGGGTAACAGAAATAGTTTACAATGTACTTTTCAGAGCTATACATAAAGAGGCTGTTGAGGCAAAACAATTTATAACCCAGGACAAGGGGACTCCATCATAGAAATGCTAAGAAATCTTTTACTAATGATCATCAGACTGATCTTTTGTCTCCACTTCTCTGAAAGTACTATCACAATGATCACTAATACCTTAACTGCCAAAGAAAGTCTAGATCCTCAAAACCTTTCTTCAGCTGTTCAAACTGTTGCTTACACTCCTTCTCGGTAACATAGCTTTCCCCAAAAGATCACTCCTCAGTAACTGAAGTCAGCAGCCTGTCTATAATACGTCTTCTTAGGTGAAGAAGGCATGGCCATACCTCGTGTTATCCATGTGCTAGTTACTACTCCCCTATCACTTGCCCCTTGAAAATGGCATGTAGAGGGAACAAAGAGGGAGGAACCAAGAGTAACTTTTGGAGACGAGGTTCCAGGAAGGACTTTGGGGAGGTGTTGACCTTTGAGCTACATCTTGAAAACAGACAAAGCATTATCTTTATGTCAGAGATCCCAAAAATAGAACCAATTATGTATAATAATTTAATAAATGAAGTCTTATAATCACAGAAGCCATCTGGTATGGATACAATTGGCGGAATTCTTCCTTAAATAACACCCTTGCCTTGTAGGCTGGTTTTCCAAGAATATTAGAATTGCCTTTGTACTATCTTTTTTCTGGTGGCAAACTCTTTTTCAGTCTTTTAAGAAGGGTCTCCTCCATGAAGCCTTTCCACTCTCTCCAAACAGAAAAGAGTATGACCCTACTTTGCACCCTTATTCATACAAACCTCTCACAAGTGTCTTATATTCGCCCCTAAAAATATCACAGTAGAAAAATACATTGCTGATATTTTCTCCATTAATGGAAATGACCCTTTACGTTCAATTTTGGGTTTCACTTATGGTATTATTTGATCAGCTTCCCAGGTAATTATAATTTGCAGCATACCATGTTTAGGCAGAATAACGTCTTGCTAACCTGACAGTATTTTGGACCTGGCTACTAATTGCTTTATCTAAATTCATATACTTAATTTATATCATCAATTTATTTCTGACATCTAAAACAATACACATTGAATATCCATTGCCGCACAGATTGAGTATAACCAAAAAGAGAGATATTCCCCCATTGTTCATTCCTCAGGTTATACAAAGATTTACTTGTTGCTCTTACATTGTTTCTGACAGTGGCCTGTTTTTATTTTTTTTTACTTTATTTATGTATTTATTTTTAAAATATTTATTTATTTATTTTGGCTGTGCCCGGTCTTAGTTGTAGCACAAGGGATCTTTAGTTGCAGCATGCAGAATCCTTAGTTGTGGCAGGTGGACTCTTAGTTGCAGCATGCATGTGGGATCTAGTTCCCCAACCAGGGATCAGACTCGGAGCCCCTGCAGTGAGAGCACAGAGTCTTATGCACTGGACCACCAGGGAAGTCCATATGATTTTTTTAATTATTTTATTTTTCAGCTCTTGGACCGTGTATCTTTTTTTTTAAAATTTATTTTATTGAAGTATAGTTGATGTGTAATGTTGTGTTAGTTTTGGGTATACAGCAAAGTGATTCAGTTATACATACATATATACATATATATATATATTTAGATTCTTTTCCATTATGGTTTATTACAAGATATTGAATATAGTTCCCTGTGCTACATAGTAGGACCTTGTTTATCTATTCTATATGTAATAGTTTGCATCTTTTGTTTCTCCTAATCCCAAACTCCCAATCCATCCCTCCTCCACTCTCTCTCCCCCTTGACAACCACAAATCTGTTCTCTATGTATTTGAGTTTATGTCTATTTAAGTCTGTGAGTCTGTTTCTGTTTTGTAAATAAGTTCATTTGTGTCATGTTTTAAATTCCACATATAAGTGATATCATATGGTATTTGTCTTTCTCTTTCTGACTTACTTCACATGGTATGGTAATCTTTACGTCCATCCATGTTGCTGCAAATGGCATTATTTCATTCTTTTTAATGGCTGAGTAGTATTCCAGTGTGTGTGTGTGTGTGTGTGTGTGTATCTCACATCTTTTTTATCCATTCATCTGTCAATGGACATTTAAGTTGTTTCCATGTCTTGGCTATTGTAAATAGTGCTGCTATGAACATAGGGGTGCATGTATCTCTTTGAATTATAGTTTTGTCTGGTTATATGCCCAGGAGTGGGATTGCTAGATCATATGGCAACTCTATTAGTTTTCTGAGGAAGTTCCATACTGTTTTTCATAGTGACTGCACCAATTTACATTCCCACCAACAGTGTAGGCGGGTTCCTTTTTTCTACACCGTCTCCATCATTTATTATTTATAGACTTTTTAATGATGGCTATTCTGACTGGTGTGAAGTGGTACCTCATTGTAGTTTTGATTTGTATCTCTTTAATAATTTGCAAAGTTGAGCATCTTTTCATGTGCCTGTTGGCCATCTGTATTCCATTTTGGAGAAATGTCTTTAGCTCTTCTGTGCATTTTGTGATTGGCATGTTTGGGTTTTTTTGTTGTTGTTATTGAGCTGTATGAGCTGTTTGTATATTTTGGAGATTAATCCCTTGTTGGTCACATTGTTTGCAAATATCTTCTATTCCATATATTGTCTTTTCATCTTATTTATGGTTTCCTTTGTTGTGCAAAAGCTTATGTTTGATTAGGCTCTTTAGAAACTTACTGTTTATTATCAGCTACTTTTCAAAATTGAGAGCATAAGGTCTTCATTTCCTTCTCCAAATTAGTTTGCAGAAGTATTTTTTTTCCTTGATAGTTGCTTTTGATGTTAATTTCTCTAGAAATTATAGGAGGATTTGATTAGACACAGCTTTAATAGCTACCCAGAACTCTTTTGCTCAAATAATTTTGATGATAATTTAGAGAAAATAGAAAATGCACGATTTAAACTCAGGAGAGAAATAGTGATAGTAATACAATGGATTTTAAATACAAATTTTAATCAGAAAAGTTGTATCTAATACATTAATTAATGAGAATGGCTTTTCCTGTGGAAATCCTACTTCAGTTTTCTCTGTGATACAAAGTATTGAAATGTAGTGGTCACAGGGATAAATACTAAGTATGGGAATAAATTCTCAGAGCATACCAATCTCCAATCACTGGTCATTTTGATTTCGGCTGCTGTTTACATTCTCAGCATCATGTCTAAATGTATGAGTGTCCTATCTTAAGTTAACAGTAAAATATGTTAGAGTAGCCAGAATAATCTTGAGAAAGAAGAGCAAAGTTGGAAGACTCACAGTTCCATATGGCCAGGCAATTCCACTCCTAGGTATATACCCAAGAGAAATGAAAATGTGTCTATATAAAAACTTGTTACATGAATGTTGATAGCAGCTTCAATCATAATAGCAAAAGTTGATACAATCCAAATGGCAACCAATGAATGGATAAACATAAAGTTGAATATCCATGCAACGGAATATTATTTGGCAATAAAAAGGAAGTACTGATAAATACTATAAACATGAATGAACATTATGCTAAGTAAAAGAAGCCAGAAACAAAAGGTCACATGTTAGAGGATATCCTCTGTCCCAAATAAGCAAAACTTACAGAAATACAAAGTAGAGTAATGGTGGCCAAGAAAAGAGAGAAATTTGGCATGGGTGCTAATGGGGTTCTTTTCAGAGAAGGAAAATGTTCTAAAATTATATATTGGTGGTAATGGTTGGCCAACTCTGAATGTACAAATAACCATTGAATTGCATACTTTGAAAGGATGAATTTCGTGATATTTAAATTACGTTTCAATAAAGCTGATATCAAAAGACAAGTGGATGGTGGGACTTTCCTGGTGGCGCAGTGGTTAAGACTCCACACTCCCAATGCTGGGGGCCTGGGTTGATCCTTGGTCAGGAACTAGATCCCACATGCGAGCCGAAACTAAGGAGCCCACCTGCCACAACTAAGAAGCTGGTGGGCCACAACTAAGGAGCCCACCTGCCACTAAGACCTGATGCAACCAAATAAATAAATACATATTAAAAAAAAAAAGACAAGTGGATGGTATTTACAAAAGCCATTTATTTTAAACATTCTTCATTCCAACATTATTCAATTTGGGTTATGATTTTAGCACAAGTGCTAAAAGAATGTGTGATGTTTCACAGATATAACAATTGCATAGCATGTAATATAAGAATAAATATTAAAAAGTGACAGGACAGTAGTCATGATCATTACATTACTCAGATGTTTGGGTGCATCATTTATCATCTAAAGTGAGTGTTGGGCTTCCCTGGTGGCATAGTGGTTAAGAATCCGCCTGCCAATGCAGAGCCCTGGTCCAGGAAGATCCCACGTGCCGCAGAGCAACTAAGCCCATTCATGCTCTCTAGAGCCCGTGAGCCACAGCTACGGAGCCCGTGTGCCTAGATCCCGTGCTCCGAAACAAAGAGAAGCCACTGCAATGAGATCCCACGCACCTCAACGAAGAGTAGCCCCAACTCACCGCAAGTAGAGAACGTAAGCGCTCAGCAATGAAGACCCAATGCAGCCAAAAATAAAATAATACAAATACATTTATAAAGTGAGTCTGTCATGAGGCCTCAGCTTCAATAGCTTACCAATCAATACTTGTTCCAGTTACAAAAAAAATGTGGTTATCTCCAAAAGTTTTAAAATTTAGACTATTCGTATCACTTAAAATCTGTTTCTGAAATGAGAGTTTCTGTCTTATTAATAGTATCACTTGGTTTTGAAATTTTCATAAAATGCAACCACATTGGGTTTTTGTGGGTTCGTTCAACAAATATTTGACGAGAGCCTCCCATAAGCTGAGTTCTGTGCTCAGGAGCCAAGTATGCAGTAATAAAGAGACATAAAATAGTGGGTAATATTTATTAGATCCGAGGTCTGTGCTCCTACAGAAAGGTTAATAAAATTGCTACAATGTCCTGAGCCAGTAAATGACTAAGCAGTTTCTGTTTTTTGTTTTAAATTTAGGTTAAGGTACACTCTTAATCTTAGTGTGATATACGTGCAGAAGACTTCAGAAATCCCTAAGGTCACAGAATTTTTCTAAAGTGTACACACTGGTGTAACCAGCAGTCAATATTACAGAAGTACTCTTGCACCCTCCCAGTCACTAGCTACTCCCTAAAGAGTAACCACTCTCCTGCCTTCTAACATTATTGATTAATCTTGCCTGATTTGAACTTTGTATGTAAATGCAGTCTTCTAATATGTATTCTTCTGCATATGTCTTCTGTCGTCTTCCTCACGGTATTATAATTGTGAGATTAAGCCATGTTACTTGTAACTGTAGATCATTCTCATCTCGTTGAGCCATTCTTCTGGTGGTTAACATTTGGGTTTTTACCAGTTTTGGGTCGTCATCAATAGTGGTGTTATCTTTAGGAAATATAAGAATACATTTCTGTTTGTTATATACCTAGAAGTGGAATTGCTGAGGGGGCGGGATATGCATATGTGCAGCTTTGGTTGATACTAACACATAGTTTTCCAAAGTGGTTATCGTTTTTTTACGTTCTCATATGAGTAATGTACCAGTGTTCCAGTTGCTCTACATTCTTATCAACACTTGACATTTTCTATCTTTTCCATTTTAGACAATCTCCTGGGTCTGTAGTGCTTTTTTAAAGAAGACTTTCCTCTCTTTTTTATTGTGGTAAAATAACACATAATGTAAAATTTACCATCTTAACCATTTTTAAGTGTACAGTTCAATAGTTTTATGTATATTCACATTGTTGTGAAACAGATCTCCAGAACATTTTCATGTTGCGAATCTGAAACCCTATACCCCTTAAACCAACTTCCTATTTTTCTATGACCCTAGCCCCTAACACCATTCAACTTTATGTTTCTATGACTTTGAATATGATTTGTAAGTAAAATCATAAAGTGTTTGTCTTTTTATCATGGGCTTATTTCACTTTGAATTATGTCCTCAAGGTTCATTTATTTGCCACATGACAGGATTTCCTTACTATTTTTTTTTTTTTTTTTTTTTTTTTTTTTGCGGTACGCGGGCCTCTCACTGTTGTGGCCTCTCCCGTTGCGGAGCACGGGCTCCGGATGCGCAGGCTCAGAGGCCATGGCTCACGGGCCCAGCCGCTCCGCGGCATGTGGGATCTTCCTGGACCGGGGCACGAACCCATGTCCCCTGCATCGGCAGGCGGACTCTCAACCACTGCGCCACCAGGGAAGTCCTCCTTACTTTTTAAGTCTGAATAATATTCCTTTGTGTGATTCAATGAACATGGGTTTGCAAATATCTGTTTCAGACCTTACTTTCAATTCTTTTGGATAAATATTCAGAAGTGGGATTGCTTGGTCATATGGTAGTTCTATTTTTAATTTTTTGAGGAACTTCATACTGTTTTCCATGGCAGTTACACCGTTTTATAATCCCACCCACATATGTAGTGCTTTTAAGTTTTTTTACTTTGCTAGATGACTAATAATGTTGAGCATATTTTCATATGCTCAACATCTGTTTGGATATTGTCTTGTGTTGAGCCTATTTAATTTTTTCAGCCAGTTTTCTACTTTGCTTTTATTACTCATTTGAGGAGGTTCTTTATATATTTTGGGTAAGAATAGTTTGTCGATTATATATATTGCAGCTATGTCTCCCACTGTATTGATTGCCTTTATACTTAATCTTTTGTTAGTTAATGCTTTTGATAAACAGAAGTTCTTAATTTTAATATATTCCAGCTTCTTAACTTTTTCCTTTAGGATTATTAAATTTGGTAATCTATTTAAAATATTATACCTATTCCAGGTCTTGAAGGTGTTTTCTTCTAAAAACTTAATGATTACCTTTCATAGTTAGATCTACAATATAACTTGTCACTCGTGTGAAGTAGGCATCAAGATTCTTTTTTTTTTTTTCCCATATGGATGTCTATCCAGTACCATTTATTGAAAGACTGCTTTTTTGCCTTTCACTTCGTCATACGTCAGGTGACCATATTTATATGGATCTGTTTTGTTCCATTGATTTCCTTATCTGTCACTGCACTAATACTAGAGTATCTTAATTACTATAACTTTACAGTAGATCTTGATACCTGGTAAATCACTTTCTCTGTCTTTGTTCCTTGTCACTTCTTGGTCCTTTGCATTTCCATATAAACTTTGCAACAAGTTTGTCAATTCCACCCCCAAACAAAACTAATTCTGGTAGGGTTTTATGTATATATATATATATATATATGAATTTATTTATTTATTTATTTTTGGCTGTGTTGGGTATTTGTTGCTGCGCGGGCTTTCTCTAGTTGCAGTGAGCGGGGGCTACTCATTGCTGTGGCTTCTCTTGTTGAGGAGCACGGGCTCTAGACGCATGGGCTCTGTAGCTGTGGCGCACTGGCTTAGTTGCTCTGCGGCATGTGGGATCTTCCCGGACCAGGGATCGATGCTGTATCCCCTGCATTGGCAGGTGGTTTCTTAACCACTGTGCCACCAGGGAAGTCCCTCTGGTAGGGTTTTGATTGGAATTGTATCAAATCTGGAAACCAATTTCGGGGAAATTGACGTCATTATAATAATTACTCTTTCATGAAAATGGTATCTCTCTTCATTTGTTTAGGTCTTCTTTAATTTCTTTTAATAATATGTTTATAGTTTTCAAAGGTCTTATACAGGTTTAATACTTGTCTTACTCCTTTTAGACTGCTATGAGAAAATATCAGACTGGGTGGCTTATAAACAACAGAAATTTATATCTCAGAGTTCTGGGGTTTGGAACTTGAAGATCAGGGTTACAGCATGATTGGTGATCCCTCCTCTCTTTGTGTCTTCACATGGTAAAAGGGGCTGCATAGCTCTGTGGGGTCTCTTTTATAAGAACACTAATCCCACTCATGAGAGCTTCCCCCTCATGACCTAATCACCTCCCAAAGGCCCCACCTATTAATACCATTGTTGGGATGTAGGATTTATTTTATGAATTGGGGGGTGGACATAAATATCCATATCATAGCAATACTTAAGCAGCTTATTAAACCTATATCTGAATTTAAAGACTCATTATGTTTAATTTTCCATTATTCACTGAAGGAAATATGCAAGATCTGACAAAGGCACAAATACAATGAATACAAAGCATTTTAGCATTTCCCACACAAAGACTGGATCACTATAACTTTGTTGGTTTGACAACATGAAGATTATCTGGTGTAATTTTGTTTGCTACAATATATCATTTTGCGTTTGAGCTTATTTGAAAGCAAATGTATTCTTATTTGGCTGTTAAAGGACATATAAATATAGAAAAAAATTTTAATATACGTAATTGTGTTTAGGGGGAAGGTCCTAAAGCCAACTCTACTCAAGGGATGCCTTGGTAGCAATGATTGTTAACCATCTGGAGTGACAGAAGAAAGTGATATTGGGTAACTAACATCTTAAGAAGTTTCATCTCAAGTTTTTGTAATATTATAGCAACAAAAATAGAATATTAATTATGCTATTGGGTGCTCCATTCTCGTCACAGGGGTGGGCAGTTTCATCATTTACTGATTAATGTGATCAGTCTCACTGTAAATTTGTGATATATGGAGGGACTTTTAAACATAGTTGGATGGTTTTACATGATGTCAATATTTTAATGTAATTTAAAAAAATAAACACTAGGATAAACACTAAGACCACCGGGCAGTATTTTAAATACTTAGGAATCCTTTTTTAGCAACTCATGGTTATGATGCAGTGTAAGATTAAAGGATAAATATTCAAAATGAATTGTTGTAATTTGCATTCTCCATGTCAGGTAGACCACCTTAATCTTATGATAAGTTGGGTATGATAAATCCCTGTGATAGCATGGAAAAAAATCACAGGAATTGCAGGAGTATTGCTTTATGTATTAGTTATTCTATATGGCAAAACCATTTGCCCAAGGAAAACATCAATAACTTTCCTCAGATGCTAAATACAGCGCTCAGAGTTTATTTTTAATGCTGGGAGTACTAGGTTATTTCTATCTAGCTAGATTTGTCCTGTTGTGGCAATTATGGAAGAGCAGATGAGTTAATTAGGCTCTTTTCCATGGGATCTTCTGTTGTCTGTTTTGCAATACTGTATCAACAGTGAGATAAAACACAGACTGCTTCCACAGATTTCTGCCTGTTGTTTGTTAGTCAAGTAACCTTGGATACCCTGTGATGAGTTGTATGGAGGCAGCTAGTCTAACACCTGAAGGTCCTATAGGCTTCAACCCTTTAAGAAATAGTAATTTTTTAAAAACTAAAATGTAATGATGCAGAGCTTTAAAAACAATATCCACTGCATTCAATATTAGGTTTCTTGTTTTCCATAAATGTATGCATTCTGCTTTGGCAGGTTTTAAGAAGAAGCAGCGATGAAGAGAAAGTTCTTTGTCTCGTTCGACAGCGTGCAGGCCACCACTGTCCAACAGCTGTGATGGTGGTGCTCATCATGGTATGGGACGGCATCCCTCTTCCAATGGCTGACAAATTGTACTCGCAGCTTACGGAAAGTCTAAAGTCATACAATGGTCATCCCACAGACCGAAGATGCACTCTCAATGAAAAGTAATCAAATCTGTTTTGTACTGTTTTGCCATTCAGTCTATTATATCATGTTAAATTAACTACCAACTACATATGTTATATGGGAGAACAGAATTTTAGGTATTGTGCAACTAAAGAGTGAACATTTCTTTAACGAGAGACTTGGTTTCATAGTGGGCTAAGACCATTTTAGGATATTCTCCTTTAGAATATTCTTTTCTTGCTTCTCTCTTTGGTACCTGATCCTTCTCACCCCTGGAGTCTGGAGGAGAGAGGTTTTTCTATAAAGGAACAGCTCCTCCATAAGGAATTGTACAATTTTGCATTTCCTATAGCACTGTAAGAGAATATCTGTTTTTCTACAGTTTTCCAATGTTGTCAAACTTGAGTTTTTGCCCATCTAATAGAGGATAAATGTCATCAGTTTACGTTGATTTGAATTTTTCATATTATGAATAAGAGTATTTTTTCATATGGTTAAGAGCATTTGCCATTTGTTTGTTTTTTATTTTTTAAATTTTGTTGACGTATAATTGATTTACAATGTTGTTTTTAATTTCTGCTGTACAGCAAAGTGACTCAGTTATATATATATGTATATATATACATATTCTTTTCCATTTATGGTTTATCACAGGATATTGAATATAGTTCCCTGTGCTATGCAGGAGGACCTTGTTGTTTATCTATCCTATATCATAACAGTTTGCGTCTGCGAATCCCAAACTCCCAGTTCTTCACTCCCCCACCCCTTGGCAACCACAAGTCTGTTCTCTATATTTGTGAGTCTGTTTTTGTTTTGTAGGTTTATTCATTTGTGTCATACTTTAGATTCCATATGTAAGTGATATCATATGGTATTTGTCTTTCTCTTTCTGTCTTACTTCACTTAGTATGATAATCTCTAGTTGTATCCATGTTGCTACAAATGGCATTATTTTGTCCTTTTTTATGGTCAGCCATCTGTTAATTATTCTACCCCCTATTTCAAAAGGAGTGTTCATTTTTTCTCTCCCTTTGCGATTTAATTCTAAATGCTTTTGCCACTTTGATATTTGTCTTTTTACTTCTGCTATGTCACCTTTTGCACGTTTTCTTTTTAATGTAATTTATTGTATCTATGTTTCCCCTTATTGTGTCTGAATTCTGAGTGGTATTTAAGAACATTTTTCTCTCACGTGAGTTACAGAATAATTCACCCATGTTTTCTTTTATTGTTGAAATTTGAAATTTTTAAAACGTAAATCTCTGATGCATTTCAAATTTATGCTGGACAGAAGTGGGAAGAGGAGATCCATTTCTATTCTTTTTTCCATTTATCCCAATACTACTTACTAAAGAGTACTTCTTTTCCCCTTGATTTGAAATACTACCTTATACAAAAACTGTATATAATGGAGTCCTCTCTTTTATATGAATTCTGTATCACTGTCTGGTCTTTTCACGTACTAGTACCACATTTTTTAAGTTATAGAGGCATTATAATATATTTTAATATTTGGTAAGGCTAGCTCACTATTTTTGCTCTTTTTCAAGGCTTTCTTTGTTATTTTATGTTTGTGCTTCCAAATGAACTTTATAATCAATTTGTCTAGTTTTAAGATAAATCTAATGGTATTTTTAATGGGATTGCATTAAATTAACTTAGAATAAACTGACATTGTTATGATATTGAATCTTCCAGTCCCATAATATGATTTTTCTTTCCATTTGTTAAAGTTTACTTTTATGTTCTTCAAGAGTGTTTTGTGTAGTTTTCCTCATAAAGTTCTCTTTTTTAAAAGAAATGTCATTATACAAATTATAAACAAAATATATATCATTCACTCTCTAACCTCCACACAAGATTATTTGTGTACCTTCCAGAACATTCCTTTATGTTTAAAATCATTTCATTATATTTTTGTTAATCTTCCTAATCCCAAGTATGTATACATCACTTATTTTTTGAATTTTTGAATTTTATTTTATTTGTTTTTTATATAGCATTTTCTTATTACTTATCTATTTTATACATATTAGTTGTATACATCATTTTTAATGTTTCTATTTTATTATGTGGATTCACAATAATAAAATACCTCTTGTATAGAAACAGTTCTAAATGATATACATATAAACTTATTTTTCCCAAGAATTCATAAATAGTTTTATTCTATATCACTCAATGTAGATCTAGCCTATCACTTTTAAAAAACTTTATAATTACAGAAATGATGCAAGAATATTTCAGTGAACTCTTATATACCCCTTACCTGGATTCCACAAATGTTAATGGTTTGTTACATACACTTATACACATGGTCACACATACACATAAGCTTACATGTTATTATCATTATTGCTTTTCTATACTTTCTTTCAGAATAATTTGTGAACTAGTTGCAAACTTTATGACTTTTCCCCCTAAATAATACTTCAGAGGGTGTTTTCTAAGAATGAGGACATTCTCTTACTTAACACCAGTACAATTATCAAAACCAGGAAGTTTCACTTAGATAAAATGCTATTCTCTAATTCAAATATCATCTATTCTCCAGTAATACTTCATATTAATTTTCCCCTACCCATGATTTATGGATTGAGTTGTTTTGTCTTTTGGGTCTCTTAATCCTTTTATCTGAGTCTTTTTTTGTGTTTCGTGGCATTTCCTTTTTGAAAAGGACAGGCTAATTTTGTAGACTGTTGCTCAATTTTGGATTGTAGGATTGTTTCTTCCTGATTTAATTCAGTTCAGGAATTATTGGCAGGCCATAATATTAGGAGCTATTTTAAGTCTATTTGTCTCATCATTGGTGATGTTGACTGTTTAACAGAAACTTTTAGGTCTCACAGTTAAGAGTTAAACTACATTTTTCTACTTGTTTGGCAACTTCTTTGAAATTCTGCAATTTCAAATTTACCTTCTTTGATCCTATTTATATCCTATTTTTCTTCCTTTTCAAGTTATTGTAATCTTTTGCCCCTTTAAAAGCATATATTCCATCTTAGTGGAAGTTAGAATATTTGAACTATTCCTCCTTCCTTTTTTTCCTTCATAGTGTCTTAAATGATCCTTTTTACATTCAAATATATCAGGCATTTTCCTGACTTTCACAACTAAAAATACTTATAGTTTTTTTTTTTTAAAGATTTTATTTATTTTTGGCTGTGTTGGGTATTAGTTGCAGCACGTGGGATCTTCTTTGAGGTGTGCGGGATCTGTTGTTGTGCCGCGCGGACTCTTCCTTGTGGTTCTCAGGCTTCTCTCTAGTTGTGGCGTGTGGGTCTTCTCTTCTGTAGTTGTGGCGCGCAGGTTCCAGAGCACATGGGCTCTATAGTTTGCGGCATGCCGGCTCCAGTTGAGGTGTGTGAGCTCAGTAGTTGTGGCACCCGGGCTTAGCTGCCCCGCAACATGTGGGATCTTAGTTCCCTGACCAGGGATCAAACCCACATCCCCTGCATTGTAAAGTGGATTCTTTACCACTGGACCACCAGGGGAGTCCAAAAATACTTACAGTTTTGATCTCTAAATCTCTATATTCTTTTTACTCACTGTTTTTTAAAAACGTGTGTTTTTTAATTGTATTTTTTTAATTTAAGTAATTTAATTTTATTTATTTATTTATTTTTGTCTGCACTGGGTCTTCGTTGCTGCGTGTGGGCTTTCTCTAGTTGTGGCGAGCAGGGGCTACTCTTTGTTGCAATGCCCGGGCTTCTCATTGCGGTGGCTTCTCTTGTTGTGGAGCACAGGCTCTAGGCTCGCGGGCTTCAGTAGTTGTGACATGTGGGCTCAGTAGTTTTGGCTCACGGCCTCTAGAGTGCAGGCTCAGTAGTTGTGGCGCATGGGCTTAGTTGCTCCGCGGCATGTGGGATCTTCCCGGACCAGGGATTGAACCCGCGTCCCCTGCATTGGCAGGGGGATTCTTAACCACTGCGCCACCAGGGAAGTCCCTGTTTGTATTTTTAAGTCATATAAGTACTAATTCCATACTATTAGAAGTTTCAAGCATTATGCAAATAGGAACCACAAGGGTGTACATTCCTTCTTTGGTTTCACATCTTTGTGTGTATGTTCTTATCATTGTCATCCTTAGTATAGAGTCATTTGGGGGTTTCAGAAATGCCCCCAAGGTTATAAAATTACTCAGTCGCTGAACGAAACGAGCTTCCTCCTCAATTTTTTCTCATGACATTTATAAAGGCTTTCTTTAAAATTGACAAAGTGATTTCACATACAACACATATTATCCTTAATCAGTCCTCACAGGAGTATATCAATGTCATTTTACAAAGGAAGGATGAAGTCCAAAGAGATAATGAGATGCTTTAATTTTCACTTCTGACAGGAAACCAATCTTGGATTAAAATCCAGGCCCTTTATTTCCCTTCCTTGGACATCTCCAAGTCAAACAAGTTATGGATATATCAGATCTGTATAGTTTGTTGCCTTTTATTTGTATTTACAATCTTGAACAAACATTTCAATTGAAGATTTAGTTATATTCAAGTGCAGTTAGCCTTGTGTTGTTAACATAACACTACTTTAAATAAGTAATAAAATAGATGTGTTAAAATGATTTCATTATCCATCTATACTTCTATAGTTATATGAACCTGAAATGTTCTATTTGAGGTATTGTCCTACTTTATCAGTTCATTCCCTTGCAATTACCATCTTACAGTCGTACCTGTACATGTCAAGGAATTGATCCAGAGACTTGCGGAGCTTCCTTCTCTTTTGGCTGTTCTTGGAGTATGTATTTCAATGGCTGCAAATTTGGTAGAAGCCCAAGTCCTAGAAGATTTAGAATTGATCCAAGTTCTCCCTTACACGTAAGTGTCCTTTTTACTTATGAATTGCACAATGAATATATAAGTACATTCCTTTTAAAAAATTTTTTAATCGTAAAAAAATTAAATATTAACAAGTAGTGACAAAATAGTAACTATATGTGTATATATATATATATATATGAAAATAGTTTAAAATTCTAAATAATGTAGGTAAAGTCTTTAACTATCAACCCAAATTCCAATTGTCCCTGGCTCCCTCCTTCTTCTCCCCTAACCCCAAAGAGAATCACTGTTAAAAAAAAATCTAGAATTTTATACCCAGCCAAAGTAGGAAGAATAAATAAAGCTATTTGCCAACATTTCAAAGACTCAGTAAGTTTACTACCCACAGCACTACTATGAAAGAATTACTAAAGGACGTAATCCAGAAAGAAGATATATGAAACCGGAACCAATCTGTCCGGAACACGAGGCCATGGTGAGCAAAGAAATTAGTCAACCTTACTGTTAAGTTTAAATAAGTTGAGTACTTACATTTTTTTAATTGAAATAACAATAAGTATAATTCAATATTCTTATCAAATCAGGGGTGGGTAGGTAGTGGGAGGGGGTGGGGCACCTATATAAACTAAGTGTGGTAATGTTTTATGCTTTGTTTGGAGTTGGGAGGATTTAGATACTGATTAACTCCAAGATCAGTGTTTTTCAAACTTTGTGCTGTGACCATGAGTAAAAAACATTTTATAGTACAAACAACTATACAGGCATATATATATTCAAGTAAATAAATAAAACAAAACAATACTTCACCTTATTATATGTAGCAAAAATAATATTTAGATATTAAAAAGTTAATATATCCTATATAGTTATTGCTGAGGATCACTATGATTCAGTAAAATATTTTTTATGAAATTTTATTTCTCTTTTAAATGCTAGTTTTGACCTACTAAACTGATTTCATGGTCCACTAAAGAGTCATGACCCACAGCTTGGAAAACACTGCTCTAGATATTGTCAGAAAAACATATTTGAGAAGTGTATGTTTAAAAATTTTTTAGATGAATATGAATAGAATTTATAACATTTGAACTAGTGGTGGAAAAAAAATCCATTCATCAGTCAGCAAGGTTAGTTTAAAAAATCATTAGGGGCTTCCCTGATAGTGCAGTGGTTAAGAATCCGCCTGCCAATGCAGGAGACACGGGTTCGAGCCCTGGTCTGGGAAGATCCAACATGCCGCGGAGCAGCTAAGCCCGTGAGCCACAACTACTGAGCCTGTGCTCTAGAGCACACGAGCCACAACTACTGAGCCCGTGTGCCACAACTACTGAAGCCTGCGTGCCTAGAGTGCGTGCTCCTCAACAAAAGAAGCAACCGCAGTGAGAAGCCTGCGCACCATAACGAAGAGTAGCGCCCGCTCACCGTAACTAGAGAAAGCCCTCGCGCAGCAAGGAAGACCCGACGCAGCCAATACATACATACATACATACATATATACATACATACATACATATATACATAAATAAATAAAAAATTTATTTAAAAAATCATTAAGATACAGGATAAATAGGAATCGATAAAACAGCAGGAATTAATCTAATTGTATCTATAATACAAGGAATATAACATACAAAGAAAGCTCAGAATAAATAAATAATCCCTTTAAAGAGACAATCAAAATTATTTGGTTTTTCTAGAGTTCCCATTTACTGTAATGAAGGAAATGACTCTAGACAGAGAACTATCCTTTGCAGATAAAGTACCTTAGAAGAAATCTGACAAGAAGTTTATCAGAACTTTAGGGAGAAAACTATAAAAATTGCTAAAAAGACATATAAAATACCTGATAATGAGAAGATACCATGTTCAAAGGTCAGAACACTTGATAATGAGATGTGAATTCTCCCTTAAAATTTTTTTTTCCAAATAAGTATCTGATAAAGCTGTTAGTATACAAATATATTATTTATATTGACATGACTGTTAAATTTTTATTCTATAACAAATAACTCTGTTATATAATGAATGTAAGATCAGTTTTTGCTTATGGTTATTATTAACAATGAGTAATGTTTATGTAGTGTTTATAATACAGGAAGAAGCATTCCTCTTTCCAGGAACTGACAAAAGGCCAGTGAAGCACAGCAGGCAAGGGAAAGTGAGGTGCATAAAGCGACCTTGTAAACCATGTCAAGAATTTTGGAAGATCATTGAAGACTTTTAAGGCGGAGAGTGATATAATTAAACTTTTCTTTTTAAAAAGGGATCTCTCTGGCTGCTCTGTGGATTGGAGTTGGCCAAAAGTTGGTATAGCAAGATGGGCTAGCTTTGACAACAGTCCAGGGAAGGAATAGTAGTGACTTAGAATATGGCTGTGACAGAAGAAATGATAAGCAGTGGTTGTTCTGGAAAGATTTTTTTTAATTAGGTACTATTCCTTGACATAGGATATGCTGAAACAGGACCAGGTTTATAGAAGGCAGATTATTAATTCAGTTTGAATGCATTGGCTTGGAGATTCCTAAGAGAAATCCAAGTGAGGTTGTCAGGTCATTAATAAGAACCTGAAGCTCAAGGGGTGGTCTGTGGTCCAGGTGGTAATTGTAGGCATTGATGTGGAGAAGATGGTCCTAGAGATGAAGTACAGGGTGAGAAGGGCAGAGGGA
This sequence comes from Globicephala melas, assembly GCF_963455315.2. NCBI lineage: Eukaryota > Metazoa > Chordata > Mammalia > Artiodactyla > Delphinidae > Globicephala > Globicephala melas. Next base: position 63,058,546 of record NC_083329.1, on the reverse strand, counting down.
TGTAGGTGTGAGCCCCATTAGGTAAAGATCTGATAAGAAATCTCTATCCGACATATTCATTCTAATGAAACCATTAGAAAGTCAGGATTTTTACAATATGAATAAAGAACCTACATTCAAAAATGATACTAATAATCATCTATTTAAGTTTCATTTAATTAGCTTCTATTTGCCTACTTTATTTCATTTCCACATAATAAATGAGATATTCCATAAGATGACAAATTGCCCAGTCTGACTTGTGACACTGAATGATTCTTAATACTCTATTAGCAGTAAAACACAATTACCCCACCCAATATTTCAAGTGTTATAAAATATAATAAAGTCTTTTTAATAGGCATTTAAATAATAATTCCTGAGTTTTCCTCAAATTTATAATTAATGTGTGAGTATAGCTAGGAAGTGTTTTTAAAGTAGGGGTCTGACCTCCCTGACTATATTTATTAAGCTACATTGAGTAACAAATACATAATTAGACAGATGAATGGAACAGAGCAATCTAGATATAGACCCTATATATACATGAATATCCTTTTCAATGAAAGCACCAACATAAATGAGTAGGAAACCAAAAGGATTATCACTGATGCTTTGCAGTTGCCAAGACTGAGGCTTGTTAAAAAGCAGTCAAGAATTAACTTCCTGTGTCTATATTGGCTTTGGTTTTTATAATAGTCTGCTTCATACCAGAGATGACCTGGTCCACATGAAGGCTTCCTTCCTGAGTTCTAGGCATCCACCAAATCTCAAATGAGGCGGAAGCCTTCAAACCTTCTTAAGTCCTTCATTCATCCTTGCTGTCAGTTCTCCATCACTTGTCTTCCTTAGATGTGACTGATCATTTATCAAGTCTCTGACTTGGTTTAGGATATAATCATCTCTGAAAAACTACCACAATGATTTTCCAACTATTGTTGCCAAAGGCTGCTTTCTCTCCTTCGAACCTCATGCTGTCATCAGTGACATTTTTAATATTCTTGTCATGACGGTTTTCCTTTGAAAAAATCTTACATGTTTCTACTGTCATTAGAATCTAGAATCTTGAAATGGTGTTAAGGCTTCTCCACAGTTCTATCAGATCTTCCTCAATTTATAGCCATTCCTGTGTAGAAAAGAAAACACTGGTTTTAGACAGCCCATTGCCTACTTATTACGTTTGAAGCTCTTAACACAGGATCTGATAACACGGTATGTGCCTTATGTGTGTTGCTCTCCCAACTCTGTTATAGAAACTTGTTTCACTGTCAGAATTTTTCCAAGTCTCCACTTGTTAGCAGGAAAATTGTCTTGATTTACTTCAAGTGCCCTGTACTATTGAATAAATATGAAATATGGTTCTTGTTTTTAACAACATGAGCAGTTTTGCAACTTACCTCTAACACCAGTTAGATTTCTCATTAGCTGATAACATAGACTTTTAATTTCAAAAGACTAAATTCAAGCATAACAGTGACTAATAGTTTAGATTTTATGAAAACTATCCATGTCATTTTCTATGGTAGCTCTTTTATCTGGGTAAGTATGAACCATGCATCAACCACACATCAGCAATGATGTATAATTCATTTTCATACGTTATATAATAAACTCATCACTCATATGTTATTATGAAACAACTTTTATGGACTGTCTCTTCCTTTAGGAAAAAAACCTTGAAGATAATTTACAGAGTTTGGCTACAGAATTAGCTCCAATTTATAAGCAGTATGCTCCAGTTGCTTACCAAAACCAGGTATGTTTTGGTTCCTTATACAGTACTCTTAAACATGGTTGAAATTTATATCTAAACAATGTCATTGTTAATAGAAAATTTTTTCAAATCTGAACTTAATGTAGATCTTTTATCAGACAGCTTAAAAAATTGTCTAGCGTTTTTTAAAAAGTCTATTATGGGGCTTCCCTGGTGACGCAGCGGTTGAGAGTCCACCTGCCGATGCAGGGGACACGGGTTCGTGCCCCGGTCCGGGAAGATCCCACATGCCGCGGAGCGGCTGGGCCCGTGAGCCATGGCCGCTGAACCTGCGCTTCCGGAGCCTGTGCTCCGCAACGGGAGAGGCCACAACAGTGAGAGGCCCGCGTACCGCAGAAAAAAAAAAAAAAAGTCTATTATGGCAATTGAATTAAATCTCCAGAGTGACAAAGTTATGATTGTTTCTAGGAATAAAACTTATAAAAGCAGAAATGCCTCATCAAGAAAGTAATTGGGAAGTGGTGGAGATGGGGAGATGTTGGTCAAGGGGTACAAACTCCCACCTATAAGACAAATACGACCTGAGGGGGGCTTCCCTGGTGGTGCAGTGGTTAAGAATCCGCCTGCCAATGCAGGGGACACGGGTTCGAGCCCTGGTCCGGGAAGATCCCACATGCTGTGGAGCAACTAAGCCTGTGCGCCACGACTACTGAGCCTATGCTCTAGAGCCTGCGAGCCACAACTGTGGAAGCCCGTGCACCTAGAGCCTGTGCTCTGAAGCAAGAGAAGCTACTGCAATGAGAAGCCCGCGCATTGCAACAAAGAGTAGCCCCCGCTCACCGCAACTAGAGAAAGCCCGCGCACAGCAACAAAGACCCAACACAGCCAAAAATAAATAAATAAATAAATTTATTAAAAATATATATATATGACCTGGGGATCTGGTGCCCAGCTTGGTGGCTATAATTAACAATACTATATTATATACTTAAATGTTTTAAAGACATCCTAAATGTTACTTCTACACACCAAATAATCGTAATTATGTGAACAGATTGCAATGTTCACTAACCTTATTGTGGTAATCATTTTGTAATCCATACATGTATCTAATCATCACATTGTATACCTTAATCTTACATATGTTGTATGTCAGGAATACCTCAATAAAACTGAGTTGGGGGAACACATTGTTTTAAAAAAGAAAATGAAAAGACCACCACAGATTGGGAGAAAATAATTGCAAATCATATATCAGAGAATGGAGAAAATAAGTGTGTAAAATACCTAATTTTAAACATAGGGAATTCCCTGACAGTCCAGTGGTTAGGACTCTGTGCTTTCACTGCCGAGGGCCTTGGTTCAATCCCTGGTTAGTGAGCTAAGGTCCTGCAAGCAGAGTGGCGCAACCAAAAACAAAAACAGAAACATAACCAGAAGTCCATATTTTTTTAAATATTTAATAAAAATTAAAATATTTATTTGTATTATCATGAATAACACGCTCTCTGTTAAATTCCAACCTTTCATTTAAAAAAGTTGTTAATTTACTTTCTATACTGGTTCATGAATATATATGTACATCTACTTTATATAGACATTGAAAACTAGATACATGATCAAAGCACTGTATTATTCTTTCTTCCTAATGAAATATTTCAGGCTACTGTTCTTGTTTATCTACCCCCAGTAGGTATTAATGCCCTCACCCTGCCTTCAGTGATTGCCACTTTAATCCATGTAGTCTCAAATTCTTTACCCTGAATATTACTAAACTAGACAATCACTAAAATAATATACTGTAGTGTCAGATATCTCTGAAATTATAAAGTGTAATTAACTCATAAACTTTATCAGAAAGTGAGTTTTACTCTTTATTGAAGGTGATTCTTTCTATCTCTTAAAACCATGGGTCATACATTATTTTTCAGGTGGCGCTTGAACACGCTGCTCAAGAATGTCGGCTTGGCAAGAAAGAAGGTCGTCCTTTCTCTGGGGTCACTGCTTGCCTAGACTTCTGTGCCCACCCCCACAGGGACATTCACAACATGAATAATGGGAGCACGGTGGTATGTACCTGGATGGCTTTTGATTCTAAAGGCTCCATCACTGTACATTCAAGCTGAGGTCCTTAAGGATGATTGTTGTGACAAATCCTATTTAATGTCTGTTCCACATAGTATATATCGATAGTGCTCCCCAAAAGTTACAGAACCAGCCTGAAATACTTTGTTGAAAGTCTTGAATTATACATTTAATTGTGGTAGGTTTGTTGGGATGTAGAACTACATGATTATTCAAAGCAACCATTCTGTGCTATCAAACTGGTAGATAGGAAGTTAAGCAACTTACTCTTTCTTGCCATCTGTACTTCAGGTTTTTTGTGAGGGAACCATGCCAAATTTACCATCCTTTTTATTAATATTGGTTCTTAGTGCTCGTATGTAGAGATATTTAGAAGAAATATTTGCACATATATGTGCATACTATATTTATAGCCATGAAAAGAATCACATGCCCATAGCAAGAAGTCAATCAAGATAATCTTAAATTAAGGAGAAGACCACAGGAAAAATCGTGCAATAGTCCTTTTATAAGGGAAATGAGTTTGCTTCAAGTAGTTCTCTTCTTACCTAGTAAAACAGATTAATAGAGAGTGATTACCTCTATTTCTGCACTACATGATTTTGACCTCTTAGAAGACATAGCTATGATTATTACATTCTGATTGGAAGTGTACCGTCTGATCCATCAAAAGGCAGCCTTCCTTCCTTATTTGCTCAATGAGGTCTATCAGTAACAGATTAAGGAGCCAAAACAACTTTTTCCCTATCACACCCTTTCACTGATGTTGCCTATGGTCTCTGAGACCAATGTTATTTCCAAATGCTGAAATTTTATACATCCATCCAGATGAATCTTAGCCAAAGAGTGATTCGACATCATGCTTGGCTAGTACATTTTATGTGAGTTGCTCTTCATTAGAGAATATTAGTGATCAGGTTGGATTAGGTTCAGAGTCAAACTAAGTTTTAGTTCCTCTTCTCATGTTTGTTTGTTTAATTATTTATTTATTTTTGGCTGTGTTGGGTCTTTGTTGCTGCACGAGGGCTTTCTCTACTTGAGTCAAGCGGGGGCTACTCTTCGTTGCGGTGTGCGGGCTTCTCATTGCGGTGCCTTCTCTTGTTGTGGAGCACGGGCTCTAGGTGCACAGGCTTCAGTAGTTGTGGCACGTGGAATCAGTAGTTGTGGCACACGGGCTTAGTTGCTCCGCGGCATGTGGGACCTTCCCGGACCAGGGCTCGAACCCATGTCCCCTGCACTGGCAGGTGGATACTTAACCACTGTGCCACCAGGGAAGTCCACATTATTTAAGTATTAAGAAATAGTGTGAAAAAAAAAAAAAGAAATAGTGTGATTTATAAGCTAAAGTAATATCTTTTTATTAGTTAATACTTAATATGAAGGTAGTGAACAATTCAGTGACTGTTCCTTAACTTAGACAATGAAATAAGATGGAATGTAACAAAGAAGGTGACTTAAAATATTATAAAATGCATAAACATGTATAATATGTACTTACAAAATCAACTCAACATTATACTGGTCTGCTTACAAATAGTTGATAAGTTATTCAAATTGAAAAGCATTGAGTGACTTGATATATAAAATATTTTTCCAAAATGAATGAATATACCAGCAGTAACCAACTGAAAACAGTTCCCTTTCACAATGGCAACAATAAGAAGGTAGGAATATCTATTATGAATGTGCAGGATCTCTAGTTCCCATTTCATGTTTTCTTCCTATCAGGTCTGCACTTTAACACGAGAAGATAACCGCTCATTTGGTGTTATTCCTCAAGATGAGCAGCTGCATGTACTTCCTCTTTATAAACTTTCAGACACAGATGAGTTTGGCTCAAGGGACGGAATGGAAGCCAGGATCAAATCTGGGGCCATCATGGTCCTCGCACCCCACCGCAGAAGAAGAACACGATTTACTCAGCCAGTTCCTCGTTCTGGGAAGAAGAGAGCAGCAATGATGACAGAGGTTCTCGCACATAAGATAAGGGCTGTGGAAAAGAAATTTATTCCTCGAATCAAGCGGAAGAATAATTCAATGACAAACAACAATAAGGCTTCATCGCTGCCACTTTTAGGTAAGGCTTATTGAGCCTGATAATTTTCTGTGCACAACTTTCACTGGCAGTTCAGTTTGCACTTGTCTTTGCATCTTATTTTTCTTTATTGTCTTTGCCACTCTCTTAGGAGTGAGGCATTATGAAAAGAAAAACTTTAGATCAGATATCTACCAATCAAGTTAGCCAATTATTTTTATATAGTTTGTTTAGAGTTTAAACTAAAACAGTGAATATATTTCCATGTACTTGCCAAAATTAAAAGCCAACAAAAAGGTGACCCATCAGTATTTCTTGGTATTTTTTTCTCTATTTATATTCTTTTTTAAAAAAAAAGCAAAAACGAAACATGTTCTTATCGTTTGTTCCCCAGCTATTTTGAAGCAAAGCCCCTTCTCAGCATACATAAAATGACATCACTTCCTTGAAGTCCTACTTCATCAGCTTTTTTTTTCTTCTTCATCAGCTTTAGCATCAGTTTAAGTAGTCCATTCAACAAATATTACTGGGCACTACTTTGAACTGTTCGAGGTATCAGAAATGTAGCAGTGAATAAGAGGGGACAGAGTGCTGTGAAAGAATTCCATTTGAATAGGGTTGTCAAAAAAGGATTCACTGAGAATGAGGCATTTGAGCAAAGTCCTAAAGGAAATGAGAATCAGCAATGTTTTTATTTGGAGAAATAGCATTCCAGGTAGAAGTGGCAAGTGCAAAGTTCAGGAGATGGGAATTTACCTTGAATACTTGATGTAAGCAAAGAGGCCAGTATGGTTGGAGCACAGTGTGAAATGGGGAGAATTGTAGGATGTGAGATCAGAGAGGTAAGAGGGGCATCTGAGCCATTCATCTTGGGCTTTGTAGATTGCTGTCAAGACTTTGGCCTATATTTGAGTGAGAAATAGAGAAGGGCTATAATCTGACTCAAACCTAACATCCCAGTTACTGGATTGAAACTAGAGTCAAGTGGGGTAGAGAATAGAATAGTAGGGTGATCATAAACAGGCTATCCTAACAACTCAAGAAAGAGATGATGGAGCTTGGACCATAGTGACTAGTGAGGAGGACAGGAGAAATGTCTGATTCTGGATGTTTTTAAGGTAGAGTCAATGGGATTTCTTTTCTTTTTTTTTTTTAAATTACTGTATTTTATTTATTTATTTTTGGCTGCGTTGGGTCTTCGTTTCTGCGCACAGGCTTTCTCTAGTTGCAGGGAGTGGGGGCTACTCTTCGTTGCGGTGAGTGTGCTTCTCACTGTGGTGGCCTCTCGTTGCGGAGCACAGGCTCTAGGCACGTGGGCTTTAGTAGTTGTGGCACGTGGGCTCAGTAGTTGTGGCTTGCAGGCTCTACAGTGCAGGCTCAGTAGTTGTGATACACGGGCTTTATTGCTCCGTAGCACGTGGGACCTTTCTGAACCAGGGATCGATGCCGTGTCCCCTGCATTGGCAGGTGGATTCTTAACCACTGTGCCACCAGGGAAGTCCTGGGGATTTCTGATAGATTTAAGTCTTGAGTGTGGACCAAAAAAAGTGTCAAGATTTACCCTGATGTTATTGGCTGGAAGAAACTGGAAGGATGGTTAAACCACCAACTATCATGAGGAAAGGAGGGAGAAGAACATATTTGGCAAGATAAAGAGGGAAATCAGAGGCCCACTTTTGGACATGGTAAAAGTTCGAGACACCTGTAGACATTCAAGTCTAGACGTTAGGTAAGCAGTTGAATAAGAGTGTAATTCAGAGAACAGGTTCAGACTGGAGATAAAATTTAAGAGGTCAACTGGATAGAGATGGTATTTGAAGCCTTGAGTGTGAATGAAATCACAGAGAAGGAGGTGAAAAGGGAATTTGATCGAGGACAAATCCTGGGAATTTTCAATTTGTAGAGGTTTCAGAGATGTGGACGAACCAGCAAGAGAGGCTTAGACTGGGAAGGTGTGGTGTGGTAGGCATGAAACCACAGAGGAGTGATCAGCCCTGTCAAATGCTGCTCCTGTGGCAAGTGAGAGGAAAACTGAGATTTTATCTTTACATTTGAAGATGACTGCTAGAGCAGAGTGCAGAACAGTGGTGAGAATGAAGGAAGTAGGTTTATAGGGAAATGGGAGAGAAATGGAAGACATGCATGTTGGCTATAAAGGGGGTCAACTGAATGGAGTGAAGGTTATAGAGTTGAGGATTTTTTCCTTAAATGGAAATTTAAAAAAAGGTACAAAGTGAGTGAATTACATAATGAATTCCACTTCCCTCATAGACTCCTAGTTTAAAAGTTTTTCAATACATAGCCATTCTATGTCATCTATACCATTACCCAGGCCACATGGGTATGAAAATATAAAGATATGACTTGTGCAGTTTTTTGTTGTTGTTGTTGTTTTTGGTAACAAATTGTAGAAGTCATATCTTACCCACTGAATCATCTTCTATGTGTCACTAAAAGAGAGGGAATCTTTATACCCACAATACCTAAGACAAGCAAACAAAAATCAAATAACGCCTTAATACCAATCAGTGTTCAAATTGCTCCACTTGTCTCCTAATTGATTTTTTGTTTTTCACATTTGGTTTGTTTAAATCAGTATCCAAACGAGGTCACACATTATATTTAGTTGATATGTCTCCTATACATTTTTTTTTTAATTTAAAGCTTGCTTTTCTTCTTTTCCCTCATTTTTTCATTTTTCATTATAGCAGAAACCATTGTCCATAGAGGCAAATTCAACTTCAGTTTAAAAAAAAAAAAATTACTATGGCTAGAACAGTATCTGTGATTTATATACTCCTATTTCTTCACATCAGGAAGTACATAGTGTTTGGTGTGTCTTTTTGTGATGTTAAGACTAGGTCAGGGGACTTCCTCAGAGGTCCAGTGGTTAAGACTCAGCGCTTCCACTGCAAGTGGTGCGGGTTCGATCCCTGGTAGGGGAACTAAGATCCCACATGCCGCATAAAGAAAAAAGACTAGGTCAGGTGTTGTTAACCTAATTGACTGATTATAATGTTCCCTAACAGCTTTCTACCTAATGGTTTTAGAAACACTTATGGTCATATTACATATTCTTTATTTCATTAGGAGTTTGTTATTCTTTTTCCACTTTTTAAATCTTCTTTTAAAAAGAAATTGTCCTTGTAATAACTTGTTAATTCTGAGGTATGGGTGATTAAAGAAATCAGAATAAATGCTTAGCTATTTGCCTTTATTCACCAGTGTTAACAAAACAAGTTAGTTCCCAAGCATCTTCCAGTGTGATCAATTGTTTTTCTTTTTTTTTAATTTAGTATCATTTTGAACTTATGTCTTTTTTAACATAGTTTATATTTCAATGTATATTAAGAAGGGGTTTTTTTTTCCACTATATTTGAAAATGCTTTAAAATCTTCAAATTCATATGCTTTCATTCAAATTCCTGTCTTGGATCAGTAGAAACACTTCAAGGTGCCTTCTGATTCTTTTGTCATGACCCCGATTGTCTTTGGTAACTTCCTTAGTTTCTGTTCTGACAAGATGTTCCAGGTTCCTCTTATGTAATCCTGCCCCATATCTAAAATCAGCCATTCCTCCAAGGAGCCTAAAAAATTAAAAAACACTATTAATTTAAACTGACATTCAAACTAAGAATTACAGTGTATTCTTTAACTTCTTTGATTTTTATATTTTTAAGAGAAGTTGTTTGTTTAAGATGAGACAACTGACTGTGCAGACATTTATATAACACTGAGAAAGATTCAATAGAGATAGTGAAGAGGCAAGGCAAGGGACAATTATCATTCCTTTTTGCTTGTAGTTCCACTTTACAGATATTTAATTTAGGTTTATTTTAAGATTCACATATCTGGTTCCATGCTGCTTGTAAACAGTAGTCATAACATTTTCATCTTTGTGTCATTTCCTAATAGCATCTTTACATGCTATTCTTTTATATATATATATAGAGAGAGAGAGAGAGAGAGAGATACCCTATTAGTAGCCAAATGAACAATATTTGGCCTAAAACTTCTTGTCCTTTTGTAATATTACCCATGAAAGCTTTTTTACAGGTTTTTCCAATTAAATAAAAGGCTCATCATATTTTAAATCTTTCCTTCCTGTGAGTTGTACTTTGTTGACAACTTAGCCTCTAAAATAGTAGATGCAGCCACAGATAGTAGCACAGATTTCTTGATATACCGCTCCTTGGTCCTGTATATAAGTTCTCTTTAGACATGAGAATTATTGTGTCTCCAGGTTATATCATCTGAGGGAAAATTGCAGATCTTCTGAATTAGATAAATGTTTACTATTATATTAATTATTTTAAAACAAGACAACTTTGCTATTTCTTGGTCCTTAAAATCTACTACTTTTGCCTTGCAAACATTTTATTAGAACATCAAAACAGGGAGAATGTCCTCAAGAAAAATGTTTTCAGTTGATATTAGGTTTGTGTGGATATGTCAGAGCAGATGGCCCACCTTTTGTCCAATGTCATAATAATGATCTACCTACTTGGTGAGAAAGAAACAGAGCTTAAATGCACTTGTTCTGAGGGGTAGGAATAGCTTATTTATGTGACTTTTCTTTGCCTAATAATTAACTTTGCCGGTTATGATGCTTTCATTACTCAGAAATCTTTGTAAACTGTTACTTTCTTTAACATTTTCGAAAATGAGATCATGCAATACCTAAAATGTATCTAAACAGCTCTTTGGGTAGTGAAATATTGCTCTTGGTCACCATATTATCACTTGCACTGTATTCTGATGTATGGTTTTAATATTTACTTCATAGCCAATTGGTTCATTTCCAATATCTTACCATTTTAGACAATGGATATCCTTCTGGCTAAATTTGTGAACTTATTTATGATTATTTCCAAAGTAAATAATTTTTTAAGAAAAAAATATTGGGTGAAAAAGCGTACGTAAACTACCTACAATTTTTAATGTGTGCATATGTCAGGCTTAAAGTAAATAGAACAAAACTGGCCAAATTGCCACCATCAGTGTTCTGTTCTGTTATTCTCTGTACATCTCTTTAAAAATACTGTTTAAAGACAACAGCTACCAAAAGTAGTTTGTATTTATCTTCACATTTGGTGTCCTTTTCTCTGTTTAGGGAATAAAACAGAGACTGTGCAACCTGAAATAAAAAGTGAAACTGAACCCCACCTTATCTTCAAAGGTTCGGACAACACTAAAACCTACTCACCGACCCCATCCATTCCTCACCCAGTGAAAGAGGCACACTTAGCTCCAGGCTTCTCCTGGTCCCCTAAGACTGCTCCGGTCCCAACAGTTCCTTTTAAGAACGATGCATCAGTTTCGTACGGGTTTTCAGAAAGAGGTAGCAATCCCCACTGCACAATGCCTTCTGCAAGACACAGTGGTGCTAACGTAGCTGCTGGGGAGTGTGCTGAAATTGCACAGCCTGGTGAAATGGTTCCTCTTTCCACCTTGTCTACTCCCATGACAGATTCCCCGGCTTATTCTGAGCCTCCCACTGGTCCATCTGAGCAGCTAACTTCTGATCAGCCAAACCAGCAGCCCCCGTTCATCCCTTCTCCTCATGAACTTGCTTCTTCTCTGGCGGAAGAAGACGAGCAGCATTCTGAAGCAGATGAGCCTCCGTCAGATGACCCCCTATCAGACGACCCCCTGTCACCTGCTGAGGAGAAACTGCCCCACATTGTTGAGTATTGGTCAGACAGTGAGCACATCTTCCTGGATGCCAATGTTGGTGGGGTGGCCATAGCGCCCGCCCACGGCTCTGTTCTGATCGAGTGCGCCAGGAGAGAGCTTCACGCCACGACTCCTGTCGAGCACCCCAACCGGAATCACCCTACACGCCTCTCTCTTGTCTTCTACCAGCACAAAAACCTGAATAAGCCCCAACACGGCTTCGAACTAAACAAGATTAAGTTCGAGGCGAAAGAAGCAAAGAATAAGAAAACTAAAGCCTCCGAGCAGAAAGACCAGGCAGCTAACGAGGGTCTTGAACTGTCCCCTGAAGTTAATGAATTTAACCAGATTCCTTCCCACAAAGCGTTAACATTAACCCATGACAATGTTGTCACCGTGTCCCCTTATGCTCTCACACATGTTGCGGGGCCCTATAACCATTGGGTCTGAAGGCTTTTCTCCCCTTCTTAATGCCTTTGCGAGTGCAGTGTATTTTTTCAAGGTGCTCTTAAAAGAAAGTCACGTTGTCGTTTACTATATCTTCATCTCACCCATTTGAAGGCTGAGGTAAAAAAAAAAAAATGGGGGGTGGGTATTTCTTAACTGTGACTATATTTTGACAATTGGTAGAAGGTGCACATTTTAAGCAAAAATAAAAGTTTTATAGTTTTAAATACATAAAGAGATGTTTTGGTTAGGTGTTAACCTTGGTAGAATCACTCAGTTTGGTGCTTTAAATTGTTTACTATGAAACGAGTCATTTTTAGAGGATTTTAACAGGTTCATGTGCTATGATGTAAAATTAAGACACACAGTGTTAACTCTACACAGCTTCTGGTGCTTAACCACATCGACACAAAAATAAGCTGAATTATTATTTCATGGTGCCATTGTTCTAACATCTTCCAATCATTGCTAGAAACTCGGCATATTCCTTTGAAATGAACCAATGAAATGTTTTCTCTCTTAAAATCTCTCTCCTGTATAAAATAATTCATTATTGTTGGTGATGGTTGGAGGCTGTTCATAAATTGTAAATATATATTTTAAAAGCACTTTCTATTTTTAAAAGTAACTTGAAATAGTATAGTATAAGAATCCTATTGTCTGTTGTTTGTGCATATTTGCATACAAGAGAAATCATTTATTCTTGCTGTGTAGAGTTCCATCTTGTTACCTGCAGTATGTATTCTAATCATGTATATGGTTTGTATTTAAATGAGTCCTTTCTCATTCAAAGATTAGCTACTTATATAAAATAGTTAGGTCATGCAAAAATGGTTAATTCTCTCTAAAATTGGAATTAGGAAGCATATTACCAATATTGATTAACTTTTCTTTGGAACTAAATAAGAATGGTCTCTTCTGATTTATTGAACAACAATGGCCCTAATTTACTTTCACCCCAGCTTTCTCAATATAATCCATGAAAGGTGTTTCCAAAAGGAGATGAGACATAACAGGATTCTGAAGAGTCAAATGCTTCTAAAGTTTCAAGGTGATAAAATACAAAAATTAAGTAGCAAGAACCTTATCCACCCCAAATTGCCTTATTCATTCTGAAAGTCATTCTGGTCCAGAATAAGAATAAATGTCCTGTAGAAATATTTTGAAAATAAATTCCCTATCATCATCATCACACACACCCCCACACTGTAAACAAACAGTAGGAATGGTATTATAAGCATGGTTTGTCCATTAAGAGCTAATCCAAAGTAGTTCATCTAAGTATATTGTTCTGGGGAAATGTTAACTCATGTTCTTCTAGGTAATGGGAAAATAGGCATTCCATTTAGTTTAGTCCCCCCCCCATTACTTTTTCCCATTACTTTATTAACTCATTTTATAGCAAAACAAAAGTAATTGCCCAAACAAAGAACAAGAAGAAATTTCAATGAAATACTTGATTCTGTTAAAATGCAGAGGTGCTATAACATTCAAAGTGTCAGATTCCTTGGGAGTATGGAAAACCTACTGGTGCTTCTCCCTTGGAAATGCCATAGGAAGCCCACAACCGCTAACACTCACAATTCTGGTGCAAAAGCAAAAGTTCCAACAAGCTCTCTAAAGGAAAACTCATTGTAACTTATATTAAAATAATATATGGTGCAAAGTATCAGTTTCAAGCTTTTGACTAATTTTGACTAAAGGAATATGAAGGGATTGTAAATAACAAAATGTCCATTGATAGACTATCATCTTGTCGAGTAGATTTCTGCTTCTTGAATATGTAAAATAGAGTAATTCATTGACTTGTTTTAGTATTTTGTGTGCCTTAGATTTGTTTTAAAACATGTATATTTTTGTGAGCCTAAGGTTACTTATACATATAAGTATATAAATAAGTGATTGTTTATTGTTTCAGCTGCTTCAATAAGATATTACTAGTATTAGACTATCAGGAATACACCCTTGTGATATTTTGTTTTAGAATTTAGGCCTTAGCTCCCACTAGAAATTATTTCCTCACCAGATTTAATGGATAAAGTTATAAGATCCTTTATCCATCCACCCATCTATCCGTTCTTCCATTCAATTTTTATTGACTGCACCCCAAATTTAAGTATTAGCTTTTGTTTTTCTTTGTCACCACCCATGACATAGTAAACTTGAAGAATTAAAATCCTAAAAGATAATCTAACACATTTTTCAAAAATAGCAAATTTCCTTCAAAACAATCCATTGTGATACATCTGCAGCAATTCAAATCAGTTTGTCACCAACTTTAAATAAATTCCTTAACAATCTAAACCTGAAGCACCAATGTTGACTTAGGGGAATATTCGGATTTGTGAAGTTAGTTGCAATTTACCAAAACAAGTACATGAAAATACCCTATATCAACTAAAATATTTCCATTCTGTTATTGTAAGTAACACCATGAATGGCCTGCCTCAACTGATAACCCCTTGGTGGGACCCACATATGATTCTTTCCTTGTTGAACTCTATTTCCTAAATTTCACAGTGTACCATCCCGTTGTTTGCCCTGTGACTTTTTTTTTTTTTTCAAAGCTCATGCTTATTCAGTGTCCTGCAGCATTGTGATTGTATGCTGGCTATACTGTTTTTAGAATGCTCTTTCTCATGAAGCAAGGAAATAAATTTGTTTGAAATGACATTTTCACTCAGAAAACTGGTCATCTAACATTATTTCTACACTTATGTTTTACTGTACTATCACCTTTTGTTTTACCCCTTTTATAGCACTCGTTGGGTTTTTAATCTTCTGCCTTTGTTCATGGTATGATAATTGAATTCATTGATACTTGACTCCCAAGTTAGCCCAATCTGTTCATAGTAGTTACAGAGTTACCAACTATAATGAGAGAATAATTCCTACCTGTTGTAGAATCCTACAAAGTGTCATGCTGCCCTTCAAAATCCTGCTTCTAATGGATCTCAGGCCATCGATGAAAAGTTTTTCTTGTGCTTGTCAGCCTCACCTGCATCTTTCCAATTCATCCACAAAGTACCAATACATCGTGTCATAAACCTGATTGAAATATATTATTGGAAAGTGAGGCTAGCTGAAAATGTTTAACTATAGGTAAATTTTTGCAACATGTTAGCAAAATGTTTGCATCTTAAATAACCTTCCACATCTTTATTATGCAATCTGCATGTGGATGAAACAATTTCATTTGTTAAATATAGAATTTCAACTAGATGAGATTCATAAGCAATTAGACATAACCCCACTGCATAGTTAATTGAATGCATACCCCTGTGTAAATGAGATACTGACTTAATTCATATGAAGTAACCTACTTTCTAATGTTACTACTTCAGTGGACTCCTACAGATTATCATTTATTTCACAATAGCATGTATGAAAATCACCCCAATCTATTTAAATTAGTCTTCTTAAAACAAATTATATCTTTTATCTGGAACAAACTTTTGACATTGCATGACAACTTCCACTGAATATGGGCACAGCATTTCCTTTGAATGTGCCAAGTAAATCAGTAGCTGTATGTGACCTTTAATATATAGCTACCATCTATTTCACAACTTCTTGATGCATGGAAATCTTTTTTGTCTAGATTTAGTACAACTGGGAATTTTGATCTTTTGTAGAAATTTTTGATGAGAATTGTGAAATAAGGTAATATAGAGGCCTCTCACAGCCCTGGAAGACACCTTAGAAGACATACAATTCAATCACTGGAGCCCAGACAGCAGATGTGAGTGTCAATGTGCAATTATGTTTGTAATTAAAATTTAAACAGTCAAGTGAAGGCCACTTTGTGGTTAAGAAGACTCTAGGAAAACAGACTTGATCTGCTCACCCTCAGGGGATTTTATCGCTGCGAAGTAACCTTATTTTTGGTACAAGTCAAAAATAAAATGGCTTTGAGTTTTTTTCTGAGTGGTTCAGGGAAAGAAATTAAGTGAAATTGGATCAAGATTTCCCTGCCTGCAGAGTTCTGTGGGCCTTGTGTGGGAAATCTAGATGACTTTTACCTATGAACCTGTTCTGTTAATTCATCTCACAAAATGTGGCAATAGTCCTATTTGCTATTTCAATAAACAAATATCAAGTACTGATAGAGTACAGGTTTTTATTTCCCCTCGAACAAGTGTTTGGCATATATAAGGAGTTAGAAAAGACTGAATGGTTAGAATAATTGGGGAAAGTATATTTCTATTGTACATACTCCCTAGCCATAGTTGTACAGTCTATTCACACTCTTGCCTAGTTGGCCTCACAACTAAGTCCCAGCATAGTTTATTTTGATGGGACTATCTATCAGTATTAGAATAATTTTGTTGTGCACAGCTCCTAAACTTGCCCATAAATGTATGGAACTTGTATAACTTCAATGTCAATGGTTGTGGCACACTTATCCAAGTGATAGAATCAGTGCTCTGATTTCTGAAGAAGTCTGGATTTATCTAAATCAAATTATGCTCCATGTTGAGCTTTCTTCTAACAGGTTTAGAAAATGATGCCAGGAGCAGTCCCTCAGAACTATCTGAGAGATTGCCTCCTGGGCTTGAATTCCTCAGAAAGTCCTCTGAATAAAACACAATCCTCAACTTAAAAAAAGATGCCATCCACGGCTCTGGAATACAGTTTGGAAAGAATCAGTATGTCCTTTATCAGAAGTGGAATTTGTGTATTTCCTTAAAATGTTTTGAGAACATAGGAATCTTTGCTTTTCTCTAGTGTATAAAATAAGAGTGTAAGTTCCTCTGTTAATTTTGGAGATGGTGGAGCTTGCTTTTATGCAGGACATCACTTTTTTTGTCCACAATGAACTCTACAAACTTTAATTCTCTGCGTTCCAGGACCTGAATGACTTTGTTTCAATGCCAGTTTCTTCTGGGCACCCAATCGAATACCATTGTTCGCTTCAAAGGGCATGTGTCTTGTTCCTTCAAGTAATCCAAATGTATTTCTAATTTTGCCACTCCTCATTTTCCCTTCTTCTGTAAGGGCACCAAAATGTGTTTCTCTTTGGCTAGTATGCAATGTTTAATATTTCTAGCTTTAAAAGTCTAACGTTAATCTTTTCTTTGTTGGTTGTACTCCTTTCCCATCCCTACTGTGATGTCCGTGACCCTGCCTGGGTCATAAATTTTCTTCTAGTTCGTTCAGCCATAGTTGTCCCTTAAATTAAAGCAAAACTTAGTCTAAGGTAGAAATGTTATACATTAGTCAATTTAACCCATTTATGTGTGAGTGCAACTTTGGAAACCCTGGGTTAACAGTATAAACCTAGTTTTCCTAAAAAGAAAAAAATTTCCTAGCAGCTGTTATGAAAGGCATTCTCTCTTGTCTCATTCATCAGGAAAAAAATCTCGCAACTGTCAGAAACATTTTCATTTTTGGAGAAACTATATTGGAAAGTAAATTGGTTTCTTCTCCATTT
Organism: Globicephala melas; assembly: GCF_963455315.2. Classification (NCBI taxonomy): domain Eukaryota; kingdom Metazoa; phylum Chordata; class Mammalia; order Artiodactyla; family Delphinidae; genus Globicephala; species Globicephala melas. Next base: position 63,041,177 of record NC_083329.1, on the reverse strand, counting down.
GGCTAGGCATAAACTTATCATCTTTGACTAGAAACTCTGCTTGTTATTATTTTTCTTTACTCATTTTACTGAAGCTACAATGTCACTAAGTGTACTTTCATTCTTTTTACAGTTTTTAATCCTCTTTAATTTTCTTTAAATTAAAACTCTATTGCTTCCACCCTCTCTGTTCTGTCGCCATCCCCCATGTCCCCTACACAAACACACAGGGTTCATTTTAAGGATAGCAGTGATCTAGCTCAGGTTGTCTTTTCCTGTCTTTTAAAATTGTTTCACCAATCCTTTTTGGAATAATACCAAAAAGAATTAAAAGCTTTTATTCAGCCCTTTCACTTAGAGGCAAATTAAGTTTTTAGGAACCCCAGGTTAGCATCAAGTGTTCCCCTTACCTATCCCAGCAATGTTTGACCCTCAACTTTATTAGTGTTTGAGTGTTTTACAAAAAGTTGTGTAAGAAGTTATATATTCTAGCACTCTGTTTGGCTCTGCTATTTCTGTGTAACGCATCATACTAATTATCAATTGTCTGACTGGTGACTTTGAATTATCGGGTGTGACCTATAGCAGTGGTCCCCAACGTTTTTGTCACCAGAGGCCGGCTTCATGGAAGATAATTTTTCCATGGGGGGTGGGGTGGGAGGGGATGGCTCAGGCGGTAATGCGAGCGACGGGTGTGATGGGGGAGCCGCAGATGAAGCTTCGATCGCTTGCCCGCTACTCACCTCCTGCTGTGCGGCCCTGGGGTTGGGGACCCCTGATGTATAGAATAGAAAGTTGTTTTTTTTGTTTTGGGGGGTGGTTTTTTTTTTTTTGCGTGTTTTCCTCCTTATCTCCCAGCTCAATTTTGTGGATGGTTTCTATTTTCTAATGTAAATTTACCCCTTTGGAATTTGGTTGTTGGCAATAATAGGAACTGTTTTTTGATCTGGGCGAGACGCTTTAAAAAATGGACAGAAAGGAATCCGAACAGTTCTTATAGAAATCAGTCATCAGAAGCTCTTTTGAGTGCACTAGGGGGAAGTTAAGGGGCAGAAAAGAGGGAGAATTTTGTTGCTTTAAGCAGCCCGCAGGTTCACCTACCAGCTCAAAAGCAAGTTGTAATGTTTCTACCCCCCACTCCATACCAGTTTCTTCTGAAAAATAGCAGCTCAATATGAGGAACCTTTTGAAAGCAAATATGGAAGTAAGAAGAATTATAATCCTTGTACTTTATAATGTTTTAGGCTATCAAACTGCTTTCCTATGTGCTGCTTTTTTCTCCCCAACACTGACGGTTGGACAGAGAACAATGTTCCCATCTTACAGGTGAGGAAGCTTGCAGATTGGCAAGAATAGCAAATGGCTTGATTCAAATCACACAGCAAGTCAACCCATGTGAAACTAAAACAGGTAATATCTGCAGGCTGCTGAACACATTTCTGTGCCATAAACTATGACTTAGAGAGTGTTGTTGAGTGGAAATTTTGTCAGACCTAATCTAAGAATAATACAAAATCTACTTATTGTAGAGAAAATACGCTTCTGAGGTATTTTGTCTCCACTATTTATTTTAGCCAGCTATTTTCTTATTCATACGTTGGAAGGTCTACCCAAATTCCTAGGACTTCTGCATTAGGGCTTAGATTAATGACGTTTTATTTTTTCCCCTGTAAAAAAATTTTTTTTCTTTGTTGTTTAAAGAATGTCCCTGTACTACTGAAACAAAGGGAAACCTCCTAAATAATATTTTTAAAGACCAAGGTCAGCAATTCATAATCGAAGTTTACTGTTTTTGTAAATTGAAATGCGATTTTCTTGAAGGGAATGTGCTGGGTAAACTGATTATTTTAGTTCCCAGGCACTCGTGGTAAAAATGTAAACTTTTTGGCATCTCTAAGAGATAGCTCTGCCTTCCACTTATTTGAAACTGTTTTGTTTTTTGTTCCACTTTTCCAGCCACATCAAATCTCTGGGACAAAGATTAAACATACCTTGGCCCAGAGAGTTAAGAAAAATAATGAGATGTATTAGTAAAGTTTTTAGTAAGCTCTTTATAAATATAAAGAGGTAGGAAAGTTGGCCTATTTCATCAGTAGATTATGGGTTACTAACAAAAAACATAGGCCAGACTGCCCTAAACAGTCAAATAACATTTTTGGTGATTCAGTTCAGTAACTGCCTAGCCTCACTAACGCCTCTTTGTGACATTATAAAATAAATAGCTGATGACATAGGACTTTACAAAAAGAGCTCTTAAAAAAACACAAAGATATATGGACTTTAAAAAAAAAAAACTTTTATAAGATAACATTGTGATAGGTGCTTTGAGAGAAATAGTTTTCCAGAATGGTTTTGCGGTAAAAATAAAGGGCAGCTTTTGCATTGTTACGTATGGGTGGATGGTCCTCTTTGGGTTACTAAGAAATCACGAACTGTTCCCTAAAGAGAAGGTCGAAAAACTACTCAGCAGAAAGAAAAGCATTGATTTCTGGTTTCTTCATTTTCTCTTATGATACGTGGTGACCTACCAAATAGATTCACATGCATATCAATATCCCGTTTTGAAGGAGAAGACATTATATTCATCATTAGTGGGAGTAAAATATTCAGATTCTTCACCATGGTGAAGTAGAGTACTACTAAATTCCCAATAGAGAATTATCAATTTCACAAAATAATATTCCTGTCTCTAGCTGACTTTTTCTCTCTTTGGGGTGTATTTACTATTTATTTTGTACCTTTGGTTTTTCCCTTTGGAGGATTTTACCTATTGCCGTCCTACTGTATTAAATATCCCATACATTGAAATAGGTTAGTAAGGAAAAGATTTTCAAACCCCACATATATCCGTTTTTGGTTCTCAACATAAGGGGGAAACAGTTTAAAGAGAAAGCACTTCAACATGTAGAAGGGAAAGAGATAATCTTAATTATGATGATTTCTATTCAGGATCAATATGTAGTGCTCTGCCTACAAGGGAACACTTACTAGCAGTACTTGAAGACTTGTGAGTTGGAATTGCATGTTACTTGAAAGACCTAATTAAGCTAAATTTTGGTGCACAGCAGTTGTACATGATTTCATGTTTATGTAGCAAAATGCTTTGAAATGTACTAGTTTTGAAACATACATGTAAGATAGTTGTGAAAAGTGTCTATTATATTTTCCTGTGTGTCTCATTTATTTAGAGCATAAAGTTTTTTTTGATTGTTCTAACTGAATAAGGCTAAATGAATACTGTAATTGAAATTATATTTTAAATTTTGTCATGAGTTTTTAAAAAAACTATTGCAAATTGTATCATTCCTGATTACACAGAAATTTGTGGGTCGTTTTAAATAAATTTTATACTTCTATTTTGCACCTGGTGGTCTAATTTTTCTTTCCTCTTCAAAATCATAATTTTAAAATTTAATATCCAATAAAATTCACACATTTTTAACTACAAAGGACTATAAGATTTAATATTTGGAGATGACCAAATGTATGGATTGGGTTCAACACAAAATCAAGATGGCTACACTTATGGAATCCTTATTATGAGGCAGAAGCCTTGCATTTTATGTAAACTATTTATCCCCACAGTGATGCTATTAAGTAAGGGCTCTTATCAGCCCCACTTTACAGATCAATTCAGGAGCTTAAAGTGGTTAAGCTCACACTCCTAGTTTTTAGCAAAGCTGTTAATCAACTTGGCTCTAGATTGACTCATGCCCTCCCTTGGATGTATCATTATTTTAATAAAACTTAATCCTGAACACAGTATGCTAACAGTATTTTAAAGTTGACATCCTAAAGTATTTATTGAAACCTGAAATGAAACAATACACTGACAATAGGTGTCTAGTGATATTCCAGCAAATATCACAGAAAAATAAGTTACTTTAAATTCATCTAGTTTGAAACCTACTTCTCTGTAGCATCCTGGTAGTCCTCTTCTTCCTTCTACTGATGGGAACAACTCCATTCCCCTCCACCTCCCCTTCCCCACCTCCTCCCCAGGTTCAGCTGGGCAGCTAGAGACTACATTTTCCACATTCTTCCTGACTGGTTAAAAGGGTAACATGTGAGATGCTGAACATACAAACAGACCTGGCAACACCCTAGGGGATGAAAGAATAAACAGCTCAACTAATATCCTTTATCTATATCTTATTTCCCCCACCAGGGACTAGGGACCAGGGATTGAACCCAGGCAGTGAAAGCACTAAGTCCTAACCACTGGACTGCCGGGAAATTCCTGCCTTTATCTTTTAGATGCTCTTTAGACAACAGCTTGAGTAATATTTTATATTTTATTTTTAAAAAAATATTTATTGGGGCTTCCCTGGTGGCACAGTGGTTAAGAATCTGCCTGCCAGTGCAAGGGACACGGGTTCGAGCCTTGGCCTGGGAAGATCCCACATGCCGCGGAGCAACTAAGCCTGTGCACCACAACTATTGAGCCTGCGCTCTAGAGCCCGCAGGCCACAACTACTGAGCCAGTGTGCCACAACTACTGAAGCCTGTGCACCTGGAGCCCGAACTCCAAAACAGGAGAAGCCACGACAATGAGAAGCCTGCTCACCGCAATGAAGAGTAGCCTCTGCTCACTGCAACTAAAGAAAGCCCACACACAGCAGCAAAGACGCAACACAGCCAAAAATAAAAAGTAAGTAAATAAATAAATAAATAAAATATATTTATTGAGACTTCCCTGGTGGTGCAGTGGTTAAGACTCCGCACTCCCAATGCCGGGGGCCCAGATTCCACCCCTGGTCAGGGAACTAGATCCCACATGCATGCTGCAACTAAGGAGCCTGCGTGCCACAATTAAGGAGCCCACCTGCTGCAACTAAGACCCAGACGCAACCAAATAAATATTTTAAAATTTTATTTATTTGTCTGCTCAGGGTCTTAGTTGCGACATGCATGATCTGTGTTGCCATGTGTGGGATCTTTAGTTTCAGTATGTGAACTCTTAGTTGCAGCATATGGGATCTAGTTCCCTGACCAGGGACCAAACCTGGGCCAAGTCCCATGAGTGATGTTTTAAAACAGTAATCTTTTAAAAACTGACCTTGGGGGGAATTCCCTGGCGGTCCAGTGGTTACAACTCTACGCTTCCACTGGCAGGGCCAGTTCGATCCCTCATCTGGGAACTAAGATTCCACAGACTGTGGTGTGGCCAGGAAAAAAAAAGAGATGTGAGAAATTGAACTCTGAAATACGTAATACATGTTGAAAGAAATTTTAAAAGACCTAAATAAATGGAAAGATACTCCATATTTATAGAATGGATACTTTATGTTGTTAACCCTGGGAATGTAAACTGGTGTAGTCACTGTGAAAACAGGTTCGCAGTTCCTCAAAAAGTTCAGTATAGAATTTACCAAGTAACCCAGAATTCCACTCCTAGGTATAAACCTAAGAGAATTGAAAACAGGAGTTCAAACAAATACTTGTATGTGAATGTTCATAGCAGCATTATTCATAATAGCCCCAAAGTGGAGACAACCCAAAAGATCAACTGACAAATGGATAAACAAAATGTGGTATTATCCATTAAAGATAATTATTTTAGCTATAAAATCGAATGAAGTACTGATGCCTGCTACAACATGAATCTTGGACACAATATAGTAAATTACAAAAGCTAGCCACTAAAGGCCGTATGTTGTATGATTCTATTAATATGAAATGTCTAGGACAGGTAAATCCATACAGAGAAAGCCGATTAGTGGCTGCCTGGGGCTGGAGGGAGCAGGGATTAAGCAGTGACTGTTTAATGGGTAGGGGTTTGTCTCAAGGGAGGAGGCGATGGTGGTTGCTTTTCGTATTTAGATACTAAAAGCCCCTGAATTGTACAACATAAAATACTTAGAGCAGTGAATTATACGTTAAAAGAATTTCATCTCATCTCAATTATTTAAAAAAGTTAGCAGATGCCACTGGATATATCCATTCTCCCAAATACTTGTACAAAAAAAAAAAAAGCGAAAAAACACAAAATGGCGGAAGCCTTATCGGATCACGTGACTGCCGATTCCTTTCCTTCCCACACTCAGGGAAGCCTTTTCCTTTGAGCTTGCGCAGAGACATAGGCTCATTATTATGCGAGGCCAAGGTAACCCTTCTTAGGCGCGCTCTAGTTCTAGCTGCGTAGTATGAGGGGTGAGCGCCTCGAAGTCTCGCTGGTAAGCGCGCACGTAGAACGCAGGCCCGTAAGCGCCGTTCCTCGGAGAGATGGGGAGGAGGGGAGAGGCGCGGAGGAAAAGGGGGAAGTTGGCGCATGCGCGTAAGGCTGACGGGTTTGAAATGGCTTCGGTGTTAGCCGGGACCGGGTTCAGGTGAAGGTCTGGTCCTCGCGGTTGGAGCGGCCGGCGGCTGAGCCGGGGTTCTTAACGTCCAGTCAGATCCGCGGAAGGGCTGGGAGCGACCGATTTGGTAGCACGGCGTCCGTAGGCCGGCGACGGTGGGCCTCTCGTGGGACTGGGACGGGAGGGACACGGTCCCTTTTGTGCGGGTCGGAGCAGGCCCCGCGCGGCCGGCCCCTCCCCCACCGCCTCGCTTTTTTCCGGCGGCCCCTCGGGTGTCCCCGGCGACCGTCCGCCTCATCCTCGGCCTGGCGGCCTCGAAGGAACTGCTGACCGCCGTCCCTAGCTCTCGAGCCGCTGAGGCTTTAGCCTCCTGGGCTGCGGTCCGGGACGTCGGGGCCGCTCACGGCGGCACGGCTTTTGGGGGATGGAGGCCTTCTCCGCCCCGCCGGGGGCTTAAGGGGATCAGGGCTCTCGGTATCCCCCTCTTGGCGTTCGCCTTGGCTCGTGGGACGGAGGTTTCCGCCTCCCCTGGTCTGCGGCCCGCGAGGAGCTAGGGCTGGAGGAAGATGGGTGGCAGAGCTCTGGCCTCTCCGAGGAGTGGGGGGAAAGGGAGTGCGCGGGCTGAGATCTTCGCCTCTTCTGGCTTGATTTTGGGTGGAGGGGTCTTCGCGATGGTTCTTTAAGGGTCAGCCATTATTTCAGCTGTCTTTCCCCTCGAGGGAGGGGAGAGAAAAGGAGCCCCCCAGTTCCTTCCCTGCTCTAGAAAGTAAGAAGATGTTCGTTATTTAAATGATATTCTTGAATCCCCTTATTCGGTGTCTCGTCCCAGCTTCCGTTATTGGTTTCTCCACTTTCAGCCCCCAGCTCATCGCCAAAAGAAACACGCAGGCTATATTTCTTTTGAACGTAAGGCTGTGTACTTTTTATTGTTAAGAATTGGATAGAAAACAACAGATGGTATTCTCTTTAAATGTGACAGTTTGTAGTCGCAGAAGGAAGTGCCTTTCTTGTAAGTCTACCCCAAATGTCATATATTGAAATTGGGTACTTTTGGTGAACTACTTGATGTGAAATGTTTTTCCTGCATATCGGACGTTCATATGCCCCTTGTTAAATAACTTGGCCTACAAAGATGTCCTTGACAAATTGAACATTTCTTTAAAATAATACTTCTGTGATATTTGTAGTTTGGTTGAACTTTAACCTGTGGATCCTTTCTTAATAGATCGCTGCTATAGAAGACAAGTGAAGGTTTTCTCCCTCCCCCTTTTATCATGGCTCAGTTTGGAGGACAGAAGAATCCGCCATGGGCTACTCAGTTTACAGCCACTGCGGTATCTCAGCCAGGTCAGTCGTCTTCTGAACACATGTACTGTAGATGTATGTCGGGTTGGAGATAAAACTATGTGAATTAGGCTATGCATAATATTGTAAAAAAGTTTGCAAATGCTGTATGTTTTAAGCTTATCTGTGAAGCTTCTTTTAAAAATTCATGGACCAACTATCAAAATATGTTTTACACAGCAGTTTGGACAGTTATATATAGTTTTTCAAACATTAAATTGATTAATTGGTTTAATTATGTTAGAGGTTCCTCATTTGTCATGTTAAGGTGTCAGTATTCATAAGTTATACTTAAAAATAAATGTATTAATCCATACTTTATAAAAACTATACATGACTGGTTTTCAGTTATTTGAATTTAAAGTAGAAACACCAGCTCTAAAGAATTTATCAAGCAAAGGAAAATGATAAATAGATGTAAAAGGAGCAAATGAATATTTACATTTTCAAAATAAAGTCAACAAAAAGTCATTTTCAAAATAAAGTAACAAAATATGTCGTTGAAAGTGTTTGTTTCCATATTTCTTCCCATTGCTCTTAGGAAGACCTTTTTTTTTTTTTTTTTTTAACTGTTTCTTGACTTATGGTTTGAAAATTAAAGCAAGTTTCCTAAGGAGTTTACAGAATGAAATTTTGGGTTTCTTTGAGTACCCAGAAAAGTTTCACCTTATTCTGTTAATTTGAATATATTTTTATTTATGACATACCTGGTACTAGTTCTTTGCTGCATTTTACTTAAAATTTTGTTATTTGAGGTCAGTTGCAGAGACAATGTGATCGTCTAACTTCGGTGTTCTAAATATGATGGACATGATTATCTTGTTATATAGGTGACCTTTCTCTTTTTCTATTAATTAATTAATTAATTAATTAATTAATTTTGGGCTGCGGTGGGTCTTCGTTGCTGCGCACAGGCTTTCTCTAGTTGCGGCGAGCAGGGGCTACTCTTTGTTGTGGTGCGCGGGCTTCTCATTGCGGTGGCTTCTCTCGTTGCGGAGCACAGGCTCTAGGTGCGCAGGCTTCAGTAGTTGGAGCTCGCGGGCTCTGGAGTGCAGGCTCAGTAGATGTGGCGCACGGGCTTATTTGCTCCACAGCATGTGGGATCTTCCTAGACCAGGGCTCAATCCAGTGTCCCCTGCATCGCCAGGTGGATTCTTAACCACTGTGCCACGAGGGAAGTCCCGGTGACCTTTCTCTTTAAGGAAATGGATATATTAGGGTTTTTATTTTAATTACTCTTGATTTGAGGGGTTAAATGATCAACAGTTACTTCTGCAGACAACTGAAAATAATATGAAATAATAGTTAAAGATTATGTTTATTCAGATCCAAATATTTCTCCTCTGTGTTAAATAGTGGGGAACCTGATAATGACTTAGTTTTTTTAATAAATTTATTTATTTATTAATTTATTTATTTTTTAGCTGCGTTGGGTCTTCGTTGCTGTGCGTGGACTTTCTCTAGTTGCGTCGAGCGGGGGCTACTCTTCCTTGCGGTGTGTGGGCTTCTCATTGCGGTGGCTTCTCTTGTTGCGGAGCACGGGCTCTAGGCGCGCAGGCTTCAGTAGTTGCAGCACGTGGCTCGGTAGTTGTGGCTCGTGGGCTCTAGAGCACACGGTCAGTAGTTGTGGCACACGGGCTTAGTTGCTCCACGACATATGGGATCTTCCCAGGCCAGGGCTCGAACCCATGTCTCCTGCATTGGCAGGAGGACTCTTAACCACTGCCACCAGGGAAGTCCCAATGACTTAGTTTTGTTGAAACAGGAATTATTAGCAGCTACTTTGTGTCCAGAAACAAGTGCTGTGTACTGGTATTTTGGTAAACTAAGCATGTTTACCTGTTTTTTTCTGCATATAATTTGTTTTAATTTCGTACCAGTATTGTTCCAGTAGAATAGCTGTTATGGTGGAATTCTATTGTCTGTAGCTCTTAACATTTGTATTATAATTACTTAAATGTATACTATACTGTTTGTTTTTAAAACTTCTATTTTTTTTTAATAAGTTGATTTATTTATTTTTGGCTGAGTTGGGTCCTTGTTGCTGCGCATGGGCTTTCTCTAGTTGCAGCAAGCGGGGGTTCTTCTTCGTTGTGGTGCGTGGGCTTCTCGTTGCCATGGCTTCTCTTGTTGCGGAGCACGGGCTCTAGGCACGCGGGCTTAGTTGTTCCGCAGCATGTGGGATCTTCCCGGACCAGGGCTTGAACCTGTGTCCCCTGCATTGGCAGGCGGATTCTTAACTGCTGCACCACCAGGGAAGCTCAACAGTTTCTATTTGTGCTGTAGGAAATTATTTATGGATTTTCTGGGACCTGTCATTAATCACAGTTTTTCAAAATCTGATATATATTGGGTTTTTTTTAAATAAAATCTGATATTTTATTGATACATTATGACTTCAGTAACTAGGCAAGTGTTTTGTTAGCATCTGTGGTTAGTTTTCTTACAAAAATCCTGGAGTAGTTTCTAAGTGGAATTCTATTGACAATGTTTTTATTAAAATATTTAATTTTTAGGTGCTATATTTTGAGCTGTTTCCTGAAAGCCTGATATAATATTTTCTAACCTTCATTTTCAAGTCTTTGTGACTAATCATTATCTTATTAGAGTTGATTCTCAGAGCCAAGCTAATTTCTATCAAAGTTGAATTTTTTTCAACTCTAAGGCAATTAGAATTTTGTTTACACCTTAAAAACCTTATAGTTTTATTTACACCTCATTTCAATGGAGAACATTTTAGCCTAAGTATATAATGCCTTAAGTTTTCTCCTGGCAGCTTCAACTACAATTTGAGAAAAGATTTCAGCAAAGAGCATTAAAAGGACTTAATCTGGGTAATAGTATAGCTACCTGTTTTATTCTAGTTAAAAAATATATATATATATATATATATGCATGCCAGATATATTAGTATCAGAGGTCAATGTCATAAATCAAATAATCACGCAACAGAAAAAGGTTAACTGAATAATTCAGTTCAAATGAAATATTTTGATCTTTGTGGCTATGTATCTGACTCATTTTCTCCTGAAAGCAATATAAAAAATTACTACTGTTTCCTTTTTGTATATAACTTAAGGTGGTTTTGTTCAGTTAATGGCTTTGCTATTCCATTTTCTAGCAAGGTTATCTTGCATTTGTACTAACTTTGAAAATTCTCAGCTAACAGTGATTTGAAAATTTCAGTGCATTCACACAGGTGACGTATTTAAAATAAGATTAAAAACTTCAGTAAAAGCATGCACGCTAGCACTTTATTGCTGAAATCTGTCATAAAGTCCAAGATCAGTATTTGAATTGTTTCTGATTAATTTTAATGCTGAGTCTGTTCAATTAAGGAGTTAGTAATTTCTACATGTCTGTCATTTAATTTTCTTTTCCTTTATTTCCCGTATTCAAACATATATCAAACCTTGACCTTTTCCCCCCTTGAAAATGCCTCGAATATATTCCTCTATTTTACATTTAGGCCCTTTGCACTTTACATGTAGATAACTGCATCAGCTTTCCCTTGCTTGCAGATCTTATGCCAAAGTCTCTCACCTAACTTTCAGGCCCTTCCATACCTTTCCCAAAGCTTTATATCCTAATCTGTGATGCTTACCGTAAATCATTCACTTAAGTCAGGATGCTCTTTTCCCCATGTATCACTTAGTCATACTCTGTATTTATTATCCTCTATTAAGTTCTCACTGCTTTTATTTGCTTTCCTCTTTTACTGGATATGTTGCTTATTATTTCTCCCCCAGCTCCAGTGTGTCTGTCAGATATGATATTCCTAAAGCATAATTTCTATCTAAATTACTGAACTTTCCAAAGCTGAATGGGCCCTGAACTAGATTCTGTCTCAGTTCTTTTTTCTAACAGATGAAGAATTTGAGGCCCAGATAAGTGAAGAAATTTGTTTATCAACAGAAGGTCACAGAAGAGTCCAATGTTAGGACCTCAAAATAGTGGTTATTGTTTCTTCCATTACTCTGTTCTTTTATTCATCCTCAAAAATATCTTCAAGGACTTTTAGAATACAGTTCAAACTCCTTGAGATGGTATTCAGGATCTTCTGTATTTCCAGCCTCATTTCTCATATCTCCTACACTGAAATACTTCTTTTTAAATATTTACCCTCTTTTCTATCTCCTAGCTGAAGTGCTGTATTACATATTCAATGACAGTCATAATTGGGACCAGAGCTTTAAGGTTTGAAAGCTTAACAGTTTTCTGTCGTGCAAAGGGACATTGAGAGAGAGAGCTGGCAAATCACTGACTAAATCTTTAAATATCCCGTAGATTAATTATAGTGACTTAGGAGTATCTTCAGTATATTTGACTCAAAATATTTGCATGTGTATATGTACATAATTGCAACAGTATTAAAATGTTTGGGTGGATTTAGCCAATTCAGACCTATTTTCTCACCCATTTCTTTGACCATTTGTAAGATGACTACATTCTGGCTATAGACAAAAAAATGAACTAGTTCCGGAGTTAAGATCATAGTGCTATGTGGTACTTTAACACAGGTGACTGAGGCTAATACAATTGTTTTAAATGTGACTTCATTTAAAATTGTTTTATACGAATTTTATTTTATTTTATTAGTTTATTTATTTTGGCTGTGCCATGCGACTTAAGGGATCTTAGTTCCCTGACCAGGGATCGAACTCGGACCCATGGCAATGAAAGCACCCAGTACTAACCTGGACTGCCAGGGAATTCCCTATACAAATTTTTTTTTTTTTAATTAAAAAATTTTATTTATTTTTGGCTGTGCCATGCAGCATGTGGGATCTTAGTTCCCTGACCAGGGATGGAACCTGCACCCCCTGCATTGGAAGTATGGAGTCTTGACCCCTGGACTGCCAGGGAAGTCTCCCCTGTACAAATTTTAAAGGTCACACTTCATTTAAAGTTATTACAAAATATTGGTTATATTTCCTGTGCTGTACTATATGTCCTTGTTAGCTTATCTTACACTCAGTAGTTTGTACCTCCCGCTCCCCCACCCCAATCTTACCCATCCCTGCCTTCTCCCCACTGGTAACCACTAGTTTGTTCTCTGTATCTGTGAACCTGCTTTTTTGTTATAATCACTGGTTTGTTGTATTCTTTAGATTTCACAGATAAGTGATATCATATAGTATTTGTCTTTCTTCTGTCTGACTTACTTCACTTAGCATAATGCCTTCCACGTCCATCCATATTGCTGCATATGGCAAGATTTCATTCTTTTTTATGGCTGAGTAGTATTCTATTGTATATGTATACCCCATATCTTCTTTATCCATTCATTTGTTGATGAACACTAAAGACGCTTCCGTAAAATATGACTTCATTTTTTCTACCTCTTTAATCTGGCCCACTGGTTGTCTTTTAAAACCCCTCTCTCTTGAGTCAGAAGTTCAAATTGTTAAACTGCAAGATTCATGATCCTTTTCAAACAAATAATAGCTGATGTACTATGTATACTTATATTCGTTATCTCTTGATAGAGCTGGATATTTCCAACTTATTTGGTAGAAAAAGAAGATTGCAGGAATTCCCTGGCTGTCCAGTGGTTAGGATGCGGCGCTTTGCCCACTTTCATTGCCGGGGCCCAGGTTTGATCCCTGGTAAGGGAACTAAGATCCTGCAAGCCAGCATGGCCAAAAAGATTGCTATTGGTGTGGGCTTAACTCTTGTTAAACACTACTAGTGCTATGTAACAAGAAACTGTCTCCAAAACATTGTTCTAAGAGTAAAAAAAAAAATGCACAGAAATCTGTTAAGGTTAAGCCTCATTGTTAGTACATATTTTCTCCCTTATTCTCTGAGCTTGCCTTATTTGTGCTCTCATCCAGTGAGAGCTGCATCAACATACCAAACCAGTGAGTGCCCGTCTCTCTATCCTTAGTTGAGTGTGCAACGCATGTTTATGCATTTGTGGCTTCTCTTGCACTATGTGTTTTATGATCTGGGAAATAATTTTGGTCTATTATAGCTGAAAATGTATTGGAAGTAACATTGAAAGTTGGAATATTAACTTTGGGTGATACAAAACTCGTTGAAAGAAATGGAATTGAAAACTAGGTAGATATCTGAGGCATTCAAGGATGGAAGAAATCATGACATTACAAATAGTGTCTTTAACTTCCTGGGAGGGTTGACCAACATACTTGAGTAGTAGCTAGAAGAGATTATGGCCAGGATCACTAGTCATCACTTCCATGGGACTTCAAGAGAGTGGAAGAGCTGTTGTCTGCCAGGATATTAATCTTTATAGAGACTCCCATATAACACTGACTTATTTAAGGCTTTGCCTCTCCTTTATAGAACAGTTCTCTCCACTAAGTAGAATTTTCTGTGATGATGAATATATTCTGTGTCTTCATTATCTAATATGGTAGCCACTAGCCACATGTAGCTCTTGAGCCCTTGAAATGTGGTTAATGTGACTGAGGGACTGAGTTTCTAATTTTATTTACTTTTCACTAATTTAAATTGAAATAACCGTATATGGCTGGTGGCTAGTGTATTGAACAGTGCGGTTAGTATAGAAGATTACAACATTTAGAATATGTTATATTTAAAATACTATTTTGTGCCTTAATTTTTTTTAATATGCCCATGACTTATTTATTTTACAACTGGAAGTTTGTACCTTTGACTCCCTTAATTTCTTATTCTTAATGCCTTAATTTCTAATTCTTAAAAAGTAATGAGTATTTCCAGTTATTTGGGTACGTTATGGGCTTAGAATAGTACCTCAAAAGCAATAGCAATGCCTTGACCAGTGAGTTGTCTGATTGTAAGAAAGTTATCTGTGCATGAGGGCATCAAAAGTTTTGAATTTCTATGAAATCTAATCTTTAAAGATCACTTTTTAGGAAGGATGTTGAGTTGAAGATGACACTTAGGAGACTTGTTCACTTGGTTTAAAACTTGGGTTTATACGTGTTTTAGTAAATCCACAAGTTATAAAGAGAATCCCCCACGTCTTTATGTTGTTTTTCTTTCCATACAGTGTAAGATTGCTTTTGAACATATATTGATATATGGAAATTCCGAAGAATAAAGCATTGCTTGACCAGTGCCTTAAAAAAATTTTGCAAAAGATGAAAAAAATGAAGTTTCTCGGATTAGCTTGAGTTTTTTTTTGTTTTTTATTATTTTATTTGTTTTTTATTTATTTATGTAAATTTATTTATTTATTTTTGGCTGCATTGGGTCTTCGTCGCTGTGTGCGGGCTTTCTCTGGTTGCGGCGAGCAGGGGTTACTCTTCGTTGCGGTGCTTGGGCTTCTCATTGCGGTGCCTTCTCTTCTTGCGGAGCACAGGCTCTAGGCATGTGGGCTCAGTAGTTGCAGCACGCAGGCTCTAGAGAACAGGCTCAGTAGTTGTGGCGCACGGTCTTAGTTGCTCCGTGGCAGGTGGGATCTTCCCAGACCGGGGCTCGAACCGTGTCCCCTGCATTGGCAGGCGATTCTTAACCATTGTGCCACCAGGGAAGTCCCAGAGATTTTTTGTTTTTTTAGCCTTAGGTTGCTTCTAAGTAGTTTTTTTTTTAATTGAAGTATAGCTGATTTACAGTGTTGTGTTAGTTTCAAGTGTACAGCAAAGTGATTCAGTTATGCATATGTGTATATATATATATGAGGTTTTGAATTTTATTATTTCAGAAGGATCACCCATCTTAGTAAAGATGGATAATACATCTTAGGTATAAGGGTAATAAGGCTTTTTAAATTTGTGAGTTTGATAAGATCAAGGAACAACAGACGGGACAGGTTTCTCTTATGTGTTTTAATGGTGTGTTCACTGGTATTCAGTATGTCATAACTACTAGTATGTCATAAAATGAAAGCTTCAGTCATATGAAACTGATTTTACATTTTAGAAAATAATATATTTTACATTTGTCCTTAAAGCTTTAAGGAAACTTACCCCTTAGATTTACTTATTAACCTCTGGTAGCCTTTGGTCATTTAGGGCTCATTTCATAGGTTTGTCTGTGGAAGTATTGTTACATAGTTATAAGTATATCTGTTTCAGATGGGCCATGAGACCTTCAACAATCATATTGAATCAGGTACAGATAAATGAACAGCCTGTTCCAATCTGGGTAATTGGAAAAAAATCTCCAACTGATAAGTGTTAGGCCACTTATGGAGAGAGAAAGATTAAGTCAGAGATTCATACCTTTGTACTTTGTAAGTATAGAATTATCTTACAGAATATTGATTATAGAAATTCACAAGAAGAGTGGAGAATGCTATGAACAGGTATTCAAGGATACCTTCTTAGATAGCCACAAAAAAGAGGAGCATTAATAAATTTTAATGAAATGTACTTTATTGAGGTTAAAATCGCAAAGGTAAATGATTTTAAAGAGAGCTACATTATACAGACATATAAAAGCCACAACCACATGCACAGTGATTTCACAAAATTTGAATTAAGTAGCTAGTAGAGTGCAGCAACTACTACTACAGTGTCAATTTCCTTCCCATAAAGTTCTCCTACCAATCAGTCTGCTTTGTAGTTTCTAATTCATCACATTGACTGTCAGCAGTGGAAAAGGGATTGTGGATATCAGCTATCATCCCACTTACTAAATGCTGTGTAGGAAAAAAAGAGCTCTTTCTGAGATATTAGCCCTGAGCCCTTCTGTGACAGCTATCAGTACTTTCCAGTGTTCTGGAAATTGGTACCAGCAGATCTGAGGTCAGAGCTCAGGTGGGTGAAGGAGATGCATGCGGATATGGTACTTGAATCACAAGATGTTACTTTTGTCAAGTGCAGAACATCCCAATCTAAGAATTTTAAATACTAATAATTTTTCCTAGGTTCTTTCCCTGTCTTGTGTTTACAAGAGAATTTTGCTTCTGTTATCCTAAAACAGTGGTTCTTAACCTTTTTTGGGTCCGTTATCCTTTTGAAAATCTGATGAAAGCTTTGGACTTTCTTGTCTGTAATTTTACACACAGTTTCAGAAGGTTAACAGGAACTACTGGTTAGAACCTGTGCCCTAGTTTCATTACCTTTATCTCCATTCTCACTGCAGTTAACTTCATTTTGAATTTACGTTGGTGTTAAGACATTCCTCATTTCTTTCTATTTAAATTAACTTTGTTAGTCTTGGTTTCTCCTTTCTGCCCATCTGTGGCGTCTGACTTACCTTAAAAACAAGAGAGATCTAGAAAAATGATACAGATGAACTTATTTGCAAAGCAGAAATAGAGACACAGAGGTAGAGAACAGACATATCGGGGCAGGGGGATTGGGATGAATTGGGATATTGGGATTGACATATATGTACTACTATGTATAAAATAGGTAACTAATGAGAACCTACTGTAGCTCAGGGAACTCTACTCAGTGCTCTGTGGTGACCTAAATGGGAAGGAAATCCAAAAAGAGGGGATATATGTATACGTATAGCTGATTCACTTTGCTGTGCAACAGAAACTAACACAACATTGTAAAGCAGCTGTACTCCAATAAAAATTTAAGAAACAAAAACAGGGCTTCCCTGGTGGCTCAGTGGTTGAGAGTCCGCCTGCCGATGCAGGGGACATGGGTTCGTGCCCGGGTCCGGGAAGATCCCACATGCTGCGGAGCGGCTGGGCCCGTGAGCCATGGCCACTGAGCCTGCGCGTCCAGAGCCTGTGCTCCGCAATGGGAGAGGCCACAGCAGTGAGAGGCCTGCGTACCGCAAAAAAAAAAAAGGGAATAAGAGATTAATGTTGTAAGGGTCTAGAATTGTGTATTCAGGACACTCAGTAGGTTTTTTTCCCCACCTTAGATTCTTTTTTTTTTTTTCTCAACCTTTTTTAATTTTTAAAAATCAGTGTTTTAGCAGGGGATAATTTGTAATTTATATTAATTCCAAACATGATTTCTGGGATTTGTTTGTTTATTTTTGCCTAAGTTTGTTGGTTTGTTTTACTTTTGAGTAGAATTAACCTGGACTCTTAAACAACTGATTGATGATGAACCTCACACTTCTAAAGATTTTCTGGTAGATTCTAGACTAGGTGCTTTGGTTAATTCATTAATGATTTCTGTTCTTTTCCTGTAAGGCACAATCTGTTCTTTCTGTAGGGTTATTAACTTAGTAGCTATAGAGCAGCATTTTTTTTAGTTATTCTCAGATATAAGCAAGATGCTTTGGAAAATGGAGTGTTACATGAGCAAATATTGCTTTTATGGCGACCTCTTTGAGATTCACAATGCTTAGTGGCATATTAAAGGTTCTGAGGATTCCTGCAGTAAACATATGTGCTTATTAATTCACTGTTTTCTAAACTTTTTAAACCTTGAACCCCTTTTTCCCAAACTTTAATGTCCCAGGAAGCTAGTCATTACTCTAGGAGATACAGTTTGGGAAAGTGCGGTGCTAGACTGCTGTTTAGTGCTTTGTGTTTTTAAACTGTTCCTATTGTCTGTTTCCTAGTTTTACAGTTCTTTAATAGAGTAGAAGTACATGAAAATTCTCTCCAGTAGGATGTTTTAAGGGTGGATCACTTCCAGCAGCGCTGTCCTTAATGTATGATTCTAATCTGCTTGAAGATAATACATTCTAGATTAGTAAAATAAGATGGTTTATTTTCTGCTTTTCTTACTAAAAATATTTCTCAAGGGTACTTTAGCCACTTGGTCTAGGTAAGGTTGGTTGGGTTCATTCTGTAGTTTAATTTTATAGATTAATGTTTTCTTATATCTATCATGACTTGAGCATATATTTAATATAAAGCCATTGGAATCTGAGGTGGGGCATGAATCATTTAAATTCAACAAGCATTAGTAAAATTTTTCTTTAGGTTTTTACTAAGCAATGACAGACTATAATTCATTACTAAGCACTCATTGAAAATTCCTGGACAGGATCCAAATAATCTTGATTTTTTTCCCCCTCTTTCTAATCTCATTTTAGCTGCATTGGGTGTTCAGCAGCCATCACTCCTTGGAGCATCTCCTACCATTTACACACAGCAAACTGCATTGGCAGCAGCAGGCCTTACTACACAAACCCCAGCAAACTATCAGTTAACTCAAACTGCAGCATTGCAGCAACAAGCTGCAGCTGCAGCAGCAGCATTGCAACAGGTGAATCTTTAATAGGTTTTAATATGTGACATGCAGAACTTTCAAATCTGAGTAGCTAGGGTAGGTACCTTCACATTTTAAAGAATGAATAGTTGTGGGGTTCTATTATGCTTATTGTTTTATTCTGGTGATAAAAATTCTTTATGCCCAGGACATACAGAGAGATGTAGTTGCATAGTCAAAATTCTTAAGTTCTTGTATCTTAATTATTTGAGTAAAATTCCATCCTTGATGAATCCCAAAGTATAAGTAATCATTATTTTGTTTATTTTAGATGAAGTGTAGATGTTCCAGAAAATTTCTTTTTAGTTTAATTCTGGTTATGTATTTGAATGTATATATATATGTATATGGCTTTTTGAGAATGACTAAAACTAATGTCCATATTTTTCTTTAAAAAATCTTTTTTCCAGCAATATTCACAACCTCAGCAGGCCTTGTATAGTGTGCAACAACAGGTTAGTTTATATTTTCCATGTTAAAAACTGATTTTTAAAAAGTCATTTGTTCCAACTGAATTTTTGTAGATTTTATTTCCCATCAGTAACCTTAATGTGTGATTTGAATTCTTTTGGGGTGGAGGAAATGTGGTAGGTAAAACGGAATGTCTCCAAGGGAGAGGAGGACAGGAGAGAGGTCCTGAAGACTCAAATCCTCATCTAGTAGCCAGTCCTTGTCACATGTTTCTAAGAAAGCATGCAGAAGAATCTGGAAGGAATCACTCTATTAATGAGTCTTTGGCCTAGTACTCTTATTTGAAACCTCTAGCCCTACTGTGCTGTACTGGACCACATGTGAAAATGAAAAGCTCCTTTTTCCCATTTGAAGCTAAACCGTAGACAGACCTTTGGCTTTCAGCCTGTATTTATTTAAAACAATGGAACCCTGCCTTTTTTTCCCCTAATGAAATTGTGTATTGAAACCTAATATATAAAATATAAAAATAGTGTTGAAAATGGGAGGAAGCCTCCCCTTGTAGTTCTCACCCCTATTCCCAAGGCACATTTGAACAATTTGAAAACTCCTTACTTAGAGTAAAAGTTTCTTTGGCTCCTTTTCCCTAAGCTTATACTCTAATCATATTCTTCAAGGGTTATTATATCTGGGATGGTAGAAAGAGGTAACAAAGTGAACCCAAGGAGAAGCATATCAAGCAAAGAAGAGTTTGACTTGCTCAAATCTAGATGGGTTCCAGTCTAAGCACCCATTCTAGGTTTTCCAGGGTTAAGAGGTAGTCTTTGTCCCTTCTCAGTGCCATTAAGGAAGCTTCAGGAAAGTATAGCAGTCAGGAGAGGAAAAGGGGATACAAGAGACAAGGACCAAAAACTTGGATCCAGAGACACTGTGGAGAAACAAGAGGCTTCTCAATCCATTAACACTTGTCCCTAGATCCATGCCCCAATTTCATCCTTGCCTGTTAGGTTTCAGAAGCATTTCATTTGCCCTGAAGATTATAGTATCCCACTAATAATTGCTTTAAACTTCTAAAAAATTGATAAGAGATTGGGGTCCAAGTTGGCTATCTTGTTTTCAGATACCCTTAGACTTATTTTAGTACTGTTAGGAAATACATTATTAAAGCCTGTGTTTTATTTTGAACCACATGAAAATGGCAATACTCAAATGTTCTTGCCCTAAAAAAATGCCATTATTCATCCATTCTTAACTTACAGAAAAATGGAAATTTGATAGATTTAACCTTTAATACATGTCGACCTAGGTAAACAGTGTTTTGAATTAGAATGTCATATAGATTGTTTTCTCCTAGCTTATTTTTAAGTCTGACAAAGATTTATTGGGAAGCTTATTAGTCATAGTAAATAAGAAGTCATGAACAGAAGAACTGTGATCTTCAGATTCTGCCATTGGGCTTAAAACACTAGTTAGAAGCTAATAAGCATTAAGGATGTCTCAAGGGAAATCTTACCTAAGTCCAAATCTTACCCTGACCAGGATATCCACAAACACAGAAATGACGCCCATGTTCTCCTCAGACTGCTTACCTGGGCAGTAGGAAAAAAGACCTTGTCCTCAAGCTATTAAGCATCATCAGGAGATTCCTGCTCTTCTAGCTGTAACCATGGGACACTAGTGCATGATAGACAACTCCAAGCTGGGCAGCTTGAAAAGAATGCTGAAGGATGACAGGGAGCAAGCAGGGATAAGTATTTCTTTGGAGACCCTCCTGATGGTTAATACAGACACAGTCCTGAGGCTTCAGAAAGTTTACTTCTGTTCCAGAGTTTTAAAATTTCCCCCTTCCCACCAATTCCTTTTGCTTTCTGGTAATGTTATACTTTGCTATTGCCAGAGAAACTATGTCAGGGTGTATGGTCCTTTATGGTCCCCATACCTTTGGCAAGTCTGACTGTAAGGACTGCTTCTCATATTAGAGGGATATATATGAATTGGACAGTGAGTAATATTTTTGATACAGGTAGCTTACGGATGATATTGAATCATTTCTGTAGCATGGTAATTAATATGGGGCAGAAGTAGAAATTTACCCCTCTAGGGACTTGTGGGGTTTTTTGGTGGGTGTTATTCCTCTGAAATAACAAAAAAAAAAATTCTTTATCATTATTGAATGAGTTAGTTATATTTAAAGTCTGCAGTTGTTAAAAATAGTTATAGGAAACCTTATACCTAATGACCTCTGTTACTTTTCACATATTTCTTAATTAGAAATAAAGTACTTATTTAATAGGAATTTTTCCTTTTGTAAAACATCTGTGAAACAGCAGTTCTGATTGATTCTTTTATCTTTACTGCTTTTGTTTGTTTTTCCTGTTTTTAGTTGCAGCAACCTCAGCAGACCCTGTTAACACAGGTTAGTTTGGCATTACTTTATTTCTTATGAATATCTGAATGAAAAGTAGACCAAAGTTTTATTCCTGTTCTAGGTTTTCTTTCAGGGTTTTTTTTTTTTTTTTTTTAAATATATTTATTTATTTATTTATCTGGCTGTGCCGGGTCTTAGTTGCGGCATGCCGCGTGCGGAATCTTCGTTGTGACATGAGGGATCTTTACTTGCAGCATGTGGTCTCTTAGTTGTGGCATATGGGATCTAGTTTCCTAACCAGAGATCGAACCCTGGGCCCCCTTCATTGGGAGCGCAGAGTCTTAACCACTGGACCACCAGGGAACTCCCTCTTTCAAGGTTTAAAGATGAATATTTGTTGGATTCATGTAATAGTTTTAGCAATATAATGTTAAATAAAGATGGAAAACATGTTTTTGTTTTTTCTTTTATGCTGTTTGATTGCTGTTCCTGCTGTGATCTAGTTTGAATAAGTATGAGGTCTTATTTTAAATTTAATACTGATTTTGGCTTTTACATTTTCTTTGTAGCTAGTATTTTTAAGAATGTTTTTGTACATGTTATATCTTTTTCACTTTGACCTTAGGAGGTGAGTTATTGTGTTGCATTATCAGCTTGATTTTTCAGCAACATTAAAAAGTTTGTCAACTTTCGATATGTAATGCTACTTTAGGCTTTGTGGACCACTTACAGTCTATGTTGCATTTTTTTTTTTCTTTTTAAACAATTCTTTAAAAGTGTAAAAACTGGGAATTCCCTGGTACTCCAGTGGTTAGGACTCTGTGCTTTCACTGCCAAGGGCCTGGGTTCGATCCCTGGTCGGAGGACTAAGATCCCGCAAGCCACACGCCGCAACCTAAAAAGAAAAAAAAAAAGTGTAAAAACGACCCTTGGCTTGTAAGTTTGTGTAAAGATGATAAACTGTGGGCTGGATTTGGCCCGTGGGTTGTGGTTCACTGACCCCTGGTGTATGCAACTGTTAAAAAGAAAGCAGAACTTCTAATAGTAACTGGAGACAGTGATTGCCCCATGGATAGGGAACTAGGTAGCTAAGGAACAGGAATAGGTGAAAAGCTTTTTACTGTATAACCTTTTGTACCTGTATAGTCTTGAACCTGTTAGTTACTTTAAAAAAATAAAGTATACTTCAGTTGAGAAATAAACCTCACTTTGTATTTATTAAAGAACTAAAATTGGGACTTCACTGGTGGTCCAGTGGTTAAGACTCTGTGCTTCCACTGCAAGGGGTGTGAGTTTGATCCCTGGTCAGGGAGCTAAGATCCCACATGCTGCACAACCAAAAAAAAAAAAAAGAACTAAAATTGATGAACACCTACGTCCTATTTTCAATCTCCAATAGTAGGATTTTCAGACTGAATAGAAAAGCTGTAAAAGTTAGTCTTTGCTTAGAATAACACTTCCCAAAGTGTGCCCATAAAGCATTAGTGTCTTATCTTATTATGTTAAAGAAACTTTGTGAGAAAATTTTGTGGCTACACTTTAAGAAATGCTGAGTTCCTTTAATATATATATAGGCCTTAACTTTTT
Organism: Globicephala melas; assembly: GCF_963455315.2. Classification (NCBI taxonomy): domain Eukaryota; kingdom Metazoa; phylum Chordata; class Mammalia; order Artiodactyla; family Delphinidae; genus Globicephala; species Globicephala melas. The sequence goes on along the minus strand of NC_083329.1, from coordinate 63,018,102 downwards.
TTTTTAATTGTAGAACTTGGAGACTTGCTTTATTGGGCAGGTGTAAAACGAATTATGGAATTCATTTGAGTTGAAGAATCAGATGATCCTTTCTTTTTAATGGTTTTATTTCTGTTTACATACAGAAGTTTTAATCAGTAATATGTTGTTATTCATGTTTGATTATGTCAGAAGAGACCAATGAAAGTGTTACCTTTCCTCCCAGTTTGAGATATAATTGACATATAACATTGTATTAGTATAAGGTGTACAGCATGATTTAATAATACATATATATTGTGAGATGATTTCCACAGTCAGTTTAGTTAACGTGCATCACCTCTTGTAAGTGAATTTCTTTTTACTTCTGATGAGAACTTTCAAGATCTACTCTCAGCAAGTTTCAAATGTAGGATACAGTATTGTTAACCGTAATCACCATCCTATACGTTACATCCCCACTGGAAGTTTGTACTTTTCAACCACCTTCACCCATTTCCCCCACCACACCCCCTCCTCTGGCAGCCACCAATCTGTTTTCTGTTTTTATGAATTCTTTGTTTTTTTTAGGATCCACATATAAGTGAGATCATATATATATTTGTCTTTCTCTGACTTATTTCAATTATCTAGGGCTTTCCTGAGTCTTTGTTATGTCATTATGGATTTTGAATTTCTAAGAGAGGGCTAGAGTATGCGGTGTTTTTTTAACTCATTGCACTGTGGTGACTTTTTCCTGAAACGTCCTGTGGAAACTTTCATCTGAGGGAACTTAATCATGAAATCGATCAAAAATAACGTAATTTTTCAGACTTGATTTTCATCTTCAAGGTGTACGTATGTGTTTTCTAACTTCAAATTGTTTTTAGCATTTTGAGCTATTTTTAACTAGTTTTAAGTTCTAGACTGCTTCATATCATTACCTTAATTTGGTGTTGATTTTGTTTTATAGCCGGCTGTCGGACTGCCTACAAGCCTTAGCTTGTCAACTCCTCAACCAGCAGCTCAGATAACTGTATCATATCCAACACCAAGGTCCAGTCAGCAACAGACACAACCTCAGAAACAGCGTGTTTTTACAGGGGTGGTTACAAAACTACACGATACATTTGGATTTGTGGATGAAGATGTATTCTTTCAGCTTAGGTAAACTTCATTAGGTGTTGACAAATGCCTTCTTGTATTTAGCATTAAGTATATTGATAAGACACCTACTTAACTGTGGCATGGAATTATGGTTTAGCTCTGATTTTCTGCTTTAATCATTCAACCTGTACCTGTGACTTTTTTTTAAATTAATTAATTAATTTAGGCTGCATTGGGTCTTCGTTGCTGCACATGGGCTTTCTCTAGTTGTGGCGAGCAGGGGGCTACTCTTCGTTGTGGTGCGTGGGCTTCTCATTGCGGTGGCTTCTCTTGGTGTGGAGCACAGGCTCTAGGCACACGGGCTCAGTAGTTGTGGCTCGCGGGCTCTAGAGCGCAGGCTCAGTAGCTGTGGCGCACGGGCTTAGTTGCTCTGTGGCATGTGGTTTCTTCCCAGACCAGGGCTCAAACCCATGTCCCCTGCACTGGCAGGCAGATTCTTAACCACTGTGCGAGCAGGGAAAGTCCCCTGTGACATTTTTTGATGGAGAATGTGACTGAAGATATCTTTTTATCATTGACAAAGTAGTCATCATGAATTCTTTATAAATGTTTTGTAGGAGTGAGTTTACATTTCTAGCTATTCATGAGCAGACTTACAGTGAGATTAAAAATTGAAGGGGTTGGGCTTCCCTGGTGGCGCAGTGGTTGGGGGTCCGCCTGCCGGTTGAGGGGACGCAGGTTTGTGCCCCGGTCCGGGAGGATCTCGCATGCCGCAGAGCGGCTGGGCCCGTGGGCCGTGGCTGCTGGGCCTGCGCGTCCTGAGCCTGTGCTCCGCAGCGGGAGAGGCCACGGCGGTGAGAGGCCCGCGTACCGCAAAAAAAAAAAAAAAAAAAAAAAAAATGAAGGGGCTTCCCTGGTGACGCAGAGGTTGAGAGTCCGCCTGCCAATGCAGGGGACACAGGTTCGTGCCCCGGTCCGGGAAGATCCCACATGCCGCAGAGCGGCTGGGCCCGTGAGCCATGGCCGCTGAGCCTGCACGTCCGGAGCCTGTGCTCCGCAGCGGGAGAGGCCACAACAGTGAGAGGCCCGCGTACCGCAAAAAAAAAAAAAAAAAAAAAAAAATTGAAATAGTCATGTGCCTTTTAAAATTTAATCTTTTGTTTGACATATCTAATGACATGTATGTAAAATATTTTAGTTGAAAAAATGATAGGATTAAATGACTTGGGCTTCCCTGGTGGCACAACGGTTAAGAATCCACCTGCCAATGCAGGGGACACGGGTTCGAGCCCTGGTCCGGGAAGATCCCACGTGCCGTGGAGCAACTAAGTCCATGTACCACAACTACTGAGCCTGTGCTCTACAGCCCACAATCCACAACTACTGAGCCCATGTGCCACAGCTACTGAAGCCTGCGCACCTAGAGCCTGTGCTCTGCAATAAGAGAAGCCACGACAATGAGAAGCCCGCACACCGCAACTAGAGAAAGCCCACGCCCAGCAACGAAAACCCAACGCAGCCAAAAATAAAATTAATTAATTAATTAAATAAATTTATTTTAAAAAACAGAATAAATGACTAATCAATGGATTTGAAATAGTATTTTGTTAGTGTTGTGGTGGTTGCAGGAAATATATATTTCCTTAGTTATTTCAAATGTATTTCTAATTAGCTTCCTTAGAAATACTTTGGGAAATTAAGTTTAATTACTATATAAGCTTTTTCTGTACAAGTGGGTCTCCTGTTTTCCATCTTTTCTGCATTTCTCTCTTTACAAAGCCCAAGGCAAATCTTACTCTTGGGTTATAAAAGAAAGTGCTTTAGAGGGAGGGACACACTATTAGGAGGATACAGGGTAGAAAATTATCTCTTACACTTGAAACAGTTTATAAAGCAAGGTTGAAACACGATCAGTTCTAAAAATAAGTCTAGGAGGTATGTCTATTTTTTAAAAGAGCTTTTTAGGCTTGCATTTCTGGTATAGTTTACTTTAAAATGCTAAATATATAAATCTTTTTTGGAGGAATCTCTTCTAATTGTGTTTGTATTTACCTTAATTTTTTTTTAGCGCTGTCAAAGGGAAAACCCCCCAAGCGGGTGACAGAGTATTGGTTGAAGCTACGTATAATCCCAATATGCCTTTTAAATGGAATGCACAAAGAATTCAAACACTACCAAATCAGGTATATAAAATAGGTATTATGAAAACTTGGTGGTTGGGTCTTCCAATTTACAAAGATTTTTCTTTTTAAAAATTTTTTTTCTTTATTTTTGTTAAGAATCAGTCGCAAACCCAACCTTTACTGAAGACTCCTCCTGCCGTACTTCAGCCAATTGCACCACAGACGACATTTGGTGTTCAGGCTCAGCCCCAGCCCCAGTCACTGCTGCAGGCACAGATTTCAGCAGCCTCTATTACGCCACTATTGCAGACACAGCCCCAGCCTTTATTACAGCAGCCACAGCAGAAAGGTATTACATGCAATGTATCTTTTCCTTTTAGGGTTCAGACTAACACACAAATGTTCGGTTATTGAAATAATGAGAGTATGGTATTAATTACAAAAAAGGCAGGAACTTCCAGAATACTTGAAAGGAAACTTAAATATCTTGTGTTAAGCACTTCTACTTGTATAGCGATTTGGAAGTGTTTTATTTTATTTCTCTTATTCAAAGACGTACTCTTTGTGAACTTAAATATCAAAACTCATAATCCCCTGTCCCCCTATTGGCATCTTATCATTTACGGAAGAACATGTTTTGAGCCTTATTTTCTTAATGAACATAACATTTTATATACATGTAGAATCTGGTGGCAGCACTTTACTCATTGAACCATAGTGCATCAAATAAATGAGCTGTGTTTTATTTTTTTCTTTTTTTTTTTTAAATAAATTTATTTATGGCTGCGTTGGGTCTTCGTTGCTGCCCACAGGATTTCTCTAGTTGCAGAGAGTGGGGGCTACTCTTCCTTGTGGTGCGCGAGCTTCTCATCGTGGTGACTTCTCTTTGTTGCGGAGCACGGGCTCTAGGCACATGGGCTTCAGCAGTTTGGGCTTGCGGGCTCTAGAGTGCAGACTCAGTAGTTGTGGCGCATGGGCTTAGTTGCTCCGCGGCATGTGGGATCTTCCCAGATCAGGGCTTGAACCCGTGTCCCCTGCATTGGCAGGCGGATTCTTAACCACTGCGCCACCAGGGAAGTCCCTGAGCTGTGTGCGGGTTTTTTTGTTGTTGTTGTTGTTGTTTTTAATTTATTTATTTTTGGCTGCATTGGGTCTTTGTTGCTGCACGCGGGTTTCTCCCTAGCTGTGGCGAGTAGGGGCTGCTCTTCATTGCGGTGCACGGGCTTCTCATTGCATTGGCTGCTCTTGTTGCGGAGCACGGGCTCTAGGCATGCAGGCTTCAGTAGTTGTGGCACGCGGGCTCTAGAGCGCATGCCCAGTAGTTGTGGCGCGTGAGCTTAACTGCTGCGTGGCATGTGGATCTTCCCGGACCAGGGCTCAAACCCGTTTCCCCTGCGTTGGCAGATTGATTCTTAACCACTGCACCACCAGGGAAGCCCTGAGCTGTGTTTTAAATTTTCTTTTGCAAATTGATAATTTGAAACTCTGTACGTTTTCTTAACAAAATAATATTAAAAATGATAGCCTTGACTTTAGCAGAAGTCTGCTTAATTGGTATTTTTTTAAAATGTAATTGTGGCATTTTCTCTTATCATAAATTGACACAAATATAGCAAAGTTATAAAACAGATTTCAGTGTAATGAGCTATTAAAATGAGCACCCGTGTAATCACTACTTGTTAACTATTTTTCTTTTTTAATAGTTTTACTCTAAGTATGCATGCTCATAAATATACTTCAGCTTTGTTTGTTTTTGAATTTTACATAATGTGTGATTCCACCTATAGAATCTTTTCTGTAAGACTTTTGTTCAACATTATGTTTTAAAGTTTTTCATATTTATTCCATGTGGCTCTAGTTTGTTTTCATTATTGCACAATATTCCATTGTATGACTATTGTACAATATTCCGTTGTATGAATATTGTACAATATTCCATTTTATGAATATTGTACAGTTTATATGTTTTTCTTTGCTAAACGTTTGGATTGTTTCTAGTTTTTGTTTTCTGAAAACACTTCTGTGAGTGGTCATAATGCAAGCATTATGACATTTCACCCCTGTTTATATTAAGCATGCCTTTCCTAAAAGAGAATCCTTTCCTATATTACCAGAATCTACTGTCACTTCTAAGAAGAAGCATTTAGATACCCTGTTTATATTCAGACCTCCCCAGTTGTCTCCGAAATGTCTTTTAAAAAGGTTGTTTTTTGTTTCCTAAACGAAAAGGTAGTCAAGTTTCGTGTGTTGTATCTGGTTATGTTTCTTTAGTCTTTTTTATTCCAAAATGGTTTTCCACTTTTTGTTTCTTCGTTTATAACATTGACTTTTTAAGAAATTGGTCTAGTTGACTTGTAGATTCTTTCGGAATGTTGTGTTCTGGATTTGTCTTGATTCCTTGTGATGTTTTCACCTTGTTTCTCATTCTGCCATATAAACTATAAACTAGAAGTTAAGTCTAAAGGCTTTTGGCAAGACTACATTATAGGTGATGTTTTCTAATTCATACTGCATCATACTAGAAGGCACGTGTAGTTAGATTCTTCTACTGTTATTGATGTTAAATTTGATTACTTGGTCAAGTGGTGGCCGTAGATCTCTCCATTATAGAGGTTCTTTTTCTTTGTGTGGATAATGTCTGGATGATACTTTGGTGCTCTGCGAATGTCTTGTTGTATAGCGGTCTTTGGTTTAATATCTGTAGGTCAGAGATTGGCAAACTACACCTCTTGGATTTGGTCTGTGGCCTGGTTTTCTATGGTCCCTGAGCTAAAAATGGTTTTTACATTTTTAAACAATTATTTTAAAATATACAAATATGCAGATGGTCTCTACCATTTACCATTTATGGGTCACAAAACCTAAAATATTAGCCAAATTTTTCTGTATAAAATTTGACCAAGTAATGCTTTTGAGCTTCATTTAAATAAATTAAAACATCTTTTTCTGTGTCTTTTAAAGCTGGTTTATTGCAACCTCCTGTCCGTATAGTTTCACAGCCACAACCAGCACGAAGGTTAGATCCACCATCCAGATTTTCAGGAAGAAATGACAGAGGGGATCAAGTGCCCAACAGAAAAGATGACCGAAGGTATGTTTTTAAAAGTATACTTTTGATGGTGGTGATGCTTGCACAGTGTGAATGCACTTAATGCCACTGAACTGTATACTTCAAAATGGTTAAAATGGTAAGTTTATTATATTATTTATATTTTACCACAATTTTCAAAAAGTTATTAAAAATGTATACTGTGGATTTTTGCTTATATTACCTGTGACATTTATTTCACTAAAGAACTCTTCAGTAATGCCAGAAATAATAGTAATTTTAGAAAAATTTGCTTTAAGTCGTGAAAGGGAGAGAGAAAGACGTAGATCCAGAGAAAGATCTCCTCAGAGAAAACGTTCCCGGGAGAGATCTCCTCGAAGAGAGAGAGAACGGTCACCTCGGAGAGTTCGACGTGTTGTTCCACGTTACACAGTTCAGTTTTCAAAGTTTTCTTTAGATTGGTAAGTTCTTTTTTTCCCCATTGTTTTCTTAAATTACTAATTTCATAATTTTGTGTAATTTGGAGGAATGTGATACATTGAGAGATATTTTTCTTACAACTTTCATTTCCTGACATTTGGTGCTCTTAGTTATATAAGGGCAGAAATGCAGTTGAAGTAGCATTTTAGTTCTTTGCAAGAGTGCATTATTTTCATACACTCATTAAAGATACCAGCCACTGAAAAAGGCAGCCCCTCTGTAATGGAGTAGTTCCTTAAAGGTAAAATTATTTAAGATTCAGATTTATTGATAACTTTACTAAGGGCATACATAGTTCATTGTGTATGATGAAGTAATGATACAGTAGTAACCAATTATTTTAAGTTAGCTGTGGCCATGTAGTATAATAGAAACACAGGTCTACATATATACTCACAAGACACGTAACATATACACATATGTGTGTATACATCAATACATTTTTTAGCCTTTGAAATCAGAGGTAAGTAGAAAGTTACCAAGAATTTCTGAGCTTCACTTGTGAAATGGAACTTATATCAACTAGCAGAATTATTGTGAGGTTGAGTTGATTTCATGTATCTAAAGCACTTATAACCCAGTGTATGGCAGTTGTAGATACTCAGTGGTGGTTGGGATGTGGTGACCAACTAGGTAATAGCTGGAAAATCCTAATTCATGTAGAGGCAAATTGGTAAATGACTAATTTGCTCTAATGGAAAGGAAGAATCATCTAAAGGTCTTGGGGCTGGCAATTGTTTGTAAGATAAATTAATAGATGGAAAAAACAAATTTACAGTAAAATAAGAAAAATGAATCATTAATAGTGTTTAAAGCTGTTCGGCATAGGAACAAATAACTGTGCGCAGTGTCTTGAGAGGGTATTGCTGCATTTCAACAAAGTATAATAATTAATATTCATAATACTGGCCTACAAAGGTTAAAATTTCTATTTATTCAGTTCTAGATTGAGTAAATCAGTGTAGTATTTAAGCTACTCAGTGCCCAAAAAAATCTTGCTTGATGACTTTGCTTAATTGTTAATGTAGTAGATGTTCATTTACTCTTGCATGTGGTCAAATCATCAACTATTCTTAATTTTTACTAGTTTTCTTGTTATCCCTGTTTACTTGTATACTTAAAAAATATCTTGTCTGCATATTTCAGAGAAATTCATTGGAAACAAAACCACTTCTCCAGCCCCAGAAATATTAACTAGAGCAGCTCTGCTTTTAAACTCATCTGTTCCCAGTCTAGAATGCTATTCTGGGAGGAGCTGATACTTAGGATATAAATTGAGGAGCTGTCTTTCTCCTTCCAAGTTAAATCTTCACAGTTTCACTTCATTACTTTTTTGCTGTACGCGGGCCTCTCACTGTTGTGGCCTCTCCCGTCGCAGAGCACAGGCTCCGGACACGCAGTCTCAGTGGCCATGGCTCACAGGCCCAGCCGCTCCGCGGCATGTGGGATCTTCCCAGACCGGGGCACGAACCCGTGTCCCCTGCATCGGCAAGTGGACTCCCAACCACTGTGCCACTAGGGAAGCCCCATTCTATATTTCTTATTTTTAGGTTTCACATAAAAAGACATCCCTGTAGATACATTAGTTCATATTACGTACTCTTGCCTTTAGTTGTCATTTGAAAGGACGGTGTAGTTATCTTTTCATCTTACAGACTGTTGGTGTTTTCCACTCTTCATTATGCTTTTAACAGAAATCTCTTGGCCTATTAACCAGATTGATTTACTTTTGAGTTTCTCTCCTTTAAAAGCTCTGTTTCTTAGGAAAAAGTAAATCGTCCTTTAAAAAAAAAATTCATTATGCCAGATTTAAAAGGCAAGAAACTTATCCTCTCTTTACATAGTAAATAATCAGGTATGGATCTTAATCATTAGATAGAGAGGTATGGAGATGTGGATAATCCAAAAAACGTTTGGATTTTGTTTTCATGTAGACTTTTATATTTAATTTTAAATTAACTATGCCTGATCTGGGATCTTACTGTAGAATAAAGGTTGTATTTTTTCCGACACTGTATAAACCTGATTGAGGAGCACTCATACTAATTGGTACCACTCTTATTCCTTTTTTATGTCCATTTTATATGAATCATAATTTTCTCAAAAATGCAGCTTCAACTGAGGCAGAATTGCTTTTGTTCAGATCTTTTCTGGAGCTTGAAGTTATTTCAAAGGGTCTTGTCTAAATGAATTTTAAGCTACACACAAAAAATGAAATAACGGTAACACGTAGATACTAGTTATTTATTCAAAGCTGTAAGTAAACATATTTGAAAATGACATTTTCATGTACTTCTATGTAAATCTATAGCTCATTCATTAACAGTGACTGTTCATTTTCAGCTGGCTGTTAACTGTATCAGATTATATATTTAGCTTTAGAATTGAATGAATCTTTGCATAGTATTTGGTGTTAAGGCTCTTTATTCACTCCTTATGTCTGTTTTTCAGTCCTAGTTGTGACATGATGGAACTAAGGCGCCGTTATCAGAATTTATATATACCTAGTGACTTTTTTGATGCTCAGTTTACATGGGTGGATGCTTTCCCTTTGTCAAGACCATTTCAGCTGGGAAATTACTGCAATTTTTATGTAATGCACAGAGAAGTAGAGTCCTTAGAGAAAAATATGGCCATTCTTGATCCACCAGATGCTGATCACTTATACAGTGCAAAGGTTTGTATTCTGTGATACACAGCTAAAATTTCTGAGTAGTTATTCATATTAAGAATGTATGTGGAATTAATCTTCAGAAAGTGGTTATTACATTTAAGATCTGAATGCCTGTGTTTTCTTCTTGTCTCCCAGATTCTGTTTTGGTTATTTAAGTAATTTAACCTCTTTTTGCCTTTACTCTTGAGCTGTAAAAATATTGTTATTGCTTTAACATTTTGAACCTTATAAAAATGTGAAGATGAAGTTCATTTTATTGAGCTTTTTGGAATGTTCTATGACTTCTGGTAGCCCCAGATAAAAATGTAATGTTGGGTGAATGCACTATATGTGAGTCTTCAGGGTAACATTCAGTACATTGTTTATGGTCAGTAGTTTTCTGCTATTCGAAAAACATTGATCAAAAAGCATTCCTTGAAAAGTTAAAACTATGTAATTATAAGGTATCTAATACCATTTCTGCTATAGTGTTTTACTTTCCATTTTTATAAAAAACTTCAGATATCTATTATGTAAGGATAATTAGTAGTGCTTCTCATTTTTTTACATTACTTTAGACTTTTGACAGGATTGAATTATTTGACTATAATAGGTAATGCTGATGGCTAGCCCTAGTATGGAAGATTTGTATCATAAGTCATGTGCTCTTGCTGAAGACCCACAAGAACTTCGGGATGGATTTCAACATCCTGCTAGACTTGTTAAGGTAAAGTGAAACATTTATTTTAACTTTAGGTGTATATTTGCTTTGCTTAGTTCTAACTGTGTATATATAGAATTTAAAAATACTACCATTTAAATTTTGTTGATTTGTTTTATATCTAATTTTAATATAGTTATGGCACTCAATGATGTAGATGTTTTTCTCATTGCAGATTAACGGCTATATCTTATTTGTATGTCACTAGTTCAACTGTCGTTTTGATGTTTTATATTTGAAGCATAGTAAAATCTTAGTGATAATGGGTTTAGTGTATCAGGATGCTCTTAAACTTTGAATTATAGCTTGTTTCTTTAAAAGAACTTTTTATCTGAGGAAATATTTTAGAAGGATGAGTTATGATGTATAAATCCTATTCCATTGCTGAAATGCAGTGTGGAACACGATGAACTGAACTCTTCCTTGACTGACAGATACCCGAGGTAGTAAAAATGATATTAGAAAGGTTTGTTCCTTTACTTTTCCAGTATTTCATTTGTAATTTGACAAGTTGCATAATATATGTAAATGATTCTTTGTTTTAAATTAGTTTTTAGTGGGCATGAAAGGCAAGGATGAAGCCATGGCCATTGGAGGCCACTGGTCTCCTTCGTTGGATGGACCAGACCCAGAAAAAGACCCCTCTGTGTTGATTAAGACTGCTATTCGTTGTTGTAAGGCTCTGACAGGCATTGATCTAAGTGTATGCACACAATGGTAAGTACCAATTCATTTCTTGATTAGAAATGTTTTTCTAATAGTTATATAGATGTTCTTGTCTATCAGCCTTCTCCCCCACCCCTTATTTTAGCAATCTTGATCATGCAGGTAATCTCAAAGGAAAATACTAATTTTAGCAAAAGTTTATTTGGTGCCAAAAATGTTTGGGGGAAAAAGGATTAAGAACTAATCAAAATAAACTGAAATTTTTAATGTTTTGTTATGCTGAACTTTGGAAGTTGGATGTATGTTGAAAATACTTTTCATTTCATGCATAGCTGGAGAAGATCGTCAAGAGAGAACTTCATTTCATTATAATTCTTTTGTTATAAAATGATGTAGTTGCTGATTATTTTTGTTCAGCCATATTTTCTCTTGAGGCTTATTTGTCCTGTGTATTTTAGTATATTTCTTGTGACTTAATTGAGAATATTCTTTTTTTAGCACATGAAATCTGAACAGCTATCCAGCTTCTTCAGGTATTCTCTAAAATATGGGTAGCTCTGTAATCAAACTTTGAAAATGCCTTGGGGAACATATTCTTCTTTTAACCATAAAATATTGTACAAATGTACCAAAAGAGGAACTATGGCTTCTATAATTTTTTTTTCTTTAGACCAACCTCAAGTTCTTGCAGCAAAATTTCTTTACTTGATGTGCTACAAGTGAACTAGGGTCTTTAAAATGTATTTTAGAATTTTTTTTCCAACATGCTTCTTCCCTTGCAACAGGTACCGTTTTGCAGAGATTCGCTACCATCGCCCTGAGGAGACCCACAAGGGGCGTACAGTTCCAGCTCATGTGGAGACAGTGGTTTTATTTTTCCCGGATGTTTGGCATTGCCTTCCCACCCGCTCAGAGTGGGAAACCCTCTCCCGAGGATACAAGCAGCAGCTGGTCGAGAAGCTTCAGGGTGAACGCAAGGAGGCTGATGGAGAACAGGCACTGAACGCTAATCCCTTTTTCTATTTCCGCTTCTCACAGGCACAGGAACACAGGCACAAATGCACACCACACACTACATAACAAACACACATGGAGGAACATAACTGGTAACAGCGACTGGTAATCCAGCTTTCAGCAGTATAGTTGTATGTTCTTTTCTCTTAAAAAAAAAAATCTGTCTATTATGCTAACTTTAAGAGTGCTGAGACCTCAAAGGAAAATAAGTTGTGCTTAAATTGCACAGAATTTTGTTTTTATCATAGGTCTAGTTGCTGGAATCTGGGACCAGTTGTTGAGCAAGATTCAGTATTAAGCCATTTTAAACATTTTGCCATTTTCTAAAATTTAAAAAATTTTCTCTTTCACGGTCATCAGTTCTAGTCATGGATATTTGAAATTGGACAACCACAAGTCTGAGAGATTTGAAATTTCAGGCTATGTGGCATCGTCTTTGGTACATTTGAAAGGTCTGACTAAATCAGTCTTAACTTTGGGTGGCTTGAAAATTGGGGCAAGATCACACACTGTTTGGTTAGTGGAGATCGGCAGTGTTTGTGCATCCCTGATATCCTTTGTGTTGTAATTTATCACCCTTTTGTGTTTCACAGATCTGGCTTTGATTGGCTGATGAGTGTCTTTGTGATCAGTTAAAAGTGGTAGAATGTATGTACGTGGACTTGCCTAAATAATAACTTTAGGAGAAGACAATCTGAAACATTTGTGACCTTGCACAGATCAGCAACAGACTTTTAAAAGTAAATTACCTTTATTTTAAGGTTTCAGAATAGTAATTCTGTTCTTTACTTTGTATATCAGGATGAAGAAGAGAAGGATGATGGTGAAGCTAAAGAAATTTCCACTCCTACCCATTGGTCTAAACTTGACCCGAAGACAATGAAGGTAACTTTGAAAGTAATGGTATTTAATTTGAAATCTCTGAACAGGAATAGAGGATGTTGTGGACAGTAGTTTTTCAGATATAAGCCATTAGAAATGAAGTCCACTGGTTTTCTATAAATATTCTTCGTTGTTTTTGTGTGTGTGTGTGTGTGTCAAAATTAAATAAAAGGTGACTTCATACATCAGTTCAGCCACTGTCGAATGTAATATACATGTGCCTATAGTATGAGCAATATTTGCTTTTTGCTTTGGGAACTAAGCAAGAGGTGGAATTTCTGCACTTAATTAACTTAAATTCAAGCAGAAGGAATGAAACATAGGAAAAAGATTATGCAGTTTTTAAATAAAATTTAAAAATAAAATGTGGATTGATATACATCTGAAATAGGAAGAAGATAATTTAAGAGGCTTTTTTGAAAATCTTTGATTAACCCATCATACTAGTTTGTTTTTGCTCCCCATCGTCTTTGGACCTATTATCTTTTTGCAGTTTTGCATCTCTGGGCCTATATTGTGAATGTAGATCCATAGATTCTACGTACATAAATTCTACATAGATCAGAAGATCAGAAGCTGGCTTGCTTTTGCAACTTCCTGTTTAACACATAAAAGCTGACCTTTTTATTAACTTCTGTCCTCAGCAAAATACAGGTTTTTTTCTTTTTTATGAAAGTCTAGTTTTTAAACCAGCATTGCTTTGTTTGTTTGTTTGTTTGTTTTTTGCGGTACGCGGGCCTCTCACTGTTGTGGCCTCTCCCGTTTCGGAGCACAGGCTCCGGACGCGCAGGCTCAGCGGCCATGGCTCACGGGCCCAGCCGCTCCGCGGCATGTGGGATCTTCCTGGACCCGGGCACGAACCCGTGTCCCCTGCATCGGCAGGCGGACTGTCAACCACTGCGCCACCAGGGAAGCCCAACATTGCTTTTTTAGTAGAGAATGTGTATCATAAGAATGTGCTCTTCTTACCCTATGCCAAGTTATTTTCCCTCAACATCAGGTTTCATATAGAGTGCTATAGATTCAGAAAGTTAGATTAAGCCTGCACTCCAAGGACTTTTTGTCAAACTGATGGCTCTGCTATTGTTTCTTATTTTAAAGTTTGTATTCCTTTTCTTCTTTTTATGAATAGACATTTATTATTTGTAAAGCACATTTCCAATAAAATTGGGATGATTTTCAGTATCTCTCCCTTAATAAAGAAAAATTTTAGTAAACAAGATGACAAATTACCCATATTATCGCGAGAAATTTTTTTTTCTTTTTTAACATCTTTGTTGGAGTATAATTGCTTTACAATGTTGTGTTAGTTTCTGCTGTATAACAAAGTGAATCAGTTATACATATACATATATCCCAATATCCCCTCCCTCTTGGATCTACCTATCCCACCCCTCTAGGTGGTCACAAAGCACCGAATTGATCTCCCCATGCAATGCAGCTGCTTCCCACTAGCTGTCTATTTTACATTTGGTAGTGTATATATGTCAATGCTACTCTCACTTCGTCCCAGCTTACCCTTCTCCCTCCCCATGTCCTCAAGTCCATTCTCTACGTCTGCATCTTTATTGCTGTCCTGCCCCTAGGTTCATCAGAACCTTTTTTTTTAGATTCCATATATATGTGTTAGCGTACGGTATTTGTTTTTCTCTTTCTGACTTACTTCACTCTGTGTGACAGACTCTAGGTCCATCCACCTCACTACAAATAACTCAATTTTGTTTCTTTTTATGGCTGTATAATATTCCATTATATATATATGTGCCACATCTTCTTTATCCATTCATCTGTCGATGGACACTTAGTTTGCTTCCATGTACTGGGTATTGTAAATACTGCTGCAGTGAACATTGTGGTACATGACTTCTTTTGAATTACGGTTTTCTCAGGGTATATGCCCAGTAGTGGGATTGCTGGGTCATATGGTAGTTCTGTTTTTAGTTTTTTAAGGAACCTCCATACTGTTCTCCATAGTGGCTGTATCAATTTACATTCCCACCCACAATGCGAGAGGGTTCCCTTTTCTTCACACCCTCTCCAGCATTTACTGTTTGTAGGTTTTTTGATGAAAACTTGTATTACTTTTGATTATAAATATAAGGCATGCTTATTTTAAAAATTGGTGTATGCATAAAAAATTGAAGAAAAAAAATTTCTCAAGCCTTTCATTCAAACACAGCTTTTCTTTAAAATTCTATGCATTTATATATGGAATTTAAGAAAAAACAAAACTGTCATGAAGAACCTAGGGGTAAGACAGGAATAAAGACTGTGTCCTACTAGACCTACTAGAGAATGGACTTCAGGATATGGGGAGGGGGAAGGGTAAGGTGTGACAAAGCGAGAGAGAGGCATGGACATATATACACTACCAAACGTAAGGTAGATAGCTAGTGGGAAGCACCCCCTTAGCACAGAGAGATCAGCTCGGTGCTTTGTGACCGCCTGGAGGGGTGGGATAGGGAGGGTGGGAGGGAGGGAGACACAAGAGGGAAGAGATATGGGAACATATGTATATGTATAACTGATTCACTTTGTTATAAAGCAGAAACTAACACACCATTGTAAAGCAATTATACTCCAATAAAGATGTTAAAAAAAATTCTATGTATTATTTTCCATTATATTTTCTGGGTACAAGCTGGTTGGTTGGTTGGTTGTTTGGTTCTAATCATGTTGCGTAAAAAAGTTGCTGTCTCCTTTTCAATTAATAATAGAGTTTCACATGTAATTATTTTTAAATGTTCTATACTGTTCCATTTAGTTGATGTACTGCTTTTTTTTCTTTGGTATTACCCTTTTATTGGATATTTAGATTCTTCACTTTTTTGGAGGAAGGGATTATGACAAGGAATGTATCCATATAAAAAGTTTCTTTCTTGTGTTTAGGTTATTTCCTTAGGGTAAATTCCCAGAAATTAGAATTTCTGGGTCAAAGAGCATTAACTTCTTCAAAGCATCTTAAAACATGTTGCAAATTATTTTCAAAAAATACTCTGTCGGTTTGCATTTTCACAAACCTTTTTATGAGCTGTACAACTGTCCCTTTCACCAAAATTTAAAAAAAAACCATACAGAAGATCATTGCAGTTCCCTATTTCACTATCCTGTTTTCTTTTTCTGTGTTTTTATGGTGTGTATATTTAGGTAAATGATCTCCGAAAAGAATTAGAAAGTCGAGCTCTTAGTTCCAAAGGGTTAAAATCCCAGTTAATAGCCCGATTGACAAAACAGCTTAAAGTAGAAGAGCAAAAAGAAGAACAAAAGGAATTAGAGAAATCTGAGAAAGAAGAGGAAGAGGAGGATGATAGGAAATCTGAAGATGATAAAGAGGTATATACTCCTAAAAATACCCTGTACCCCTTTGTAAGCATTTTCTTCTCCCACCCCTTCAGCCGCTGGAAGCCACTGATGTGTTTTCCTGTAGTTTGCCTTTTCCAATATATCATGTAAATGGAATTACATAACCTTTTTAGTCTGACCTCTTTAACTTAGCATGACGCATTAGAGATTCACCCATTTTATTGTGTTTCTATAGTTTGTTCCTTTACATTTCTGAATAGTATTCATAGTATCAGTGTATCACAGTTTGTTTATTCATTCTCCACTTGAGACACAGTTGAGTGATTTCCAAGTCACGTATTTTATTCCTCCCTCTTAAAAATGAATAATAATGTTTTAGATATAAAAAATGAAATGAAATTTGGTGGACAAAGCCACGAAGTTCAGAGATGGAGTTCTAGTGAAGTGCTTCTGTGAGAATTGTGCTGCTTTAAAGCTGTGCGTTTGATTGCATTTCAGTCCTTAAGACTCAGAGGCTGTTTATTCACTCCCATTTATGCCTCAGTCTTATGCCCAGAAGAGTAACTTATGGATGTTTTCTGAATTGGAAACATGGGGATAACAGAAGTGTGTTACAACACCAGTAATTGGATAAACTGACATTATGTGTTTCCCGATGGAATGCATTGTGAAGTATACGTCATTATTTATGAAGTATTCCTGCCGAAAATGTTTTACCTTAATCTAATTGTAAGAAAACATATAAATTTAGAATGTACGAAATTCTACAAAGCAGCTTGTCTGAACTTTCAAAAAATGTCCATGTAATGAAGGAAGAAAAATGGTTTAGATTACAGAAGGTTAACAAGACATGACAACTGAATGCACTGAGCGAAACTTGACTGGATCCCGGATAGAGGGGGAAAAAGCCATAAAGAGTATTTTGGGGGTAATTGGAGAAATTTGATTATGGATGTGATATTAGATAATGAGGAACTGTTAAATTTCTTGGATGTGATAATGATTTTGTAATTATGTAGGAAAATTACCTTGTTCTGAAGAGATGCATGATTTCTTATTTTACTATATAAGTTATATTTATTTTTATAGTGAAATTGTCTCAGAGTTGGCCAGCAGGAGGCCTTTCAAGTTGTCTTCTGTGTTCTTGGAAATGTTCTTGTCATTTTCTGAGAACTTTCTTATTTTGCAGCACAATACAGTGTTTTAGTCTCACCGTGTACTATCCCTGCCCTATTACTGAAATCAGCCATTTCCCCAGCAAGTCCTGGTATCTTTTAGTGAAGGATGGTACATCATATTTACTACAATAAAGTCATAAGTTTGTACTAATACCTCCAATTCTACTCCAGCATCACAGAGTTCATTCTGGTTTTCTCTCTTTCCATGTATCTTAACTCCTTTCTCCAATAATGAGAAACATACCTTCTATTATACTTAATATATTTGCTTACTTTCTCAGTTGTCCATCACACTCCCTCTCCAATTTGAATATCCTCACTCTGCTCTCATTCCCTGCCCTGTGCTTTCTCTGTATG
Source organism: Globicephala melas (assembly GCF_963455315.2). NCBI lineage: Eukaryota > Metazoa > Chordata > Mammalia > Artiodactyla > Delphinidae > Globicephala > Globicephala melas. The sequence continues at coordinate 63,000,611 of NC_083329.1, read as the reverse complement.
GATACCCTCCTTGCTTCATTTGGGTTTCAATTCCTGGTAACTGGGCAGCTCATCTGCTCTGGGCCATTGTAGCACTCCTTCCTCACAGCCTCCATCCCCTGTATAGACACCTGCTTTGCTTGTAGGAATTGCTTTAGAACTGAATTGTTCAGGACAGGAAGAGCAGAAAAAGAAAGCAAAGAGTTGATTTTCACTTTTTGATGTTAGTGGCCTTTGGTGCTCAAATCCTAGATCCATTGATTTATTGGGGTTCAAAAATGGTGATATCATAATTCTTATTCTGTGTTCACCTATTCCCCTCATCTGCTGTTTGGTTACCCAGGTGGTACAGGTTTGCCTTTTGGTAAATTCATATAGAAGAAGGCAGGATCAATACTTGATTCTTCTCTTTCTTTCTTTTTAAAATACAGAATATTAGGACTTCCTTGGTGGTCCAGTGGTTAAGACTCTGTGCTTCCACTGCAGGGGGCATGGGTTCAATCCCTGGTTGGGGAACTAAGATCCCACATACCACATGGTGCGGCCAAAAAATATTTGTGTGTGTGTGTGCTGCTAAATCAAGCACTATTTTTGTTTGTTTGTTTATCCAGCTTTCATGAAAATTCATTGATTCCCTGCCATCTTCAGGTGGTTACCTGTTTGTTTTTATTTTATTTCTTTTTTTTGGCTGTGTTGGGTCTTCGTTGCTGCTTGAGGGCCTTCTCTAGTTGCAGTGAGCAGGGGCTACTCTTATTGCGGTGCGCGGGCCTCTCATTGCGGTGGCTTCTCTTGTTGCGGAGCACGGGCTCTAGGTGCACAGGCTTCAGTAGTTGTGGCACACGGGCTTGGTAGCTGTGGCTCGTGGGCTCTAGAGTGCAGGCTCAGTAGTTGTGGCACACGGGCTTAGTTGCTCCGCGGCATGTGAGATCTTCCTGGAACAGGGCTGTAACCCATGTCCCCTGCATTGGCAGGCGGATTCTTACCCACTGTGCTACCAGGGAAGTCCAGTAATCGTTTTTTTGGGTTTTTTTTGCATCTTTATTGGAATATAATTGCTTTACAATGGTGTGCTAGTTTCTGCTTTATAACAAAGTGAATCATTTATACATATACATATGTTCCCATATCTCTTCCCTCTTGTGTCTCCTTCCCTCCCACAGTAATAGTTTTTTATTTGTTTTGTTCCCTTGCTTTTGTTTTCTTTAAGGAATTCTGATGTCTTGTATTGACCTTTTTTGCTTCCTCAACATTGGTTACTTTTTCTTGAATACTTTTCATTTCTTTTTGATTTTTAAGATTTCCACACTACCTTCTGTTCTTTTAAGGCATTATCTCTTGAGTTTATTTTCTTTTTTATTCCTTCTAGTTTATTTTTAAATTTCTGAAACTATCTTTTCTGATTGTTCCCTAAATTCTGTCACCTCATTTTCTTTTTGTTTTTTTTAGATATGGACCCTTTTTTTTTTTTAATGTATATATTTATTTATTTATGGCTGCATTGGGTCTTCGTTGCTGCGCACGGGCTTTCTCTAGTTGCGGCGAGCGGGGGCTTGTTGTGGAGCACAGGCTCTAGGCGTGCGGGCTCAGTAGTTGTGGCTCGCAGGCTCTAGAGTGCAGGCTCAGTAGTTGTGGCGTACGGGCTTAGTTGCTCCGCGGCACGTGCGATCTTCCCGGACCAGGGCTCGAACCCGTGTCCCCTGCATTGGCAGGCGGATTCTTAACCACTGCACCACCAGGGAAGCCCTGGACCATTTTTAAAGTCTTTATTGAATTTATTATAATATTGCTTCTGTTTTTTTTTTTTTTTTTTTGATGTTTTGGTTTTTTGGCTGCAAGGCATGTGGGATCTTAGCTCCCTGACCAGGCATCAAACCTGAACTCCCTGCATTGGAAGGCAAAGTCATAACCACTGGACCACCAGGGAAGTCCCTGTCACCTCATTTTCTACTTCTAAAATTCTTATTCATGTTGTTCTTTCATATCTTGTAACATTTTCTTTTCCTTTTTTTAATATTTATTTATTTGGTTGTGTCAGTTCTTAATTGTGGCAGGCAGGCTCCTTAGTTGCGGCTCGCCGGCTCCTTAGTTGTGGCATGTGAACTCTTAGTTGTGGCCTGCATGTGGGATCTAGTTCCCTTACCAGGGATCAAATGCAGGCCCCCTTCATTGGGAGCACAGGGTCTTAACCACTTTGCCACCAGGGAAGTCCCTGTAACATTTTCTTAATGTCTTTTAGCACACTTTAAAATAGTAAGTTAAGATTTTTATCTGCCTTTTGGCCATGGCTTTCTGGCCCACTTTCATTGTCTGCCAGAGATGTGATTCTGCTCCTTGTTCTTTTTTTTTTCTAATAATAACTTTGGGATTTGACCTCAGTACTTTTCTACTGCTCGTGTTTATGTGAATGTAGTTTGCCTAAAGTTTATTAGGAGATTGCTTCAGATAGCTTTTCTAACTTCACAGAGCCCTGTGTTCTGTTATTTTCTTGTTCTGTCAAAAAATATGGTGGCTTGCTGAGATTTCGATCTTTATTGCCCTCTATCACTTTTTATCTGGACCTTCTCCTCCCTTGTCTCTGTTGTCCCTGTCCGGCTCACTATTGATTTTGTTCTCAGAAGTTTCTCCTCGTTGTGGGGCCCTGTGCTGGAAGGATGCCCTGGTAAATCAGCTTTGCAAGTTCATAGGTAGGGCTAGAATGTCTGGGCCCTTTTAGATCTTAACACTGACCCCTTGTATACCCTTACTCACCTATTCCTATTTTTAGCTGCTATTCTTAAATTTACCTGCTGTGCTTTCCATTGCCTGATTATTTTATGGTTTTCCTGTTCTTGGATCCAACAGGCAACCTCGTTGCTTCCTTCTGCTTCCCCACACACACAGATGTCAGTAACACATAGATGTTGGGGTCTGCTCACTTGTATATTGGGGTTTGTGGGGATACCTTATCACCTCGTTTTGTTGTGCATATACATGGATTTTGGTTTTGGTATCTAGATTATTCTGTCTCTTTTTAAATGTGAGGATTCAGGTAGACCCACAAACTATGTTACCACCACTGTTTTCCCAGAATCTCCTGATTTATATGATGTTAATATAGGTTTGTCAGGTTTTTTCCTCTTTAGAAGGCAATTTCTTATGCTGGGAAATTGAAAAGAAAGAGAATTAGGAGCCATTAAAGCTGCTGTCCTCTTTATTAAATTTGAACTTTGCTCCCTTCTTAGCCCTTAAGGTTGGTATTATCATCGTAAGGAGTCATAGAAATTTGCCCTTTTTCTTTACATATGGTATACATTTGGTATGTATACATACTGTACATGCAGGTTTAACCATTACTTAAAATTTCAAATATGTAGGAAGAAGAAAGAAAACGTCAAGAGGAACTAGAACGCCAGCGTCGGGAAAGAAGATATATTTTGCCTGATGAGCCAGCCATTGTTGTACATCCAAACTGGGCTGCAAAAAGTGGCAAGTTTGATTGTAGCATCATGTCTTTGAGTGTTCTTTTGGACTACAGATTAGAGGATAATAAAGAACATTCATTTGAGGTAATCTTTTAAGTTTGAATTGGGATCCAAATAAAGTTCACACGTTGGTTAATATAGCTCTTAAATCTCTTTTGAGTGCCTCTTTCACTGTTTTTGTATTTTCCTTACAGTGTATTTTTTGGGGAAAGAACAACCAGATGATGTTCGCTACAGACTCACTTTTGCTTATTGCATTCCTGTGATATGGTTTAAATGTTCTTCTGGCCTCTCTATTTCCCATAAATTGATATTTGGACCTAAAGTCTCAATCCAGTTCAGGTTCAATTATTTTTTTTCCCAAGACTACATCACAGGTAGTGGTGTAGTGGTGTGTTCTTTTATCAGGATATTGGGAGACATACGATACAATAATCTCTAATTGCTTCTCTTGGGAATGTGGTAGCACTTTATTATTTACTCTAGAATTAAAATACCATTTAGTGGGATTGAAACTTTTACTTGTGATTGATTTAGGTGTAAGATAAAATAATTGATGTTTATATTTTCAACATGAATCTGTTTCTTTGTACCATTACTTTAGAATAGCTTTACAACAAACAGTTCATGTCATTTTTCAAAACAGTTGAAATGCACTTTCATCCCTAAGTAAGTGATTGCTTCATTCTTTAAACAAAACAATGTAAAATATCCCCAAATATCAGTTTTGTAAATAGCCTGTACAAAATTATAATTGTGTTCAATTATTGTATCTTATCAACATGTCTCACATTGTGTTATTTGATAAATTATATTGTAAAAATCAATCATACCTACTTGACCCAGGAGGCATTGGTAAGATAAAAATGAAGTGCTTAGACTAGAGACATTTGCAAACAAATACAGAGGACTACTGAGGCAATTAATAAACATGAAATTCATGTTTATTGGTCTTGGAATAAACTATGTTACAATATTAACATATTTATATTTTTTGAAACATTGATAATTCCGGTAAGCCAGTGACCTTAAACATTATATACAATGTGATTTTATTTTTATTACCAATTGCCATAAATTTAACTCTTAACAGTGCCTATCATGTAGTAATCATTCAAGAAGTAAATAAATGAACAAAAATAGTCTTTGGTATTACTGCTTAAAAAGTATATACTGTATACCTAACGGATGCTGTAAGAGGATGCCAAATTAATGCTGTTCGGTGGAAACAAGGTGATTTAGGAACAGCCCTCTGCTAGCAGAATGATCCTTTATTTTTCTTCCTCTCCACCTAACATACCCCCTTGGTTAGTTTCCTTTTAATCTATCATTAGAATGTAAGTCATTTTGGTATATGAATTTAAAAGAAATTATTACTAAGAAAAACTGTATATCAATAATAAATAAATTTTTGACTGATTTAATTTTAATGCTAGGTGTATCTTTGTCTTTCACTGCTTGTAGATGAAAAGAGATGTAGAATTAATACTTATCTTCTAGTTACTTCTCTAGGTTTCTTCCAAGCTAACACGTTTTAATTGCTTTTTTGTTTGTTTGTTTTTTGATTATTTATTTATTTTTGGCTGCATTGGGTTTTCATTGGTGCACATGGGCTTTCTCTAGTTGTGGCGAGCGGGGGCTTCTCTTGTTGCGGAGCACAGGCTCTAGGCGCACGGGCTTCAGTAGTTGTGGCACGTGAGCTCAGTAGTTGTGGCTTGCGGGCTCTAGAGCGCAGGCTCAGTAGTTGTGGTGCACAGGCTTGGTTGCTCCGCGGCATGTGGGATCTTCCCGGACCTGGGATCGAACCCTTGTCCCCTGCATTGGCAGGTGGATTCTTAACCACTGCACCACCAAGGAAGTCCCTTAATTGCTTTTTATTTGAGTAATAGAGATAGAAAAGTCTAAGAAAAATATGTGACTCTTGCTATTTACTTACACAAATGGAGATTTTATTTAATTTTTACATTAATGATTAAGAGAAAAGAATTCTCAAAGTCTTAATGGTCATTTTACTGATAATAGATTTCTTTTTATTTAAAATGTATAAGGATGGCATGAATGAAAGAAAAATAGATTGTAAGATCAACTATAGTTTTAATACATTGTATATTTCTTTCTGATCAGGAAAATAGTCTGATTGAAGTGTTTTACCAATTATACTGAACACATTGCCCAAAATTACATATTTTAGAACTGTTGTAACTATTTCAAGTTCTAGACCCTTTTAATCTGTTGAATGCAATTTCCTTAGATATATTTACATAGGGAATTCCCTGGCAGTCCAGTGGTTAGGACTCAGTGCTTTCACTGCCTGGGTCCAGGTTCAATCCCTGGTCGGGGAGTTAAGATATCCTACAAACCATGCGGCATGGCCAAAAAAAAGAAAGAAAAAAAGATATATTTACATAGGATATTTAGTATATAATTTTAGGTTCATGAATATATTAAAGCTAATTATCCCTGGATCCTTGCATAGTAATAATGCTTACTCCCTACTCAAGAGTTTGATTTGGTTTCCCCTGCGTGTAATGCTCTTCTGGGTATCTATTTAATGGCTCATTCCCCTTGCTGCCCTCACATCACTTTTCAAACGTCACTTGATCAAAAAGGCCATCTCTGGCTACACTCCCTTGTTACTCTCTGTGCTCTTATCCTGCTTGTTTTTCTTATAATTCAATGTTGATTTGATTATTCCACACTTTGTCCCACTAGATTGTTAGCTTATGAGAGTTGGGATTTTTATCTGCTTTCTTCACTGCTGTATCCCCAGTGCCAAGAACAGTCCCTGGTACATAGTAGGCATTTCATAAAAACTTGTTGAGTACACCTCATGATAAATGTATATGATAAAGTAATGCAGTTATTATTTTTTGTAATATTTGGCCCAAAGTATACCAAACATAGTATTTATATCTTCAGGAGAGTTTTTGAGGATTTTGAGGCTACTCAGCATCATTGACATCAATTATTATAATTTTATTGTTACTGCACATTAATTGTCAGATGTGACAGATTATCATTTGATAAATTACTGATTTGCTGGATTTGTTCAATATTTCTATTAAAGTTGGCTGGGTTACTGTTTGTCTTTTTATAGGTTTCATTATTTGCAGAGCTTTTCAATGAAATGCTTCAAAGAGATTTTGGCGTCAGAATATACAAATCATTATTGTCTCTTCCTGAGAAAGAGGATAAAAAAGAAAAGGAAAAGAAAAGCAAAAAAGATGAGAGAAAAGATAAAAAAGAAGAAAGAGATGATGAAACTGAGGAGCCAAAACCCAAAAGGAGAAAATCAGGCGATGATAAAGATAAAAAAGAAGACAGAGATGAAAGGAAGGTCTGTAAATATTTCCAGGACCAGCAACCGGGTTTAGTTTCTAATTAGTCTTCTGGAGTGTAACACATAACAATGAATTCCATCAGAATAGTAAAATGTAAAGGGCAAACTAAAAACTTTTAGTGTATTATTAGAAATTTAAGTCTTTGAATTAAGCCTATATAAGCATCTATAACTAGTTTTCTGGTACTTTATTCTTTAAGGTATATAGCATGATGGTTTGATTTATGTACATTGTGAATGGTAGTTTATTCTTAAAGTATATTATTGTTACAAGATATTTATAATGTGATACTATTTCAAGTAAATTTAGTCAATTTAATGTTTTTCTTTTAGTCATTTGATGTTTGGTGAGATCTTGCTTAATTTTAAGACATTTTAAATTACAGAAAGAAGATAAAAGAAAAGATGATTCTAAAGATGATGATGAAACTGAAGAAGATAATAATCAAGATGAATATGATCCAATGGAAGCAGAAGAAGCTGAGGATGAAGAAGATGGTATGATTCCAATTTATTTTCCCTTAGGATGAAAAATACAATTTTTGTTTGGGGACTTTATATCACTGAAATCTATAATTATTTTTTAGACTAGAAACAGTAAAATATTCTCTAGTGAAAATATGTTAAGTATTGTTTTACTAATTTTTAGGTGAGAGGATTGTTTTAAGAAATGTTATTTTTAACTGTCATATGTTCCATATATAATTAATGGTAACTCAACTTGAGGGAAAAAAAATTTCCCAAACGTGGTGTTAAAATGTGTCATGAAAAGGTATAATAGTCTTCCTTGTTTCATAGAATATAATCTTCTTCAGAAAACTAATTAATTATGAAGACTGTCATACAAGCAAAAGAGTACATATAGCATATAGAGTTTAAAGACTAATAATAATAAGCACCTGTATACCTATCACCCATGTTTTAAATAACAAACTTACCAGTAGTAATGATACTCAAAATACTTTACAAGTCATAGATGCCAGCCCTAAAGTACTTATGGAGTACCACTGAGTACCTGTCAGTTTCCATGTAGATTTGGGACTTTTTTTATTATTATTTATTTATTTATTTATGGCTGTGTTGGGTCTTCATTTCTGTACGTGTGCTTTCTCTAGTTGCGGCGAGCCGGGGCCACTCTTCATCGCGGTGCGCGGGCCTCTCACTGTCGCAGCCTCTCTTGTTGTGGAGCACAAGTTCCAGATGCGCAGGCTCAGTAGTTGTGGCTCACGGGCCTTGTTGCTCCGTGGCATGTGGGATCCTCCCAGACCAGGGCTCGAACCCGTGTTTCCTGCATTGGCAGGCAGATTCTCAACCACTGTGCCACTAGGGAAGCCCAGGGACTTTTTAACAAAAAAATTTTTTTTTTTTTTTGCGGTACACGGGCCTCTCACTGCTGTGGCCTCTCCTGCTGCAGAGCACAGGCTCCAGACGCGCAGACTCAGCGGCCATGGCTCACGGGCCCAGCCGCTCTGTGGCATGCAGGATCTTCCCAGACCGGGGCACGAACCTGTGTCCCCTGCATCGGCAGGCGGACTCTCAACCACTGTGCCACCAGGGAACTCCCCCAAATTTTTTTTTGAGGTGACAAAATCATAAGAGTTTTTTTGTTTTGGTAGTACATATCTTTGAGGATTATTACTACTTAAGGTGTTTTTGGTTTGCCTCTACATTTTTTCTTTCTACGGCAGCATTTTATTTTTCTTCTAATTGATGAAAATATTCAGACATAAAAGAAGTTGAGAGAATAGTGCATTGAATACCCTGTATCCCACAGTTGATTCAGTAGTTAATATTTTATCTTATTTGTGTTGTCTGTGTGTTTGCATGTGTATGTTTCTCATCCATTTGAAAGTAGGAATTCAACTTGCCTAAGAAAATACATTCTCTTAATCACAATTCCATAATCACCCCTAAGAAAATTAACAATAATGTCATACACCATCTATTGATGCCATCTAATGTGTAGTCTTAATTGTTCTAATAATTCAGTAGCAGTGATATAATATGCATATATCAGTATTTATTTTATCTTCATTACCTGCTCTGCTCAATGAAGATTAGCCCTTTTTTCGGTTTTTTTGGCTGTGTTGGTTCTTCGTTGCTGCGCGTAGGCTTTCTCTAGTTGCGGTGAGAGGGGCTACTCTTCATTGTGGTGCACGGGCTTCTCATTGTGGTGGCTTCCCACTTTGTGGAGTGTGGGCTCTAGGCACGTGGGCTTCAGTAGTTGCAGCACGTGGGCTCAGTAGTTGTGGCTCGAGGGCTCTAGAGCGCAGGCTCAGTAGTTGTGACACACTGGCTTAGCTGCTCTGAGGCATGTGGGATCTTCCCGGACCAGGGCTCAAACCCATCTCCCCACGTTGGCAGGAGGATTCTTAACTGCAGCACCACCAGGGAAGTACCAAGATTAGCCTTTTTTACAGTCCCATTTTCTCTCCCCCATCCTCCCAGTATTGTTTTATCACTGCTTTTGTTAAATCACTGAACAGTGTTCTCATTATTTTATGTCAGAATGTCCTAGCTCTCATCCCTTAGTTGTCTTCTTTATTCCTTTTCTACCACATAACTCCCTTGTTGGTGGTCTCTTCCATTCTCCCAACTTTAAGTACAATCTGCATGTACTGACAGTTATCAAATTTATATCTCAAGTCAGACTTCTCTTATTCTTCTATATCAGCTGCCTGTTTGTCATCTCCACTTAAGTTATCTGACATTTCAAGATAAACATGTCTAAAACTGAACTCCTGCTTTTCCTTTTCACCATAAAGAAAACAAACAAAAAAATCCTCTACCTTCTGCCTTCCCCACCTCTTTTGATGGCAATCCCATCCTTAGAGTTGTTCAAGCTAAAATCTAGGAGTCATCCTTGACTCTCTCTCTCTCTCTCTCTCTCTCTCTTTTCGTCACATTCCATTTCCAGTCTATCAGGAGGTCATATTGCCTCTATCTTCAAAATATAACCAGAATCAGACCATTTCTCAGCAGCGTCACTGATCTAACCTTAATCCAACCCATGTTGTTTCTTGCCTGGATTATTTTAATAGCCCCTTATACTGGTTTCCCTGCCTATCTCCTTCCTCTAAAGTCTCTTTTCAGTACAGTTGCCAGAATAACCTTTGTATAATTTAAGTCATTTATTTGTTCAAATTCTTACAGTTGTTCTCCATTTCACTCTATGAAAAAAGCCACAGTGTTTACAATGACCTGTAAGACCCTACCATATCAAGTCTTTAATTTTGTCTCTTACAACTCTTTGCACTTGTTCATTGCACCTCAGTCACTGGGACCTCCTTGAACCCATTATATATGTTCCTGTGTTAAGACCTTTGCATTGGCAGTTCCTTCTGCCTGCACACTCTCCTAGAGACCCACCTTGCTGGCTCCCTCAACACCTTCAGTCTCTGTTCAGCTATCGCTTTCTCAGGGAGGTCTACTCTGCACCCTATTTAAAATTGCAGTCTCCTCCCCACCCCCACCAAAGTACACATTCCTGATGCCTCCTTATCCCCTTCTACTTATAGCGCTTATAACCTAGTCTACTCTACTGTTTACTTAGTTTACTTATTGTCTGTCTTCTTTCCACTTGAATATAAGCTCTTAATAAGAAAGAGATTTTTCTTTATTTTCTTTGCTGATATATATTGGAAGTTCCTAGAACAACCTAAATATCCAAATAGGCTCTAAATAGATATTTGTTGAACTAATACCGTAAACTGCAAAGCCAAGTAGGGTGGTATGATTATAGTTTTGGGTTTTTTTTGGTTTCCTTGGTATTTCTAATTGATGCTTGCTTATGTTATCATTTTTCCCCATACTTTGCATCTCATTATCAGGTTTCCAGAAGACCACTTTTTTCCTCATGGAAAAATAGAATTTGTGGTTAAAAAATATATATATATATATATTTGTGTGTGTGTGTATATATAGTGCCAGTTAATGTCTAAAATGGTGTTGAATCTTATTAGTAATCAGAGGAGCAAATAACAGTGAGGGTCTAATTTTTACCTGTCAAATTGATGAAACTTAAGTTTCTAATAAAAGGTAACATCAGTTTAACAGGGGTAAAGAGAAGATTACTTTCACTCTTGGGGTGAGTTTAAATTGTTGCACCTTCACTGGACAGAAGTTTGGAAATGTTAATTAACCATATCCTTTCAAATACCAACACGAATATTTATTTCATAATTATTTATAAAACAAAAAACTAAAATCAGTCTTAATATTCAACAATAGGGAATTATTTAAATGCATTTTGACATAGACATGCAATTAAATTCTGTGCAGTCATTGAAAAAGAAGTTAGAGGATAGTGATGCGGAAAAAGATTACCAAATGGTTTTTGTAGACATAGACAGCATGTTCCAGGATGAGCAAGGATTACTTGGATTGTTTTTTCGGCCGTGCTGTGCGGCATGTGGGATCTTAGTTCCTCGACCAGGGATGGAACCCGTGCCCCCTGCACTGGGAGCGTGGAATCTTAACTACTGGACCACCAGGGAAGTCCCTGGATTTTTTAAAAAATACTTTAAAAATATAGGTTTCAGGGGAGATGATTTTAAAAGTGACACCTTTCAAGTTAAATACTCAAAATAAGCTGGGTCATGTTTGTAAAATGTGAATAAATGAAAGGAGAGGTTTCTTAATCATTTCTTAACTGAGGAATCTGAGGCTCTTAGCACTAAATCAATTTACCCATGATAATAAAACTATAAAGCAGCTGAACCACTCTGTACTGTAGTTTATATATATATATGAAATAGTTAGGTTCCAAGGACATATTATCTCTCTTTCTTTAAAACAGTTTATTTCTGTTCCAATACATATCACAAACTCACCCATTTTAAGTGTATATAATTTACTTTAATAATTTAACAATTTAATAATTCCTAGTAACTTCATAGATTTGTGAAACCATCACTACAATCCAGTTTTAGAACATTTGTCTATTTCCTTTTTTTAATAACAACTTGAGATATAATTCACATATCAACCAGTTCACCCATTTAAAAGTATACAGCTCAGTTTCTTTTGTTTTTGTTTTGTTTTAATATGTATTTGGGTGGTACGCCGGTCTTAGGTGTGGCACGTGGGGTCTTCGTTGCCGCATGCAGGATCTTTTAGTGCAGCATGCAGGATCTTTTTAGTTGCAGCTTGAGAACTCCTAGTTGCGGCATGTGGGATCTAGTTCCCTAACCAGGGATTGAACCCAAGCCCCCTGTATCAGGAGCATGGAGTCTTAGCCACTGAACCACCAGGGAAGTCCCAACTCACTGGTTTTTAATATATCCATCAGTCAATTTTAGAACATTTTCATTTCCACAAAAAGAAATCCTGTACTCATTAGCAGTCAGTCCCATTTCCCCCCCATCTCCTCAGCCCTAGGCAAGCACTAGTCAGCTTTCCATCTCTATAGATATTCTGGACATTTCATATATATAAATAGAATCATGCAGTATGCAATCTTTTGTGACTGGCTTCTTTTCACTTAGCATAATGTTATCAAGGTTCATGTGTGTTTTATCATGTATATTCTATTTAATATAAAGTTTTCGCTATATTGTTACTATTCGCGTACAACTTCTCACCTAAAGCAGTCTTTCCCAGAGTGTTCCAAAATATTAACAGGTATTAAGGTTAATAAAGTATACTGGGGTCAAATAAATTTGGGAAACTTGGGCTAAGCAAAGGTCTGCATGTTTTACTACAGAATTTCTTAGCTGCTTATGTATGTTGTGGATGTTCAAGAAGGGAATATAGGGCTTCCCTGGTGGCGCAGTGGTTGAGAGTCTGCCTGCTGATGCAGGGGACACGGGTTCGTGCCCCGGTCCGGGAAGATCCCACATGCCGTGGAGCGGCTAGGCCCGTGAGCCATGGCCGCTGAGCCTGCGCGTCCGGAGCCTGTGCTCCGCAATGGGAGAGGCCACAACAGTGGGAGGCCCGCGTACCACAAAAAAAAAAAGAAGAAGAAGGGAATATAGTGTGAAATATAATAAATTTATGCTGTGTAATATTTCAAGGGCTAATTAACTCCTAGTGTTTACTGTATCTCCTATTTTATCAAGAAACCCTTTGTTACTTCGGGCTTTCTGATGGAGATCCATTTGAGAGATCCAGAAGCCTCTAGAAACAAAATTTCTCTTAAAATTGTTGACAGATCATTAAATATCGACAAAAAAGCTGTTTAGTTGTATATAATTCATGAAAGGATGATGTATTAGTTCACTAGGGCTACCATGAAAGGTACTTCAAACTGTTTAGCTCAAACAATAGAAATTTACTGTCTTCACAGTTCTGAAGGCCAAGTCTGAGATGAAGGAGTTAGCAGGGTTGGTTTCTTCTGAGGGCTGGGAGGGAGGGTCTGTTCCAAGCAGCTCTCCTCAGCTCTTGTAGATGGCCATCTTTTCCCTGTATTGTCACATCATCTTCTATCTGCATGTGTCTGTCTAAATTTCCCCTTTCTGTAAAGACAGCAGTCATTGTATTAGAGCTCACTCTAATAACCTCATTTTAACTTGATTATCTCTGTATAGATAGACCCTTTCTCCAAATAAGGCAACATTCTGAACTACTAGGGGCTTAGGACCTCAGCTTTGGAACTTTAGGGGATAACAGTTGAACCCGTAACAGATTTATTCTTCATTATTAGTTGAATAACAAGCTGTTAATGGTGCTTGACCTGAGGGCGATGGCTGAGGTCTTCAGGAACTGGGTAGCTTATGGATAGGTAAGAGAAAGGAGTTTACTTTTTGTCAGTTTTCTGTTTATTTATTAAGAATAATTTATCGAATTTCCTATCTTTTTTTAAAATTTATTTTATTTATTTTTGGCTGCGCTGGGTCTTCGTTGCTGTGCACGGACTTTCTCTAGTTGCGGCGAGCAGGGGCTACTCTTTGCGGTGCGCGGGCTTCTCATTGCAGTGGCTTCTTGTTGCCGAGCACACGCTCTAGGCGTGTGGGCTTCAGTAGTTGTGGCACGTGAGCTCAGTGGTTGTGGCATGTGGGCTCCAGAGCGCAGGCTCGGTAGTTGTGGCACATGGGCTTAGTTGCTCCGTGGCATGTGGGATCTTCCTGGACCAGGGCTCGAACTCGTGTCCCCTGCATTGGCAGGCAGATTCTGAACCACTGTGCCACCAGGGAAGCCCAAATTTCCTATCTTTTATCAAAGGACACATACATTAGTGTCAGCAAATCTGGGTATTAATACTGTTAGGTCTTCTTTATTAAGAACATTTCAATTCTCATATGTAGTTTTATTTTGCAATAATCCATCTGCAGTTAGTTTTACTATATTGGCTGTTTTTCCTTTTATCTTGTAGTAAATATTCTCTGCCCTGTTTTGTTTAAATTTATGTTTCAGTTTTTTGTATAAAATTCATTCATGTTTGGGAACTAATTCCCCCAAATATTTATTGAATTGAGTCCTTGTATTTGAATCAGTAAAGTCCATTTTTTTCTTCCCTGTAGTTTCTTTATAAATTTCTTCCTGTTCTTATTCTTTATAATTTTCTTATAAAATCCAAACTGTTTTTAGTCGTATAATATTTCTTTGTTATTTTATCTTTTGAAAACTGATCAGTAATAGAAAAGTATTTTCAATCTGTACAGTAGTTGAAATTTTATCTATTAATGAGTCTTTTGCTGCTGTTGTATTTATTTTATAGATCGGGATGAGGAAGAAATAAACAAACGAGATGACAAAAGAGATATTAACAGATACTGCAAGGAGAGGCCCTCTAAAGATAAGGTATGTATTAAATACGGAAGTGTGTTTGACATACATTATTATGTTTAATGTGTACGACACAGTGATGTGACATTTCTGTATAATACTGTATTTTTTATAATATGATAATTTCCATTTCTTACATAATCCAGACTTATTAAACATAACTAAGTGATGAACTTTATTGATCCTTGTATATCTATATATTACCACTCATCAGAATTCAGTCGGTTGTATTTTGGTATTTGTGGTTTTGTCAGATAATCAGTATGTCTTACTTCTTTCTTCTCTATACATAAATCAGATCAATTCATTTTAGCTAAGATGAGGTAAAGATGTTTGCAGATTTTTGGTATTATATGGACACAGTCTAATTTTCTCACTTATCAGGGGTAAAAATTATGTACTGTATCTTCTGCATTTTCTTTAGGAAAAAGAAAAGACTCAGATGATCACAATTAACAGAGATCTATTAATGGCATTTGTTTATTTTGATCAAAGCCATTGTGGTTACCTTCTTGAAAAGGATTTGGAAGAAATACTTTATACTCTTGGACTGCATCTTTCTCGGGCTCAGGTAATCTATCTCGTGAATATTTAAAATTAAAAGCATGTTTAAGTAACTTTGTCTTTTTAGTACCTTTGACTTTTTGAAATATAAAAGCAATACAGGGACTTCCCTGGTGGTCCAGTGGCTAAGACTCTGTGCTCCCAATGCAGGGGGCCCGGGTTCGATCCCTGGTCAGGGAACTAGATCCCACATGCCACAACTAAGACCCGGTGATGCAAAATAAATAAATAAATTTTTAAAAAAAGCAATACAGGCTTATAGTAATACAGTTAAGCAATACTGAAATAAATAAAGTAAAAGAAGTTAAAAGTCTCTTCCTCTAGTTCCACTCCTTTGGCCTAATATATAAACTTCTAGATCCTTTTGTAAGCAACTCATATGTGTATATATATGATAGTTCCAGTTTTATAAACAACACATGAAATCATTCTAAACATACTGATGGACAACTTTTTTTCATTTAATAATATATCATGGGCATTCTACCATGAAAATGGAAACCCATTTTGTTCTTTTTATTACTGCCTAGTATTCCATGGTGTAGATGTGCCTTTATTGCCTTAACTAGTCCCAGTTGCTAAATGGCTTTCATTTTTAGAATTACAAGCTATGCTTTAATAAACGTGTTTGTACGTATACTTTATGTATTGACGTTTTTATCAGTTAGACTTTTTTTTAACAATTTTTTTCAAGTGATAATTTGATTTTAGGTTTATAGAGGAGACAGTTAAAAGTGTAAGTGCTCTAATTGAGTGGTAGTGGATACCTGAGATGCCATTGATGTTTATCATATGTGAAAATTAGAACACTGATGTTCAAGGAGAATCAAAAACTTATTTTCATCTTTTTAAATAACAGGTAAAGAAGCTTCTTAATAAAGTAGTACTCCGTGAATCTTGCTTTTACCGAAAATTAACGGACACCTCAAAAGATGAAGAAAATCATGAAGAATCTGAAGCATTGCAGGAAGATATGCTAGGTTTGAGTATATTATTTTAAGATCATGCCATTTTATAACCATATTATTAATTAAAGAAGAAAATAACGTAATAAAATATGGTATCTTTTAGGGACTTCCCTGGCGGTCCAGTGGTTAAGACTCCGTGCTTCCCCTGCAGGAGGCACGGGTTCAATCCCTGGTCAGGGAACTAAGATCCCACATGCTGTGTGGCGTGGCCAAAAGAATATGGTATCTTTTATATTATAGGAAACAGATTGTTACTTCCAACACCGATAGTAAAACAGGAATCAAAGGATATGGAAGAAAACGTTGGCCTTATTGTGTATAATGGTGCAATGGTTGATGTAGGAAGCCTCTTGCAAAAATTGGAAAAGAGTGAAAAAGTACGAGCTGAAGTGGAACAGAAGCTGCAGTTACTAGAAGAAAAGACAGGTAAGGAAAAGCATTGGAGATGAGGTACTTTTAACACTCTATTGGGATATATATGTGTACACACGTATATACATACCTATACTTGTGCATATCCATACCTTGTTTTAGTCTAGACACATAATGTAAGTTTACTTTTCACCATTTCTGTTAAAGGTTATAAAATTGCTTAGCTTTATAAGAATTAATCTTAGATCTTCATGTGCATTCTCAAATTCGATTGTTGTTCTGTTGCATCCTTTTAATCCTCCCCTAGTGCCACTTAGTCTTCATTAGTTTCTGCTACTTTCTCTAGTCTGTACAATTATCTTAAAATGGAACTTGGATTTAGAAGTAATACTCTAGGTAAAACTTAATTTAAATGAAATGAGTTATTACAGTGTGTTTTATAACTATTAAAATTGACACTTGTGGCCAGTTTAAAGAATTATATACACTTTTTATTCTCCTAGCTTAAGTATTTTTAACCTCAGAGTTAAATTGGAAATTTTAAAGGGTAAGATGGTGAATTTGGTTTTGTTTTGTTTTGTTTTTTGACAGATGAAGATGAAAAAACCATATTAAATTTGGAGAATTCCAACAAAAACCTCTCTGGTGAACTCAGAGAAGTTAAAAAGGACCTTAGTCAGTTACAAGAAAACTTAAAGATTTCAGAAAACATGAATTTGCAATTTGAAAACCAGCTGAATAAGACAATCAGAAACTTATCCACAGTAATGGATGAGATCCACACTGTTCTTAAGAAGGTTAGCTGTTTTGTACCTTCAACATTTTCATAGTTTATTCCTTTTCTAAAAAGTCTATTTCTGGCAAATTTAATATTATTAAGCTCTTAGTGGCTTTTCTAACAGAAAATAGTGATAGCATTCTGTCCTTCATTAGATTAGTCAAAAGCAATTCCCCAAAGATGGTATTTTCCTAGAACTTACTTCAGATGTCAACATGATTTATTTGTCCAGACTTTTTTTTTTTAATCTATTTTTGGCTGCATTGGGTCTTCATTCCTGCGTGTGGGCTTTCTCTAGTTGTGGCGAGTGGGGGCTACTCTTCATTGTAGTGTGGTGGCTTCTCTTATTGCGGAGCATGGGCCCTATGCATGCAGGGTTCAGTAGTTGCAGCATGCGGGGTTCAGTAGTTGCAGCACGCAGGCTCAGTAGTTGCAGCATGCAGGCCCTACAGCACATGGACTTCAGTAGTTGTGCACGGGCTAAGATGCTCTGCGGCATGTGGGATCTTCCCAGACCGGGTATCAAACCTGTGTCCTCTGCATTAGCAGGCAGATTCCTAACCACTACGCAACCAGGGAAGTCCTGGTGTGCAGACTTCTTAAAAAGCAAGTTTCACTTGCATTTCTTTTAGAATCAGAGGTTGAGTTTGGACTTGAGGAAGAAAAGCCATTCACTTTTTGTGTGTGTGTGTGTGTGTGTGGTACACGGGCCTCTCACTGTTGTGGCCTCTCCTGTTGCGGAGCACAGGCTCCGGACACGCAGGCTCAGTGGCCATGGCTCATGGGCCCAGCCGCTCGGCGGCATGTGGGATCTTCCTGGACCGGGGCACGAACCCATGTCCCCTGTATTGGCAGGCAGACTCTCAACCACTGCGCCACCAGGGAAGCCCCATTCACTTCTTTTTTAAACCCATTTATTGGGCAGAGTTGAGAAACTTTTTGACACTATCAAAATTAATTTATTAGTACTCTTTGTCTCAAAAATATCTAGTAACTCAGTGCCCTTGTAAACTAACTTCAGTAATTGAGAGACCTTCCACCTCCTGGGTCTCACTCAGAGAACAAGAAGAAGAAAAAGAAAAACTACAGTGCAAGGAATATACTGCTGTTAGTAATATAGTCCTAAGAACCTCTAATTTCTTAGGATTTAGATGGCTTTCTCAAATACTAGAAGTCATTCTGCACAGAATTGAGAGATTTCTTTCCTACTCTCCCCTTCCCCCCACCCGGTTCAATTTTCCATAGATGGTGAAATGGGCTATCTGCAGTATCTCTGTTTAGTAATGATTATTATTTTTAAAGTTACATTTAAGAGAATTTAATAAAATATACTTTTCCTTTGTGTATTTTATAGGATAATGTGAAGAATGAAGATAAAGATCAGAAATCCAAGGAGAATGGTGCAAGTGTATGATACAATACATGTAGTGATGAAGAATGCTGATAAGTAATGTAATATATAAAATCATGATACAAGAATGTTTGAAAGTGATGCATGTTTGAATTTAGTAGTATAAATATCTGTTAGTTCAAATGATGTATAAAGTTTTATGAATGTGAGAGTCTTTGCTTTTGAAAATTGCTTGTAATTCCTGGCATCCAAATTATTAAACACTCCTTGAGTGAAATAATTTTGCATTGCAAAATGTTTTAGGATGAACTTTGTTATAGTTTTAACCCCAATAAAGTTCATCAGTTTAATTGACGGTAGTGTTCAATTACAAATCTCTTTTATTAAAAACCTAGACAGTTGTAATTTTATTTATAGAATTATCATTACTAGGGGGTTTTTTTGGTTTTTTTGGGTTTTTTTTGCTGTACGCGGGCCCGTCACTGTTGTGGCCTCTCCCGTTGTGGAGCACAGGCTCCGGACGCGCGGGCTCAGTGGCCATGGCTCACGGGCATGTGGGATCTTCCCGGACCGGGGCCCGAACCCGTGTCCCCTGCATCGGCAGGCGGACTCTCAACCGCTGCGCCCTCAGGGAAGCCCTCATTACTAGTTTTTTTTTAAAAATTTAGCCTTTTAAAATTTCAGTACGGGGCTTCCCTGGTGGTGCAGTGGTTAAGAATCCGCCTGCCAATGCTGGAGAGACAGGTTTGAGCCCTGGTCCGGGAAGATCCCACAGGCCGCAGAGCAACTAAGCCCATGCGCCACAACTACTGAGCCTGCACTCTAGAGCCTGCGAGCCAGAATTACTGAAGCCCGCATGCCTAGAGCCCATGCTGGGCAACAAGAGAAGCCACCACAATGAGAAGCCTGCGCACCACAACGAAGAATAGCCCCCCGCTCAACGCAACTAGAGAAAGCCCGTGGACAGCAACGAAGATGCAATGCAGCCAAAAATAAATTTTAAAAAAAAATTTCAGTATGAATCATAAAATAGGATTCTGCTTAAAATTTGCAAGTTTTTTGGACCACACTTTTTTTTGTTACTTGTCCTAAAATCCTCTCCAATTTTCAGTCTCTAAAAACATTTATTAAAAATTTAACTCATCTAAACGACAGTACATCAAAAACTAAGAAAATAATTGTTAATTGCCATTGTTATTATATATGTTAGGCTTTACATAAAACACATAGTTTTGATGTTAATGTTAACTGCTTTCAATTAACTGTTCTAGTTTCCCAGAATAGCACCTATATTACTTTTAATTTTGAGGTTTTTTTTTTTTTAATGCAGTATATGTCAAATGTACGGTCTAGTACCAAGCCAGTAGATGTCAGTATGATGCCTTAAGTTAAGCCTTCCTTAATTAAAAAGTTTGTTTTATTAGTCTGTGTATTTCCTTCAGAATTTTAGATACATAATAGTTTATTAACTATTGAGTGAAAAGGTAGGAAATGTGACATACTCTAAAGCAGTGGTTCTCAACAGGGGGTGCATTAGCCCCCAGAAGACGTTTAGCAGTGCCTGGAGACATCTGTACCCTTCCCACCAAGGTGAATGCCACTGGCATTAGGTGGTCGAGGCCAAGGACTTGGCTGAATCACCTGCTTTGCATGGGACGGCCCCCCGCAACAAAGGGTTGCCTAGCCCCATAAGTCAGTAGTGCCCCGCTGGAAAAACTCTGGTCTAAAGGAGTACAGGGTTAAAAATGACATGTCTTTGAGATAACACTAGTGGAAGCTGAATTGCATCTGTAGCAAATATCAGGTTTTCTGTATGTAAATAACCCTCCCTGGAACGTTTCACTGTCAGAGAATTATATAGTATATTAGGGTTTTTATATTTTATTTTGCTAGAATAATGATTTGGTGTTCCAAACGGGTTAATATGAGAATGTAAGTGCCCTGTTACATGTATCTTAAGCTGAATGGAATCCACGTAGCTCTTACTAAGAAATAGATTAAAATACTTAAAATTCTTTCAAACCAGTTTTTTTTCTTTTTACCTTAAGTTGCTCTTTCTGATTGTAATGGTTTGTTGAACTTCTCTGAGGTTGAATTACTGATTGACCCATAATTATACAGTTACTGTATAAATGTTTCTCTATCTTTTAGGTAAAATAAATCATTATAGGGTAGTTAGAAAGTTTTTTTCTCCGAGGAAAATCCTGGAGATAATCTTTTAACTAAAAGACAGTGAAGAATATAGTTCTTTAATACAGTATGATTTTTGAATGAGAAAAATCATTATAAAGTCTACCTGTCAGACTTATTTTTCCCAGAGATAGTTAAATGAGAATAATATTGGGAGAATGGAGAAAAAATATAAATCTTTCCATTATATTATTACTTAGAGGTAAATTAGAAGTGGAAAATGAGATGAGTAAGCTAGGGGGGAAAAAACTACATATAGAATAATTGGTTTTAGTGAATATGAGGTAAAGAGAACCTGTTTTTGTCTTTCTATAAACTGTTTTGGATTTTCATTCAGAAGTAAACATGCGGTCTGTTCTTATATTTTATCAGCTGACATTGACCAAACCAAAAAAAACTTAATCAGATAACAAAGTAGGTCTATGATAACATTTAATTTTGTTTTCCCATTTTTTTAATGTTCTGGATGCCTGTTTTTGTATTTCTAATACTCATTTAAGTCATTTTAAGACAATGAAATTTTAAGATTTTAATATTTCTTTCTGAATATTGCCTAAGTTGTAGAAAATTACTCCTCAAAATGTAACAGCACAAAAAAATCCTTTTTAAAGAGAATTACAGTGACACTTAGACTTTATATGTGTACAACTTTTCACTCTCAAAAGAAACATGTAAAGACCCTGAACTGGGTGGGCTGGGGTAAGTGGGACAGACTAGCTGATGCACTTTTCGTCTATCCTTTCTATGCACCCTAAAGGCTCACAGTACACTTCACGTGTTACCATACAACTGCACCTCACCCCTTGCACAAGTGCATGACGTGCGGAGAACAGTCTCCATCTGTTGTGTACCCCTGGGCAACTCATTCTCTCTTTATACCCTAAGAGTGGCCAGGATATGGAGTTGTACCTTTGCTAAGGGGTCAAGTTTTGGGGACTTTTGTCAAAGATGGACTCAGGAGGAAAGACACTTGAAGATGCTTTTACATTGGTAAATCTTAGTATTCATCTTCAGCACCAGTGGAGACATGAACTTGGACACAGGACCAAAGACCATGACAATTCCAAGAGTCTCAGTTCTCAGGTACCTCCCCTGTGCTTCAGCTGAGGGAAAAATCTCAGGTGCCTTTGTTTTGTGGGCCACGGGGTCTTAGCTGAGATCATGGGGACAAACAGCAGGGATTTGTGCCACAGTGACAGTTGTGTTGTGCCTTAATACAAAGGCAGTTACTTCTTTCTGGTCAGAAAAGCAGTATTTGTTAGAGGGCAAAAAAAAAAAGCTTGGAAATTTCTAATTTTCTGCTAAAGAAAGGCATTTGGAATACGTTAAACATGGATGAGTTTGCTTATTAAACTATGGGTGAGGACTTGCCTGGTGGCACAGTGGTTGAGAATCCACCTGCCAATGCAGGGGACACGGGTTCGAGCCCTGGTCTGGGAAGATCCCATGTGCTGCAGAGCAACTAAGCCCGTGCACCACAACTACTGAGCCTGCGCTCTAGAGCCTGCGAGCCACAACTGCTGAAGCCCGTGTGCCTAGAACCCATGCTCCGCAACAAGAGAAGCCACCGCAATGAGAAGCCCACGCTCGCCACAACTAGAGAAAGCCTGCGTGCAGCAACAAGACACAATGCAGCCAAATAATAAGGAAAGGAAGGAAGGGAGGGAGGAAAGAAGGAAGGAAAGAAAGAGATATTAGTTTCAGGAAGATGTAATAGACATACTTTCCTGTATTCTTCCCATTTAACAATAACTAAAAAACTCTGGGACACGTCCACACACCCATGTTCATCGCAGCATTCTCTATATTAGCTATAATAGTAGGAAAGTTGTTAAAAGTAAATCCTAAGAGTTCTCATCACAAGGAATAAAACTTTTTTTTATCTATATGAGATGAAGAATGTTAACTAAAATTATTGTGGTAATCATTTCACAATATATGCAAGTCGTCATGCTGTACACCTTAAATTAATACAGTGCTGTGTGTCAATTATATGTTAATAAAACTGGGGGAAATTTTTAAAATATATATATTAACAGGAATAAAAAACTCGATGACACAGCACTTCCACTCCTAGGTATATACCCAAGATAAATCAAAAGATATGTCCACACAAAAACTTGTTACATGAATGTTCACGGTAGCATTATTCATAATAGCCAGATTGACTGGTTCTCTTCCAGAAACAGTATCTCAAAGGTTAAAAATTCATCTCCTAGCAACATTTCCAACAGCCAGGTGAATGCCTCCTAAATTTGCAAAGCTGGTAAAAACCCTGGGATTAAATAACAGATGGATTTGGGAAATGGCATAAGTGCAGCCCAAGGCTAGTGTACTTTGTGCTTCAAAGAAGAATGGTTCAAAGTAGGTTTTAATTAAATATTTATGTTATAGCCAGAAATAGCAAGTGGTCTTTGTGTGGTCAGGGACTGGCTTTCAAAAGGTCTATCTATCTAAGAAAGAAAATGAATGGGCATTAAATATTTATTCTTTATATGTTAGAAGTAGATTCTGTTCTTTCCCTGCCTGAAGGAAGATAAAAAGACTAGAGATAGGCTTCCCTGGTGGCGCACTGGTTGAGAGTCCGCCTGCTGATGCAGGGGACACGGGTTTGTGCCCCATTCCGGGAGGATCCCACATGCCGCGGAGCGGCTGGGCCCGTGAGCCATGGCCGCTGAGCCTGCGCGACCGGAGCACACCGAGGCCACAACAGTGAGAGGCCCGCGTACCGCAAAAAAAAAAAAAAAAAAGGGCTAGCGATAACCAGTGAGCTGCATTTGGAAATACAATCTTACAAAGACTAGGAGGCTAGGTTCAACTATTAAGTGGATATGAGGTTCTACTGAGGCCAAATAATATGAAATATTAAACCCTTTACCATTTAGCTGGGGACCACGAGGGAATAACTTTCCATTGTTTTGGGCTGAATTTTTTCACCTTTAGAATGGGAAAAATAACATGACAAATTTCTTTGCTGAAGCATAGGCTACTAACTGCTGTATTAATTTTCCAAACCCTTATATGACCCTTGCAAAAAATTTATCATAGCAAACTAAACCCAAGACAAGTTTATGTTTTTGATTTATCTTGAATCTGAAAATTTAGAATGATCATAAACCACACAGCGTGCAAATTCCTCATATTTTGTCTCTTTAGATGAGAAAGTTTTGAACTCCAAGATCAGTGTTGTAATAACTCTATATAACGGCTGCCTAGAGATCACATTTAAACTTGTACCCTGCTCTTTATGATGCTTCATTTGCCTGAATTGCTACAGCAATAGCACAGTATCAATTGTTATTGGACCAAAGGTAAAATTTGCACCTGATTTAGTAGCCCAGAGAATTTTTAGGGCAAAAGCCATGAAAACACAAATGCTAATTTTTAAAAAAGTGTTTAGAAAAAGTACCATTCTGAAGTTAATTAATCCCCCAAATTTGAGAATCCAGAACAAACTTCATGTGAAGAGGCACCATCTTAACCATGTTAACAATAATGAAACTGCAGTATTGCAGTAAAGGAGGAAAAGTGATTATATGGCATTCTTTGACGTTAGGTGCAGGGCACATGGGTTCTAAAACTGGTGAATTGGAAAGCCATCTGCCCTCGAGAGCAGATGTAAAACAATGCCAAGATCCAAATATTTAAAAGATGATTGAAATATCTAAACCTGGACTTCAAAATATTTTTAAAGTTTTTAAATAACTTAGTAAAGCTTAGCATAACTTAGTAAATATCTACTTAGAAAATACAAAGGGGGAAAACCCAGTGAGAGATAACCCAGAAACTAGTTACCCCAGCAATGCCCACAATAAGATTTTTGTTACCTTTAGAAGGAGGCTCTCCTAACAGATTCATACACTTTATATGAACAAAATCTCAACGCGCAGTTTCACAACAGCTTAGGATCTCCTATAGAAAACACAAGGACTCTTTAAAAGCATTGGTTTTGCTTCCCATCTGGAGTTTACCTTTAAGCAAGAGTACTGCTGGAGCAATGCTGAATGTCTGGGAAAGCAAGAAGCTTGTGGATCATAGCTTTTACCTCCAGAGGCTTCAGTTTCCTAAGGTAGTCTTTATCTAGATGCAGACTGCTAGAGTTCCCAGGCAACCAAGAGCTAAACATGACCAAGCTCTAAAAAGAGAAAAAATTAACTGGAGTTGAAGGCTAAGCTTTAGGATGGCAGGGTTCTTATTTCATTCCAAATTCAGGTTTACCCTGGATTTGATTTTACTCAGTTTGAAATTAGGATGGCTCACACTAAAAAAAATATTAAATATATGAAAATGCTTAGATAGTTTTGATAAATAAACATCTGTAAAGCCACCTGAGGCAGTTGAGCCTGCGTTTCAGCCCTGCCTAGCTAGAAGTTTCAGATATCTTTAAACTGTAGATTTAGGCGCACCAGGTTTCTGATCTAATCCAAACTGCCTGACCTGTTTTGAGGCGTTACACCACTAGGTAGGATTTATCACTTTCATTGTCTTTAAATGTGGTGTGAACCCAAATGCCACCACCCTCACCAAACTCTAGTCTTCAATTAAAATCTGTGCAGATGAGCTACCTGGCTCCTGGCTTCCGCCTTCCTTGCAGAACCCGAGGCCCCAGCTCTGAATCCTGCCTCTATGGTTGGGATCCTGACAGTCTGCAAAATCCTCCCTTCTTTAGGGGCTGGACTCTGTATTCATGAGCTTGACACTGGTTGAGGTCTAATTCTAACTGATCAATTTCCCCTGGAACAAAGATTATAATCTGCCTAATTTTCAGTAATACTGACAAAGCCTGGAAGATTACCATCTTCGCACCCCCTTTGCTCTCCTACCCACCAGAGGGAACTTTGGACCGTGAAGTCAGTCATTCCATATTAGTTAGATTATGTTCAATATCTGACACCTCACAAAGGAATTATATAGTCACATCAGTTTGAGGATGAGAAGTGAAAAAAAAAAAAACTATAAAGACTGATCTAATTCAGTTGCTTAAGCAGTTGTGACCCTTCCCATAAACTATTTCAAAGTATATAGCTTCTCAAAGTGACTATGCTGCAGGTTCCTGGACTTGCTTTCAGTCATTCAACAAATATTTCAGTGCCTATCCATTGTAAAAATATTTACCAGTGGATTAATATTTACCCCTCCTGAGAAAGCCCAAAATGCTTAGAGATAATATCTCCAAGACAACAGCTACTTTTCTTGGAGTTTTGAAAATCACATATCAGCACTTTGTTATAAAGCAGAAATAAACACACCATTGTAAAGCAATTATACTCCAATAAAGATGTGAAAAAAAAATCACATATCAGTAGGAAAAACTGCTCTCTGTGTATACCTTAGTTCAGAGGTTCTCCAAGCATGTTAACTTAGAAAGGCAGCAGCAGTACCTGGGAACTTGTTAGAAATGCAAATTCTTGAGCCCTACCCCAGACCGTCTCAATCAGAAATTCTGGGGATGGGACTCAGCTATCTGTGTTTTAACAAGACTCCCAGGTGATTCTGATGCTTACTAGTTTAAGAACCACTGCCTTAGTTTAGGCCCAGGGATCATATTCAGATTCCACCATTAATGGGGCTGAAACAAGGAGATGACTCTGACTTAAGTAGTACCCTACCTGAATACCTGACATAATAAGTCCTCTCTACAACAAGAAAAACCAAGTGTATAATTTATGGTCAAAAATATTTGTGGACTTAACCTTCATTCATGTATAAGCCTGCGGCTTGTTTTTTATTTATTTTTTTAAACCCAGCAGTTCTTTTTGGGGGGGGTGCTACATTGGGTCTTTGTTGCTGTGCGCGGGCTTTTCTAGTTGTGGTGAGCAGGGGCTACTCCTCTTTGTGGTGCACAGGCTTCTCGCTGCGGTGGCTTCTCCTGTTGCAGAGCACGGACTTTAGGTGTGGGGCTTCAGTAGTTGTGGCGCACGGGCTCAGTAGTTGTGGCTGACAGGCTTAGTTGCTCCGCGGCATGTGGGATCTTCCCGGACCAAGGATCGAACCTGTGTCCCCTGCATTGGGAGGCGGATTCTTAACCACTGCACCACCAGGGAAGTCCCCTGAGGCTTGTTTTTATTTTATTTTATTTTTATAAATTAATTTGGGGCTGCGTTGGGTCTTTGTTCCTGCGCACAGGCTTTCTCTAGTTGTGGCGAGCGGGGGCTACTTTTCGTTGCGGTGCACGGACTTCTCATTGCAGTGGCTTCTCTTGTTGCGGAGCACAGGCTCTAGGCGCGCAGGCTTCAGTAGTTGCAGCACACAGGCTCATTAGTTGTGGCTCGCGGGCTCTAGAGCACACACTCAGTAGCTGTGGCGCATGGGCTCAGTTGCTCCACGGCATGTGGGATCCTCCCAGACCAGGGCTTGAACCTGTGTCCCCTGCATTGGCAGGCGGATTCTTAACCACTGTGCCACCAGGGAACCCCCAAAACTAATATTTCTAATTTAAAATGTGATATAGAGTATGATTCCATTTTTCTAAATTTCTTTCTTTCTTTCTATATTTACCCAGAAAGATGTTCACCTTGTTAAAGATAATAATTTCTGGGTGGTAGAATTTCAAGTGAATTTTTTTCTTTTTGTACTTTAAATTTTTAATAATGAAATAATGATGTATCATTTTTCGGAAATAATAGAGGCATTCTAATCTTTATTTTTTGGCCATGCGCACGACATGCAGGATCTTAGTTCCCTGACCAGGGATTGCACCCGCGCCCCCTGCATTGGAAGCACGGTGTCTTAACCACTGGACTGCCAGGGAAGTCCCGAGAGGCATTCTAAAACAAATGTGTGGTTTGGGGGAAGATAGGGAGGTATTAATGTCCCCAAAGAAATGTCTACAACCTAGAAAACCTAGTAGATCTCCTTTCTGAGTGGTCGTAATCGGTTTAAAAGAATTTTCTTTTCCTGTTGTCCACTAGTGTGATTTACCTCTCATCACCATTTGGCAATTTGAATATCCACGAGGGACAGTTTATTGGTTTAAAAAACAATTCTTGACTTCAAATTCATTTGAGGAACGTGGGTGTATGTGCCCTCTTAACAGTCAAAATATAAATATTAAATATTAATATAATACTATTATAAATATTATGAATAATATAAATATAAAAGGCTGCATTGACATAAAAACAAACCATGACATTCTGAATGTACTGACTGCCACTGAATTGTTCATGTTATTTTATTTATTATTTTTGGGTGCATTGGGTCTTCGTTGCGGTGTGTGGGCTTCTCATTGTGGTGGCTTCTCGTTGTGGAGTACAGGCTCTAGGCGCGTGGGCTTCAGTAGCTGTGGCATACGGGCTCAGTAGTTGTGGCACACGGGCTTAGTTGCTCTGCGGCGTGTGTGATCTTCCCGGACCAAGGATTGAACCCGCGTCCCCTGCATTGGCAGGCGGATTCTTAACCACCGTGCTGCCAGGGAAGTCCCTGAATTGTTCATTTTAGAATAAATAATTTGATTTATTTAGAATAAGAAATTTATATTATGTGACTAGCACATCAATTTTTAAAAATCATGAATTATTTTGAATAACAAACTATGCACTCTCCAGGAACAAAAGTTTTATCTATGTTTTATGAGATGATCCACCAAAGGGTTTAAGAAGTAAGCTCTGCTCATCTTATTAAAATATTGCCATATGCACATAAAAATTTATTTACAGTAAATTTTTAGGCTTTCTAGTACAAAACAAAGTTGCCTATCAAAATATTTTCACTTGTGGGCTTCCCTGGTGGTGCAGTGGTTGAGAGTCTGCCTGCCGATGCAGGGGACATGGGTTCATGCCCCGGTCCGGGAAGATCCCACATGCCGCGGAGCGGCTGGGCCCGTGAGCCATGGCCGCTGAGCCTGCGCGTCCGGAGCCTGTTGCTCCGCAATGGGAGAGGCCACAACAGTGAGAGGCCCGCGTACCGCAAAAAAAAAAAATATATATATATATATATATATATATATATTTTTTTTTTTTTTTTTTTTTTTTTTTTTCACTTGTAAGAAATGCATTTGAGAACTCACTGGCCCTTGGAGCTGGGTCTTTGATTTCCTAAAAAATTCAGAACTCTGAAGTAGAGGGCCTAGTTCTCTTGAATTGAATTCCAAGGAAGCTGAATTACTACACATGGCTCTAATAAAGTTTTGCCATAAACATCTGTGGGAAATCTGTGAGTAATCTTGTGGAGGGATATTAAGTTTGCAGCACCTGTTGCTGTTTACCCCTGAAGTGTTAGGTCCCCTCGTGGTAAATGAGGTGAGTTCTTTGACACTTTTTCCTAAGGTGTCCAGAAAGCTCTAGGGATTGGTAAGAGGGTTGCCTTTCACTTTTTAAGCCCTGGTTTGAATCTAACCAGGTTAACCTTGTGACCTTGAATTGTTTGTGTGAAATGAGGTGGTGATCTCAGTTCTGCCTTAAGGAAATGCCTTTCACGTAGAAACTGGCACTAATTGGCCTCCCTGTTGACAGGGTTAGCTGAGAGGCTCATGATTAAATGGGCAGTGAGAACAGAAACTAAATCACCCCACCTCAGCTCAGCATGTTGGCTGGAGGACACGCAGGGCAGCTACCAGTTCTCCCCTCTTCCAGCAGCATCCAACACGCAAAGCAACTGGGTTGAACCAGGAGGCCCAGAAGGCCTACGATTTGTGCATTAAGGATACTTTCTATATGTCTGGCCCTGTTCTGTAAAGCAATCTTGACACAAATAGGGCTCTGGACCAGGATTCTGCAAACTTTTTCTGTAAAGGGCCAGAGAGGAAATGTTTTAGGCTTTGCAGACCGTACAGTCTCTGTTGCAACCACTCAACTCTGCTGACAAGAGCAGCCATAGAGAACGCATACATGAAAGAGTGTGCCGGTGTTGGAGTAAAACTTAATGGACAGCACAACATTGTAAACCAACTATACTCCAGTAAAAATTAATTTAAAAAAACTTAATGGACACTGAAATTTGAATTTCAGATAATCGTCACGTATCAAGAAATATTATTTTTCTTTTGATATTTTTTCTCCAACTTTAAAAGTGTAAACACTATTCCTAGCTTGCAGGCCATATTAAAACAAGCAGTGGGCCGGCTTCGGCCCACCATCCTTAGTTTGCCCATCTCTGCTCTAGACTGAGTGTTGGAGGGACTTTTCCTCACTCTCCCTCACTTTCACTCCTGGCTCAAACACCAACTAGCTATGGACCCAGGGCACTTTAACTTCTTTGGCCCTCAGTTTCTTCATGAAGTATGTTTGACAGAACAGATGAAACAAAGTTCCTTTTAGCCATAATATTAAATTTCCTGATTCCATTATAGGAGCAGAAGTCAACCCAAGCAATGTTATGTATGCGAAATGGAAATTAGTTTACTTAAAGGAAACAAATCTTAATATCCTCAGTGTGAATCTTTGTCCTGCTGTGAGGAACAATGTCACAACTCTGATAGCGAGATCAAAATTTGTAGCCTCATAGATGACTCACTTTGTTATAAAGCAGAAACTAACACACCACTGTAAAGCAATTATACTCCAATAAAGATGTTAAAAAAAAATTGTAGCCTCCTAACTCCATTCAAAGGCTCATTCATACCACTTCTTTCTATTTCTCCAGTGCTATTCTTCTTTCCTGTTGTTTTTTTGGTTTGTTTTCGTTTTTGGTGAGTGAAGAAAACACAGTGCCAGAGATTATTGGAAAACATTTTTCTCCTTCAAAGATGTTATTTAAAAATGTTAATGTTTTTGTGTCTTATTGGCAAGTATATTTTACAAGCACTCCGCTACCTAGGTGTACCTTATTGTTCGAGGTGATGACTGAGGGTTAGTAATCATTTTTACTGAAGAGCAGAAAAGAAAATCACCAAACAACTTATTCAAAACATTGATATATATATTTAAAAGTGAAGGTATTTTAAGAGCAATTTATTTCTTCATAGATCACGTTTCATGTAACCCTTCACTTTTCCTTTTGTTCTTTATATCAGATATCCTTATATCAGATATCCAGTCAATGTTCGCATTTCTCATAAATCGTTTTTTTTCATTTTTAACAAGAAGTATATTTAAACAACAAGGTGCTTGACTTGAAAGGAAAACTAAGATTCATTTCTTTTAGAGTAATTTATCCCTACTGAAAGACGGATTGCCCTACATGTAACAGCTACGTACAAAGAAGTTATAAAATTGTCCTTTGTTTTACAATGATAAATGAAAAACATTAAAATTCCCCAATCGAACAAGGTATGCAAGAATTTTTATGTTGTTCTTTTTTTGTTAAACAGTGAGAGCAAAATAACTTACCGGAATATAAAGATAAGAGCTGATGAGGATGCCACTAATGGAGAAAAGGGGGTATTTTCACAGAACCAGTATTTTTTCCCAGCCCATCTCCATTTGATGTCGATCAAAACATACCATTGGCCATTTAGTTAAAAAAAAATGCAGTGTGCTTGTGCACATACACCAGTTACTTTATGTACAATAAAGGAATGGGGAACGGTAATACGAGAGAATAGAGAAACTATACTGTAGTAGTCAGGGTGTGGTGGAACCAAATTGCGATTTTCTAATTGAAAATGTCTTCTTGGTCTGGAGGAGCAGAATTCTGGAGTAAACTAGCAGGTTTCCTTTTTAGTAGACACCCCCTGTCTGCCGCTGGAACACGTCAATTTTATCTTCATCCGCCATTTCCAACTGTGCAGGTGTGTCTGTTTCATTGATTGGCTGCCCGTCAAATCGGAATCTGATCTGCCTCATTGACAAACCCTGTCGTTCACAATAGGCTTTCTTAGTTTACTAAGTGGTGTATGCCTCTTAATCTTAAACTGCACCACAGAACCGTCCTGCCCCGCCACCTTCAAATTAATATGATCGTTGCTGTCAGTCTTGACTCCTCCCTTGGGCTTTCCTCGGCCATGGCGAGCGCCGCAGTCCCCTCAGCTGCCGCTTCACAGCAGAGGAAGGAGATCCGCACCGAAGGAGCACGCAAGCACCACCCGGAGCAGCAGAAGAGGGAGGCGGCAGCGGTGGAGAAGGCGGAGGGTGCCTCTCCTACGTTGTTTTACGTTCCGTTTGTTCAAAGCGTTCAGTGACCCAAAGAAGGCCCACACTTTGCATTGCGTCGGTTGGCATGTCTCTTAGTCTCTCTTAAGTTATATTCTCTCCTCCCCCGCTTTGTTTTTCCTGTCATGAAGGCTCTGAGGGTTTGAAAAACATTAGATGGTAAACTACTTGAAATAATGGAAATGTATCCTTTCTCCTTGTATCTTCCTCTTTATTACCCAGGGCAGCCCCTGGAATTCAGCAGGCTTGGTATTTGTTCTTGTACTATAGGTACTTCTACAAAGCCTCATGTTTTATTCAGATCCTCTGTAGAATGTCGAGGGAACTGCATCTGTTTAGGCCTAAACCAGGGTTGGTTGGTACCGACTTGAACATCTAGTCCTCCTGTCCCACACTTTTGTTCTTTATCATCTTATTCAGGGAACCACGTCCTTGCTTTTTTTTTGAATTGTGTTGCATTCTTTTTCTTTTAATTTATTTATTTATTTTTGGCTGTGTTGGGTCTTCGTTTCTGTTCAAGGGCTTTCTCTAGTTGGGGCAAGCGGGGGCCACTCTTCATCGCAGTGCGCGGGCCTCTCACTATCGCGGCCTCTCTTGTTGTGGAGCACAGGCTCCAGACACGCAGGCTCAGTAGTTGTGGCTCACGGGCCTAGTTGCTCCGCGGCCTGTGGGATCTTCCCAGACCAGGGCTCGAACCCGTGTCCCCTGCATTGGCAGGCAGACTCTCAACCACTGCGCCACCAGGGAAGCCCCCGCATGTCCTTGCTTTTGAGCAGCACTGTGGTGGCATTCTAGAGGACACATAGATGAATAAAAGGTAATCCTGGATCCCTGCCTTTGAGAAGCTTAAACAACTGGTAACAAGTAGACTGTCGGAAGGGGGAAAGCAACAGTTTGTTTCACAATCCATGATGATTTCAGTGTGTGAAGGAGATGCCTTAGTATCTTTTTTCCCCTCCCCCCATAATAAAGCAGAGAAGAGAGACTTGTACCTAGAAGGCACGGGCCTCCCTGGAAACAGAGTTCCTTCGAGATCTGGGTACCTGGAGTAGGGCCAACTCATTTTTGATCAGATTTGCATGTAAATAGTGAGATATGAGGCCCAGCTTTATACCCTCTGCTGTAACAAAACCGGGTAAACCCTGAAACTGGATTTGGCATCTTGTCTCAGGCCCCCATACTTTATTTGTTGGTGTCAGGGAAAGACTTAATCTCACTTTCCATGTTTCAAATAATAGGAATTTTGCTGACTTGCTCTGGCCTCAGGGCGCTTAGTTGCACGCCTTCTTGACAGGCTGCTGCTCCAGCTTTCTTTCCAGAAGTAGTATTTTCCAGCTCTGAGACCTGCCCTCTGACCCTGAGTTTAATGGGGAGGTGGAGTGATGGAGTCTGCTCATTTTGGTTAGAAAACTTACTGGCTTTGATGGCCCCAGTGCAGAAGAGCCAGCTGCCTTTACTTCCTTTAACTCAAAAATTATTGGGGCCACTTTTTAATTGTAGAATATTTGGAAAGTATAGAAAAGCTCAAAGAAAAATAAAAATTGCTTGTAATCTAGAAATAACTTTAGTTAACATAATCATAATTATTCCAGTTTTCTTCTCCCCAAACAAAAATGGGATTATGGGGTATTTTATTTTATATTATTTATTTATTTATTTAAAATTTTTATTTATTTTATATTTGGCCTCATTGGGTCTTCGTTGCTGTGCAAGGATTTTCTCTAGTTGCGTTGAGTGGGGGCTACTCTTTGTTGCGGTGCACGGGCTTCTCATTGCGGTGGCTTCTCTTGTGCGCTCTAGGCGCACGGTCTTCAGTAGTTGTGGCACACGGGCTCAGTAGTTGTGGCTCATGGGCTCAGTAGTTGTGGCGCACGGGCTTAGTTGTTCCACGACATGTGGGATCTTCCCGGACCAGGGCTCAAACCCGTGTCCCCGACACCGGCAGGTGGATACTTAACCACTGCGCCACCAGGGAAGCCCTAAGGGGTGTTTTAAATGCTTTATGGATATTAATTCCTTTAACGACGTAGGGAGGGGCAGAGTGATGGGAAGTTTGTACTGGCTCCTTGACCAAACTACATAGTCAGCTTCCTCCGAGACCTCTTTTTAAAATTTTATTTATTTGTATTATTTTTATTTATTTATTTATTTTTATTGAGGTATAGTTGATTGACGATATTGTGTTAGTTTCAGGTGTACAGCATAGTGGTTCAGTTATATATATATATATATTCTTTTCCATTATATGTTATTACAAGACATTGAATAAGTTCCCTGTCCTATACAGTAGGTTTTTGTTGTTTATTTTCTGAACCCTCTTTTTGACTAGGCCTCCACATTGGGCCTCATACTATCTTCTGCCTGCCCTGCCCAAGAATATTGCTAAATCAGTTTAGTGCATATCCTTAACCCTTGATAACTGATCAACTTCTGTATCCCCCCACCTTTGATGTATAAATCCTTGAAGTGACTTTAGCAAGGACCCCCTTCGGTCAGTTTAGCAAGAATCCCCCTATCCTTGATGTCTCCTATCAGTAATTTTCTATCCACTGACTTCCTCACTCTGTTCCTTGGCAAAAATCCCCGGCTTCTTTGCTGTCTTTGCTTTACAGCTATCTTTGCTGCCTAGACTTTGCAATAGTCTTGAACAAAATCATCCTTACCATTTTAACAAGTGTCAGAATTATTTTTAAAAAATTTTTATTGGAGTACAGCTGGTTTGCAATGTTGTGTTTCTGCTGTACAGAATAATTTTTTTTATCACTTCTCACATCAGAATCATGGGGTTTCTTTTTTTTTTTTTACATCTTTATTGGAGTATAATTGCTTTAAAATGTTGTGCTAGTTTCTGCTGTATAACAAAGTGAATCAGCTATACATATACATATATCCCCATATCTCCTTCCACTTGCGTCTCCTTCCCACCCTCCCTATCCCACCCCTCTAGGTGGTCACAAAGCACCGAGCTGATCTCCCTGTGCTATGCAGCTGCTTCCCACTAGCTATCTATTTTATATCTGGTAGTGTATATATGTTCATGCCACTCTCTCACTTTGTCCCAGCTTACCCTGCCCCCTCCCCGTGTCCTCAAGTCCATTCTCTACATCTGCGTATTTATTCCTGTCCTGCCCCTAGGTTCATCAGAACCGTTTCTGGTATTCTTAGCCTCTTAGTGTTCCAAGCTAAGGACTTTTTTTCTTCAATGCTTATTTTCTTTTTTGGCCCCTTACCATTGAGAAGATAAAGAAGTGAAATGTTTAAAAGGCAAATCAGAATTAGCTTTGGGGATATCTGGCTCTCCGCCTCTGATTTTGCATCTCTTAGGACCTCACTGGGCTCAATGATTACTGAAACTGCATTAGGGTTCCTACTGTTGGGAGTGAAGGTGGAGCTGTAGAATCATGAAGCTGGAAGGGACCCTAAGAAATCCTTCAGGTCAGCCAAGTATTTTTACTCCCATTTTACAGATTAAGCTACTGTGGTCCAGAGTCTTGTCTAAGTTAAGCAGCTAGAATAAAGAAGGTAATGTTTTTTCTTTAAAAAGAAATGGCATTGTGACTTCCTTGGTGGTCCAGTGGTTAAGATTCCGTGCTCCCATTGCAGGTGGCACGGGTTTGATCCCTGGTCAGGGAACTAAGATCCCGCATGTCATGTGGCACGGCCAAAAGAAAAATAAAAATAAAGTATGCTGCTACTTATTTGAAAGAAAAAAGGAAAGAAAGAAAAAAGAAGTGGCATTAAATGTCCTTCACGTTTAAGAAGCGGCATTAAATGCTCCCAACCTCCTTTTCTCTGTCCTTTGAGTCAACACAGTTGCTTAGCAAAGCCTCACATTTCTCTTTGATAAATAGAAACAAAAGTCTCTACAGCTTTTTTTTTTCCCCCCAATAAAGGGAAGAAATGTGCTGTAGAAGCAGAAATGGTCATAATAAAGAGAACCCAGATATAAAACGCTTTCTAAATCAGCCTTAAGTGTCAA
This sequence comes from Globicephala melas, assembly GCF_963455315.2. Lineage (NCBI taxonomy): Eukaryota > Metazoa > Chordata > Mammalia > Artiodactyla > Delphinidae > Globicephala > Globicephala melas. The sequence goes on along the minus strand of NC_083329.1, from coordinate 62,964,874 downwards.
GGCTTGATTTTCTGAGTTAAGGGGAAAGAACTTCAACCTGATGAATTTTGGTGTGGAAAAAATTTGGAGGTGGTTAATTCTGAGTATAACATGAGTCTGTAAACAGACTCCAGAGAAACCACTGAACTTCAGATACCTGGGTAGCTGAGGCCTGGGTGTGCCTGTTCCTTGAGGTTTTGCCCTGGGCATTGACTGTTGGACACCAGGGTCTTCCTGTGATTCACCCTCAAACCAAAAATGCTTTTGTGAATGGTGACACCAGGCTAGCAAGAAAGTAAGAAAAACAAGATTATCGTGGATCAAGCACTAGTTAAATTAGATTTGATTCAGGTGGAACAAATCTATGGCACAGGTACTGGGCTACATGCTGGGCCGCAGAGATGAATCAGAAGCCTGGCCCTTAAGGAATCTCAGGTTGCCTGATGAGACAGGTAACTAAATATTACAGCCTTTAACACACATGTGTTATAAGAGGGTTAATGAGGTGCTCCAAGAACAGATTTAATCTTCCTGGATGTGGCACAGGTTTTACAAGCTGGCCTTTGTAGTATACCACCTGATGGAAAGGAGAAAGGCCTTCCAGGCAGAGGGAATAGTGTAAGCAAAGATGTGGGAGCATGTTTGGGAAGGTGTGTAATTTTGAGTAGCTGGAGCATAAGATCCTTGGTGTGGATTGGAGGAGGAGGGAAAGCATGGAAATGGAGATGAGGCTGTAAAGACAGGCTGGAGTAAGTGTGTGAACAGCATAGAATGCTCGCTCTCCTTAGGACAGACACCAGGCAGGTGTGAGCATCAAATGATCCAGTTCATCTTCTCTAACAATTATAGTGTAGCCAGAGTGAATTTGTTCCCCTTCAGGTCCAGTTTTCTAAACCAAATAAAATCAAACTCCAAGTTCCATTTGCCAGAGTTGGCCATGTCTTGGCATGTTTTGAGAAGTCCACTCCTTGGAATTGTCAAAAAAACTTGGGGGTTTACATGATACCCAGAAAATGGGGAAAATGGGGGACTGATCTTTTTCCTGGGGTGCTCATTATAGTTACCTTGGTACCTGCCGCCACACGGTACCGATGTCAAGGGCTGCTCCCCCACTTCCACTGACCACCGAGTTCCAAAGCTGTGTTGGCTCCGAGAGGCTCCTGCAATGGTCCTGACTGCCTTGCCTCAGACACCCTTTCACTGTGGTTCTCAAGGCTGATGCCTTGGAGTTTACTCTCCACAAGTATCAAGTGTCCCTCCATTCGGGGTGCTCTTGGGAAAGGCATCTCCCAGTAGTGTCACTCTCTCAATTCAGTCAAAGGCAGTAGCTTCCCTTTCCCTTCTCTCTAGGACAAGCCATCTTAATCTTCCTCAGTGGTCTTGAAGCCCAAAGCTCTTTACCAATCCTGTGTCCTTTCCCATGAAAGGCCACTGTATTTTTGAAGTCAACAGCAAATTGGATGAGCTAAATAAATCTTCACAAAAAGTGATAATGGGAGAAGCAATGCATGTGCCCTTAATGGTGACTTTGGAGACATAGTCTTCTCTAAGGTGGGATTGTCTGAGCAGGAATTTCAGGTCTGATAAGGTGGCCAAGAGAGACATCATCTGGAAATAGGAGAGGGGAAAAGTGAAGTCAATTGTTGGCAGTTATTTACTCTGGAAGGAATAAATTGGACAGTTGTTATTGTATTTCTCAAAATGACCAGAGCTAATCTCTTAATGTTCTGATATACGTTTTTGAGAGCATTTTTTGAACACGTATTTGCACATGGTAAACATAGTGGAAGATAAGCCTCCCTTTTACCCTGTCCCCTGTTTCTTTCTCTGGAGGTAACCACTGTTATCACCAGCTTCTTATGTACGCTTCCAGAGATCTTCCAGCCACACATGAATATATGTGCCCTTTTTCCTTTTTCTTTCTTCTCTTTCTTTTTCTTTCTTTCTTTCATTTTCTTTCTTTCTTCCTTTCTTAGTTTCTTAATTTCTTTCTTTTCTTTTTTTAAAAATCATACTAGACCTATTTAGTTTTCTTTTTTACTTAAAATATATATATGGGATATTGTCTTGTATCAGCATGTTAAGTTTTGTCTTATCCTTAATGACTGCATAGAATGCCATTTGGATTTGTATATAATGTTAGAATTACTTTGTCCTTTCTCAGGCATAGAGTCCACTGGGGGGCAAAAATCCTTCCATCTTGAGACTTTCTAGTTTTTAGTTTGACTATTCTGTGCCTCTTTAAGTGGAGAATGATAACAAATCCATCTTCTAAAATGTTTGTGTCTGGTCTGCAGAGACTCCAAAGATGGAAGGCCCTTGAGAAGTTCCAGTTTCTCCAGTTTTGCCATGTAATACAGGCCATTCAGGTTGGAGGCCTACAGTTTTCCTCTTAACTTTTAAAGACATGTTCCATTTTGTAGGAGTTTGGAAATATTTGGATGGTAGCTGATCCTTTGGGAAAACAAGTGACTATGTAGTTGACTGTAGTTTAAAAGTTTCCCCCTCACATTCTTTCTCCCTTCTTTTGTTAATTGGACTAGCTTAAATAAAATGATAGGACAAATTTCACACATCTGAACAAAAGTTTCCACAGTTTAAGGCAGCTCTACCTCATAATTTCAGGCCATGAAACCTCATAGCTGGGTCTACCTGCCAGTAGCCTTGCAGCTACAGGCCTTGCTAGTAAGGGCCTGATTGTCTCTATTTATTTCCAGTTCAAATTCTTGGGACAGAGACTCAAGCTCAGGACAACTTTTCACAGCAGACCACAGGTCCAATGAGTCAGGGCGATGGTCTCCTGCTTCCCCCTCTAGCCAGCTGTGTGGGGAAGGAGACACTGGGATCTCTGCTTCACCACCAGCAGCTTTGTCCTCATGGGCAAGCTGCCTAAACTGTCTGTTTTTTTGTGGAAGATGGGCCTCAATATTGCCCCTTTCAGAGGGTTAATTTTGAGGATAAAATTAGATCACACATGTAAAACTTAGTACAGTTCTAGGCACAGAGCAAGCTGAGAGTAAATGGGAATTTATCACTATCATTATTATGGAAAAGACACTGTCGTAGATGCTAGAGATACAGAGGTAAAAGTCATAATTCCCCAGGCTGGGGAACACAGGAAAGTCATCTTTATCATGACGGAGAGGGGAAGCTTGGCCCTCCCTGTAGGCTATACAGACATAGACATTTAGTTCATTTGGGCTCTCTGCTGTATTCACCCACCCATCCATCCATCCACCCACCCATCCATCCATCCATCCACCCATCCATCCATCCACCCATCCATCCATCCATCCACCCATCCATCCATCCACCCATCCATCCATCCATTCACCCATCCATCCATCCAGAGTCAGATTTCCGATGTGAGATGGTTGTCTCAGGTTCGCATGCTTATTTGAACTGAAAATTGTGTCAGACTTATTTGTCATAGGGAACCCTGACTTGGTGGTTGTCTGACTCCATTTCTTACTGTGTGACTGGGAAATACTTCTTAATCCAACCTATCTTCGGTTACCTCATCCGTTAAAAAAAGATAGAGATACTAATAGAAGCTAACACAGAGTTGTGAAATGAAGGCCCCCAGCATACAGTGTTCAATAAATGTTAGCAATGGTTATTAACATCACCTATCATTTACCGTGATAAGTGACTCACTAGAGGCAGAGAGCAGATTATCTCGAATTATTGTAGTTATTATTGATGATTGATAAGCTGAGGGAGTGGGAATCTGGAACGACTCCCAAGTCTCATCAAGTCCCTCTTATAGTACTGATTGTACTAAGAATGTCCTTCCTCTTCTTTTCCAGAGAAGCCCTCACCCAGTGCAACAATAAGGGTTCCAGCCTTTCTGTCCCTCAGCTTCTGAATTGTACCTCATGCTCCGAGGTGGTCGCTAGAGTCTGCTGTGACAGATCACAAGTGCCTCTCCCTTCACTCCTCGGGATTCTTTTCGGAATCCCCATCCCAACCCAGGCCTGAATCCCAGGGATCTCACCCCTGCGCCTCGCCAGCCACTGGGGCTGGCACCTCCGGATCACTTTCCGTCCCTTACACTTTAACTCTGTTGGATAACCCAGGAGCGAGACCAGATCCCAGAACCTCAGAAGGTCATGAAAAAGGTCCTTAGAATTGAGTCCCAACTCCTCATTTTACAAGACAGTAAACTGAGGCCAGAGAGGGAAAGAAACGTATGCAAACTGATTAGCAGACGGAGACTCAAATCTGGGTCTCCTGCTCCCGACCCGAGCGAGTCTGCCCCTCGTGGCCTCTCTCCCTGGGGGCGATCCCAAAGCCAGGGCGACGGCGGCCATCCTGGTCCTCCCGGCTCTGAGGAACCCTGGCCGTACCGTTCGCGCCGCAGTTGGAGGCGGCTCGGCTCCCCGGTGACTGCGGGGCTGCCCTAAGGCTTGGAAAAGCCCCAGTGAGCGCCCATCGCGGGAAGAGGAGCTCCGGACTGCCGGGGAGCAGAGAAGTGAAGGGAGTCGCCCGGGGTGGGAGTTCGGGGACTGGGTGGGCAGAGACCTGGCTGGGGTGTGGAGAAGGACCTGGAAACTTAGCGCCTGGAAACCACTATTGGGCTCCTGCGGGGGGGAGAGCGGTGGGCGTCCCAGCCTGCGAGTCCCGCCCCACCCCCGGCCTGGCGCGTACATCGGCCCCGCCCCCTGGAGTCCCGTTCTCCCGGCAGCCGGCGCTGAGCGCAGTAAGCTGAACCCTCCCGCCGGCCGCAGCCACCGGTGCAGCGCGGTTGCCGAGCCCGGCGATGCGTTAGGCTACGGGGCCTGGCCGCCGAGGCAGCATGGCTCGGCCCGTGCAACTGGCGCCGGGCTCCTTGGCGCTCGTGCTCTGCAGGCTGGAGGCGCAGGAGGCGGCGGGGGGCGCGGAGGAGCCGGGCGGGCGTGCGGTGTTTCGCGCCTTCTGCCGCGCCAACACACGCTGCTTCTGGAACTCGCGGCTGGCGCGCGCCGCCTCGCGGCTGGCCTTCCAGGGCTGGTTGCGGCGCGGGGTGCTGCTGGTGCACGCGCCTCCGGCCAGCCTGCAGGTGCTGCGCGACGCCTGGTGCCGTCGGGCGCTGCGCCCTCCGCGCGGCTTCCGCATCCGGGCGGTGGGTGAGTGTGGGGCCCAGAGGGGAGGGCGCCCCGCGCTAGCTGCGGGACCGAGCCCCAGCCACCGGGTTGCGTGCGCCCGAGGCTGAACGCTGAGGAGCGGGAGGTGGCGGTGGGGGCCGAGGGGTTGGGAGGACAGACTGAGTGGCTGGAGGAGGGCCGTCCTCCTAAGACATTCCCTCTTGTGGCACACAGAAGCTTCGGCCTCTAAGATATGCCTGGGCGCTGCCCTGAGCCGACTCCAGTGTGACTCCATTCCTCAACTCTTTCAGCCAGTGGAGTGCACAGGGTCCTGGTCGAAGGAACTTTCTACTTGCAAAAGTGATGCTCTAGGCAGAGAGGTTTTGGGCCCGGGGAGCCAGAGTTGCGGTCAGGAGACAGGGGCCTCAGTCTCGGCTCCATGGGGGTGCTTAGGAAGGGTGCACCAGGGGCTGGCCAGATTTTACCGATTGTGAGCTGGCTTTTTAAAATAATTAATTAATTAATTATTGACTGCGTTGGGTCTTCATTGCTGCGTGCAGGCTTTCTCTAGTTGTGGCGAGTGGTGGCTACGCTTCGTTGCGGTGCGCGGGCTTCTCGTTGCGGTGGCTTCTCTTGTTGCAGAGCACAGGCTCTAGGTTCGCGGGCTTCAGTAGTTATGGCTCACGGGCTTAGTTCCTCAGCAGCATGTGGGATCTTCCAGCCCGAACCCATGTCCCCGGCATTGGCAGGCAGATTCTCAACCACTGCACCACCAGGGAAGTCCATTTGTTTGTTTGTTTCAAATGACAGACTGGGAGCGGACTACAGGCTGTGGTTTTCATGCCCTGCTGTACTGGATGCTGCGGTGGTCTTGGATCAGGGCCTAGGGGAAGGTTTGGGGTTGTTAACTGCTGGGGAAAAAGAAATAACAAATGGCACTGTGGACACATCCCATCCCATTACCTAAATAGAGAGAGTTCCTCTTTTCCAGTCTTTTCAGAGAGCCCGTTTGTTAGGAAACAGCAGCTCTTTGCTTGGATAAAATAGCTTCTCATTTGAGAACTTAAACCGCTGCACCGCCGAGTGGTCTCTGTTACCTAACGAAACTCAGGTGGGTGTCAGCTCCTTGTCACAGGCTGGTTCTGTCTGTATTTAGTGGGGTTGTGAGGACCATTTGATGGTGTGCTGTTGACAAGTCACCAGTTGTTCCAGCCCAAAATTTTGACTCCTACCAAGCAACTCCCCTCTCTCTCAGCCCATAAATCATCCTAGGAGAAGGGGGAGGAGAAGAAGCAGCAAATAAAAAACATTTGTTTTAGTCCCCAGGTGTAAAGCAGCAGGGTATCATGAGGCACTTGATGTTGTGTATCATCTAGTCAGAGATGACGTCTCCACATCCCAGGCCAGTGAGGTTACACCTTGGCCTCTCACCTCCATGCATCCAGTTCTGTGTGGTACCTCTATCCCCGACCCCCACCTTTCTTCCCTTAAGCGCAAAAAAGAGCTCAGTTGCAAAGCCACATACACACATTTCACTTCCTTTTATTTGCAGGAGTGAGTGAAGAAAATAGGTTTCTGGCTGACAGCGGTGAGCCAAGTAGCCAAGCCAGAATTCTTAAAGGGGAAGGGGTCTTTCAGACAGACTGGATGAAAAACTCTTTTCACTTCTGTGTCCTCGGGTTTTTCTGGTTTGAATTAGTGGTTGCATTCTCTGGTTCCCCCACCCCCTTTCAAAGGGTGAGCATAGAGTACATTGCAGAGAGGGAGTGGATGGGGTTGGGGTCTGGACCTGAGGGTGAAGTAGAGAGGGCCTGTGCTAAGCCAGAGGCAGCCGTGATGCCGCCACCTGGGGTCCAGCCAGCAGTGGTGAATGCTGGTTCCTGGGTTGGCCCTGTGTTCTGCCATCTGAAAGATGCAGTGGACAAAGTGAATGTATTATCAAGTACTCTGATTCTCCACCCACTAGGTAGTGCTGCCTACCTATTGCACAATTCAGGATGTGATGGACACTGTAGTCTGTGGAGTGTGCAATACAGTGGTCTTTACACTGGGTCATCTCCCCTGATGTGGGGCTCTTGGCAGGAATGATTTTGAGGTTTTTAACAGAGTCGTGATAAGAATTTGTACATTTAGCTGTAATTTGTACAAAACCAGCTCTTAGGACATTTTGAGGAGCAAAACGGGGAAAGATTTGATGCTAGTCGGTGGATGCACATGGGGAGGGAGGTTTGTTTTGAATAGAGTTGCTAATTACTACTCTCACTTGGGGGTCCTTGGGTCAGATCAAAGGAGAGGAGGCATCAATGCAGCTCTTGGGCCATCTTAAGAGTCCCAGAAGTTGGCAGGAGGAGCTGACTTCTCCCAAAGAAACTGGAAGTTTCAGTCTGCTTGCTTTCCCAAATCTGGCATCATTGGCTTCCAGAGGCTAAAATGGGCTTCCAGGAAGGCAAGGAAGAGCAGCTGAGAACTATTGCAGGTTCTCATTCCACTCTTGCTGTTACTTTGTGGGAAAGAGCAAAATTCTAGAAAAAGACAAAAGCATCAATTTGGTCAGATCAATTTGGTCTCTTTGCTATAGATTTTGTTGTTGTTTTGTTTTTTAAGGCTCACATACTCCTACATAAGAGCATTTGGGCGTGGGGAGTGTTGCTTATCAGCTCAGAGAAAATGCAGGGAGGGGAGGTGGGGTGGTCATCAGCTTTATAAACCCACTGTGCTCCACGGGTCCTTTTCCTGGGCTTCTGGACCTGGGGCTTATGGAGGCCTCATAAGATATGAGGAAGGAGCGCTGTGGCCAAGCAGACAGGAGCATCCTGAGCCCCAGGGACAGACCTGAATTTAAGGTCTGCAGGACTTCATGTTTTCTCTATGTTTTGTGTCTCTTCTTTCCCTCTTCACTTTCTCTACCTCAGCTTTACTCTGATGAGAAAAATAGTTTCCAGGCTGACAGCATTTCCCTAAAAAGGGGACAAAGGATCTTTAGCAGGATAACCAGGAGCTAACTCTTCTTTTGTGCTCTAGTCCTCAAGTGTTTTCTGTTTCTTTTTTTTTTTTAATTAGCAAATGACCTTAACAAATGAAAGGGTTGAGCTCTGGAAGCTGGAGGGAGTCCTCTGCTTCCCAGGCTGAGCCACTGCAGGTGGTACAGGTGGGGGACACCTGTGTTTGTTTGGGTGAATCAGTTCTTGCTAGAGGACCACACCCACTGGGGAGTTGAAAGGTTAATGATGGCCTCCTGGGGTAAGGGAGGGATGGCTACTTGGCCAAAGTAGTTTGTTCCTCGAAATTTATAGCTGAGGTATCCCCACTCTTTTAGATGAAAGGCTCAGTGTGGCCTTTCATCCTTTTTCATTGAAATAAGATAAAAATAAAAATGCCTATGGGGAGTTCCCTGGTGGCCTAGTGGTTAGGATTCTGGGCTTTCACTGCCGTGGCCTGGGTTCAGTCCCGGGTCGAGGAACGGAGATCCTGCAAGCCGTATAGCGGGGCCAAAAAAAAAAAAAAAAGGAAAAAGCCTGTGGCTTCTTCAAAATACTTGCTTCATTAATGTATTCATATGCTAGGTACTGTTCTAGTTTTTTTTCTATGTTTTAATGTATCTTTCAATTAGAGTTGCACGTGTTCTCGGAGAAAACGGAGTCGGCCTGTTTATTTCATATGCAGTTCAAGAGGGGATAGTTGAGGGGCTTCCCTGGCCGTCCAGTGGTTAAGAGTCCACACTCTCACTGCATGGGGCACGGGTTTGATCCCTGGTCAGGGAACTAAGATCCCACATGCCACATGGTGCTGCAAAAAAAAACCCCAAAAAACAAGTGCTCAGGAAGAGTAGAGGCCAATCACTCTTTTATACTAGGTATAAATTTCAGAATCGATTTTGGGATCTTGTTTGGGAGAAGAACAGCTCAAGGGTACCTGGTGCCTGATGGTACAAGAGTTGGGCAAACGACTTATCCTTATCTGATTTGGGGAGTGTCCAAGGGGAGTGTGTAGAGATGCTGAGAAGAGGGAACGGTCCAATTCCTATTCTTGTTTCTGAAGTCCTATCATGAATTGGCAGTGGGCATTCTGTTGGATTTAGTAGCTAATGGAATTTTTAAAGTGAAATTTGCATTTAGTGAAATGCACAAATCATAAGTGTAGCATTTTATGCATTTTCAAGTAATATACATGAGTGTAACCCAAGTTTCCAGCAGGATTTAGCACATTACCATTACCCTAGAAAGTTCCCTCTTGCCCCTTCCCAGTCAGCTCTTCCCCCACCCTCAGAAGTAACCACTATTCTGATTTTTTAAACCGTAAATGAATTTTGCTTGTTCAAGAGCTTCAAGTAAATGGAATCATATACTATGTACTCTTTTGTGTGAGGATTCTTTCACTCAGCGTCATGTTTCTGAGATTCATCTCCGTTGCATTACTAATTTGTTCCTTTTTATTGCTGAGTAGAATTCCATTTTATTAATATACCACCGTTTATTCATTTACCCCTAGATGAACTCCTGGGATGTTTCCAGTATGGCTGTTATGAAAAAGCTTTTATGAATATTTGTGTACACATTTTTTAAGCTTTTATTTCTTTTGGGTCCTTACTTAGGAGAGGAATTGCTGACTCATTGAGTAGGTTATGTTTAGTTTTAGGACACCTTTTTCCAAAGTGGTTGTACCATTTTACACTCCTACCCATGAAATGAGACATTTTGGTTGCACCACATCTTTGTCAACACTTGATGTTGTCAGTCTTTCTAATTTTGGCTATTCCGGGGGTATATAGTGGTATCTTGTAGTTTTAATTTGCACGCCCCAAAGATTTTCTCCTGTGTTTTCTTCTAGAAGTTTTATAGTTTTATGGTTCTATATTTACGTCTATGATCCATTCGAGTTATTTGTGTGAATGGTATGAATTGTAGTTTGAAGTTTTTGGGTTGTTTTTTTTTCTGTCATATGGGTGTCCAATTGTTCATGACAATTTGTTGAAAAGACTAGTCTTTCTCATTGAATTCCCTTTGTAATTTTGTTGAAAATCAGTTTACAATATATGTGAGGGTCTGTTTCCATTCATCTTGAGTCTGTCCTTTCACCCAATACCGTACTTACTGTAGTTTTTAGTAAGACTTGAAATCAGATATTGTGAGTCCTCCAACTTTGTTCTTCCTCCAAATTGTTTTGGCTACTCTAGGTTCTTTGTTTTTCCACATAAATTTTGGAATCAGCTTGTCAATTTCTAAAAAAAAAAACAGCTGAGATTTTAATTGGGATTGTATTGAAACAATAGATCAATTTGAAGTTAGATGAGAAATTCATCCTGGTTTTCCCCAAACTGCCCTGGTTTTAGAAATGATACTCTTGCATCTTGAGAACCCCCTCCATCCCAGGCAGACTGGGATGATTGGTCACCCTTATTTAGGGAGAATTGACATCTTAACAATTCATGAACATGGTATAACTCTGCTTGAGTGTTCTTAATTTCTCTTGGCAATGGTTTGTACTTCTAAGTGTACAGGTCTTGAATATATTTTTAAATTTATGTTCCTAAGAATGTTTTTGGATGCTATTATATATAGAATTACTTTAAAATAAACTTTTTATTTTGGAATTATTCTATTCTATGCCACAAGGCATGTGAGATCTTAGTTTCCTGACCAGGGATCCAACCTGTGCTCCCTGCATTGGGAGCACAGAGTCTTAACCACTGGACTGCAAGGGAAGTCCCTGGAGTAATTTTATATTTACAGAAAAATTGCAAAGATAGTACAGAGTTTTATATTCATCACCCAGTTTTCCCATAATGTTTTTTACCTTACCTTTTAATTCACATATAAAATTAACCATTTTAAGGTGTACAATTCATTGGGTTTTAGTATATTCAGAATGTTGTGCAATCGTCCCCATTATCTAATTCCAGAACGTTTTCATTACCCCCAAAAGAAACACTGTACCCACTAGCAATTTCTCCCCATTCTCCCCTCGCCTGAGCCCCTGCCAGCCACGAATCTACCTTCTGTCTTTTTTTTTTTTTTTTTTTTTTTTGCGGTATGCGGGCCTCCCACCGCTGTGGCCTCCCCCGCTGCGGAGCACAGGCTCCGGACGCGCAGGCTCAGCGGCCATGGCTCACGGGCCCAGCCACTCCGCGGCACGTGGGATCCTCCCGGACCGGGGCACGAACCCATGTCCCCTGCATCGGCAGATGGACTCCCAACCACTGCGCCACCAGCGAAGCCCTACCTTCTGTCTTTATGAGTTTGCCTATTCTGGACAATTCATGTAAATGGAATCACACGTAAATGTGGTCTTTTGTATCTGGTATATTTCACTTAGCATAATGTTTTCAAGGTTCATTTGTGTTGTATCATATGTACTTCATTCATTTTTATGGCTGAATAATATTAATTGTATGAATATAGCATGTTTTGCTTATCTGTTCATCAGTGGATGGTTATTTGGGTTGGTTTCACTTTTTGGCCACTATAAATAATGCTGCTATGAACATATGCTGCAAGTCTGTGTGTGGACATATATTTTTATTCTTGGGTAGATCCCATTTGGTTATTTTTTAATAACTTTTTCTCTGATGAGATTTCCAATTTGTTCATTACAAGTATGTTTTCTTTTTAAAATCTTTCAGCATAGTTATACCAGCTTCTGTAAAAATCCATGTCATTCTAATATCTCAGTCATCTCAGGGTCAGTCTCATTGGTTGCCTTTTCTTTTGAATGGTTCGCATTTTCCTGTTTCTGTGTTGTTTAGTACTGTGGATTATATCTCTGACATTATGAGTGATATGTTTTAGAGACTCTGGATTGTTATGTTCCTCTGTAGAGTTTGATTTTTCTGTTTATCAGGCACTTAATGTGGCTGGGCTCAAATCTCTGAACTCTGTTTCCCCTGTAGTAAATGGCAGCTAAAATCTCTTAGAGTAGGCTGGTTATGCCCTCTGCATGCATAGTTCATAGTTCAGCCATAGAGTCAGACTGAGTTTATACGCAGACTTTGCGGTTCCACCTCCTTGGCTCGGTCCTTTCCAGCATCACTTTCTTGCTGTTGTAGCTGCTCCAAAGTGGCCTTAGATTCTTTAAGCCAGTAAGACTGGTTTTTGGGTTTCTACCAAAGTTTTAGCCTCCCGGCCTGGCTCCTAATGGAGCCTGCCTTTAGGTGAAGAGCTATAAAAAGAAATGGAAAACTTATCCATTGCCATTTCCTTCCAAGAGGATCAACCCTCCGGTTTATGCCTGATTTTGTTTGCTTTTCAGTACCTTCAGGGAAAAGCTTTTCTATTTTGTCCAAAGGTTATGGTTATTTTCAAGAGGGTTAGTCTAGTAGCATCTTGTCCACCGTTATTAGAAACAAAACCTCATTAACGAATGTTTTTAGGTCCTGTCTTTTCCTTTTAAAATGTCATGACCCTGGGACTTGCCTGGTGGTGCAGTGGTTAAGAATCTGCCAGCCAGTGCAGGGGACACGGGTTCAATCCCTGGTCCGGGAAGATCCCACATGCTTCGGAGCAACTAAGCCCATGCGCCACCACTACTGAGCCTGCGCTCTAGAGCCCGCGAGCCACAACTACTGAGCCCATGTGCCACAACTACTGAAGCCCGCATGCCTAGAGCCTGTGCTCCGCAACAAAAGAAGCCACCACAGTGAGAAGCCCGTGCACCATAACGAAGAGTAGCCCCTGCTCGCCGCAACTAAAGAAAACCTGTGCACAGCAGTGAAGACCCAATGCGGCCAAAAATAAATAATAAAAAGTTAAAAAAAAAATGTCATGACCATAAAGAAACTAATGGTGATGACAAGATCGTTTAGCCAGTCACTAAAACAAATGCCTCTGTTCCATCTCTTCCTTCTCCCAGAGAGACCTTGGTATTTTTCCAAGTCTTTTCTGGCTTAATTATCCCTTTTCTCCTGTTTGGTGGTAAGTGGAATAACTCTGCCCATTTTGCAGACAGGAAATGGAGTCAAAGCTGTGATGTGGGTGGTGTTGCTTGGGTTTCTTGTCTTCCTCTCTGTTCACCACCAGTTCTCCCAGGGTTCCTGTGGAAGCTCTGGTATTTTTCACCAGCCAGAGCCCCAGCACTCCCTCTCCCCCTGAGGCTATCAGATTCCCACCAGGCCTTTGGTCTACTCCAAGGTCTGGGAAATGGCAGAAACAGCTGCTCTGACCATGCCCCTGCTCTCACCTCCCTCCTTCCTACCCAGGATCTTTCCAGCCAGGTTTTTCTGGCTTTGTTCTGCCAGATGTTGCCTTTTACCTTACTCTGCACAGGGGCAGCTGAAGGATTCAGTCTAAAAGAGCCAAAGGGCTCACAACAGGGTGTCTTGTAGGCGTATCCTTGTTATCAAGCTGGATGATCTGTATGTAGCATCTGGGTAGTTAGTGAGTGTCCTTGGCTTCATGTTTTGATTTGGCAGCTGGTGCACGAGAGATGGCACCTCTAGTTGCTGCCATGTAGCGTTGAGGTCCAGCGGGATGAAAGGCGCCATCAACCTGAAAATCAGCTTGGAATCCTCTTCCCTCTCCCTCATCCCCAGCCAGTAGGTCACTAAGTTCTACGAGGCTGAACTCCTCGGTTTCTCTCAAACCCACCCCTTTCTCTCCATTTCCACTGCTAGGCCTTTGTCCAACCAAGATCTCACCATTTCCTACCTGAATTATGGCGCCAGCTTCCTCCCTTTTTGTGGTGCCACTTCCTGTCTTGCCCTGTATGCTCCAGTTCATTCACCATCCTACAGGGAGACAGGCTCACAGCATCTAAAATGCAGATCTGATCCTGCTCTTCATCTGCTGGAATCCCTTCTGCTTCTCCCCTTATCTTTTCAGGAAAAGTCCAGAGCCTTTAACATGCACTGCAGGGCTCTCTAATCCAGGTCCAGCTTGAGCTTCCCCTTTATCCCCACCTTCTGAGACGTGCCTGTCTTCCTATATCAGTTAGGGATCAATCAGAGAAACAGATCCAGTGTGAGATATATATTGAGAGATTTATTACAAGGAATTGGCTTTGCATGATTGTGAGGTCTGGCAAGGCAAGTCCCAAATCTGTAGGTCTGGCCATCAGGAGGGGCAGGCTGGAACTCACAGGCACAAGCCAAGGCCGCTGGGCGTATGTGGAGTTTCTTCTTTCGGGGAGCCTCAGTTCTGCTCTTAAGCCCTTTCAACTGATGGAAGCCTAGATTATGTAGAATAATCTCTCTTATTTAGGTAAATGGATTATAACCTTTAATCACATCTGTAAAGTAGCTTCACAGCAAAGCCTGGGTTAGCATTTGATTGAATAACGGGAGCCGTAGCTTAGCCAGGCTGACATATAAGACTGACCATCACACTTCCCTTCAGCCAGACCTGGGTGCTGTGTTCTGAACAAACTGGGCTCTCACATAGGCTGTCTTTGCATGCTGTTCCCTCTCCTGGGTGCCTGAGATGGGTGCTCTTCGGTTTCTCCCATGTCTGCCATGAGTAGAGTCTCCAGCACTGGGTATGTTTACGTGTCTGTTGCTCTCCAAGGAAAAGCAAACTGTTGAGTCATCCTTGAGTTTCAGACACTTCCGTTCTTACCTCTGCTGCTGGCTGAGGGATGAACGTCCCAGAAAGTTTGGTGGTCAGCTCCAGACTGTTTGTTCTAAAACACGGTCATCTTCCTTCTTTCATTGTACCATGCATGGAGCCTCTTAAATGCCCCTGTGGATCTCACATGGATCACTACTGAAGGACACCAGCACAGAATCATCTTCAGCTGCAGACAGCAAAACTGAGACTTGAAGAGTCACTGCAAGCTGTGGTTTAAAGTTTCCTGATCACGCAAAGCCACTTTGGTTAGTAGAGAAAACCCAGGTTCACATTCCTGCCCTGCCACTTACTAGCTCTGGGACCTTGAGCTAAATACTTACCCTTCTCAGCTCTATTGTCTTCATAGGTACCAATGAGGATCTAATAGCTGCTTTGCAGGTTATTTTGAAGATAAGGTACCTGAGGCATTCAGCCTGCAGCCTTGTCCAGAGTCAAAGTCAGGAAAGCAACAAACACACGGGAATCTTTAGCACGGAGGGAGAAGAAAATGTGTCTCTGGATTCTCATTCTCTCGATAGCCTATCTCCGCCGGGACCTGTGCTGATTATTGCTGGTCTGGCACATGTTTATGTTCAAGATCTCTGTCTGTCGTTTTGTTGTGTGCTTCCTGTCCTATGTAAGACCCTTGGTGCCAGTCAGGTCCACAGCCCTTTGAGCCTGACCTCAGATCCAAAGGGTGCCTGGTGCTGTAGAGAGAGCCCTGAACTGGGATTCCGATGCCTGAGTTTGGAACTAACCCTGCTGCTAAGTTTCAGGGAGGCTTCAGGTCAGTCACCTCATTTTTCTGGGCCGCTGGGTCTTCAGCTGTGAACAGTCCACTGCTCACTTTGGCTTTGTTGACTGGCTCAGGTTTCCCAACCCCTGGCTGGGCACTAACCTGTGTCAGGAGGCCCAGGGAAGAACAGGCAAAGGCTCACATTGAAGTTGCTTAAGATATTTTCCACAATCAGGGAAGTTGCGCCTTCCCCTTATCCCTTCCCAGACATCTTGATGCTTTAATAGCATCCCGCTTTGCGAAGCGTCTGAAGTCGCGAGGCTGTTGGAGCGCTCCATGCTGGGCCTCCGTGCTCGCACAGTCATTTGTTAGGTATGTGTTGAGCCTTTACTGTGTGCCTGGCCCTGTGCACACACGATTCAGAGGGACAAAAGGCTCATGCCCTGACCTCAAGGAGCTCATAGACTAGGGGTCAGATGGACAAGTAAGTGATACAGAATCATATGGAGCGATAGAAGGACAGCTGACCAAGAGTCCCATGCATGTGTGCACGTGTGCATATGTGTCCAGGAGAAGGTGATGCCTGAACTAAGATGGAAAGAATAAGTAGATGTTAGCTTGATGAGAAGCACATTTTTTTTTTTTTTTTCCGGTATGCAGGCCTCTCACTGTTGTGGCCTCTCCCGTTGCGGAGCACAGGCTCTGGACGCGCAGGCTCAGCGGCCATGGCTCACGGGCCCAGCTGCTCCACGGCATGTGGGATCTTCCCGGACCAGGGCACGAACCCGTGTCCCCTGCATCGGCAGGCGTACTCTCAACCACTGCGCCACCAGGGAAGCCCAAGAAGCACATTTTAAGAAGAGGTGGGGAGAGGGCATGTGTCCCTGGGCATGGCCCACATGAGGAACCACAAGCAGCCGAGCACAGCCAGAGCATGGAATGGGAGGTGGGCAGTGGCATGAAGGGCCTGGAGAGGGGCTGGCCTGTGACTGGCCTTGACTGCTATACTGAGGAATAGGAATGTGGATTTAAGCCTGAGGCCGCTGAAGAGTATCAAGCAGTAGAGTACATGTATGTGTGTGTGATTACGTTCATAATCCTATTTAACGTGATACAACGTAGATGTTTCCCAGCCTTATGTGTGTATCATCTTCCGTAGAGATTGTTGCCTGCACTGGCGGTGCCTTTGACGGGGTTACATAACCCTTGTGGTCCACTGCAGTTTATGCTGCTGGTGCTCATTAAGTGGTTACTCTGTCATCTGAATAAGGCCGTAGAAAGAGCCCAAAGGCCATGCAGGACACCCAAGATCTAACCCTCTGTCACTAACCTGATGAATAACCAGCTTCTCATCCAGTCCTCTTGGGGCCTCAGTTGCCTTGTCTGTTGGCAAGACTTCTACCTGCCCTTCTACTTCACAGCATTGGCATCAGGCTCAAATGAGATACTATCGTGAAAACACTTTATAAAGTACAAAGTACAAGCACCAAGCTATGTTTCCATTTATTTCTTATCTTTCATCAATGTTTTCAGTGTACAAGTCTCTCACATCCTTAGTTAAATTTTTTCCTAAGGATTTTATTCTTTTGGTACTATTGCAAATGGAATTATTTTCTTAATTTCCTTCTCAGATAGTTCTTTGTTAGTAAATAGAAAGGCAACTAATTTTTGTATGTCGATTTTATATCCTGCACTTTGTTGATTCATTTTAACAGTTTTCATTTCATTTTAACAGTTTTTTTGTGGGGTTTTTAGAGTTTTCTTCATATTTGATCATGTCATCTGCAAATAGATAATTTTACTTCTTCCTTTCCAATTTGGCTGACTTTTATTTCTTTTTCTTGCCTAATTGCTCTGGCAAGGAGTTCCAGGACTATGTTGAATAGAAGTGGTGAGAGTGGGCATCCTTTTCTTGTTTCTGATCTTAGAGGAAAAGCTTTCAGTTTTTTCCTATTGATTATGATATGAGCTGTGGGCTTCTCTTATATGGCCTTTATTATGTTAATTAAGACTAAGATAATGTTCATGGAATGGAGGACTTAATATTTTTTAAATGTCCATGCCACCCAAAGTGATCTACAGATTCAGTGTGTTCCCTATCAAGGTCTCAATGACAACCCTGAATAGCCAAGACAATCTTGAGAAAGAAGAACAAACTGGAGGTATCATGCTCCCCAATTTCAAACTATATTACAAAGTTACAGTAATCAAAATGGTATAGTACTGGCACAAAAACAGACACATAGATCAATGGAGCAGAATAGAGAGCCCAGAAATACGCTTATATGATCAATTAATCTGTGACAGAGGAGGCAAGAATATACAATGGGGAAAAGACAGTCTCTTCAATAAATGGTGTTGAGAAAACTGGACAGCTACAGGCATGAGAATCAAACTAGACTACTTTCTCACACCATTTACAAAAATAAACTCGAGGGATTTCTCTGGTGGTCCAGTGGTTAAGACTCTGTGCTTTCACTGCAGGGGGCACGGGTTCGATCCCTGGTCTAGGAGCTAAGCTCCCACATGACGTGTGGTACAGCTAAAAAAAAAAAAAAGAAAGAAAGAAAGAAAGAAAAAGAAATGACAAAAATAAACTCAAAATGGGTTAAAGACTTAAATGTAAGACCTGAAACCATAAAACTGCTAGAAGAAAACATAGGCAGTACACTCTGATATCAGTCAAAGAGCATTATTTTTTTGAATATGTCTCCTTAGGCAAGGGAAACAAACTACATCAAACTACTAAGCTTTTACACAGCAAAGGAAACTATCAGCAAAATAAAGAGGCAGCCTACTGAATGGGAGAATATACTTGCAAATGATATATCTGATGAGGGGTAATATCCAGAATATACAAAGAACTCATACAACTCAACATCAAAAAAAAACCAACTCAATAAAAAAATGGACAGAGGACCTGAATAGACATTTTTCCAAAGAAGACATACAGGTGGCCAACAGACACATTCAAAGATGTTCAACATCACTAATCATCAGGGAAATGCAACCAAAACCACAGTGAGGTATCACCTCACACCTGTCAGAATGGCTATTATCAAAAAGACAACAATGGGAATTCCCTGGTGGTCTGGTGGTTGGGACTCAGTGCTTTCACTGCTGGGGCCCGGGTTCGATCTCTGGTTGGGGAACTAAGATCCCACATGCCACGCGGTGCGGCCAAATAAAAAAAAGACAACAAAAAGCAAGTGCTGACGAGGATATGAAGAAAAGGGAACCTTGCGCGCTGTTGGTGAGAACGTAAATTGATACAGCTACTATGAAAAACAATAGGGAGGTTCCTCAAAAAATTAAAAGTAGAACAATCGTACCCTCCAGCAGTTCCACTTCTGGGTATTTATTCGAAGAAAACAAAGCACTAATTAAAAAAACACTAATGTTCATTGCAGCAGCATTTACAATAGCCAAGATATGGAAGCAAACCAAGTGTCCATCAATAAATGAATAAATGAATGAATAAAGAAGATTGTGTGTGTGTGTATACACACACACACACACACACACACACATATACACAATGGAATTTTACTCAGCCATAAAAAAGAATGAAATCTTGCCACTTGTGACAATATGGATGGACCTAGGAGATATTATGCTAAGTGAAATAAGTCAGACAGAGAAAGACAAATACTGTATGATTTCACTTACATGTGGAATCTAAAAAACAAAAAAATTGGGAATTCCCTGGCGGTCCAGTGGTTAGTACTCTGTGCTTTCACTGCCGAGGGCACGAGTTCAATCCCTGGTCGGGGAACTAACATCCCACAAACCGTGCTGCATGGCAAAACAAAACAAAACAAAACAAAAACTTAACAAGTGTCACAAAATAGAAGTAGACTCATAGATACAGAAAACAAACAGATTGTTGCTAGAGGGCAGGGGGTTTGGGGGAATGAATGAAATAAGTGAGGGAGATTGAGGTACAAATTTCCAGTTACAAAATAAATGAGTCACAGGGATGAAATGTACAGCATAAGGAACATAGTCAATAATATTGTAATAACTTTTTTTTTAAAGGGAACTTTATTATTTATTTATTTATGGCTGCGTTGGGTCTTCGTTGCTACACGGGCTTTTTTTAGCTGCAGCGAGCAGGGGCTACTCTTCATTGCGGTGAGTGGGATTCTAATTGCCGTGGATTCTCTTGTTGCAGAGCACAGGCTCTAGGCACACGGGCTTCAGTAGTTATGGCACGAGGGCTCAGTAGTTGTGGCTCGTGGGCTCTAGAGCGCAGGCACAGTAGTTGTGGCACATGGGCTTAGTTGCTCTGTGGCATGTGGGATCTTCCTGGACGAGGGCTCGAACCCGTGTCCCCTGCATTGGCAGACAGATTCTTAACCACTGTGCCACTGGGGAAGCCCTAATATTGTAATAACTTTGGTGACAGATGGTAACTAGACTTTGGTGCTGATCATTCTGTAATGTACAGAAATATTGAATCACTATGGTGTGCACCTGGAACTAACACAGTGTTGTAGGTCAATTATACTTCAATAAAAATATAAATAAATTGGGATTTCCCTGGGGCTTCCACGGCACGTGGTGCAGATTTGATCCCTGGTTGGGGAACTAAGATCCCACATGCCATGTAGCACGGCCAAAAAATTAAAATTTTTTTTTAATAAATAAATAAAATCTAAAAACTTAAAAGAATCTCAACAGCATTTTTTTGTTGTTGGTTTTTTTTTTTTTTTTTTGCGGTACGCGGGCCTCTCACTGTTGTGGCCTCTCCCGTTTTGGAGCGCAGGTTCCGGATGCGCAGGCTCAGCAGCCATGGCTCACAGGGCCCAGCCACTCTGCGGCATGTGGGATCTTCCCAGACCGGGGCACGAACCCGTGTCTCCTGCATCGGCAGGTGGACTCGCAACCACTGTGCCACCAGGGAAGCCTGAGTTTGCCTTTCTTGAGTTCACAGGTTTCCTGGATCAGAGGGCATTCAGTGCCCCCCTGGAGGTTCAGCTAAATTATGCTAGTAGGAAAGTCAGACTTTAAGCTTTTACAATGCAGAGAACTCTTTAGATCAGCTAAGTTTTTACAGATGAGGAAACAGAAACTGCTTGCCCAAGATCATTTGCAATATTAAGCTTGTTACATGATAATTGACTTGAAAAATTTATCTGTTGGGGAAAAAATGTGCAAAATGATCCCCTTCTTGTTGATATAAGGTACCTACCTTTCTAAGGCTCTGCACCATTTCTTTAACAGTTAATTAAGGATAGGAATTCCCTTGTGAGATTCTTTAAAAATCACAACAGCTCTTGTCCCCCCCAAGTCTAAGACCATCAGTTTTAACTATTCATTTGATGGAAGGGTCTAGCTATACAGAATTTTCCATGGCTGATTAGTCTTGCATAAGTGCAGTTACTTATAAATTATATTTATTTATTTAAAATGATTTATTTATTTATTGGCTGTGTTGGGTCTTCGTTGCTGTGTGCGGGCTTTCTCTAGTTGTGGCGAGTTGGGGCTACTCTTAGTTGTGGTGCGCAGGCTTCTCATTGCAGTGGCTTCTCTTGCTGCGGAGCACGGGCTCCAGGTACTTGGGCTTCAGTAGTTGCAGCACATGCGCTCAGTAGTTGTGGCTCGCAGGCTCTAGAGCGCAGGCTCAGTAGTTGTGGCACAGGGGCTTAGTTGCTCTGCGGCATGTGGGATCTTCCAGGTACAGGGCTCGAACCCGTGTCCCCTACTTTGGCAGGCAGATTCTTAACCATTGCACCACCAGGGAAGCCCTATAAATTATATTTAAAAAATGAAATATTTGCCGCCTTTTCCCGGGATTTAGTGAGGTATAATTTACATACAGAAAAATGAACGTTTTTAGGTATACAGGTCTGAGTTTTGACAAATATAAACAGTTTGTAATCGCCACCACAATTAAGATATAGAATATTTCCATCACCACCCAAATTCCCTAATGACCCTTTGGAATCAATCCCATCCTTCTACCCCTGACCGTTGGCAACTGCTGATCTGATTTCTGTCTCTATAGTTTTGCCTTTTCTGGAATGTTATAAATGAATCATACAGTGTGTAGCCTTTGTGTCTGGCTTCTTGCACTTTGGATAATGCTTTTGAGATTCATCAGTGTGTGTATCGTTAGTTCGTCCCTTTTTGTTGCTGAGTAGTATTCCATCACATAGATGTTCCACATGTTCATCCATTCACCTAGATGATGGATATTTAGGTTTGCTTACAGATTTTAGTGATTATGAATAAAGCTGCAATAAACATTTGCTAACAGGTCTTGGTGTGGCTGTACGTTTTCATTTTTCTTGGGTAAGTACCTAGGCATGGGATTAGAGGGCTATTTTCCAAAGTGACTGTACCATTTTTTATTCTCAGCAGCAACATATGAGTGTTCCGTTTCAGCGTTGATATTGTATTTGATTTGGTTTGATTATTTTTGGCTATTCTAATAGGTGGATAGTGGTATTTCATTGTGTTTTTACCTTGTATTTCCCTAATGCATCTTTTCATGTGCTTATTTGCCATTTGTATCTTTGATGAAG